>NC_138126.1:110571702-111181702 GCF_964188305.1 Podarcis bocagei | reverse complement strand
GGTTATGTTTGATGCAGTGAACAGTGATGAAGCAGAAATTAGAAGTACTAGGCAGTGCTTCTGAGATCAGACAAGGGTTGCCATATTTCAAGAGGTAAAAACCTAGACAAAAAGTGATAGCCCCGAACCCATGCCAGAGCCACCCGTTCACAATTTTATTTTATTTTTTTAAAACCAGGACATTTGCTTTAAAATTTAAAATTCCCCCCGGATGGGCATGTAGGACCCCCAAAAGAGGACATACCCAGGAATTCCCGGACGTATAGCAACCCTATATGTGGTCATGACCATAGGCAGAGCTCTGTAGCTCTGTTGCAGCAGCTATCTTCTGAACTCATTCCTGAGAAAACACCAAGCAGAGCTGAATCGTCCATTCTGTTTAGACGGCCCCGATGGCTAAACTGTGGAAGCCATCTGGTCTCCTTGAGCAGCTTTCAACTGAGGATGAATTCTCTTCAGTGAATGGTGGCTTTTCCCTCTCAAGGCTTCCATCTGCTCTGGAATGTTTGCATGACACGTTTACCTCTGCAGTTGCATAACTCCAAGGAGGCAGGGTAAAGATGTAAATGTTACACTGGGGTAACTGCTTTCCTTGGAAGGTGAGTGTAGTTCAGTGTTTGCCACGAGGGAGCCTTCTGAAGTAAGCACATAATGCATAATAAAGCCAAGGAATCCATTGTCACAAAACACTATGGATGCCCATTAGCCAAAATTGGCCTTTTAAAATAGCACTGCATTGACTTTCATTTAGAAAATAGTTGTGTATGTAACTTTAGAAGATGCCTCGGCCTCTCTACTTGGTTGCCTGAAAGTGTAGTTATAATGCTGGAGTTTCTATAGTCACACACTAAGCATTGTATGTATTGCTTCTCACCTTAGATGCGCATAAAAGAGTTCATTGCCATACTATCCCATTGCAGAAAAGTTCCATTTTGCTGTGGTTTCTATTTAAGGACTGGTTTGTCCTGTCAATGATAGCCTCCTGTTGTGGTGCTACAGTCATTGGAGTTTTGTCCTAAGTGCTTAGAATTCCCTCTGCATGTAGGGGACTCAAAATGTAACTGCTAGAGGCGTTATTTGCAGGGTATGGTCTGAAGACATATAATGCTGTTTGCTGAAGTTAAGTGGGTCTGGTCAGTGCCTAGATAGGAAACTACATGGGAAATACTTGTACAGTGGTACCTCGCAAGACGAAAAACGCGCAAGATGAAAGAGTTTTTCGTTTTTTGAGTTGCTTCGCAAGACGAATTTCCCTATGGGCTATCTTGCGAGTTTATTTCCTTTTTCTTAAAACCGTTAATACCCAGGGTAACCGTGCTTCGCAAGACGAAAAATTCGCAAGGCGAAAAAACTCGCAGAACGAATTAATTTCATCTTGCGAGGCACCACTGTACATCACAAGTTCCATCATGGAAGAAAGGCAGAATAGGAATAAGTAAGAGTTTTGTAAATTTATAAATTCCTGGGGGCGGTGGTTTGTTTTTTGTTTTTTTGCTTTTATGTCACAGATATACAGATGGCTGGCAGCTGTGTGCAGAGAGATGCACTAAAATAAAGTTTGTGGGCAGGTAATCTTTGTGGATGTGCACTAGTCCTGTTTTCACAGAGGATCCTTGTCCAGTTCCTTGGATTAAGAGAGAATGAACATCACAGAGAACAGAGCTTTGGGCAGATCCTTGTTGTAACTCAGCATGGCAATTCATAAGTTTTCCAATAAAGAAAGAGGATGTGTTGCCAGTGTTCAGTTAGTACTTGCGTGCCCTTTAGACATAGCTCTAGCTGAGTGTGAGCTACTTTTCCGTTAGAAGATTCCACATGGCTCAGGACTGTGCCTGAGTGACACATGAAGTCCACCCTGCCCGAATGCTTCCATTATTCCAACACAGAACCCAGTTCCCTGGGACCTTTTCCCACTGGGGTTTTGTCTAGAGGATACGTGAGTAACTAGCTCAAGGGAATCAATGTGGCTCCTGTGTCCTTTTCATGCCAAAATTAAACAAGAAGTGTGTTTCTAGGATTCAGATACCAATAGCTGAATCATTAGGTGAACATAATTTCTTAAATGTCTATAATGGGAATGATCAGAACAGCACAAACATCCATTATAGAGCCATAAAGTCCTGGGACTAGACTATTGAATGAAGAGAGGAATGGCTCAAACTGCTTCGTAACTAGCTAGAATTGCCAGTTTCTATTCACCCTATTTTTACGGAGCGTCTAGTTGACAGTGTTGTCAAATTATTGCAGCCTGGTGGGTTTTTTTTTGTCCATAACCTATTTGTGGAGGCAGCTTTGTTTCTTGTTTGTGATAAAACAAAATTGCAGCACCAGCTTGTAATAGCACCAGCTTCTCCAGTGTTGCACAGCATGTGGAGAGGCATACAACTACATACATTTCATTAATTGATGGAAGATTGAAGGTTGACTTCCACATTTATTTATTTATAATATATTAAAGGTAAAGGGACCCCTGACCACTAGGTCCAGTCGTGACCGACGCTGGGGTTGCGGTGCTCATCTCGCTTTATTGGCCGAGGGATCCGGCGTACAGCTTCCGGGTCATGTGGCCAGCATGACTAAGCCACTTCTGGCAAACCAGAGCAGCACACGGAAACACCGTTTATCTTCCCGCCGGAGCGGTACCTATTTATCTACTTGCCCTTTGACGTGCTTTCGAACTGCTAGGTTGGCAGGAGCTGGGACAGAGCAACAGGAGCTCACCCCATCACAGGGATTCGAACCATTGACCTTCTGATCAGGAAGCCCTAGGCTCTGTGGTTTAACCCACAGCACCACCCGTGTCCCTTATAATATATTGCTTCCCATTTAAAAAAATAAAATAAAATACAAGGCGGTTAAAAAAAACTACTACAAGAAATTAAAATTACAGTAGAAAATAGTGCAACAGCTTTAATAAAACCAACCCAAGGTCACAACAAATATTGAAGGCAAGCGGAGGACTTACTTCCCCATATAAGATTCAGATAAGCACTGATTTGGGTATGGTAGAGAATCTCATACCATAATCCACTAAATCTGAATGGCACGTAGTTGGGGCAGGGTGAACATGAGGTTAGGTCTATGTGGCTGCACCAGTGGAAGCAATCTGGCACGCTTACAAGGGCAGCTGTACAGGTTTGACCCCACTGCTGCCCAATCCCTGCCTCTACGTTGTCAAGGTAAGTGCCATTGACCCAGTTGTCAGGAGGATGAGTCTATGGCACTACCCCACCATGCTGGCTGTTCTCGTATTTCCCCTCTGCTTTGCTCTTCTTGCGGAGAAAAGAGCTGCAATTGCACACTTCTCATAGCATCAAAGCCCTCATTTTCCTCCCTGCTGCTCCCTGCCGAACAGCTGATGGGCAGGACGAGACCCAGAGGCTCAAATGGCTGTAGGCAGTATCAAGGTTGCAGGAAGGGGTTCCCCAACCTGCTATATAGAAGGTAAAGGGACCCCTGACCATTAGGTCCAGTCGTGACCGACTCTGGGGTTGCGGCGCTCATCTCGCTTTATTGGCCGAGGGAGCCGGCATACAGCTTCCGGGTCATGTGGCCAGCATGACTAAGCCACTTCTGGCGAACCAGAGCAGCGCACAGAAACACCGTTTACCTTCCCGCCGGAGCGGTACTTATTTATCTACTTGCACTTTAACATGCTTTTGAACTACTAGGTTGGCAGGAGCAGGGACTGAGCAATGGGAGCTCACCCCACTGCGGGGATTCGAACCGCCGACCTTCTGATCGGCAAGTCCTAGTCTCTGTGGTTTAACCCACAGCGCCACCCATGTCCCTAACCTGCTATATAGCGGCCACTTTAAAACTTCTTACGTGACTACTCCAACCATACTGAGAGTCAGCTTGTTGAGTGACTTCTTAAGCAAGGGTTACGGACAACCGGAAATGTGATTCGACAAGAGAAAGTACTTCTTTGGACCATGCATGCTTTCAACCATGGTATTTTGCTGCCATAAGATGTGATGATGGCTGTTAACTTTGATAACTTCAAACAGGAGTGAGACGAATTCACGAGGGATAAGACTCTAGTCATAATTGCTGTTTCCTTTGTCCTGAATGAGAGGCAGCATGCCTCTGAAGACCAGCCTCTCTGAAACAAAAGCAGGAGAGGACCGTTCCACTTCTTTCCTGCTTTTGGGCTTCCCATAAGCACTCTGGGAAGTGGGCTGAGCCTTTGGTCGGATGCAGCCGAGCTCTTATCGTAAGTTTGGGCTGATATGTTTGGCTTAACACCCTGGTTGTGGACTCTCATTCGTGATGGGGAGTTTTTCAAGCATTCGCCATGTCGTAAGCAGTGGCTTGATTCTGTCCTTAAAAAAGTAAAGGTACCCCTGCCCGTACGGGCCAGTCTTGACAGAGTCTAGGGTTGTGCGCTCATCTCACTCTATAGGCCGGGAGCCAGCGCTGTCCGCAGACACTTCCAGGGCACGTGGCCAGCGTGACAAGCTGCATCTGGCGAGCCAGCACAGCACACGGGACGCCGTTTACCTTCCCGCCCTATTTATCTACTTGCACCCAGGGGTGCTTTCGAACTGCTAGGTTGGCAGGCGCTGGGACCGAACGACGGGAGCGCACCCCGCCACGGGGATTCGAACCGCCGACCATACGATCGGCAAGTCCTAGGCGCTGAGGTTTTACCCACAGCACCACCCGCGTCCCTTGATTCTGTCCTTAGTCTGTACATTAATGGAGGTAGAGATTGACTGTGTGTCCTTACGCTTTCTAATAACGTTGGAGCTTTTTGCTTTCAAGCGTACTTCCCTTAATAACTTTACAGTATGCTGTTAATCCATTTGGTCCTGCACTTTTCACGCTTGCTTTTTTTAAAAAAAAAATATGCCTCTTCCCAGACCTGAGACCTTGGGTTACCATAAACACCTCCTTCCACCCCCCGCACCTGCTTATCGGTTAGAAAGGCTTGCTTTGAAAAAGTCAAAGAACCATTGGCCTAAACCATTTGCTACTGATGGGGTGGGTGAGTTAAAAACTCCCCATGGTAAGCGGTATACTTTTTATACTTGGGAATTTACTTCCTGATATTAACCTAAACCAACTGCAGTTGAGTATCGTTCTCCTTTGCCTTTGTCTTCCGTATTTGGAAGCTATCCTAGGATCCATCAGCATCCTCACTTCGCATTCAGATGTAAGTACATCACTTGACTTTTCCCTGGAGAACTTGCATTCTTCCTTCCTCTTTATACTAATTCTTTGTTTCCCCTGTGTTCTGCGAACTGCACCTAAATTAGATCCTTAAGCCAAAATATATCTCGGGAAATTGTTGCTCTTAATTGTTTTTTCCCAGTGAGTTCTCATTTATGAGCTTACTGGTAGTCAATTACAGTGTGAATTCAAAGTGGTAAAACTTGTGGTTGTTTGCACTTATTTTTATTTTTTTTTTTAAAAAAAAACATTAAGTGTAATGGGGGGAAGGCATTTGAATGTATAAAATGTTCATAATATGTTCATTATCTCTGTGGGGTGCTAAGTACCAAGATATATACTGTTATTCCAGTCTGATCTTTGAAAATGCCTGTTTCTTGACTGCTCAGTGATGCGATGTGTCGGTTTTCAGTCTCATTTTCCAAAGAACGATTGCTTTTTATTGATAAAAGCTGCACTTCTGGATTTGGGACTCAGAATTACCTGTGTGCTGTACCTTCTACACACCAGCATCAATTTTAGTTCAGACTGAACCCAGAAGAGCGGATGACAGCAGAGAGTCTGTTTTATTGAAAATGAATTGCATTGGACAGTTGTTACTGTACCTTGCCACTGAAGGATTCAAATTTAGCAGTGGCCTGTGGCCACTTGTGTTCTAGACCAATGAAGTTTGAATCTGGTCTTGCCTCATCAAATGTAAGACTGACAGCTGCTCCTTCCTTGCAACCTTTTGAAGCAGTGTTTAGCTTCTGTTTCGTGAACTAACACCGTTTGACAGCCTCCTCCTTTAAAGGGCAGCTGAATACAGACACAAGGACAGAAAAACCTACCGAAATTAACTGCATGGGCCCCACTTTATGAGAGTTATTTGCTGGTGTGTGTGTATATATATACATATACATATATATACATATATGTATATATATACATATACATATATATATACATATACATATACATATATATATACATATACATATATATGCCCTGCCTTTTATTTCCAGTAAAATGGGGTGTGTATGTGTCAAAAGTAGCTTTTCTCTTTCTTTCGTTGTGCCAAGCCACAAATTGGAAGACTTGCACTCCCAGGTTATCATCTGATATCATATTGGTTATATATATAATATTGATATAATTATAGATATAGGCTGGATTTTTTTTTTTTAATGGTAAAATGTTAAGTGACAAATTGGATTTTTTAAAAGCTCATTAAAATACTTCCATGGTAATGATCCACGATTATATTGGTATGGGAAACTGCCTTACTCTGAGTCAGACCATTGATCACTCTAACTCAGTATTGACTAGCACTGATTGGCGGCTGCTTTCCAGGGCTTCAGAGAGGAGATTTCCCACCCTTCCTGAGGAGGCTGGAGATTTAACCTGGGATCTTTTGCATACATTTCAAATGCTCTGCCAGTGAATTATTGCCCTTTGCCATTGTGGCCTCAGTCCTGAAAAGTAGTTTAATTCAATTTTGTATTTTAGGATGTGCAACCAGGGGGTGGGTTGGGATCTCACCAAAAGCTTCCTGCTTTGGTTTATAGCTGCTGTTCTGATCGACCTTTGTCTCTTTTTCTTTAGAAGAGTGTTGTAAAGATGGATATAGAGGACTGCAATGGACGCTCTTACATATCCGGTATGTTCTCATTTTGCTTTTCACAGATCTCGATTTGTTTATTTTTGTTTTTAGATGCCGTTTTGTCTTTAATACATAGTGCAAAAGACAGGATAGGATTCCTGCATTTTGGTCACAATAAACCTTTGGTTCGGCACTGGAATATTCAGCATGCCTCAGGTTTTGAGGAGCAACGTGGTTCCCCCCCTCCCCCAGCTTCCTGACATGACCTGCCTTCTTAGATAGATGCACCCTTGGGCAGCTACTTCCAGCATTTTCGTCTTGCTTCAAGATCTCAGGGGTGGACACGGGAGAATAGCCTCCTCCCCACCTTTCAGTCTCTTACCAGTGATAGTTGCTCCATGGACTTGACTAGTGATGGAGTCATCACCTAAGGGAGTGTAACAGCCAGCCTCTGTTCTGATCAGTGACCTGGCGATTCATGGCCTCTGCCCTCCTTACCCATATTCAGCTCAGAGCAGTGCTCCAAAGTGCAACTTGAGACAAGAACCCATGCCCCGCCAGGTCACTGCACATTGATCTTGTGGCATGCAATCTTCTCCCTGGCTGCAGTTGGCCTGGAGCAACCCTCCAAATTCAGCTCAACCTCAAATGGATGGCCATGTCTTACTAAGTTACTGTTCGGTGCCTGCGAAAAATGCTAGAGCTCTGTATCTGCCCACCTGCCAAATTCGGCAGGTGTTTTAGCTGTTAAATATACCTGAGACTTGCAACATAGTTAAGGCTCACACGCACTGCAATTAAATCAGTTTGAGGATATTTGATTCATCAAAAATTTAGAGCAGATCCTTACGTATCGTACTGAAGGAAAAGCGAACTTTTGGCATCCCTTTAAATTCCGTCTGTTTCTTCATGCTTCAGTTAGCTTGACCATAGGCAGTATTTTTATGTGATGCCCATTTCATTAAATATGAGTACAGAAAGAGTTTGGCGGTTGATAGTAAAATTGTTTCACTTAATATGGTGGTTACCTTACAGCTGGGAAAGATAACTGGAAAAGTTTCTTCCAATTAATCCTTAAGCATAGTTGGATGCGTCTACCTTATTTAAAATATACCTTATTTAAAATATCTTGTCCCTGATCACATTCTCTTTCAGAAGATAAGTAGGGCTAAGTTATAGTCCCACTCCATTCTGCCTTGGTCATACGGCACCTGGAGGACTGTGTACAGTTCTGGGCACCACAATTTAAGAAGGATATTGACAAGCTGGAACATGTGCAGAGGAGGGCGACCAAGATGATCAAGGGTCTGGAAACCAAACCTTATGGGGAACGGTTGAGGGAATAGGTATGTGTAGCCTGATAAAGAGGAGACTGAGAGGAGATGTGATAAGCATCTTCAATATCTGAAGGGCTGTCACACGAAGAATGGAGCAAGCTTTTTCCCCTCATGCTCCAGAGACTAGGACTTGATGGTTTTTGAGCAGAGGTTGGATGGCCAACTGTCATGTATGATCTAGTTGAGATTACTGCATTAGAGGGGGCTGGACTAGATGACTCTGGGGATCCCTTCTGACTCTACAGTTCTATGATTCTTTGAAGCTATAAAGGCAGTTGCTACTCAGGAGTGCCACATCTGAAGTGCATTAACTAGGAGAGTTCAAATTCTTATTAGCAATACTAAGTGCAAACTGTAGTAACTTAAATACATTTTTCAGAAAAGAGGAATTGTAGAATGACCAGGTTAGAACACTTGCCTAACAGCCTGATCTAGTGATGTTTATTTTGATGGAAATCAAATTTCCAGTAAGTATGCATAGGATAGGGACGTGGGTGGCGCTGTGGGTTAAACCACAGAGCTTGGACTTGCTGATCAGAAGGTCAGTGGTTCGAATCCCCGTGACGGGGTGAGCTCCCATTGCTCGGTCCCTGCTCCTGCCAACCTAGCAGTTTGAAAGCACATCAAAGTGCAAGTAGATAAATAGGTACAGCTCCAGCAGGAAGGTAAACGGCATTTCCATGCGCTGCTCTGGTTTGCCAGAAGCGGTTTAGTCATGCTGGCCACATGACCCGGAAGCTGTACGCCGGCTCCCTCAGCCAATAAAGCGAGATGAGCGCCACAACCCCAGAGTCGGCCACGACTAGACCTAATGGTCAGGGGTCCCTTTACCTTTATGCATAGGATAGGACAGCCTAATAGAGGAAGGTAGGGAAGGTAGAAAATATATTAGTTGGTTCTGTTTGTATAGCACTCCTATAGGATTTAAATAATTTACTCAAGCGTTTTTTAAAAAATCTCTGGTTTTGAAGAAAAAGAAGTCAAAAGTGAGTGATCTTATTTTGTTGGCTGTTTCTTTTTGGAAGAACAGAGCATAGAGTCCTCATTAAACAGGAAAAAACAGAGCCGTGAAGTAATTATGAATGAGGGAAAGATCATCAAAGCTACTTGCATACAAATACATTGGTGTAAATAAACATATTGACTGACTACAATTCAGAGTGGGCTACTGGAATAATGAGTTGACTTCTTTGTACTGAAAGCCCCACTAAATTGAAGTGAAGGAGTATGTTTGCTGGGGATGTATACCCACCCAATAAATGTCATCCTCTAGTTCATAGCCAGGTACACAAGCTCATATTTGTCCTGGACAAAGGTTGTTGGTGAAGCTATAAGTAGATCAACAGTTATCAGAGTTACAAGGAGCAGACTGACCTGATGGTAGCCAGAATTGTGAAATGATGGCTAGAATATGCAACATGCGAAGGAACAAGACAATCTCATTAAGTAACTACAGTGATACCTTGGTTCTCAAACTTAATCCGTTCCAGGAGTCCGTTTGACTCCTGAAACGGTTTGAAAACCAAGGTGCAGCTTCTAATTGGCTGCAGGAGCTTCCTGCACTCAATCAAAAGCTGTGTCAGATGTTCGGCTTCCGAAAAACGTTCGCAAACCAGAACACTCACTTCTGGGTTTGCGGCGTTTGGGAGCCAAGCCATTTGAGTACCAAGATACCACTGTACTTGTAACACACACTGTTTGGATTTAACAATCTTCAGGAGATATATGCAGTAGTGCCTTGAAGTTTAAAGATTGTATATTTGTTACATATCTTTTAAAAAATTCCAAAAAACCAGTCACTATCAGGTGACGTGCATGTTATGAGGCTAAGGATGAAATAAGAACCTTTGTTCAACTATAAAAGTGTTGAGAGTGAGGGAAATCAATGACTTATATGCCACCAATCGCAGTAATCAGTAGGCTGTGTCTAACTGTGCAGAATCAAATGCATATTTTGTGTGGCTGGTTTGCGAAATGCTGCTTCGCCTTTCATTCTTTAATGCTGGTAAATCATCCAGACCGATGAAGGCCAAATTTACAATACACCCCAGGAGGATGGAGTTTGTTAAAAGAGACCTAGTGGGGATCTGATTATGGGAACAGGATGCAAAGTACTAATTGTTTTGGAGAAATCCATATTTAGTCATCATTTTTTTAAAAAAACAACAACAACCCTAGAGGGCTGTGAGAACATCCTATGATAATAAAACTGAGAAATAAAGGAAACTCCATGGGCTTACGTGTAGTAGGTGTTTTCTTGCTGTGTATGAATTCATAAAGAGATATTGTATATGCAATATTAGATCCTAAGGATTGTCATTCAAGCCATGGCTGATATCCTCTGCAGCCACAGATGCTGACACAGGGTCAGCAAAGGATTATTACCAGTCTGGTTCCTTTCTTTGAAAGCCTTTTCCCCTACAATGTACAGTCCAGGAGCTACATAATCTGAAACATTTTCAGTCTTATCTGTTTTTCCCTTTTCTGCTGAGCTCTCAGTTATGCTTATGACATTAATGTGACATGCAGATTGGGAATAGGCTGCTGACAAGGTGGGCAGAGCTAATCAAGGAAGCCGGTAGAGATGTTGATCAGTTTGCCTGTTGATGGGGAAATATTCAAGAGATATTCAGTATTCAAGTGGTCATTCCTCTTCAGATGCTTAACTGCCTCTTGTTGTGAGTATGGTCCTAACCTTTATGGTGTGAGGACAGTTATATTTAGGGATTTTACTTAACAACAACCTTTCAGACTGATGCTGTAGAACATGGAAAAGACTTTCCACCATCGGTAGGTCCACAAGTATGCTTTCCAGCTTTCTAGTGGCAGGAGGAATCTTTTAATCTGGCAAGAGGTCTAGACTAGAGGCACTCTGAAAGGAGGAAGAGGTCTCACTGCTTTCAGAACGTTTATAAAGCTCAGCATGAATAAGGCTCTGCTCCCCAGTGGGGTGAGCAATAGCAAGGGTCGACAGCACCCACAAATTGTGGCTGACCAAGGCCAGCTGAAAGTTATGGGCTCCTGTTTTCAGTTCATTTAAAGCCAAGAATATTCTCAGGTTTCTTCAGATAATGGGGAATGCTCCGCGTAAACCCATTGCCATCCATATGTAAGCCCATGAGTCTACTCTGAGAATGAGTTGCATTAACTCAGGGAATCTGCTCATCACCTTCTTAGACTTGTCGTCTCATCCTGTTTCTGAATGTTGTTGGCTTTTTCTAGGACAACAAAGCTAGTTACGTTTCCTAGTTTGTTACCCTTTTCCCCAGCTCTCTCTCCCCCCCCTTACTTGAGCTAGAATTGTACAGTTGTGTACTCCTCCTGTTCTTGTATATTCTCATCATGGAAAATATTATTGTATGTGTGTTCCAAATGAGGAAAAGAGATGGAACTTTAGGTTAGGAATTGCAATTGTGGGTGCTCTCTTTTTTATTTGAAAAACTGTCAGAGATCTAGACCGTGGGGAGCTCCGAAAAATTAATAATTATAATTTGGACTATAATTTAGTCTTTTTAATTTTAGTTTTTTATTTTAATTGGAGTATATTAATTGGATGTTTTTTATTGGAAAATCAATAAAAATGATTTATTTATTTTTTAAAAAAAGAACAACTGTCAGAATGGCCACGATTGCAGCTGAGTATTGGCAGTTGCTCCTTCTCAACTAGTAGAAAGTGGACAATAGCCTTGATGTTTGGTTCACAGGATTTCCATTAAAGCACACTTCTGCAACAGGAAGGAGAGATGGAAGCACAGCAGTCCGTCCTCATTGGCCTGGGATAAAATATGGCAACCGTTATTGTTGGTGTAATCATATCAGGCAGAAGCAGGGAGGATGTATGTTGCAGTGTATACCTAGCAGGTGAGAAACACATTGGGCCGTGAAACCAGCACTGATGTGCGGTAAATACATAGTGTAGACAAGGCTAGAAAAATCCCAGAGTCTGACCATTGAAAAATTCAAAGCTGGAGTTCAGTTTTTATTTTTTCGCTCTCTACAGTGCTGACTTGAAAACTTAGGTCCTGGTTCCAATGAGTTTGTTTGTTTGTTTGTTTGTTTGTTTGTTTATAGTACTGAGCTCAGGATTTACCTTTCTCAAGAAAAGGCCTGTGCTTGGTCTGAAATGGTTAAATACGCAACTTCAAGTTGATTGACCAGTTAAATAATAATAATAATAATAATAATTTATTATTTATACCCCGCCCATCTGGCTGGGTTTCCCCAGCCACTCTGGGCGGCTTCCAAAAGAATATTAAAATACAATGATACATCAAACATTAAAAGCTTCCCTAAACAGGGCTGCCTTCAGATGTCTTCTAAAAGTCTGGTAGTTGTTGTTCTCTTTGACATCTGGTGGGAGGGCGTTCCACAGGGAGGGCGCCACTACTGAGAAGGCCCTCTGCCTGGTTCCCTGTAGCTTTGCTTCTCGCAATGAGGGAACCGCCAGAAGGCCCTCGGTGCTGGACCTCAGTGTCCGGGTAGAACGATGGAGGTGGAGACGCTCCTTCAGGTATACTGGACCGAGGCCGTTTAGGGCTTTAAAGGTCAGCACCAACACTTTGAATTGTGCTCGGAAACGTACTGGGAGCCAATGTAGGTCTTTCAAGACCGGTGTTATATGGTCTCAGCGGCCGTTCCCAGTCACCAGTCTGGCTGCTGCATTCTGGATTGACTTTAACTATTTAAAAAGTGCCTCTGACTAATTGAGCAGCAGATCTTTAGCATTATTCTTGATTAAAAGCCATGGGTGGTAGGCGCCTTCTTGAAGGCATTTGCTTTTTCTCTCACTTGCGTGCAGGAGGCGATGAATGCCTGCTAGGACACATATGCATAATTTAAAATTTAGACATTTGCTCCCCCCCCTTTAGAACTATTATTTTTATTATGGAAATTAACTCTGCAGAAGTCGGCTAAAGCTCCTGTAACATGCACTTCTTTCTCCTGATTTTTTTAAGTAGGCGTGATAGAAATACAACAGCTAAGTGCATAATTTTAATCAGAAGATAGCAGTATCTTGCATTTATACTCCTCATCAAAAACAAAAAAACATGTTTCCATGAAGTGATTAAACTCTTAGCGGAAAAGACGGAATGGGTAAAAACTATGGGGTAGGGATTTAAAAAAGAATAATGAACTAGATTTGTGATGAGCCCAGTAACAACGGGAAAGCTTCCCTCAAGATTTTACTTTATCTCCTCAAGGTATTTGAAAGAGCAGGGAAACATTTTCTTTATTCCCCACTCCACACATTCAGTAGATTTTCTCTCTCCTTTGGCTCTTCAATTTACCCAAATAACGTTTAAATGAAGTATGCTGTTTGCGCTGATCCCGTACCTAATGGTTTTGATCTAGCTATTTGGCCAAGAGAAAACTGGTTAGCCAAAGAAACATGGCTACTTTACTGTGAAAGAATGAGTCAATTGTGTACAATGTGCAGCACACCTTAATAGAAATATATATATATATTCTGTTGAATGCAGTGGAGTGTTTCATTGTACTTATACAGTTTCTTCTGCCACTTTCTGGAGTGTTAAAGGCTCTTTCGGTGGCAGCTCTTATCTTTCCAGAGCAACTGTGAAGCATTCATTCTGTTGCCAAAGTGATGGGGGTTAGGCAACAACTGCGATGTTTTTTCCACGGACTTCCTTGCTCTGTCTAGCCCCGGCAATGTGGGGTTGTTGTTGTTTTTTTAAAAAACCCATCACTAAAGGGATGTCCCCTTGTAAGCTGATGGCTCTGTTTTCAGAGGCAAGGCATAGAAAGCGTTCAGTGGAGCAAGCCAGAATCTCAGCGAAAGGGGACACTGCAGCCGTATGGATTCCTGCTCTAACTGTGCTGCTTGACTGTAAAATGACGGCCGTTTCTCTCACTTCCAGGAATCTCTTCTTCCTGGAAGGTGAGTGGCTGAGTTCACCCTACTGCCGAGATGCAGCCACACACACACACAGTCTGTATTCCAGTGCTGTTTCCAAGGAGTTGGCTGTGATAACACTCCAGGGTATCTTCAGCAAGCTAGAATAATGTAAGTTAAATGGGGAGCGGGGTGGCCGTGTGAAATAACTCCATGCTCTTTTCTGTTTTCATTTACACTTGGCGCCATTTGGGGTGTGTCTGATGCCACGCAGAACAGTGCAGGAAGTGGCTAACTTTCGATGCAAGTAAATTGATCTCTAGAATTCCTTCATCGTCTGTGTCGGGGGGTGGGGTGGGGGATAGAGTCTGTTCGAAATCAGAAATGCAACTGCAGGCGATCAGTTAGGGATGAGCAATCAAAGGGGAAAGATAAATGTATGTGTTATAAAAGCAGTGGACGAGGCTGTTAAAGACCCACACCCCCTTTTTCTTCCTCCACCATTTGCTATTTAGTAAAAGCCCAGGGAAGGGGTCAGGGCCTTAATTCTCTGTGTGTTCTGGCAAGGAGCAGAAGAAATCCTTAGTTAGTTCAAGTCATTGATGCTTAAATGTGCTCCGCTGCGAACTGTTTGCTGCTGGTGCCTATTTTGCTTAGCCATATCGTGGCTAACTTCTAATTAAACGATTAATATCCATATTGAGGGGTGTGTGGCTGCTTCTAGGCAGTTGCAGAGATAGGCTTACTATGATGTAGACTCTCCTGTTTACGCACCTGAGGAATGACAGCATTTAGGGAAAGGGTGAAATTCCTTTTTTCAGGATCCAGAAAGTCTTGGCCTTTGGGCCCACCTGGGAGAAGAAAGCAACAACTTTTCCTTAAAGATAAAATGACCACAAGGCACCAGCCTTGCATGCTGTGCCTGTGTTAAAATTGACTTCACCTGGTTGGAACAGTCTGTTTCCTTTTATCGTGACAGATCCTGGAATGTGCTCAGCTATGTGGGCATGAGAACAGCAGCTCGTTCAAACTCTGAAGAAAATCACCTGTCTCTGTACTAAAGCCTCTCTGATGAGAATGTCTCCAGACATGCTTCCTGTCTTTTAGAACTTGCTTTTTTCCTAAGTAGATAAGAGTGCCTCCAAACAACGGGGGCACTAAACAGGAATTGGGGAGAGTGTCTTGCAGAAAAGACGTTCAGGGGGCTGGCATTGCTGCAGTATTTTCATTGCATGCTGCCCGTACTGATCCTGCTTCTCTAAATGCAGTGCCAATGAACAACAGGGAAGTTGTTCTTATTTTCATTTGAATAAATAGAAAAGCAAAAGTACTCATGTTGACCCGTAAGAAAAAAAGCCAACATTAGGAGACAATACCTTTGTACTGAGCAAACTTTCAGGTTCCACAGAACCCTTCACCAGGCCAGAGGGAAGAGCTTGGCTGATGTTTAACTAATGGCTTGAGTCTGTATTTTAAGTCAAAGGGTTGTATCCAGAGCTGTTAGTCCGCTCGTGCAAGTTTCCTTGTGAAAGCAGAGGTCTGTTTTCCAGTGTTGCATTTGTTGTTGTTGTTTAGTTGTTTAGTCATGTGACTCCAGGGACGTGACTCCATGGACCAGAGCACACCAGGCACTCCTGTCTTCCACTGCCTCCCACAGTTTGGTCAAACTCATGCTTGTAGTTTCAAGAACACTGTCCAACCATCTCGTCCTCTGTTGTCCCCTTCTCCTTGTGCTCTCCATCTTTCCCAACATCAGGGTCTTTTCCAGGGAGTCTTCTCTTGAGGTGGCCAAAGTATTGGAGCCTCAGCTTCAGGATCTGTCCTTCCAGTGAGTGCTTAGGGCTGATTTCCTTCAGAATGGATCGGTTTGATCTTCTTGCAGTCCATGGGACTCTCAAGAGTCTCCTCCAGCACCATAATTCAAAAGCATCAATTCTTCGGCGATCAGCCTTCTTTACGGTCCAGCTCTCACTTCCATACATCACTACTGGGAAAACCATAGCTTTTACTATACGGACCTTTGTTGGCAAGGTGATGTCTCTGCTTTTTAAGATGCTGTCTAGGTTTGTGTTGCATATTATGGGTAAACCCACGTGGCAGGTCCGCCGATGTAACGATTGCGCAAGAACTTGCACTAGCACAGGTGTACAAATTGCGCTTAGAAATCCAAGCTGTTCGCTTTTTGGAACCTCTCGCACAAGATAACCCACTAATGGAACAGGTTCATTGCTAAGTTTCTTTAACTTCACGCTACATTGGATACAACCCACGGTCTTAAGTTGCAGCATGGAAGGAGATAGCAGACATTCAATGGCCATCATTACTACACAAGGCCCCAGTGGCATCAAGTGGCAAGGAGTGCCAATTTCCAGCTTTGCCTGGTTTGTCAGCTGCTGTTGTTCAGCCTGACTACACTTCTGCATACTCTAGTAACCTCCTGTCTTGACAGCTGTAACGCTTCTTTCCTGTGCGCAGGGATTTTCTCGTATGGAGGAGCGTGGACTCCTGTGAGCCCCCACCTGCATTCTGAAATAGTAGAACTGAGACAGATTTTGTCACATCGGTGAGATTTAAGCCCAAGACATTCCTTCCAGTCTCTTCAAAAACCTTCAGCGAGAAACAGTGATAAATGCAGTTTATCAAGCTACCGTCAATTAGCATTCCATGGTTTCTGCTCTGCTTCCCTGCAGCTTTCTACAATGGACTGGTTAAGTTGTAATTATCCTGGATTGCTAAACTGCAGTTTAGCACAGGGGTGGGGAACTGAACGTGGCTGGCAAGCTAAATCCTTCCTGCATACACACCTGTGGGCCAACTTTGACAGGTGGGCAGCTCTGCCTACCTGTCAACCTCCTGGCATCATTATGACCTCCTGGGACAGCTTCAAAAGGGCTTGCTTTAATTAGCTGCTAATTAGCTACAAATAGACAATATGGGACTCCACCAGATCAGCAAGCCCTGCTTGGAAAAGAACAGTCCAGAGTTCCCTTGAAGCCCCCAGTGGTTTCGAGATTATTCCTTTGGAACCATTCCCTTCTCTCCCCCACATAAGTTATCAAGTATGGAGGAAGGTTGATGTGGTTTGGAGAAAATGGCTTTGTGGGCTAAATTGGGACCTACACTGGGCCTAATGACACACCGACAGGCTGGAGATTCCTTAGCAAGTCAGCGACAAACATTGGGTCTCCCATTTTATGTTAGCTTTGGCGTAGTTAGTTATCCTGGTTTATTTAGTTTAAATGAACAAAGTTTATTTAAGAGGGTCCCCCCCAATGCATGCAAAAGGAGGTAGGCTGCAATCCTATAGCAAGCCAGGAATGTTGTATCCAAAAGGAGCAACATTGTCCCTTGCCTTCATTTGGCTTCGTTATAAAACATAAAGATGATCATGCCCCATCTTAAACTGAGTCTTTAGATTAAGCACACTTAACTCCTTTAAATTGGTGGAGCTGCAGGCAGATACACCAGTGCAAATATTTAATATGGGTGTGTAAAGTGCACTGATGTATCTTGTTGAGTGATTCTGTCCCTCCATAGTCATGTTAAGTCACTAAACAAGTAGTTTTTTTTATCAATAGGTTGTGTTTTCAGTATACAGTGTACAATGATTTTTTTTAAAAAAATGGGATAATGTGTGGAATATAACATGGCACTAAGGAGATTGTTGTGTCAGTTCAAGCAATTGACCCACTGAAATTAATAAACATGACTAAGTTATGCCCATTCATTGCAGTGGGTCTACTCTGAGTAAAACTTAGTTGAATTCCTCTCTTAAGTAAGATTGGGTTGAATCCAATGAAGTTCTTCTCAGAGAAGACTTGTTGAAATGAATACACCAAACTTAGCCATGTCCATAAATTCCACTGGTCCTACTTAGAGCATGACTGTTGTTGAATACAACCCACACCCTTTCCAAAACAATAAATGAGGTGGGCTTAGGGAGGATGGGTTCTTATTAATGGAAGAAATGGAAACTGCACACTAAAAAACAACAAGAGTACACATTTGGATAATTTAGTTGGGCTAGCTTCTCTAAAAGGGCAAGCTGTCAGACTCTAAAAAAAAGTCAAATGCAAGATTCTGCGAACTCTCTAGTGTTGCATGACTTCCATGTACACTGTAGCTAATAAACCCTTAATAAGATCTTTATATGCAACTGATTCATGTTCTTCCCCATAAATAAAGAGAACAAAGTAAGCAAGTGCTTTTGGTGCATGCTTTCTTCCTCTTGGAGGCAACAGCAAACAACACAGGAATCCATAGATGAAGAATGTATTTGAAATCAGTTCACTGTAGTATTGTTATCTTGAGCCTGGATTCCGCAATCATTCATATATATATATCAGCTATTCCATGAGACTTCATGTTGAAACTCTTCTTTATGACACATTTCTGTATTCATATTGCGTATTATTTGCACAACAACAAAGCTACGTATATCCTGGCTTTTATTTAAGGTGATTCAAATTTTAAATGGGGATCCCTTTATCCTGTAATTGCCATGTAATGAGATATTTGCACTTCTTTGATGATTCCCAAGTGCTGCTGCATATATTGGTTACAAGCATTCGGGTAGCTTAGAGGCTGCAGGCTTATTTTGACAATGCATGTTATACATGTTAAACCAGTATCATCATTCTGAAAACATTTATGAATTCAGTCTTATAAATACAAGAAGGCTGCTTTATGTATGTAATAGAACTGGTTCTATCAGTATCTGACATCTCTCTTCTGAAATGCTGGTCGGATGTTCACTGTATCTGGGTCTACACTGATAATCATCTGATCATCATAAACTATACGGTGCAAGAACAGGGCACTTATTATATACATGGTTGGGATTTGTTGGGATTCCTCCTGCTAGGTTTTCATTCAGTCAGAGCGCCAATGGAATTTTTTTCATTCAGATTTTGTAGGCTGCAAAATCTAGACTTTACTCAAACTCATCAGGAGAGTTTCCTTTCCTCTGTGCCCATCTTCAGTCCTAAGCACAGGAAAAATATTTCTTGATTTCTTGAAACGAGGCTTACCTGTGCTCTCTGCTTCTTTTTGTTCCTCAAAGGTAGTGGAGATTCCTCTTTGGAAAAGGAGTTCACCTCCACGATTGTGGGCCCTACTGTGAGCACACCAAACAGCCAACATTCCTCCCCAAGCCGCTCCCTTAGTGGTAAGTATGTCATTTTCTGATTCCTGTAGTTTATGTCCAAAAGGTGTTGGGCCCAAGCTGTGATCAAGGCAGAGACCACCTTTGAAATCCTCCAAAAAGGTCTGCACAAAGATAATCACACCAGCGAAGAATTTACCTTTTGGAGGAGGCCCTGGAAAAGAGGCAGCTTTTATACAGCAGCCTTGGGTTATCTGAACTTTCTGCCTAGTATTCTCTCCTGCTCAGATTTTTAGTTTGAGAGATTTGAAAGTCACTGTTTGGTTCCTGACACATTTATCGACAAAGAAGGCATTTCCTCTCATAGTGAGTGAGTGACTGGAAATTGTGGTTGCTGGGAAAGCACCAGTGGTGCTAGATCATGTGAGCAAAGAGTTGGAGATGCGGGAGAGGACTCTATATTCAGATGGTGTTTGCGCTGATGCATTCTAATTTGCCATATTCTGCAACCACCAGCATTTCCTGCTGAAATTATCAACTGGGCTTTCCTTTTTTTCTTTTTTGAGAATTTTGCTGAAAAGTATGACCACCATGTTGCAGAGTTAATGTATGGGAAAGATTAGCGTTCTCAGACTTGACTTCTGACTATTGTCTCTCACCTGATAATACTGCTTTGTGTTAGACAGCTATAAAAGGTAAAGGGACGCCTGACCATTAGGTCCAGTTGTGACCGACTCTGGGGTTGCGCGCTCATCTCGCTTTATTGGCCAAGGACTTCCGGGTCATGTGGCCAGCATGACTAAGCCGCTTCTGGCAAACCAGAGCAGTGCACAGAAATGCCGTTTACCTTCCCGCCGGAGCGGTACCTATTTATCTACTTGCACTTTGATGTTCTTTCAAACTGCTAAGTTAGCAGGAGCAGGGACCGAGCAATGGGAACTCACCCCGTCGCGGGGATTCAAACCGCTGACCTTCTGATCAGCAAGTCCTAGGCTCTGTGGTTTAGACCACAGCACCACCCGCATCCCATTAGATAGCTATAACATCCTCTTAATTCTTTATCTGAAATCACGGGAGGTTTATATTACACTCCAGTTGGTTTATAAAACCGATTACAGTTGGCTTATAAAAACCAACAATTAAATCCAGTTTTAGTCATTTAGAAAGGAACGTTCAAATGTCCATGTTAACACATCCGCTGCGTTAAAATTTAGTTGATCCCCTGGAAAAGCATGATCACACTTGTTCAGTGTAACAGGAGGAGAACCCAGTGTATGGTTTGAACAAATAGGAAATGAGTATCTTCTCCTTTAAAAGGGAGACGCTGCCTGATACCGTTGCTTCTGATCAGTCTTGATTTCACAGCTGGTTCAGCCAGCAAGCTCATGCCCCAGTGGAGCAGAAATATTACATAACCTGTTTTGCCAACCCAACCAGACTCTGCCTTCCTTCTGTAAGGAAAGTTGCAGAACAAAAGCCAGCCCTCCGTTTGCTGTGGGGGAGAGAGAAAAAGAAACACTCATCCCCAGGGGAGCGAAAAAACATCAAAGTTCAACCAGCATCAATATACCCAAGCAGCTCCTGCCACAGCGAGCAGGTTTTCACTTCATATTTGCGCACAGAGGTGTCGGCTTGCAGCTGGATCTCCAAGATGTATAAACAGGAGTGTATGCCTAACCTAAGCAGCCTGGCTTCTTTTAATGTAATTAATGCCGAGATATTCTAGGAGCACAGGTAAATTCTCTGCACTAGCCTCCTGCCATGGCTGCCAGCCGTAGCTGTGTGTGCAAGGCCTTCAAGTTGCTACCTTCAGTTTGTATAGCATGAATAGGTGGCAACTAGATAAGAGAGGAAAAAGCAGAGATGCGGGCAATGACCTACATTCTTAACTATTCCAATGCTCTGTGGAATGCCACAAATCAAACACTCTTTAAGAATGAACATGGTAACTGCCGCCTTAATTCTAGGTGCCATTTCTTTTCCTTTCTAACATTTTTTTATTAGTTTTCCAATATACAGTCATACCTCGGGTTGAATGTGCTTCAGGTTGAGCGCTTTCGGGTTGCGCTCTGCGGCAACCCAGAAGTAACGGAAATGACCATGCGCGGAAGCAGCAAAACGCGATCCGCGCAGTTGCGCCTTACGTTCTATTCAGGATGCGAACGGGGCTCCGGAATGGATCCCGTTCGCATCCCAAGGTACCACCGTACTACCAATAATAGCCAAATTATAACAATAACAATTAATTCCCAAATTATTCAATTCTCAAAGTGCCAGTCAACTTCCAATTAATACATTTTCGTTAAAATCGGCTCCCCGCATGATGGTTTGGGTGCATTTCCAATCTTACATCACTGTGTTCCATAATCGTAATTAATGTCAGTTATAATAATAATCCCTTAGTCAACAGCTATATAATTAACGATTTCCATTCGTGATGTTACAATATACTGTATACACTTATAAAGCTTCAAGTGAGGAAACTCAAACTATTATCTTTATCCTGCCCTGCGTGTGAAAAAAATCTAGGTGACATTTCATGGAGAGTCTGAAGGGATTATATCAGCCGTCTAGCCTTCCCCAACGTGGCGCCCTCCGTATGTTTTGGACTTCAACTTCCATCATGCTGTGGGGATATGCCAATTAGGATTGATGCGGGTTGGAGTCTAAATCATCTGAAGGACATCAGGTTGGGGAAGGCTGGTTCATATTGTTTCCTTATCCCAAAACACATGAGCATAGCTAAAAGTGCCATCCTTTGCGGGGGGGGGGGGACTAAATATGATTGGAGCACCTTTGTTCACGTGCCTGCTGTGTTTATATACGAAGCAGGTGGTGCTGGGCTTTTAATTTTAAGAAAAGAAGGATACACAGGTGAGAGAACTGAACCTTCTCCCTCGCTTTATCTGCCTATGCTTTGCTGTTATGGGCATTTTGCTCCCAGCCTAGTCTCAAGCTGGATTGGGAGAAAATTACCTGAAGCAAAAAACAGAACAAGGGAGGGGTAAGGGTTCAGCTTCCCTTTTCATTTTGAGGCTCTCCACCTTCCGCTGTATTAATAGGTGGTCCTGATGCATGTGTAGCAAGCATGTGCAAGTTATGGTGGACAATACTGAGCTACATGGACCAATGGACTGAGTTGGTATAAGGCAGCTTCCTCCTGTTTTCCCATTGCAGCGGAATGCTGCTTGGAAGAGAACGCAGTGGGACTTAGGAATTGGGAGGAGATTCATATATGAGAGTCCTTCTTTTCAGTACACTCCTTGGAATGATGTAACCTGGCCATGGACCAAAGGTTCAGGAGTGTTTATTCAGCAAGGCCTCGCGAACAGCATTCCTTCTGCGGCGGAGGCTGCTCCATGTGTCTGTCGGTCGAAACAGGAAGTCCTCGTTTTTCAAGCTTTACATTCCATTAGCTGCTTCAGGGGGAAGCCCTGCGCTAGATGCTCCCTGCTTTCCAAGTTGCGAGCTTCCCCCGTCTCTGGCTTGGGAAGGGCTAGATTTTTAATATTTTATTGCCCATTTTTGCACCTTGAAATGGGACGAGCGTCCGTTGTTACACCAACTGATGTGGTTGGATTTACAGGCCGGCTGTGCGTTCCCCTAGCAAAGAGCTCTTCTTGCTAATGTCATAGCATCCCGGTTTCTTGCGCATTCTTAACTGAACGTTTTAGAAACCAGACCCTGGGTTTAGGACTCTTGACCTTCTGTCTGTAGAAAAGATGCCACAACATTCTTGCAGGGTGCTGGCAGAAAAATGCCTTAGAAGGCTGCTCTTCAGACCATTTTCCTGCCTGTATTGTCAGAGTGAAATGTCCTTTCTACCTGGCCGGGGATCTAGTGGAGGAGAGGCCTGCTCCCTGCCCCCCATGTGCTGAGCCCTACATTATTTGGAGCACTGGGGATTGTATTTGATTTTTACACCTTTTGATACTCTAGAACAGGCATCCCCAGACTCAGCGCTCCAGATGTTTTGGGACTACAACTCCCATCATCCCTAGCTAACAGGACCAGTGGTCAGGGATGATGGGAATTGTAGTCCCAAAACATCTGGAGCGCTGAGTCTGGGGATGCCTGCTCTAGAACATAAGAAGCACCCTACTGTTGCCCCACACGAACTGGCAGTTTAAAAAGTAATCATAGTAGTTCACTTAGCTGATGTGATTAATGCTCATTTATAGCCCCGGCCTCCATGAATTTGTCTAATCCCTTTTTAAAGTTCCTTCTAAACTAATGGCTTATTTATATTATTTATTACGTTTATATGTCACATTTCTCTTCCAATAAGCTCAGGGTGGTCACATGGTTCTCCTCTTCCCCATTTCATCCTGACAACAACTCTGTGAGGTGGATTAGGGTAAGAGATAGTGACTGGTCCAAGGTCACCCAGTGAGCTTCATGGCCGAGCGGGAATTCGAACCCTGCTCTCCCAGGTCCTAGTTCCACACTCTAACCATTACACCACACTGGCTCTCTTGTCACACTGAATCCCATAAGTTGATGATGCACTTTCTGAATAAATACTCCATTGGCTTGTGCTGAATTTGCTCCCAATCAGTGTCAAGGGGTGATCTAAAATAGTGGGAAAGAAGGATAAATCTCCCCCCCACACACACACATCATACATAATTTTAGAAATTTCTATCATGCTCCCCAAGCACCTGGCCTTAGATGCTAGTAGGATCTATTAATAATTATTGATGGTTATTTTTTAGAAGTCTCTTTTCACTCTCCTGGACCATAACAACTTTTTTTTAAAAAAAAGTTAACTGTTTACAAATACTTGTCACAAACCTGTACGTGCTTTGTTGTTTTTTTTTTTTTTTTTTTTTTTACATCTTTTCCCTCCATAGCAAATTCTATCAAGGTGGAAATGTACAGTGATGAAGAATCAAGCCGGCTGCTGTCGCATGACGACCGGCTCATTGAAAAAGAGGACAGCGTGATTGTGGAGGATTCTCTCTCTGAGCCACTCGGCTACTGTGACGGGACAGGGCAGGAGCCACATTCCCCTGGCGGCATCCGGCTACCCAATGGCAAGCTGAAATGTGATATCTGTGGGATGGTGTGCATTGGCCCGAATGTACTGATGGTGCACAAGCGCAGCCACACCGGTGAGCGGGCATGGCTGCTGGTAACCGTAAGGGCTGATGCATGAGCTTTGCACTTGTATAGTGCTTTAAGTCTCAATGGTCTAAACGTTCTATGTGTCACGCTCAGGCTCTTTAGCCTAATAAGGCTCTGAACTGCTTTATAGCTCTTTCCTTACAAGACTGGGTGTTAGATCAATCCAGGTGCATTCAGAGTACTTCACACATCCACATGTCATGCTAAACCATGGTTTTCTGCAAGATGCATGAGCTGGAAACACTCATGCTTGCTCCTGAACAGCTCCATGGAGGACTTAGGGGGACAGTGTTAAAGGAAATAATTGTGCTAGCACAAGGATTGGCACTAGCAGAATGGGACGTCCTCCCTCTCCTCTTCCAGAGAGTTGGAGGATTCCCCAGAATGGATTTAGGAAGTGGGGGGGGGGAGCAGAGGGGGAGATAGTTCTGCTGCACAATGAGAAATCCTTGCCCCAATGGAACTGTCCACTTAGGTTAAAAAAAAGTAAAGGACCCCTCGACAGTTAAGCCCAGTCAAAGATGAATATGGGGTTGTGGTGCTCATCTCACTTTCAGGCCGAGGGAGCCAGCGTTTGCCCACAGACAGCTTTCCGGGTCATGTGGCCAGCATGACTAAACCACTTCTGGCGCAACGGGACACTGTGATGGAAACCGGAGCGCATAGAAATGCTGTTTACCTTCCCACCACAGTGGTACCTATTTCTCTACTTGCACTGGTGTGCTTTTGAACTGCTAGGTTGGCAGGAGCTGGGACCGAGCAATGGGAGCTCACCCCATCACGGGGATTTGAACCGCCAACCTTCTGATCGGCAATCCCAATAGGCTCCGTGGTTTAGGCCACAGCGCCACCTGCACCATTTAACACTGCACTGAATACAACCCCGAGTCTGTTTGTTTCCTTTAAACTCAGTTTATCAGCATGTTTGAACTGGGGGTCATGGTTCATCAGTGAAAGCAAGGGTCGAGGCTAACCTTTCTGGATACTCATCCCAATGCACTATTCTTCTTCCTAGGTGAGAGGCCGTTCCATTGCAATCAGTGCGGTGCCTCCTTCACCCAAAAGGGCAACCTCCTGCGCCACATCAAGCTGCACTCGGGCGAGAAGCCCTTCAAATGTCCCTTCTGTAACTATGCCTGTCGGAGGAGAGACGCACTCACGGGGCACCTCCGAACACACTCAGGTGGGTCACGAGGCACTTCTGCTCTAGTTCAGTTTTATGGGTACCATATTTTTCGCACCATAGGACGCACTTTTTCCCTCCTGAAAAGCAAGGGAAAATGTGTGTGCGTCCAATGGAACGAATGCAGGGGGAAGGCAGGTGGGAAAAGCCCCCAAGAGCCGCACACAAGCTCCATGCACTCTTGCGGGCTTTTCCACAGGAGGGAGAAGGGACTGACTGGCGGCATCAGTCCCTTCTCCCACCTCCCAGAAAAGCCAGGAGAAGCCGCAATCTCTTTAAAGGGATTGCGCGGCTTCTGCGGGCTTTTGCGAGAGGTGAGGGAATCCCCCCACCTGCCAGGAAAGCCCTGCGCAACCCCTCCGCCAAGGAGAGGCTGCACAGGGCTAAAGGGGAAGCCAAAACAGCGAGCGGAATCCATCCCGCTCGCTGCCTTGGCTTGATCCATAGCTGCGCGCAACCCTTCCGGCAAGGAGAGGCTGCACGGGGCTATGGATTCTTTAGCCCCACGCAGCCTCTCCTCTTTGGAGCTGCGGAGGGGGGAATATTTTTTTTCTTGAATTCCCCCCCTAAAAACTGGGTGCGCCCTATGGTGCGAAAAATACGGTATTTTCTTTTCTTTATTGTCCCATTCTTTTATGTACAGTGTTTAGAAATGTATACAGTGGTACCTCTGGTTGCGAACGCGATCCTTTAAGGAGCCCTGTTCGCAACATGAGCAGAACACAACCTGCGCCTGCAGGTCACAATTTGCCGCTTCTGCGCATGCGCGTGACTTCATTTTGAGCGTCTGCGCGAGCGGCGAAACCCGGAAGTAACACATTCCGTTACTTCCGTGTCACTGCGGGACACAACCTGAAAAGATTTAACCTGAAGCAAACGCAACAAGAGGTATGACTGTATAATTAAGCAGTTTATAAATTTCTTAGACAAAAAATAGTTAGAGCAAGGTAGGGCTTGGTGGGTTGGCAGAACTATCTCTTGCTCTTTGCCCTCGGCCCAGACCTCTGCTAGTTGGAGTCACCTCTTCTTAAAGGGAGGTAGACCACAGTGACCACCCATGTCAGGCTTCAGGGAATCAGACCCCTCCCCCAGTGGCAGCCAAAAAGCAGATAAACAAGAATAGTTCTTACCACGTAATTTATTCAGTATTCACAGAGAGAGACGAAGGAATGCAATCTCTGTTAAATAATGGCGTTACTCCGAGTAAATTCAAACCCCCTCCATTTCTCCTATTCTACGTCATCCCTGCGCCGGCTAATTTGAGTTTTCTGCCTGTAAGCTTTCTGTTCTACTACTCTCAATGCCGTCCTGGGAGAGGGGGGCTCAGGAACGCTTTCCAAAGACACTGAGTCTGTCAACTGTCGCGCCCCCGGTGCTGCTTCTTCCTGCTGTTCCTCTCCCAATATTTCCCTGCTTTTCCACTCTGCAGCCTCTGAACTATGCCCTTCTGCAAACCACTGTTCTAAATCTATACTGTCTTCCTGTTCTCAGGAAGGTTCAGGAGAAGGTGGGGGCAGCCCCCACCATTCCTCCTCAGTCCAGCCCCTGGCAACCCACAGCCATCCAACCATTCCCTATGTTCCATCACCTCCAGTGCCTGCCTTCTAATCTGGATCCACCCATTCATGATTTCTTTCTCTCTGACAGATATTATTTACTTGTTACATCTGTAGCCCACCCTTCCTTCAACTCTGAAGGTGGAACTGTCTTCACATCATTCTCTGCTATTTAGGAACATTCCTGTCGTTCAGGTTCTTCTCTAACTGACCCTGGAAATCTTCGTATTGTTGACTCCGCATTATCTTAATGGCAGTTTTATCAAGCTTTTATCAAGCTTTACCTGTTGGTGCTAGTAATCTCTTAGATTGAGCCTACTCTGTCCTTAATCCTATGGATTAACATGACCTCATGTTGCACCTGAATAAAACCTCAATTGCAGCAATTAAAGTTCAGCTGAAGATCTGTAAAATTCTCAAAGTTGTGACTGATAGAAAAAAGGGGGGGTGACTATCTAAACAACATTCTTAAATTTAGAATCTACTTCATTGGGAAAGGAATTACATTTAAAATAAAGCTAAAAATAAAACTTATCAGTGTCATAGCATATTTATACAAATCTATGTTTCAGCCACACCTGGAATGCTGGGCATGTAATTATGGACACCACACCTCAAAAGGGATATTTTTAAAACTGAGAAATTAAATTTAAAAGCAACCAAAATGATCAAGGCACTGGAGCAACTCCTTTATAAGAAAAAGGTTACACTGTTTGGGACTTTCTAGCTTAGAAAAAAGACACGGGTTAGGGAAGCAAATGACGAGATAGCTCAGTTGGTAGCGTATGAGATCTCAGGGTCGTGGGTTTGAGCCCCACACTGGGCAGAAAGTTTCCTTCATTGCAGGGGGTTGGACTAGATGACCCTCAGGGTCCCTTCCAACTCTACAATTCTATGAAAGTAGTGATGGCTGCCAGCTTGGATGGATTTAAAAGGAGAATAAGACTATCAATGGCTACTAGTCATGACGGGGGTATATTTCCTTCTGTATCAGAGAAGTATTCCTCTGTTACTACAATCTAGTCCTGCTTGCAATTTTTTTCCATAGGCATCTGTTTGGCCACTGTGGGAAAGAGATTGCTGGATCATTTAGACCAGGGGTTAGCAAACCTTTTAGGCAGGGGGCCGGTCCACTGTCCCTCAGACCTTGTTGGGGGCTGGACTACATTTTGGAAAAAAAATATGAACGAATTCCTATGCCCCACAAATAACCCAGAGATGCATTTTAAGTAAAAGGATGCATTCTACTCATGTAAAAACACGTCTGCAGGCTGGATTGAGAAGATGGTTGGGCCGCATCCGGCCCCCAGGCCTTAGTTTGCCTACCCATGATTTAGACCTTTGGGCTGCTTTTATTCTCTTATCTTGCACTGCTGGATCCAACTCCTTGCTGGCTTTCTGTGGGTTACTGGTTTGTCAATAGGGTGCCTTATTTGTGTAGAGATGTGTAGGATTTGTGTGGACGGTTGGCATGAAGATGGACGGGTGAGTTTGTCATCAGCCTCTTAACCCACGATACTTGTGACGTGGCTCTTTAAATTTAGTCTAAGGTTTTTTACTGTAGCAGTTGGCGTGCCGTGAGCGGGGGGGGGGGCAGAGGGGGCAGGAAAGAGAGAGGGAAATCTGCCCACCTGCTGAGCATATATTATTTTCTCTTAGCTTCTATTTCTGCAGTGCTTTGGGGCTTTTTAACACAAACAAAATTCTTCTCTCACGCGCTGAACTTCCCGCCCTGAAAAAAAGTTTCTTTTTGCATTATTTAGGAAGCCCTGATTAGCTATTTTGTGAGCAAAGGAGATCAGCATGTTGTTGTCATCCTCCCCCCCCCCCCCCGCAAGCTTGCATGGAAGTTGAGGGATGCCGTGGAATCACGACAGCTCTCTTCACAGATCACTGTGCATTGCTGGGATGCTGCTGCTCTGTGCCTCGAGGCCTCTGGCCTTCCTGAAGAGTCCTTCAGTCTGGAGCAATCAAAATCAGTTGTCACTTCCCCCAACCAGCTTCCGCTTGGGTGGTTCCTGGCGACAGTTCGCAGTGGCGACAGCTCCTCTGATTCCGACCCTTTCGGGGGGGGGTGCCAGTAGGTATCCATGGTGCTTAGTACGGGCTCAGAACTATTTTGCACGTATCGTTTTTTGAGACCGAGAGAGAACTTGCAGTTTGGGGGATTCGCTCAGTCGCAAAACAAAAGGTGTTGGCATTTGCCACCGAGTGAGACGCTGCCTCTGCAAAGAGCACTTTCGGGGTCATCGTATGCGGGAGCATCAGAAAATACCCTGAAGGGCCAGCCAGATGGATTGTGGGAGCTGACATGAAACGTCAGCTAAGTCAAGGTCCTGCCTTCAGAGGAAGACTGCCTCACCTGATAAAGAACCAGGCTGTAATCTTTAGCCGCCACAACCCTGCTGAAAAGTTAGTTAATGCAGAAGAGTTTTGTCATCTGAGGGCTCCAGATAGGTTTGGGGAAATATCTCTGTTCAGCCCCAGTAGACCAGATGCTCAGGAATTTTCTTAGAACAACCCTCTTAAATACAAACAATGGGGCACCATGGAAGTGCTAAGCCTTAGCAGCTAAGGTGGTATCCCATCTTACCTATCTGCTTCCATTTCTCTCTTCCCCTCAATCCTAATTAGGTGGCACATCTGTGTCTGGCCTATACCACTTGTGACTGCTCCTCCGTGCCAAACGCTAGACTTGTCCCTGACATGCTTGTTTTCTGTGTTCAGGGAATGTCTTTGTATTGAGGTATCTCAAGGAGATAAGCCAACCTGAAGTATACTCGTTAGGGGATGCTACAACTGCTTGCTAATTTCCTTACCCAATTGTACCATTTTTTCAGACACTGAAATGAAATATCCCAGAGTGCAGAAGTAGGTAGGATTGTCATTTGACTTCCTTTTTTATCCTTTTGTACATGTCTCTTTCCCACTCCCCATATATTTAAAACTGTGCTTGTCCCAAAAGGCTCAGGGTGGAAAACTGTATCTGAGGCCTAACAAGACAAGTGTACCCTTGTTCCCAAGGCTTATAGTATAAAACTGTGTTTCACTGAGATTCCCTGCTAGTCAAAGGGCAAACCTAAGCCCAGAAGAAGGCTAAACACCAGCAGCTGGTTAGCTGAACTGCTACAATTGCTGTTATTCAGTATATAGTTAAAAAGGTAAAAGACCCCTGGACGGTTATGTCCAGTTAAAGGCAACTATGGGGTGCGACGCTCATCTCACTTCAGGCTGAGGGAGCTGGCGCTTGTCCACAGACAGCTTTCCGGGTCATTTGGCCACCATGACTAAATCACTTCTGATGCGACGGAACACCGTGACAAGTGCCAGAGCACAGAGAAACACTGTTTGCCTTCCCACTGCAGCAGTACCTAGTTAACTTGCTTTGGAACTGGGACCAGGGATATGGGTGGCTCTGTGGTCTAAACCATTGAGCCTCTTGGGCTTGCCGAGCGGAAGGTCAGCGTTGGAATCTACGCGATGGGGTGATCTCCCGTGGCTCTGTCCCAGCTTCTGCCAACCTAGCAGTTCACAAGTATATGAACACGAGTAGATAAATAGGTATTGCTGCGACGGGAAGGTAAATGGCATTTCCATGCACTAAGGCACTCGTGCACCAGTAGCGATTTCATCATGACCCGGAAAGCTGCCTGTGGACAAATGCCTGTTCCCTCGGCCTGAAAAGCAAAATGAGCACCGCAACCCCATAGTCACCTAACCATCCAGGGGTCCTTTACCTTTTTTATTCAGTATATACATGACAGTTAGCTATTATGGCTGTTCTCTAAGGGTCCCTAGGGATTTTAGTGCCATGGCTAGAGATCAGAGAGAAAGAACTACGGGCACCTCCCCATACACGCATGTGCACACAAAAGTACAATTCTTAATTCCTCCACAATTTTGATGGAAGCATTTTTCTTTTTATTTTTTGGAAATGCTTTAAGCAAATTTAGAATGTGAGTCAGTAGCAGACACGGGGGTGGGGTGGGGGTGGGGCAAAGCCTGCTGGATCAGACCAATGACCCATCTAGACTAGCATCCTGGTGGCCAGTGGGTGCCTCCAGGAAGCACTCAAGCAAGGCCTGAGCACAACAGCACCCTGCTCAACTGCAATTGGTTCACTAGCAACTGGTATTCAGAGACACTCAGCAACAGTGAAGGTGGAACACAGCCATCATGACTAGTAACCATTGATCACTTTATCCTCCATGAATTCGTCTAATTCTCTTTTAAAGCCCCACCATACCGTGTGCTGCTGATGTGTAGTGTGCAATATATCTGCCAACTTTGCAGTGTTCTGTGCATGTGGCAGCCCCAGAATATAGCTTAAATTATGGCCTCCTTATGCCATTTAGAGGGACGTGGGTGGCGCTGTGGGTTAAACCACAGAGCCTAGGACTTGCCGATCAGAAGGTCGGCGGCTCGAATCCCCGCAACGAGGTGAGCTTCCATTGCTTGGTCCCTGCTCCTGCCAACCTGGCAGTTCGAAAGCACGTCAAAGTGCAAGTAGATAAATAGGTACCGCTCCGGAGGGAAGGTAAATGGCATTTCCGTGCGCTGCTCTGGTTCGCCAGAAGCGGCTTAGTCATGCTGGCCACATGACCCGGAAGCTGTACGCCGGCTCCCTCGGCCAATAAAGCGAGATGAGCACCGCAACCCCAGAGTCGGTCACGACTGGACCTAATGGTCAGGGGTCCCTTTACCTTTACCTTTTATGCCATTTAATCATGCACTAATTGAGTTGGATAACCCATGCATTCTTTCATCAAACCACTTGAAATTAACGTTTACATTGCCATAGGCTGTTTGTGTAACGGAACCCTATCCTGAACCTTCTTAGCTTTTCAGAGAAGTTGTTTCTAGCTTACCTACCCTTTTGATTATTGCAGAGTCTGGAAAGCGTGTTGCTATCTCCGGTGTACCTTGATGTTCTTGTTATGCTTATCGCTGGTTCATCCCTTCAACTCCTGCTAAGATGTTGATATCCCCAGGCAGGGAAATCTGCAGAAGAACAGTTTTGCATTATGTAACAAAGAGGAATAGATACATGTACAGATGCCAGTATATGTTGGCTTGAATTTCTAGTTCCCCCCTGACAGTTTTGGGCAGTGTATTATAACTAAAAACTCAAACTCAAAATGGCAAATCAAAAGACAAGGCATAGCTGTTAAATCCTGCCTTTCCAATTTAGGCATTCCCACTGAAAGCCTGCTCAGATTAGAAAGTGTTACTGTAGGGCTTTTGAAAGACCTATGAAAGTCCACAGTGGGAGTATTCTAGATCAAGGGCAGCCTATGCCAAGAATGCTGTGTCCTTGTAGAATGAAATTAGTGCACAGAAGGTATATGGAAGAGCCTGCTCTCAGCTGATCTCAAGGGAATGTAAGAGAGTAAAGGGAAGAGTAGGTCTCTTTGGTAAGCTGGGCTGAAGCCATTAAGCCTCCAGAGGCAACAGTTTCATAATTACTTGCACAGCTTTTGTCCTGAGAGCTAGAGAGAGGAGTCTATAGCGAGGGCTGCGTATAATCTGCACCCCAGAAATCCAGAGCCTGTGCCGAAAACAATTTAAATTTTGTGCTTTGCACAATTTATGCAAAATCATGTTCTACAGTCATACCTTGGGTTGAAGTAGCTTCAGGTGAAGTATTTTTGGGTTGTGCTCCGCAGCGACCCAGAAGTAATGGAGCATGTTACTTCTGGGTTTCGCCGCATGCACAGACGCTCAAAATAATCAAAATAAAAAAATTCCTTCCAGTAGCACCTTAAAGACCAACTAAGTTAGTTCTTGGTATGAGCTTCCGTGTGCATGCACACTTCTTCAGATACCTTGTGTGTGCACACGAAAGTGTGCATGCACACGAAAGCTCATACCAAGAACTAACTTAGTTGGTCTTTAAGGTGCTACTGGAAGGAATTTTTTTATTTTGACTATGGCAGACCAACACGGCTACCTATCTGTAGCTCAAAATAATGTCACACGTGGAAGCGGGATCCCGGAACGGATCCCATTCCCATCCAGAGGTACCACTCTACAATATAGGCCATGAGGGCAAAGACTGAAGTGAGACTACATCTGAGGTCTAAAGGATTCAAGTGGGCACAGTATATACTAATGCACACATGCCTCCCCCCCTCCCCCGGAAAGCCTAGCCCAGAAATTTCTTGGTATGTAGGCATTTGAGATGCTGCTTACATGTTTCTAGGTTTGCTTAAGCAAAGAGAAAAGGCAGGTTCAGACTCCAGTGCAGACAGCCATCTTAATCTCTCCACTGTCTTTAGTGACATTGTAGTTTTTGTAGATCTTTACTTAATCTGTGCACGCATGGAACTTGAATCCCTGCTTTGGTCCTTTTGGTTTGTTGCCTACCTGACTGTGAAAATAAGCTTAAGTGTGTGTGGATAGGCGATGCCTGGTGAAATAGGGAGAAGAAAAGAAGGTATCTCAGTGGTCTGGAGGTGAGGGTTCACTGGCATGTATAAAGTTCCATGTAGCAGAACAGAGTGTGTAAAATAAGCAGATGTATGCAAAAGTGATTAATTTGCATGCTTCGTGCAGGGCACAGAATTGCGCTTTCTTGACTCAGCATTTTATTTACCTTAGCACAGAATATTCTCTCAAGTGCATGGAGCATGCATAGCCTCAGGCATGGCTCAAACCCCATGTGCTCTCAGCCAGCATGAGTTGATGCTGTGCATATAAACCAGCTCGGCTGACAGTCAGCATGTGCAGCTATCAAGCAGCTTAAAAAGGTAAATGAGCCAGTATGCAAGGCACAGCTGATACCATTCTTCACTTTCTGCAGTGTCACCCTTTTCTTGTTCCTAGAGTTATGTCGGAGTCGGATATGTTTGGTCTTAACACTGTGTTTTGGTTGCTTAAGCTCCCTTCCCCTGAAAATTGATCTTAAAATCAAACTAACCCCCCCCTTTTACTTACAGTGGTACCTCGGGTTACATACACTTCAGGTTACATACGCTTCAGGTTACAGACTCCACTAACCCAGAAATAGTACCTCGGGTTAAGAACTTTGCTTCAGGATGAGAACAGAAATCGGCGCAGCAGCAGGAGGAGGCCCCATTAGCTAAAGTGGTGCTTCAGGTTAAGAACAGTTTCAGGTTAAGAACAGACCTCCAGAACGAATTAAATTCTTAACCCGAGGTACCACTGTACTTACAAACCTCTCTTTTAAAGCAATGGATATGTTCCTACATTTTTTTAAAACCACTTTTATGCTTGAATATCTATGTGTGTGCTTATTTATCATTGGTATATGCCAAGTCCTCCAACAGAAAACAGAAGTGAACACTGAAAATTTCAGACCATAGCTGAAGACAGGGTGGAGAAGATAAAGTGGACGCTCGGGTTGCGAACGTGATCTGTGCGGGAGGCACCTTCGCAACCCGCAGCACCGCGTCTGTGCACACGCGGGTCGTGATTCAGCGCTCCCGCACATGTGCAAAGCGCGATTTAGTGCTTCTGCGCTTCCGCGAGTGCCAAAACCCAGAAGTAACCCATTCCGGTACTTCCAGGTTTGGCGCAGTGCGCAACCCGAAAATGCACAACCTGAAGCATCTGTAACCCGAGGTATGACTGAATTCTCAGGACCTTGCAGGGTATACTCCTGTGTTTGACCCGTGCTCTGGAAGGACCGTTTGTCACTATAACTCGCTGGTCTCCAAAGCCTGGCTAGTAACCTCAGCCCTGATAGAAATGCTCTAATGGAGGCTCCTCTAGCACTGTTGTTATGAGGTAGGGGCGGTTATGTGTCTTACACCACATCAGGATATTGGCACATCTTGTTCTCTACTGGCTGGCCACAACTTCCCAAGGTTTCAGAAGGGTGTCCTTCTCAGGCCTGCCCAGTTGAACCGGGGATCTTCTGCATGCAGATCATTTGCTCTGCCACTGAGCCATCAACAGCCCTTCCCGAAATCTGTGTGCACATTGGCACCTCTGCCCAAGATCCTGATATTGGCTAGAGAATACTGAGGAAAGTTAGGGCAGTATGGTCTGCTCTAAGAGGAGAAAAATGCTTAAGAGTGTGATAAATAGTGACAGAAACTCGCCTGCAGTTCCCTGCGCAAATGGTCAGTTTAGAAGGACCCTCAAGAATTTGACCTAGTTGTCTCCAGAAGCATGCTTTTTCCAAGGCCTGGCCTTCTGTTTCATTAGTGTAATTTCTGCGCCACCAGCCCTCCGTATATCACGGCACAGAATGATGTTAAGCAGCTGTTGACGGATAAAATGTGCCAAATCCTAACATTTGTTTGTAATATCAAAGAAAATTAAGGCTGTGCAGAAGGGCAGATTGTTAATATGAGGCAGAGAGGGTATATGAGTGAAATGACAGTGTCCTCATCAGCGTTTAGATTTTACGGCTGTAAAAATAGCCTGTCCCACCTGGGGAAGGGGAGCAAGGAATATCTTTCTTCTCCCCACCCCACCCCTTAACCTGACATGTGTGTTTCATGCTGTTCCCCTGGGTGAGGCAGTTGCTTTCATCTTTGAAGATCTGCCTCCAAAAAAGTGAGGATTTATAAACCAGATCAAACGCATCACATCAGTTAGAAATAGATCAGAAGCTGCATCTACACGTGGGATCACTAGGATGACTCTTCTCCCATGGGGCTACCTCTCTTCAGTACACAACTCTCCTTTCTCTCTCTCTCTCTCTCTCTCTCTCTCTCTCTCTCTCTCTCTCTCCAACCCAGTAAACAAATGCATTTGGAATTTGCATTCAGCAGACCCAATTCTATAGAATTTTCTCTTCTCTCACCTCCCCTCCTCCCCAGGATATTTGGAGAGCAGACTGTCAGAATTTAGTTCCCTGTTTTTATATATGCAATTTAAAGATTGAAAGGGTCTTCTTGCCCATAGAGGAAATGCGGTTTTAAGTGAAGCACAACTTAACAGCACAGCTTAAATGAGAAAGTACTCTTTTGATTAGGTATGACAACGGGCTTCCTTTAAAACAAACAGTACCGGGCGTTGCGTGTGTAGCTCAGAAATACAGTGGTGCCCCGCAAGACGAGTGCCTCGCAAGACGGAAAACCCGCTAGACCAAAGGGTTTTCCGTTTTGGAGGTGCTTTGCAAAACGAATTTCCTATGGGCTTGCTTCGCAAGACGAAAATGTCTTGCGAGTTCCTGCGGGGTTTTTTCCTCCCCCCCCCTTTTCCCCAAGCCGCTAAGCCGCTTATTAGCTGATCCTAAGCCACTAAGCTGCTTAACAGCTGATCCGCTAAGCCGCTTATCAGCTGATCCGCTAAGCCGCTTAACAGCTGATCCGCTAAGCCGCTTATCAGCTGATCCGCTAAGCCCGCTAAGCCGCTAATAGCGCTAATCCGCTAAGCCGCTAATGGGCTTGCTTCACAAGACGAAAAAACCGCAAGACGAAGAGACTCGCGGAACGGATTCTTTTCGTCTTGCAAGGCACCACTGTAGATGCACGGCTGGCCAGGATTGTGTTACAGAGTCAGTGGCTCTTGCAAATAGGGACCCACCTAGACCTTCTTTGCTGGGCTCTTAAAAACTCCCTGTCAGTAGGGAACAGAGTCCTAGTTGTGGGGTAACTCATATGCTGTACGTCAGGTGTGGGGAGTGCCAGTTTCTCCCCTGAAGGCCACTTTCCTTATGAAGTAATTTGTTGGGTGCTGAATGTCATGGGTTGTTGGGGTTGGATCTAAAATTTTGCAGGGCCACCTGCCCCATTCCTCCACATGCCTGAACACTCAGTTGTATTACCATTGTACGGTTGACTTGTGGCAGAAGCCCAGAAGCCCACTTTGCAGAATGAACAGGAGGGCTCCCAAACTCTGCAGAGCTGGCTTATCGCACTTGGACCCTGTTAAGTCCAGATACAAGAATTACCTAATTGCACCACTGCATCCATTAATTTTCTTACACACACACACACCTTCCTCCTCTAAGTGGGATTATTCCTGGAATTGTACTGTGCTTCCCGTGTGCTCTGTGTGTCTCAGAAGCACAGAATGAGAATAAGGTTATATATCCAGGAAGGCTGCTCCTCGTTCTGCTGAAGAGAAGGCAGCGGAACACTTGTCATTGTGAGTATGGCAGATTGGATTGAAGACCCCTGATCGTGACTCCTCAGTTTGGAATTAGAAAGGCACTAAGCCATTCCAGAAATTACTTTTTCAGTAGCACACAATTCAGTTCAGTTTCTGACAGACACCAGCTGGCTTAAGAATTTCACTTAGAAGGCTTGTTGAAAGAGGAATGTCAAAAGGGCAATAGAGAAGGTCCCTTGCGTTATATAAAATGGCAGAGAGTTCCAAAAGGCCATCTCCATTCCTAAAAACTTTCCTAGTTCAGTTTCTCTGTGTGTCTCGGTTGAGTCAAGAGGCAGAAAGTTACCCCCCCCCCTTTCATTCTCAGTGCATTGTGTAGGGCTATTGATCTTCACAATTGTATTTGACATTGCACAGGCTCTGTGAGACATCTTCCACCCTCCCCCCACCAGCCTCTTTTTTTCCTTTTTTGGTGAACCTTTTGCTTTTCTAGCCACTTCCCAGAAGTGTTTTTTTGTTTTTGTTGGGTTTTTTTTAAATCAGGCTGCTAGTTTTCATGGTCCTGGTCTCTTTCTCTTTCCTTCGCCCCTCCCTCCCTTCCCCCCTCCTGATCCATGATCTTCTTGCCCCCGGGGCTGGGCTGGAGGACTGCGATATCAGCCAGTATGTTGTAAAAACTTTGAGCTGTTTTATTTCCACCATTTACTAGGAAGAGCCTAAGGATGTGCTGTACAGTGGTACCTTGGGTTACATACGCTTCAGGTTACAGACTCCGCTAATCCAGAAATAGTACCTCAGATTAAGAACTTTGCTTCAGGATGAGAACAGAAATCGTGCTCTGGCAGTGTGGCAACAGCAGGAGGCCCCATTAGCTAAAGTGGTTCTTCAGGTTAAGAACAGTTTCAGGTTAAGAATGGACCTCCGGAACGAATTAAGTACTTAACCCGAGGTACCACTGTATTAGTTTTGAGATCTGTCACTTCATAGATAATTGGGAATTAGGTAAAGGTAAAGGGACCCCTGACCATTAGGTCCAGTCGTGGCCGACTCTGGGGTTGCGGTGCTCATCTCGCTTTATTGACCGGGGGAGCCGGCGTACAGCTTCCGGGTCATGTGGCCAGCATGACTAAGCCGCTTCTGGCAAACCAGAGCAGCACACGGAAATGCCGTTTACCTTCCTGCCGGAGTGGTACCTATTTATCTACTTGCACTTTGACGTGCTTTCGAACTGCTAGGTTGGCAGGAGCAGGGACCGAGCAACGGGAGTTCACCCCGTCGCGGGGATTTGAACCGCCAACCTTCTGATTGGCAAGTCCTAGGCTCTGTGGTTTAACCCACAGCTAGGCCAGAAGTCAAACTCATCAGCTGAGACTCCACTGTCTCCACTCGCTAGTAGTGGCTCTCCAGGAGCGGGGACATTCCCAGTCCTTACCTGGAGAAGCTGGAAACTTCTGCATTTAAAACAGATGCCCTACCATTGTCCTTCAGCCTTTCCCAAATATGTTGCGTGGACAAGGAACTTTAAAGAGTTCTGAATTCTGCCTCTTTCGTGCCATTTCTTCACCTTGATGATTCTGTTTCTCTGTGTGTAAATCCTGGTCCATGCTGGTCTCTCACAAAGTGTTGGTGCTGACCTTTAAAGACCTAAATGGCCACAGCCCAGTATACCTGAAGGAGAGTCTCCACCCCCATTGTTCAGCCCGGACATTGAGGTCCAGCTCCGAGGGTCTTCTGGCGGTTCCCTTGCTTCGAGAAGTGAGGTTACAGGGAACCAGGCATAGGGCCTTCTCTGTAGTGGCACCCGCCCTGTGGAACACCCTCCCATCAGGAAATAAACAACTATCTGACTTTTAGAAGACATCTGAAGGCAGCCCTGTTTAGGGAAGTTTTTAACGTTTGATGTCTTATCGTGTATTTAATATTCTGTTGGGAGCCACCAGAGTGGTTGGGGAAACCCTCCCAGATGGGTGGGGTATACATGATAAATTGTTGTTGTTGTTGTTGTTTATTATTACTGTATAACATGCCAGCCTTCCAAAAAGTTTTGTCGCTTATGTGCAGGGGTTCAATGTGAAGAATTTCCAGCAAGTAGGTACTGCCTGTTGCCCAGACTTTTCTTATTGGGGAAACTTGCCAAAGGCTGAAACATTGCTCCATTTCACCAAATCAGGTTTTTTTTTTCAATTGCACAAAATGTTGCCCGCTAGTGGCTTCATGTGCCAGAGCTGTTGCGCCTGTGTTGCATGGGCGCTGTGAATGGTATCTGGTGGCTGCTACAATTGCACAAATTGTCGTTTGGCTGGAGTGGGGAGTCCATGAAAAGATAAACAGCATTGCAAAGAGAAAACTAAAAGCATGGCCCATAGGAAGAAAATCCAAAATTCATATCAGGGCAAAACCTTTATTAAACCAACAAGAGCAATAGAATCAAAAACTTGCACGCTGTTTTGTGGCATTTTGATTAGCCTAATAAAGGTATTGTAGCTAGTATAGATTTTGACATTATTGCAAATGTGTGTCTGTCAATTGGCAAAGAAGGCTCACGCACCAGGAGAATGTTAAGCAAAATAACTGCTTTGGCAATGTCTTATAGAAAGGCAGCGTATAAATTAATTAAATTTGCTAGCTTGCTCCAAGCCTAAAATAAACATGCAAGTCTGTCTTCTTACAGCATTCATGAAGATTTAGCTCTGGAACATGGTTTTCAGAGTACACCATGTGAAGAAGAAAAGTAGCTAGCTTGAGTATATTCAGTGATACATTGTTATAAATTCAGGTAGATAGCCGTGATAGTCTGACGCAGTAGAAATATATTTTAAAAAATTAAAAAAATGTCCAGTAGCACTTTAGAGACCAACTAAGTTTGTTCTTGGTATGAGCTTTTGTGTGCATGCAAAGCTCATACCAAGAACAAACTTGGTCTCTAAAATTTAAAATATATATATATTTTTAAAATTAATATAGATTTCTATTGTTATAAATGTCTTTATTTTCCCTTCACCATTGAGTACTACAATCACCAAGATTAGAGGTGGTTTCCAGGTGGTTCCTTGTTAATATATTTATTGATACTTACTCAAAGATATACAAATATTCATACCTGTTATAAAATAGATATAAACATATATAAAAGATATACAGTGGTGCCCCGCAAGATGAATGCCTCGCAAGACGGAAAACTCGCTAGACGAAAGAGTTTTCTGTTATGGAGGTGCTTCGCAAAACGAATCTCCTATGGCACGGGTGTCAAACACAAGGCCCGCGGGCCAAATCCGGCCCGCCAGACCTCATCATGTGGCCCGTGTAGTCTGGTCTATATATATCTGTGAGGGAAGCTTGGGCTATGGCGCGCGCACAGGGCGCCTTGGGTCCTTTCTGCGCAGGCGCAGGCCTCCCCCTCCTCCAGCTACCTAGCCGAGACTTATTTGACACGGCGAGGGCGGGGTTGGATATGGGAGGCCGCTGCTGCTGCTCTCAACTTCTTTTCGGGCTCGCCGGGGTGAAATAAGTCCCGGCGGGAGCCCAGCGCGCCTGCGCGAGGTGGAACGCAGAGAAGGGCAGAGCCGGCTTCGCACGCGTTGGAGAGAGGGAGACCGAGAGCGCGCTTGTGTTTTGGGAGCGCGCCCTGTGAATACTCGGGGCGGCGTGCTTTTGCTTTGCTTTTCTTTATTTCTTTCTTTAGGCGCGTTTCCGCGCTGCCCAATGAACAGCATCCTCTGCCTCTGGGGATTCGCGATTCAAAAGCAAATTCGATACGCAAGTGCATGTTTTGTAAATAACGTCAGGCGCGGCTTCCGCAGGGTGCGCATTGCAAAAATTTATATATGGGGAAAAAGCTGATAAGGAATTGGTTTATTTTTTAGGGTATTTACACATCATGCAATTTTTTCCTCAATGTTATTACAGGGTCCGGCCATCAGTTCCCGCCCTCCTCAAAGGTTTAGGGTAGGTAGCAAAGGGGGGGAAATCCAAACAAATGCTCGATTAAAATTTGGGGAATGAGAAAAATTAAAACCTGCACATTTTGTGTAACTTAAACACCAAGCCAAACAGGAAACCATTTTTATATTCATATATGTATTCAAATGAAATCAAGGTGTAGTGTTCCATGAGCCAGAAGCTCTGCATTACTTAATCCAGCTGTTAAAGGTGTCATGGCCTTTGAAGACACTCGAACTCGAACCGGCCCTTTGAGGGTGACCAAACTGATGATGCGGCCCCCCGATGAATTTGAGTTTGACACCCCTGTCCTATGGGCTTGCTTCGCAAGACGAAAAAACCGCTAGACGAAGAGAATCACAGAACGGATATTTTTCGTCTTGCGAGGCACCACTGTATAAAAGTTCATATGTTTTTATAATACATTGAAATCAAACAGATACTTAATCTAAAAAACAACAGAGGCAGAAAAAAAGAAAAATGAAGAGAAAGCAAAAGAGAAAAGGATAAGGAAAGATAAAAAGACTTCCAATTCTCTGTCCTGCAGCTAAATATAGTATTCACTCATTAACATCCAGCCATTCTACTGATGAATATTTTTTTCAATCTTCAAATCCAAATATTACATGTTCACTTTCATGCAAAAAGCCCATAGGAAGTTTCCAATCCTTAATAAATTTCAGTAATTTAAACGCATTAACTTTGCCATCTTAGCCAAGTCCAATAGTTTTATCAGCCATTCCTCTATAGTGGGTCGGGTTGTATCTTTCCATCTCTGTGCATATAACAATCTCGCCATTAGCTTATTTCATTATAAAATCAGGCACTGGTCTGGCTTCTAATTCAGACTCTGACAATCACTACCTCTTTGCTTTTTTTCTGGTGGGGGGGGGGTAACACTTCTTTTAGCAATGATTTCCAATTGATCCATCAGTGAGGACTCCTGATGCTCTGCTAAAGCCCCCTTACTCCCTAAATAGTAACATTCAAATATGTAAAGGGGGAAGAACAGAATGAGGGCAGCTATATCAGTCGTCCTTGAATTACTGTCGTAAAGCTCCCATTTTGGAGTGCCTTCAATGACTAGGGCCTAATGAGGATGTTCGGATCTGATGCGAGTCCCTTACCAGAAAGCTGGGGGGGGGGAACCCACATATATTTGATCTTGGCAGCGATGATCATAGAAATGGCGATTGGCGAGAGGAGGACTTCTTTCAGCAGGAAATCATTTGAAAGATGCCCCTTTTCCTTTAGCGTCTCAAGGCAGGCACAGTTGCAGAGACAGACAACTGAACCGTTTGCAAAGTTGGTGGCTGGTTTTTTTGTTTGTGCCTGTCTCCTTTCATTCCTACAGCTGCAGGCAGGCTGTCAGCGCTTGCTGGTTCTTGCGGACCCAAAGGTTGCTGTGGTGGTTCGAGAAAGATGTGAGTTTTATTACTGGACCCTTTTACGTTTCCCTTTCCATTCCAGTCTCCTCCCCCACCGTCGGAAAGCCCTACAAATGTAATTATTGCGGCCGCAGCTACAAGCAGCAAAGCACATTGGAAGAGCACAAGGAACGCTGCCACAACTACCTGCAGAGTCTTAACACTGAACCACAGTCGCTGGCTGGCCAGCAAGGTAAGTCTGGACCTGCCAGGCTGGGAACAGGTGAGCTTGAGGGGCAGCGTTGTCGGTCACTTCGGATGGCTTTACGCACAGCAATTTTTGCAAGTATCCAAACCGGCTAGCAGGGTCTGTGTGGGTGGAACGGTCCAAATCGTCTGCAATGCAAAATGCCTTCCCTAGCTGGTACTTCCTCTTTGAGGTGGTTCCCCTCCACTGCATGGAATTTCCATCTAAATGCAGATTGAGTTACTTTTGCCATCATCATTATTATTTGCTTCATTTACGGATCACTTAGCCCAAGGCGTCCTGCCATCTGTTTCCGCAGCAGGCACTAGTTAGGTAATGAGGACTAGAATCCCATATCTAGTCCAGGTGAAAATTTGGGTTTAGTGTCTAGAACATGTAAGGCCTGGTAGTCAGAGAAACTGTGGCCTTGAAGGACAGAGTCTAAATGGGTTCAGTGATCAGGCTGGTCACTGAGATCCAGCTCTGAGGACCTTCTGGCAGTTCCCTCGTTGTGAGAAGTGAAGGTAGAGGGAATTAGGCAGGGGGACTTCTCGGTAGTAGCACCCGCTGTGGAACGCCCTCCCATCAGATGTCAAGGAGATGAGTAACTACAGTGGTGCCCCGCAAGGCGAATACCTCGCAAGACGAAAACTCACTAGACGAAAGAGTTTTCCGTTTTGGAGGTGCTTCGCAAAACGAATTTCCTATGGGCTTGCTTCGCAAGACGACAATGTCTTGCGAGTTCCTGCGGGGGGTTTTCCCCTCCCCCCCTTTTTCTAAGCCGCTTATCAGCTGATCCGATCAGCAGATAAGCCGCTAATCCGCTAATCCTTCAATGGGCTTGCTTCGCAAGACGAAAAAACCGCTAGACGAAGAGAATCACAGAACGGATTCTTTTCGTCTTGCGAGACACCACTGTATATAACCTTTAGAAGACATCTGAAGGCAGCCCTGTATAGGGGACCTTTTTAACGTGTGATGTTTTATTATGTTTTTATATATGTTGGAAGCCGCCCAGAGTGGCTGGGGCAGCCTAGTCAGATAGGTGGGGTACAAATAATAAAGTTGTTGTTGTAATAGTAGGTGGGCTACAAATAAGAAAGTTGTTGTTATCATGGACCTGGGGAACAGGATCTAAATTGGACGGACTAAATTTAGCATTGGGAGTCTGTTCCATCCTTGCCGATTTTGCTGTGTGACTTTTCCTTCCTCGGCAAATCGCTGAACCATCAGCATCTACTGTTTTCACAATATAGGCCTTCCAAAGGTTGAGGCAGAAACGCTCTAGGGAGCCAAACGTCACACCTGCTTTTGTCTCCTTGCCAGGTGACGAGATGCGAGACTTGGAGATGGTGCCGGACTCCATGCTTCACTCCTCAGCCGACCGGCCAACCTTCATTGACCGACTGGCAAACAGCATCACCAAACGAAAACGCTCCACACCTCAGAAATTTGTGGGTAAGGAGCTTCCCCTGGATTCCTGGAAGTGGACTAAAGGTAGTGGCAGGACAACGGAGCTGTTGACCACCGACAGTTGTGTTATTTTATTGTCTTGGGTGTTTCCCTGTGGGCCATCAGATCTTGCATTCGCAGCCCCACCAGCTTTTATCATCCCTCTCCATGCTGCATTGCAAAAGCAAAAAAGTGGTTAGGCAGGGCATCTCTCAGCAAGCAGCAAGATGGCAGCTACCACTAGACTGGGACTTGGCAGCCATTTATGCTCTCTGGAATAGCTGCCGTTAGTGGGATTTGGCTTCAAGTGTGGTCTAAAGTGTGGCTTCAAGTCTGAACCAAACTACAAGGTGGTAGACACACTAGATTAATTTGGCTGTTGTGGGAGTTGTTTTCTTCTGTTTTCATGGTATAATTTAATTGTATTCATGTTATTGAATGTGTTGTAAGTTAGAGACCTTCAGGTAACATGTGGCTGACAAGTCTAATAGTTGTAGTAGTAGTAATGAACAACTAATAGGTGCAAAATGGAGTCACAAATTCAAGAAGCAAGTTCAAATTGAGCCTTCCCCCTGCTGCTTACATAAAGTATTTCTTGCCTCCAGTCAAGTGCAGACTCAGAGCTATGTGCTGCGGAGAAGAGGAAAGTCTCATGCACCCGCTTCCTTGCCCAGCTGTTGCCCAACAGCCCTGCAGTGCTGCCAGCTGAGTCTTTTAATCTGGTAGTTGCTTCCAGGACCCTCTTGCAGACCAGATGGGAGGGAAACAGGAAAGCACCAAAGCCCATTCCTTTTTAAACTGGCTCTGAGCCAGCGCATCCTACACTCTTCCATTCAACCAGCAGACAACTTGCTGAGGAAAGCAAGCCTTGCTTTCGGCTGCTTTATCCAACCTTGGAGATCAAAGAAAGGTTGTTCATTTCCCTGGCAGACCCCCCTCAACTTCCTTATGACTGGGAACCCTGAGACCAACACACCTTGTATTTTCCAGACCACTCCCTTGTAACTTACGTTGAATGCAAAGGCAGCCCACGTTACCGGAGTCTCTCCCAGAGCTCTGTGGGACACGCTAGTCTCTTTACAACTCTGATCCTAAACTTCCGGCAATGTAAATTCCAGTTGTCTAGACATGTGGGAGCTCTAGAATCCTGTGGTTGGCAATTGCACACACGGTTAAATTGTGAAACCTTATTAGAAATAAAAGGTAGGGAAATTGACAGAAGGTAAGATCAGAATACAAAATAAGCCAGAGAGCACTGTGGGCCTGAAACTGGACTAATCCCAGCCTCTACGATATAATATTTCTAGTCTGTTTATGAGTAGACAGCAAGGATGGTTAGCTTTCTGGTGGTATAGAAGACCCAGTCTGGTCCCCCCCCCCCCAACTGCAGGAGCTGCTCAGCTTTTTAAAGGTTCTCTCCCCTCTGGTTCTTTTGAAGGAGGGATCTCTGGCTCTTTCTGACCAATGAGAGCCAGTTGCTCAGGTTGGTCATGTCTCTCAGGTTCTCCTTTTGCATTTGAAAGGGACAAGAGGGGGCTACGTACAAGAATTGGCAGGGGTAAGAGATTAACGCCCTGCATGTGCGGCAATAGCTGCATCCAGAGATTTCTTTGCAAGGCTTTTTGTCCATGTGCTGTGCTCTTATTTGACTTCCATCCCTAACAGGCTCATCGTATTGACTGTAGAGGGAACTTGTCTTTTGATACCTCTCGTCCTTTGCCTTAGGAGAGAAGCAGATGCGGTTTGGCCTCTCCGACATGGCATTTGACGTCAGCTCCGGCTTCGAGAAGGACGTGGAGATGGTGGCTGCCCACCATCCCATGGACACGAGCTTTGGCGGATCCCTGTCCTTCATGGGAGCAGAACACTTGCGCCCTCTCAGAATCCCGCCGACCAACTGCATCTCTGAGATCACCCCCGTCATCAGTTCCGTCTACACGCAGATTCAGCCCCTCCCGGGCAGGCTGGAAATAGCAGGAAGCCGGGAAGCTGCGGAAGGCCACGAGGACCTTCCCGACGGGACGCAGATTGTGTACCGGGCATCTCGGGAGCCCAGCATGGTGTCACCTAGCAACGGCTGCCAGGATTCCACAGACACTGAGAGCATCCACGAGGAGAGGGGCTCACAGCAGCCGCTGCTGTCCGTCATTGGGAACTGCACCAGCAGCCGGCAGAGTCCGGCCTACGCCAAAGAGGACCCGAAAGTACAAGAGGGCATCATTCCCACCACCACTCGGTCAACTCCCAGCTCAGCCAAAGAAGCCCTGCGTGTGGTGAATGATGAAGGGGAACAGATAAAAGCCTTCAAATGCGAGCACTGCCGAATCTTGTTCCTGGACCACGTCATGTTCACTATCCACATGGGCTGCCACGGCTTCAGAGACCCTTTCGAATGCAACATCTGCGGCTATCACAGCCAAGACCGGTACGAGTTCTCCTCCCACATAGTGAGAGGGGAGCATAAAGTCGGCTAGTCCTAAACTCTCTCCCCTCTCTCCCCACCTTCCCAAATCTCCCTCCCCATCTCTCGTGCCCCATCCTCGCCGGGTATGGAGCCGTTCATTTCTTTTGTACTCCGTTGCACTGACTTTGGCTAAAAAAGAGAAATGTTCTTAAAAAATAAAATAAAAACCCTAACTTAAAAAAAAAAAATCCAAGAAACTTGAGATGGGGAGGAGCTCATAACATTTGCCTTTTCTACGCTGTGTTATTTAAATACTGTTTATTGATTTTAAAGTTCTCTTGTGCTTTTGATTCTCTTCCACTCATAGTTGTTATTTATTAATTTCATTTCGCTATTTTGTTGTCATGTAAGCCTTTTCTTTATGTCATTTTGCCAGGGGCTTCCTCCATTTTGAGGGACACGACACACACCCCTGGTACACATCAGCAAGATATTAGTGTCTTTCATGTCTGTCCCTCCTTCCTCCTCCATTCAAAGTTTCTTTGGGCTTCTTTTGGTGAATTTCAGTTCAGGTATGTCTTGTCAAGTCACCATGTTAGACATTAAGAACCTCAGATCAGGTGCTAATATACTCTTGTAGAACTTCCCCCTTTCAAAGGGGCTAGGAAAGCCACGATTTGAGTTACACTTAGATGGTGATGTCAGGAAGAACCGCGTGTTCCCTCTTTTTTGGGTGTCTGTGAAACACAGCATAGGAAGGTATCCTACTAGGAACTCTGTGGTCCCATGAACTCTATACCTCTATGCTTCTGCTTTATGACAGCTTTGTGTCTCTTCTTTCGGGGCACAGAAAAGGTCGCGAATTCTGCATCTGGTGAAAATGAAGGAGCTGCAGCACGATCTAGTCTGAAGGAAGGTGGCAAGCGTTTGTGTACAAAGTTTGCCAGGGTGCTGCTTTTGCAAGCTCAATTGAAGATCAGCATTAGGAAAGCAAATCCTTTCTTTTCCCTCCAGGATGCAAGGAAGGAACCTTAGCACTGCCTGGTTAAAGGGCATGTTCTGCATCCCAGCTGTTAGGAATCTGAGATGCCCTCCTTCAAAAGGATTTGCTCGATGTCCGTGTTGTTCAGCGTGACCTTCTCTCCAGGAGGGTTGCTTGAGCTAACGTCCTCTGAGCTTCCTTCTGCCGGCTCTTAAAGAGTCTTTTTTTTTTTTTAGTGGAAGTTTTAGAAGGTGTGAGCTTCAACCCTTAGGTGAGTGTATGTCACTGACTTCTCTCTCCAAAAGCATGCAACTTCCGTAGGGTGAATAAATAAACATGACCCTGTTGGATGTGATTCCTAGGAGACACAATCAAGGGACTTTCAGTGGAAGGCAGGAAACAAGATAGCAAAAGCCTCTGTGGCTTTTAGTAACCTCCCTTGCAACTACTAGAGTCGGGTGCTGAAGCCTTGTCACTTCTTGCTGTTGTTCTGGTGCCTGACTTCTGCCTCTCTCCAGTCAGTTGCCCAGGAATTGGTTATCACAAAGTAGATTGGGGTTTGACTCCTTTCCCAGCAGGAAGGGCTGCCTTGTTTTTGCACAGAACAGTCAAAAACCTTAGTGATCCGTGTTCAGAAAGCATATGGGGTTTTTTTGGACTCCATTAGCAAACTCTTGACAGCAGCAGCCGTGAAGGTGGAAGTTCCTTGTCTTGTACAGCTACATAAAAGCATACAGTGGCATGGACAAAATCGTGTAGAGAGTAACTTCCGGTAACCTGTCTGCCCAATATCTACACAGTAGCCAGAGTCTCCCATTTTCTCACAGGTACGTGATCAGTGGTGCCAAAGAGGGCCATTGGTGTTCTGCAATGCAGATCCCGCCGAAAAAACCTTGCTTTGTGTACTTTAGTGTCTTAAAGCCTTGATCACCATGAAGGGCTGAAACCTCTAATTCTGTAGTTTGGTTGAAGATGCGTTTCTGTTAGTGGACTGTAGGCAGGATTTGTTACTCCACGTCAGGCTTATGCAGTCATTCCTACCAGCCCAAGCAGAAATTCTGTTTATCCTTGCTTTTAAGAGTGTAATCACCAAATGTAAAGGCTTGGGCGTTGAGGCAGCATAACTGGGGAAGTTTGCCTTTCTGCAAGGTGTTGTCCTTCGTCTCAGCACCTTGACCTGCTAGAAGCACCTTGCCTGAGAGAAAGAGATGGGAGGTAAGGGTAAAATTGTATCTCTAGTCTTAGGACACAGCAAGGGGAGAAGGCTTGTGGTTTTAGATAAATGCCCATGATGCATAAAAAATAACTTGCTCAACAGCAGCTCAGCAAACTGCTTCCTTGTGGGATAAACCAAAGGCTGTTCTTTTTCTACTTATAGAAACACCTCAAGTTGCAACGTTTTGTTCGGTTTTGCCCTTTTGTTATTAGACTTCTTTTTTGAGATGTGAAATGCTAAATTTTCCGAGCTGTCGCCACCCCTTGCAAGGCCGGACAGATTTGCTTAACTGGAAAGGCCTTGACAAATGAGATATTCCGGGGGATTCCTCTAGAAGATGGGAAGGTGAGAACCTTCCTTCAAATAGTTGCAGTGGCGTAGCGTGGGTTGTCAGCACCCGGGGCAAGGCAAGTAATTTGCGCCCCCTAACCCCCAGATGTTGCGCCAGTGCGGCCGGCCCCCCTGCACCCCCCACGCTACGCCACTGAATAGTTGCACTCCACTGTTCTGCCACGCTTTCTAAAGCTCTTAACTTTTCTGGTACAGTCACTTTCCCCTTCTGCCTTGTCACTTGGGTTCAGCATACGAATTGTATCTTACAGGTTCAGAAGGCATTTTGAGCTGGTTCCGGCAGATGTGTATTTTGTGGCTTCAAGCAGAGGGAATAGAATATTAAAATTCTTGTCATTAAGATTACTATTGTGCAATACGAATGGAACCTGCTGGGAGACTTTGCCAAATTGCTAAAGGGACTTGAGAGTCCACTTCCTGTCTTTTCAATGAGGATTGTACTTTCCCCTCCCTCCCTGTTACTCCTTAGGCCCCTTGGATAAAGGATTTTGATTTTTTAAAAGCACTCATATCTCCTATTGGTGTACAGTATTCAGCACTTTTTGTGATTGTTAAACCGAAGAATCAGTTCAGAAGGCATAGTTCCCCCCTCAGTAATTCCCAAGACTTGGATGCTCATTAAATTATATTATTTGAATGAAACTGCCCAGTGGTGATTCTGGGGATGACACTTCTGTACTGGGAATTGTTACGGGGTTTCTCATGTGACTGGAAGACATCTTATGATCCAGCTATTATACATTGTATTTTTGAATGTTTTGACTTCATACTGCTTTAAAAGTTAGGATTTGTCCACTACAAATCTTGCAAACATGAAGGTTTGAGTCAGATTAACACAAGCAGTTTGATAAGATAATTGTGTTGAATGAATGAACTCAAGGTGTTCCATTTGTGCCCCTGGAAATCTGTGAGAGCATATCTTAAAGCTGCTTCTTAGCTATTTTTTAAAACACACATTTGGGTTCTCAGGAAAGGCTTATCTAAAGACTTGTGAAAGCAGGATGTTGGAAATCTAATGCACATTTATTACATTTAATAAAAAACCTCAAAGCTGATTTCCAACTTTTAAAGACATTTACCTGTCATTGAGTGACTGTTTTGGCCCATTTTGTGTATATGAGCAAGTAAAAAAAAGCTTCTTCCAGAATGCATTTTCAACATTTTTTCCCATGAACCGCCTAACACGCCAGTATTTTAGATGATTCTTGCATCTTGCTTATAGGATTCATCCTGTGAAAGCTAACTAGCTTTTCACATAAATGCGTTCAGAGAAAGATCTAAAACATTTGTCGCGTGAACCACAAATGTTATAGAAATAAATCTCTGAGTTGAGATGTTTGCACATCTTCTGATCCAGGCAGACCTGTGTGTATAGCAGTAATGAGAGAAGCAAACTCCTAAACTCAATGTGTGCATGTTTTTGTTCCTCCCTCTCCACCCCAGTATGAATCTAGGCCTAGAATGGTGTTTGCAGGAATCATTTCCATTTATAGGAAGATTCTCTCTTGTAGGATCTGACAAAGAGCACTTTCCTCTAGGTACATGAGGCTGTCTGGACCTCTGGTTGTGGCACACATGCAGGGTTGAAGGCTTTTCTCCCAGTGTGTTTTGCAACACTATATTTAATTGGCAAGCACTATTTGGTCCATCAGTCGAGGTGAAACAAAAGTTGGTATTTACGAAGTCCTCCAACTACTGAAAGAGATCACTTATTCCCCAGACATAGGCAAAATCTTATGCGTGGTGTTTGTTTGATTATGTGACCAGTCTTTTAAGCAGAAGTGGAAATAAAGCAGAGAGCAAAATTTGTATCTGCTTTCCCCCCACTTAGTAGATCAGCTGCATAGTTCATGCTAGGCACTTAAATAAATCTCAATCTGTAAAATAGAGCTTGGGGGAGACACACCCCAAAGCAGCTGTTACACAACCGGGGGCCTTTCCACATGTTTTTGGGGGCTACAATTCCCCATTAGCCACAGCCATCTTGGTTTGGGCTGAAGGCGAGTTACAGTACAAAGCATCTGAAACACCACCTTAGGGAAAGTTGCTAAGAATATGGGGTTTGTTTCCCCAAAATAATCTATTCTTCCAGTTCTAGAAGTGATCCTCAATGCTCTCATCTTTTCCATGTGAGATTAGAGTTCTTTCCCGCTCCCCTAGACCAAATTCTGGGAAGATGCATCTTTCTTTTTTTTCCAATGCAGAGACTAATATTGCTGTGAAAACTGTAAAACATAATCCGACTAGCTATGCTTGTCAACTTGATACATTTGTCAAGAAGTGGGGGCATGTATTGACTTCTTGACATATAACATTGGGAAGGAAATACGTTAGTGCAGTCTTTCTTGTTAGATATTTTTACAGGTTGTTGTTTTTTCCAGATACGAGTGTGATTCTTTGACAAGAACAACAACAAAAAATTAATAGGAAAATCGGCTTTCATAGTTGGGTACTGACTTCTTGAAAGCCAAAGATGGCCCTTGGGTGCTTGGCATCAATTAATGCCACACTGGTAAATTGAAGCACCTAAAGGGTCATTTGTTACTGTTGATTTCTATTTGTAAAAAGTAAAGATATCCCTTTGTGCCTCCATACAAAGCCCACGTTCAGACTTTTTCTTCCTGTTTTTAGTGGGAATAGAACCGCTCTCTGCAGGAACTCTTTGGTTTTCTTTTGGGTTTTTTTTTTAAAAAAATCAGAAATATTGGGTAGTTCTTGAGCTAAATGAAGACCTCCAGCTCATCACTGTTGAACTATATTTACTGCACTGTGGAATGGTACGAATCTCTCTTAAACCTGCTTCTGTGATGAATCAGGGAGCAAAAATCCTGTTTCAGACTTCACAACTTACCTCCTGCTTCTCCCCTTTTGTGAAAATGGAAACAGGTTTGTTTTTAGAGAAACAAAGCTCTAAAATTTCTAAGAAAACCAGTGTTCTGTTTTATTTTTGCTTTCACCTGTATGAAGAGCCTAAAAAACAAATCTTGGAAATTTTGTAAAACTCCAGGTCTCTAACTTGTGTAAATATTATATATTTTTTAACCAGATGTATGAAGAACAAAAAGATGTGCAATATCCCCAACCCGCTACAATATTCTTCTCTTCTTTCTAACAAGCTTTCATTTGTATATTGTTATTGGATTTGCTGGTGTCGCACTCTTCCCCCCCCCCCTTTTTTTTTGGTGGGGTTAAACTCACTTTTAAATAAAAGAAAAACCTCTTACTGCAAAAGCTTTTTTGTATCTGTAATATATTGTAAGTACATATTTGTGTAATGGAGATTATACTACTGTTAAGTTTTGTACTGTACTGGCTGAAGGTCTGTTATAAATAAACATGAGTAATTTAACAGCCTGGTCTCTTGTTTTCCTAACTGGATTATTGCCAGGTTTGTGCTGGCTCCCCATTCTTAGATGAGCACCCTGTTACAAAGCCATGCTGATTGATTCATTCACACATGCACAACCCCCCCTCCCCTTTCATTTCATCAGAAACAAGCGGATGTGCTCGTGAAGATACATGTATGCATTTCTGCTACCTGCAAAGACGGCCTAGGACCCTCGTACCGACGGGACCGCCTCTCCCAATATGCCCCACGGAGGACCTTAAGGTCCATATATAGCAACACCCTAGAGGTCCCGGGCCCTAAGAAAGTTAGATTAGCTTCAACCAGAGCCAGGGCCTTTTCAACACTGGCCCCAACTTGGTGGAACGCTCTGTCTCATGAGACCAGGGCCCTGCGGGATCTGATTTCTTTCCACAGGGCCTGTAAGACAGAGTTGTTCCACCTGGCCTTTGGCTTGGAGTCAATTTGATTCCCTCCCCCCCTTTCTTTTTTCCTTTCTCCTCCTGTGATGAGGCAGCATTTTAATGTTTTACTGTTGTATTTTAATCTTGTTTTTAAGTTGTATTCATTCAACTTGTTTTTATTATTGGTTGTTAGCCGCCCTGAGCCCGGCCTTGGCTGGGGAGGGCGGGGTATAAATAAAATTTATTATTATTATTATTAGCACTGCAGTTTCCTTTATGGAGGAACTCTGCTTCAAAGAGAGACATTTTCATAAGTTTTAGGACAGGGGCTGGCAAGGTTTACCTCACCTGGGCCAGTTCACTCCAGTGGAGATCCCTCTGTGGGCTGCATCACGCGCACGCCTGTGATTTTCGGTGTCTGCGCAGACGCCATTTCCGGCACCACAGAAGCGAGTCTCGAATGGGCAGCTTGGTTCGGGGGCGGCTCGGGAGCTGGTTAAACGACCCCTGTGGGCCTTAGGTTGCCAACCCCTGTTTTAGGACCCAAAGCATATATGCCAGTCCAAGTTGCCAGTCTATGATTGGACAGAAACAAGGATAGTGTATAAGCAAATACCTATATTTATAGGCTCTTCCATAGGATCCTTCTGCTTGTCCCATTAAATAGAGCGAGAGCCAGCACTGAAACTGAGCTGCTAATCTTCATGTTTGTTAACTTTTTTTATGCTGTCGCTGTTATTATATCTCTCACCTGATTTCAGAAAGGTGAATTCAAAGTGACCTTGAGATGCAACGTCATGCTCTCCGCAAACACGACTGTGGCTGCATCTACACAACTATAAATACAAATTCTCCGGGGGAGGGGGGGACGTTTTAAAGCTCACGATGGTAAATTTCATAGAGTTCCAATTTCAGCTCTACAGCGTCAACTAGTATTATAATGCATTTATAATTTGTTTTTACTAATGTAGCTGAGTCCTGTAAGTATTTGCACAGGACTGAGTACAGAATTATTATTATTATTATTATTATTATTATTATTATTATTATTATTATTATTATTAAATTTTATTTATACCCCACCCATTTATACCCCACCCATCTGGCTGGGTTTCCAACTCAGGTGTCTGATACAGTAGCAGTTCAGGCAGCGGCTGAAAACCCAAGTGCTGGGTGTGACTGACAGCCAAACTGGTACTACTCTAACCGTGGTCAGAAAAATGCATGAGGCATTAAGGGTCACAGGGGTGTGGGATACTGAAATAGAGCCCATCTTAGAATTCACACATCATTGACCACTTCATACGAAGTAGGGTGCAAGCCCATTTCCACCCCCAACTTAGGAGTCTTGACAGAGTGAGCCTTCTTCCCAACTCCCTATGGTAGTTGTATATTGTGACTTCCCAATGACTTACTAGCCTAGGTGGCATTTTCCTTAAGTGAAGAAAGAAAAGCTGTGTTTTTTTCTGGAAGGGAAAACAGACTTGAAAAAGAACTAACGCTCAAAACATCCAAATACCCTCCAGCGGAGAAGTTATGTGCAATTCGGAGCTTATCCTAATATACCAAATTCTTTAAATCAAGTATCCTGTTAAAACTGGGCAAAAAGCCTTTCAAGCTATCCCTTCTGTGAATCCTCCATCCTATAGTTGGGGGACGCTTCCATGGCTGCCCACCCTCTTGTGAGCCTGTTCTTGAACGCCCAAGACAAGGCAAACAATCAAGTTCTCAGAATTAAGCAAACTTACGTTTTAATAGATGCAGCAAAGGAAGAATCTCTCTCTCTCTCTGTCTCTCTCTCTGCTTCCCACCTTTTATCTTTTATTCCTTCTCCCCATTCACGTTCAATTAGGTCAAGGCCACAGGTTCCCTATGTGATGCACTAGTGTTGAGGAAGAAAATCTCTGGAAGTAATCAATTACATCCCTAACACTGACTATGAAGAGCGCTACTACCTAATTAACGAAGAAAGAAGCTGTAAAAACATACTTGGCTGGAGTGGTGTTTTTTGTTTTTTTAAAAAATCCAAACACTTCAAACTACCGTATTTATATGTCGCTGCCTTGAAACCACATCAGCAAGATAATCTGTTTCTTTACCTCAGGACACTGAAAAAGGAACAGAGGTTCCCAAGATGCCTAATATGAGTGAGACACACGGTTTACAACTGCCACGCGTGAGTACAAACTCAAATGTTTTAAAAATGGCTCAGAGTAATTTTTAGGATTCTATTTATTAAAATCATCCGCATTTGAAAGTATTTCTATATATCAGAAGTTCCATAAAAGTAGGGCTGTGGGAACTGTACTGGGGAAACCCAAGTCCCATGCCAAGAAAACATAAAGTCTGTGGTGTCTATAAATCGGCATACATTTTCACCGTTCTGCTTATTCAACCATGGGGAGAGTAGATTGCAATCCTAAACCCACTTACCTAGGAGTAAGTCCAATTGAATTCAGTAGGATTTATTCCTGAGTAGACACAGTTCAGATTGTTCTCTTAAGGCACCAGTTATTTGTCTCCTGGTGACTACGTATTTGGCTCAGAGCTCTCCCTCCTATCTGCATAATTTTCAAGCTACGAAAGTCAAAAACCTTTCAGATTAAAAGGTGAGGTCCACCACATGTTTATTCCCAAACCTCTGCAGAATGATAAAGTACACACAGTCCCTGTCTAAAGTTCTTTTAACGTACGTATTTTTGCCGGTTCCTTTCCGAGGTTTTGGGTGAATTTATTCTACAAATACCTTGCAGCTTTGGAACAACAAACAGTTACTCTAACCTAATCTCTATCCTGCTGTCAGGAGAAACCCAAATGGTGATGCTAACAAGAATAGTTTTAAGAGGCCAACCACTTGAATACAGCAGGTTGCTAACTTTTTCTCCTGGCCGGGCTCTGAGGCCTTCAACAGAGGCAATTTCTCAGGACACACTTCTCCCATCACCAAATCTCCCTATTTAAAGTCTCAGGATGAATGAACAGAAGCCAAGCAAATCCTATTGCTCTGTTTGCTCCAGGATCTCAGTGTTCACAAGCCAAGTTTAGTTACTGCAGGCCCTGCCCCTCTCCTCCAGTGTACAGCCCCATGCATTCCTTCTCCTTCTATAACACTGAGATGGGGAGGTATATATTAATCTGTTGTCTACTTCAGATTTGCAGATCTGCTAATGAGCCGGGTAGCAGAGGGCAATGCGTATATTTTATTTGTATTTATTTAGAGCATTGTGCACCGCTCTTCAGCCACAGAGGCTCCCAAAGTGGTTTACATTAAAACGAGAGATTTTGGCAATTGATCTGGGACTGCCTGCTTGCCACAGGGCATTAAAAAAAAAAAAAGGTCTAATCTGTAGCCAGCAGAGCTCAGAGCCCATAAATCGGTGGCAGAGCCCATTACTTGCGTGGAATAAAGTCCTGGGTTCAATCCCTGCCACCTGCGATTTCAGGTAGCAAGCTTGAGAATGACTCCTGTCTGAGAGCTTGAGGAGCTGCAGCCAGCCAGATTGGGCACTACCAATGACCAGAGTTGGGTTTTTTCAAGCCACTTCTTATATCATTAACTGAGCAGGGCCAGCTCATATTGTCTGGGTGCGATCAGGGGGAGGGGTGTGTGGCAAGAGCAGGAATGAAAAGCAGGTTACTGTCGGCAGTCCTGTCTTGTTTGACAGCCCGCTGGGTTTTGCACAAATGCCTAGGGATGTGGAGAAGATGGAGCCACCATTGCTCCAATTCAAGGAAGCTTACCTGCCCGTGCCATTATTATTGCTGCGCACCTCACACATACAATTCCCACCCCCCACCACCATTGGTCTTGTGGTGTCCTGACCATAGCTGTCAACGTTTCCCATTTTTTAAGAGAAATTCCCTTATTTCAAATAGGATTCCTTGCAAGAAAAGGGAAAAGTTGACAGCTATGGTCCCGACTCCTTTCCCCAGCCCCTGGCTTCATTTTTCCCCCTGGCAGCTGCATTCACTTCCAGCCCAGCCCAGCAACAATGTCTGGCATTGAAGATGCCATTGTCCCTTTGGAGACGTACAAAGTAGACCACTGCATCCAGCTTCTCCCTCAAGGTAGCAGAGAGGAAATCCTATTTCCCTGCCGTCCCTTTCGCATCTAGCTAAAACACAGACAGGCCAGCTGCTTTAGAGAGGTGTATTTGACTGCTGTACACAGAGCGTTCCACCTCGCCTCCGCTTCTTCCAAAGGTCACTGTGACAGCAGGCCATTCAGCCGTGTGGAGAGGGTGAGGCGGATTCCTTGCGTCCTTTCTCCCCATCCACAACATGCACACACTCCACCCCGGTTCCCAACATCTGTTCACAGGCCAAGCGGCAGATGGCAATGGATAGCTGCTCTTGGAACCGGCTTTAGCCAGCACCAAAAGAAGGGGAACTATTTAACTAAAAAAAAGAAATAAAAGAAATAAAAGCACAGTGAAAACCCTTCTGGGTAGCCTACGAGATCATTCCTCCCTCTAGTGCAGCGGCGTAAGAAAGTGATGGTGAGCATCAGGAGCTGGGAGAGGGAATCAAACCGGATTCTGCCAGGCTCTCCAGTTCTTCTTTCTCTTGCTTGATCTCGCAGAGTTTGAACTCGCCGCCGGGCTGAGACTCCACCGACTCGCCTCCTCTCGGGTTCTCTTTCGAATGGCACTTCTGGTGTTTCACCAGCACCCCCCTCTGCCTGAACCTCCGCCCGCACTCCATGCAGCGGTAGGGCTTCTCCCCCGTGTGGATCCTCTGGTGCGTGATCAGGTCCGAGAGCCTGGTGAAGCGCCTCTCGCACTCGTCGCACGGGTAGGGCTTCTCTCCCGTGTGGATCTTTTGGTGCCTGGTGAGGTCGGAAGGGTAGGCGAACCTCCGGCCGCACACTTTGCAGGAGAAGGGCTTCTCCCCCGAGTGCGTCCGCTGGTGGGAGACGAGGTTCGAGTGCTGGATGAACCGCTTCCCGCACACGCCGCAGGCGTGGGGCTTCTCCCCCGTGTGGATCCTCCGGTGGGTGGTGAGGGAGGAAGAGGAGACGAAGCGTTTCCCGCAGTCGGCGCAGGCGTAGGGCTTCTGCCCCATGTGGTTCCGCTCGTGGATCTTCAGGGCCGACTGGTGGCTGAAGCATTTCTGGCAGTAGGAGCAGCGGTAGGGCTGCTCTCCCGAATGGCTCCTCTGGTGACTGACAAGGTACGCTCGCTGGCTGAAGGTGTCCCCGCACTCGGAGCAGATGTGGGGCTTCTCTCCCGAGTGGATTTTCTGGTGTCTCGTAAGGTGTGAGAGCTGGCTGAAGCTCTTCCCGCACTCGACGCACAGGTAGGGCTTTTCTCCTGTGTGGACGTTCAGGTGCTTGGCCAGGTCCGAGGGGCGGGTGAAGCTCTTGCCACATTCGATGCAGAGGTGGGATTTCTCTTTCCTTTGGGCTCCCTCTGGGGCTGCGGGCGCTGCCGCCTCTTCCTCTACGTCTTCCCTCCTGGATCCCTGGTGTTCAAATTGCTCCTCGGTTCTGCTGGCTGTGTTAGTGGTGCCTGGAGGGTGAGGAGGCAAATGACAATGGTGGGCCGTGGGCCATTGCAAAGGTGGGAGTAAGATGGGGCCAAAAAAAACTAGGGCTGGATCTACACCAACCTTTTCAACGTTATTAGAACGATATTAGATACAGTGGTGCCTCGGGTTAAGAACTTAATTTGTCCTGGAGGTCTGTTCTTAACCTGAAACTGTTCTTAACCTGAGGTACTACTTTAGCTAATGGGGCCTCCCGCTGCTGCCATGCAATTTCAGTTCTCATCCTGAAGCAAAGTTTTTAACCCGAGGTACTGTTTCTGTGTTAGTGGAGTCTGTAACCTGAAGCGTCTGTAACATGAAGCGTCTGTAACCCGAGGTACCACTGTATAGGGCTAGCCCAATGATTAGGGAAGGAGAAGTAGCAGCCTCTGAGGCATCTGTAACCTGAGGCATCTGTAACCTGAGGTACCACTGTATATCGTTCTAAAACGTCACAGGGCATACTTGTAAATTAAAAGCATTCCTTTCCTTGTTTTCTCTGTAAAAATGCTGCTTCCCTACTGCTGGTTCCTGGTTGCTCTTCAGCACCCATTTTAATAGCACATTATGAATGTTAAAAGTAGAATGTAACCATTCCTTAACTCTTCCGCCGAGACCACATAACACCGGTCCTGAAAGACCTACATTGGATCCCAATACATTTCCAAACACAATTCGAAGTGTTGGTGCTGACCTTTAAAGCCCTAAATGGCCTCGGCCCAGTATACCTGAAGGAGTGTCTCCACCCCCATCGTTCTGCCCAGACACTGAGGTCCAGCTCCAAGGGCCTTCTGGCGGTTCCCTCCCTGCGAGAAGTGAGGTTACAGGGAACCAGGCAGAGGGCCTTCTCGGTAGTGGCGCCCGCCCTGAGGAATGCCCTCCCACCAGATGTCAAAGAAAAAAACAACTACCAGACTTTTAGAAGACATCTGAAGGCAGCCCTGTTTAGGGAAGTTTTTATTTGATGAATTATTGTATTTTAATACAGTGGTACCTCGAGTTAAGAACTTAATTCGTACTTGAGGTCTATTCTTAACCTGAAACTGTTCTTAACCTGAAGCAACACTTTAGCTAATGGGGCCTCCTGCTGCTGCGGCGGCGCCGCTGTGCGGTTTCTGTTCTTATCCTGAAGCAAAGTTCTTAACCCGAGGTAATATTTCTGGGTTAGCGGAGTCTGTAACCTGAAGATTATGTAACCTGAAGCGTATGTACCACTGTATTTTGCTGGAAGCCACCCAGAGTGGCTGGGGAAACCCATCCAGATGGGTAGGGTATAAATAATAAATTATTATTATTATTATTATTATTATTATTATTATTATTCCTTAACATTAAAAACCATGAGTGAAGATCCACCCTAGGAGTGGGATACATTTAACCAGCCCCACTTGCCCCTGTGCCATGGTGTCAACTAATCTCCTTCTCCCATGCACCCCCTCTTCAAATTGGCTTAGGGAGGGTCCAGAGAATCTGCAGAACAGCATATTGAGGGAGGGAGGAAAGGGGGTATCCTTCCGTCTGGAGAGCTGAAATGATTGTGCAGACAGAACAAATGGAAGAGAGGAAAATGAAATTCCACTCTACGCGAAGAAGCACATTTTCAGTGGGCACCAAGAGCATGTAAGACTCAACACCAATTGTACCAGAGGGAGTCTTACCCACTAGGCAGGTGCCGCCGTTCTCTTGCTTCCTGACCTCCCTGCCAAGCTGCCTCTGCCTGGCATCCAGCGGAGCTCTCTGCGCTTCAGAAAAATCCACAGCCACCTCTCGGAACGGCGCGTGCCCCTGAAACAGCATTGAAAGTCCTGCTCACAAAGAGGCTGGCAGCCCAGCAGTAGAGGGTGTTCTTTGCATATATGAAAACCTCGATTCCTAGCATACCCATTCAATCGACAGCAGAGTTAAAAGCAACCTGTGTGTGAGATCATGAAAAACAGGGTAGGAAACTTCCTGCCAGTCCAGATGGACAGGACTGGGTTAAATGCAGTAGGGCAGCGGTGAATTTTGAAGTGCAGGAACTCATCATGACAGCAGCCGCAACCCCAGCCACATGACACCCCAGCAGTGGCATTTGGTTTCATGCAGAAAGAGAAAAAGAGAGAGGGGGAGACAGAGAAAGAAACAGTGGTTCTCCAAGGGTGTGGGAAGAGAGGCTGGCAAGTGTGGTGGAAAGATTCAAGGACAATCTAAGAAACATTTAAACATTTCGGTGTAGTAAATAGTATAGTATCAAAATATTTTTTTTGCCGAATATGCACAGATATCTTTTCAAAAGCACCAAGCGATACCGCAAGCTCACACCTCTCGTTGAGTTTGTTTACCTACTTAAGGTACATATGTAACATGGTCATTTAGAATTACATTTTGGGAATGATCCACGTTCTTACATGGCTGCATTGTTTTATACTTCCTGGATGTCCCATGGTCATCTTACAAAGATCATCATCTTCGTGTGCCGCCTCCCCAAGAGGTCCGGAGGGTGGCAACACGAGAACGGGCCTTCTCTGCAGTGGCTCCCCGTCTGTGGAACGCTCTCCCCAGAGAAGTTCGCCTGGCTCCTTTATTATACAGTGGTACCTCAGGTTAAGTACTTAATTCATTCCGGAGGTCTGTTCTTAACCTGAAACTGTTCTTAACCTGAAGCACCACTTTAGCTAATGGGGCCTCCTGCTGCTGTTGCGCCGCCGCTGCACAATTTCTGTTCTCATCCTGAAGCAAAGTTCTTAACCTGAAGCACTATTTCTGGGTTAGCGGAGTCTGTAACCTGAAGCGTATATAACCTGAAGCGTACGTAACCTGAGGTACCACTGTACACCTTTAGGCGCCAGGCAAAAACATTCCTTTTTAACCAGGCCTTTGGTTGATCTGATTGACATCCTATACCCTTTTCAAATGTTACTGGGGGGGGGGGAGCTATTGAGTTGTTTTTATATACAGTGGTACCTCGGGTTAAGACCTTAATTCGTTCTGGAGGTCAGTTCTTAACCTGAAACTGTTCTTAACCTGAAGCACCACTTTAGCTAATGGGGCCTCCCGCTGCTGCTGCCGCTGCTGCACTGCCGGAGCACAATTTCTGTTCTCATCTTGAAGCAAAGTTCTTAACCCAAGGTAATATTTCTGGGTTAGCGGAATCTGTAATCTGAAGCATCTGTAACCTGAAGTGTCTGTAACCCGAGGTATCACTGTATGTATTCTGTGATTTTATATCTCGATTTTATTCTGTGAACCGCCCCGAGAACCCCAGGTATAGGGTGGTATATAAATTCAATAAATAATAATAGTTGTGTTCTGTGTTATATATTGACATAGAACACAACTATTATTATTTATTGAATAGTTGTGTTCTATGTTATATATTGGGACGCGGGTGGCACTGTGGGTTAAACCACAGAGCCTAGGGCTTGCCAATCAGAAGGTCAGCGGTTCGAATCCCCGCAACGGGGTGAGCTCCCGTTGTTCGGTCCCTGCTCCTGCCAACCTAACAGTTCAAAAGCACATCAAAGTGCAAGTAGATAAATAGGTACCGCTCCAGCAGGAAGGTAAACGGCATTTCCGTGCACTGCTCTGGTTTGCCAGAAGTGGCTTAGTCATGCTGGCCACATGACCCGGAAGCTGTACGCCGGCTCCCTCGGCCACTAAAGCGAGATGAGCACTGTAACCCCAGAGTCGGCCACAACTGGACCTAATGGTCAGGGGTCCCTTTACCTTCACTTTTATGTTGTATATTGAGCGCTGCTAGGAGATCCTGTTTTCCAATCTGTAAAAAATCTGGTGGTGGCACGAGCAAGTTTTTATTCTAAAAGTGTGGCCAGAGAAAAAAGTTTGAGAACCACTGGCCTGCATTTTTTACCCTGTTTCTGGCTTTGCTGCTTCCCTCACCTGTTCTTCCTGCTCCTCGCCTTCCTGCTGCCTCAGAATGAAGCCTTCCGCCAGGGCCACTGCTTGGGCGCAGGTCTCTGGGCTCCGATCCCGAACCTGACTTTGGATTTCCTGAGGCAGGATGGTCAGGAACTGCTCCAGGATCAGCAGCTCCACGATCTGCTCCTTCGTACGGCTCTCCGGCTCCAGCCAGCAGTGGCAGAGCTCCCTCAGCCGGCCGCAAACCTCCCGAGGCCCCTCAGCCTCCTGGTAGCAGAACTGCCGGAAGCGCTGGCGATGGATCTCTGTGCCGGTGGAGTTCCCTTGCAGGAAAGCGGCCTTCACCTTCCCGTAGTCCATCTTGTCTCTGGAGGCCAGGCTGCTCAGGGCCTGGTGGGCTTCCGCGCTGAAGGCCGGCACCAGCCGGGTCAGAGCATCTCCCCTGGGCCACTGGCAGGCGCCAAAGACCCTCTCGAAAGCAACCAGGTCGTCCCAGGAGGTCAGCTCTGGCAACGGCGGGTTCCCCCATCTTGCGTGAGGGGACTGCATGGTCTTCAGGAAATCCTGCCACTGGGTGTGCAAGTGCTGAGGGATGCTGCCCTCCTGGCGTGGCATTGCCCAGCAAGGTAGCTCCTCGATGGCTCCCGGACGGATGGCAAAGCTCTCTCTTCCTGCTCCGTCCAAGCTCTCTGCCGGCCTTGGGCCTGCCGGGTCCTGTTTCTCCATTTTCCCTACTGGCCTCGTCGTCTTGTCAAACCTTTCCTGAACCCGGAGACCCACAGCTGCCGCATCCTGCGACTATTCAGCCATTTTACCTTTCTGGAGACAGATTTATCCCCACCCTCTCAGCTGCCCACCCCTTCGCCTACTCTCACACTTGGAATCCTCTCCTACTCTTATTTATTTTTTCCTGTTTTCTGCACCATATACCCTTGTGAAGGTATATACCCTCCTGACAGTGCTTGTGAGTTTGAACAGCAGGGTCGCGGACAAGGCCCGAGTTCTTGTTCAGATACTTGGAGCTTGTTCCTGAGAAAGAAAGAGAGAGAAAAAAATAATTAAAATTAACCTGGGGGTTCCCTCATTGCAAGAAGAGAGGTTACAGAGAACTGGGTAGAGGGCCCTTTTAGATAGTGGAACGCCCTCCCAGAAGATGTCAAACACTTAAATAGCTATGTGGTTTTTAAAAAGACGTCGGAAGGCAGCCCTGTTCAGGAAAGGGTTTTTTGTGTGATGATGTATTGTGCTTTTACTGTTTTTTTTGTTGGGAGCTGCCCAGAGTGGCTGGAACAACCCAGTAAATGGGTGGCTTATTATTCTTATTCTTATTCTTAACAACTGTGGCTCACATCTGTCCTCCAGGTTGCTTAGGACAGTGTACCTAGGGCTGTTTGTTTCTGTCCCTGCCCTAGAAGAATCCTGCAATATGAAGTTAGCCTGAGAAATAACAACCAGTGGTTTCTCTTGACAGACTGGCTGGCAGAAGGGGAGGATATTTTGAGCATAGCACAATCAAGGGCCTAAATCAGGCGTCGTCTAGGTGTTGTTGGACTGCAACTTCCATCATCCCTCGCCATGCCTAAAAGCCCTGCTCTGTCGCAGCTCAGTGACACAGAGCATTTTGCTTGCAGAAGACCCCCCCAGATTCAGTCGCCAGATAAAAGGATGATGGAGCAAGACCATGAGAACGACTTCCTTCTGCCTGAGGCCCTGGAGAGCTGCTGCCAGTCAGAGCAAGCAATACTGGGTTAGATGGACAAATAGGCAGCTTCCTGCATTCCCGCAGGTATTATTTAATAATTCTTTCACAGGTTAAGCAGATTTCTGGCACTTAAAACACATTTCATAGCTGAAGTTGTGGTGTGTTCCAGGTTCATATGAAGCCTAGCTTGGGTGTGATGCTTCATACACAACCTACGTCTAAAGCATTCCCCCTCCTCAGGAAAGGACCCTGGGAACTGTAGCTTGTAGACCCTCCAAGTGTCCCCATTTTTCAGGGACCATCCCGGATTTACAGAAGCCGTCCCAGTTTCTGATTTGATCCCGGAATGTCCTACTTTTCCTTAGGACGTTCCTATTTTCATTGGAAAAAATGTTGGAAGGTATGGTAGGACATCCTTATTTTCATCAGAGAAATGTTGGAGGGTACGACCTTTACCCCTCACAGAGCGACAATTCCCAGCATCCTTAACAAACTACAGTACCCAGGGTTTGGGGTGTTGTTGCTAATGTGCTTTAAATGGATGGTGTGTCTGCAGTCTGAGTCTTCGAAGGGGAAACTTGGGTAAAAAATTATATATAGTGGTACCTCAGGTTAAGTACAGTGGTACCTCGGGTTACATACGCTTCAGGTTACAGACTCCGCTAACCCAGAAATAGTGATTCAGATTAAGAACTTTGCATCAGGATGAGAACAGAAATCGTGCCGGCGACGCAGCGGCAGCGGGAGGCCCCATTAGCTAAAGTGGTGCTTCAGGTTAAGAACAGTTTCAGGTTAAGATCCAATCTGTTGGATTTATTTTTATATACAAAAAATACATGTTATTCTCCGGGAGCAACACATGGCATCAAGTGTCTGCCAAATTCATGCGCAGATGGACATCTTTGCTACCCAGTTTATTACAACTACACACATGTGGTGAAATCATTCTTAATGTTTTCACTCAGCCTCCGAGAGTCACATTAGATATACCCAATTCCCTGGATGGTTGTGCTGGGACGCAGTTTATCCCTCTCCCATCCAGCGATCAAGGGGTGCTGCCTGAATTATTTCTGTCGCAGGGCGGCTGTTTTTAGTTCTTATGAGACGCAGAGTAGCCCAGAGAGTAGGAATGGAGCAGAAGGGGGGAAAACAGAGGTGTTATTGTCTCAGGGACCAAAAGCAGGCTGGGCATGCAGATTCCTTAATCGGCTCAGGAGTTAAATACGTTTCTGCAGAGCTCGCCCTCCCCACCACCATCAGGCAGCGGTGTCCACTGGGGCTCCCCCTCCCCAATTCAAAAACAAAACCCACTCTCCACCTCAAGTCCTGCCCTACAAGCGCGTGAGAATGGGGTGTGCACGGATCCTGTTGCCCCTTCCTGGCCCACCCCAATTAAACTAGCAAAGTCTGCTGGGACTCTCTTCCTTCAGTGAGTGGCTGGAAATAGGGAGTCCTAAACAGTGGCGTAGCGTGGGTTGTCAGCACCCGGGGCAAGGCAAGTAATTTGCGCCCCCTAACCCGTGGATTTTAGCAGGGGGCAGAGAGCTGCGAGTGCGAGCGCCCCCCCCCCAGATGTTGCGGCCGGCGCCCCCTGCACCCCCCACGCTACGCCACTGGTCCTAAAGAAAGGGGTGTTTCGTAAGCAAAGTGCGCGGGGGGGGGGTGTCGGATCTGGTGTAAGAAACCCCATTTTGGGGGAATCCTGCCTTTCTCGTTGGAGGGAGTTTCCCCTGAATGCAACCATTCAGCAGAAAGAAGGTTCCTTCCGTTCCCTCCCACTCGGCGAACAAGCGAGCAAAACACAAAACTCCGGATTGTCTCCTTTTGTGTCTCTCTTTTTTTTTAACGGAATTAAGTTAACCCCACCATGGCTCCCCTCCCCCCACACCCCTCCCACCCCGCCTCCCCTCCCCACTTTTTTTTTATTATTAGTAGTAGCAGCAGCAACAACAGCATTGCATTTAAGGCATGGCATCCATGGAGCCTGGCTGCTTGGGACTCGGTGCAGCCGGTTGGGGGCGGACGCCTCGACCCTGGACAAAGGGAGAGAGAGAGAGAAGCAGCTCCATGGAGCAGGCCCTACAGAAGCGCACCCCCCCCCCAATGATTGCACCGACCACGGCCGTCGTTTCCCAACTCCACAAAGAGGCGAGACGAGTGTGTGTGCGTGTGTCCGCCCCCCCCCCTCTGCTCCTGCAAAGCTTTCCACGCAGATCTGCAGAGATCCGTGGAAAGGAATCAGCCCCCCTCCGGCTGCCTCCTTTGCCAGCCCTCCCCTCTCCCCCCCCCGGATTTTGCACTTCGGCTCCGCCTGATTCTCTCCCCCCACCCCATTTTCTCCCTCTCCTGCAGCCGCATCGGCTCTTCCCCCTTTGCCCCAGATGCCCCTGAAACTCACCGCTCCCCACAGCTCTTTTCCTCCGCGCGGACCCCTGAGGATCTCGAGCCCTGCAGACACAATCCCACCCCCCCTTGCACACCCCTTAATAAAATTCAAATCCCGAGGTTTTTTAATCCAGGGCGGAGCAGGATGGCGCCTGGGCTATTGCATCTTCCCCCCCCCCCACCCGCCGCCTCTCGGCTTCCTGGGCCTCTCCAGGGCTTAGCTCTCACTCAATAGGACTAAGCCGGCTTAAATCCAAGGGCTCCTGTTTAACTGGTTTGAGGATCGGCCTGCCAGTCAATTTAACTCTTGACGCGTCTCGGCCTTAGAGGGGTGTTTGCGTTATGAGGTGTTTGGAGCAGTTGAGTTTTTTGACTTTTCTCTCTTGGCAAAGGCGAAGTTCCCTGGCACTGCAGAAAGCGAGATCGTGGAGCTTGCAAGGTTTAAAGTCGTTTGGTTCCAGTTGCGCCCTCCCCAAAAAAACAACAACACCCCACCAATGGTCTCTTTTCTGGCGCTACCTTAACGGAAAGAGGCGCCGTGTTCCCTTCCTGCACTGCACAGCGTTTCAACAATAAATCACGCACCACGCCGTGCCGTGCCTGTTTCCACAACCATTCCAAAAGTAACAGAATCAGTTGCTCTTCCGAGGTTGTTGAGCAACGGATTTTCAACGCAGTCGCATCTTCTTGACATCTGTGCCTGAGCGTGCTGCTCTCGAGACCTGCTTTAAATTTCTCCACGTGGAAATGGGGATACAGTAGCTGGAATCGTGTGTGTTTTCAGCCTCCCCAGGACATTCTGTAAGTGGTCTGAAAGTGGCCACCAAGGGAGGCTTGCAATCTTAAAAGGGGTTTCAGTACTGTCACTTGTTTGTTGACTCAAAACCATAAATTTTAATCACACTGTAAGTCCTAACTAGCTTACAGACCTGAAAACGTTCAAAGCTGCTTGGAATCCCCCCCTTGTATACCTTAGCTAATCTCTCTTCTTTTCTTATAATGCTACCCCTCAAGCTACTGAAAATGCCATCTTAATAATTCTGTGTTGATTTGCAAAATTATTATCACAGGAACAGTAAGCTGTTCCCACCTCCTCTGTTTGGCTGCTCCACAACTGTAGGATTTCCTTTCCTGAGAGATTCACCAAAGTTTGAACCAGTATATTTTAAGGACGAATTGTAAGACCTTAACTGGATTATCTTAAATATGGAGCACTAAAAACCAGGGATATAGTTCATTAAATGTGTAATTTTACTTTTGCTGGCCTTGTTCTATCGATATTCTAGAACTAGGCCTCAAACACATGCAGATGGTTTCGTTTATCATCAGTGACAATGTAATCTTAAACATGTCTGCTTAGAAGTATGTGAGACTGATTCCGAGTGATGCATTTTTACACACACATAACAAACACGTACCTGGGAGTCGGTCCCATTGAACTCAATGGTGCTTGCTTATGAGTGGACACACATATAGGACTGAGTTGTTAACATTTTGATAATTTATGACTTGGAGCCAAACAAAGACATGAAATGAATCTATTGAAACTGTTGAAAGAGGTGATGTGAGGCGATGTAACAGTTCTGTTTATGGTGTTGGGTCTGTGAGGGTTTCGTTCATTCAGGTTATCAAGCGATGAATATACATTAGTCAACTAGCCCTTACTTGAGTTGCTCACCTGAAACCAAGATGGAACAGGTCAGAAACATAAATCATTACACATGAAACTAAATAACTAGCCATCACCAAGTATGCCCATGTTCTAAGTAATGCATCCTTGCCCTATAAAACAAATATAAAATCATACCCTTTCATGCATAAAGCTACCACCTAAAAACTCAAGTTTATAGGCCATATTCTCAAATGCCTGTTGTTTTACTATAGGTGCAGATTGATGGTGTATACGGAATTTGTCCCTGATACTGAACTGGTTGTTCATGTTTTACACCGTGTCATCTTTGGGACCAGCCACCTCTGATTCCGACTTTCCTTGCATATTCTGTTTCTGACATTCTGTAAATGTTGGGGTCAATATATTTTGCAAAATAAAAATTTTTGGGGTCAATATATTTTGCAAAATAAAAACATGTAGATGTGGTAGTTACATGTGAAAACAAAACAAAAATTGTATGTGATATGTGTGCATATTTTATGGAGCAAAAGGAAATATTTTTGAAGCTAATTTCAGAAATGATTTGAGACATGCCACTGAGCCATAAATAAATTTTATTTAAAATTATTTTATTTATTCTATTTGTAGGGAATGGTTCAGTTATTGCGATAACTCTGAACCCTTCTGATGATCTTCTTGTGCATGTGACACAGAGCCAGTGTAACTATTCTCGTCTGCTAAATGATTATAACTGTGTCTGACACATCTGCAGTGTCATCTAAAGTCAGGAAGACTCATCCCATGATGTTGTCTATGTTAAATCTTATTGTGGTAACTTACAATCATATATAAAGCAACATAGGTGGTTCTAGTGTAAGAACTACACAGCCATTAAATCTTGAGTCGTCATGTCTGCATTCACTCTCAGCAACCACATAATGTTGGAACTATATTTGTCAGAGATAAGATTTTGCCACTGCAATACCATTTACATATACTGTTGTTACCAGTAGCCAACATGTGGTGTAGCCAGCAAGACTATCCTGCATGCTTGTAAACTCATGTCACCACTGCAGTTTGTACACCTAGATCCTATGCACTGATTTCCTGAAGTCTAGTAAGTTTTTGAACAGTTTTCCTAGGAGCATGGGAAGACAGCTTCCCATCTTGTTCTGAAAGGCAGCCTGTCTGCAAGAGCCTTGTGTTCAAGCCCTGGACTGCCAACCATTAACCTGGGGTGGTTAAATTGGGGGGGGGGGGCAAGGATTGCACTGACACATGAATCATGATCAACCCTCCAGGGGCTGCATATCAAAGTAGGCATGGCCAAAGTGTAAAAATGGGTGCAGCAATAACAGCAGTTTTCAAGGCTGCCTTTCAGAGGACTTTCTGGTCAGCTGTTCCACGCTATTTTCAATCATTTAAATTTTGAAAAGGTTTTGTTGTTGCTGTTAAAGGACAAATTTCCAGGGGGTCTTGCAGGCACAGAAATATTTTTGGCACTACAGTCATACCTCTTGTTAGATTAGGTTCAGGTTACGTTCTTTCAGGATACGTACTGTGGCGACCTGGAAGTAACGGAATGAGTTACTTCTGGGTTTTGCCGCTCGCGCATGCACAGACACGCAACATGACATCATGCGCATGTGCAGAAGTGGCAAATCACAACCCGCACATGCGCAGACGCGGGTTGCGCTCTGCTCAGGTTGCGAATGGGGCTCCGGAATGGATCCCGTTCGCAACCAGAGGTACCACTGTACAGTGGAGTGCTTATAGGAGTAGTCAGCAATCCCCTACCCCCAGCAATGATCAAGGATGATGGAAGCTGTAATGCAACATCTGGAGGGCATCACGTTGGCTATCCTTGTTTTAGACATACACCCCACAGGTCTAGCCTAACAATCTATGCCCATGGCCAGATTTTGGTTTTTCAAATTTCAGCAGTGCCGTGTGAAACCAAAATTCTGCTCCCCCTGCCTCTCACCTTTTCTGCATGTGCACGTCATAGTTTCAATGTCCTGCGGTGCCCCTCTTGACTCGGTGCCCAGCGTGGGGGAAAACAGTCGTGCTGCCCTAAATCTGTCTCCGCCATGGCACATGCCTTAGAACTGTCTCAAATACATATTGTGAGTGAACCATTTTCCTCTGCATAATTCTGGAGGATTGCAGTCAGCCTGGAAGCACAGCCTGAGTGCTTGGCTAACAGGTAGCACCTTTGATTACACAAATTAGATGGCTTCAGTCATGGGTGTAGCCAGGATTTATGTTTGGGGTGGGGGCAGAACCGAGCTATCTGTGATGTGATTGGTCGGTGAAGTATTTGTTGTAAACAAAAACTGATCCCTTTCCCGTATGGAGTACACTGGGGGGGGGGGGGACCCAGGACAAAGGTGTGCAAGCCCTTATATAGACTTTTGAACTGCCCACCCTGTAGCTCAAGACCCACCCCTCCATACATCATACATACATCACAGAAGTGGTCATATGTCATATGTACATCAGAGAAGGGGCAGACCATAACAGAAATCAGTGAGTTGTTTATATCCTGTCTGCCAGGTTACTTGGTTGGATTACCTAGGCATCCTGGCCACTCTCTTGTTATGATAACTACTCAGTTATTGAATCCAGGTCACAGGCTCACCCTATTGATATCTTAACTGTGCCCTTGAGACAGGCTTTGTGAGCAAAGAGACAATGGGGAGGTTCCCCATTTCCTTCAACCTTGCAGAGAAGTATTTGAGGTCATTTTGGGAGAGAGAAAATGGTTTCAGGACTTTTCTGTGGGTTTCAGACATGTGGTTTACATATTTGTATGTGTTTGCTTGGTACATTTATGAGCATCTATTTTATATAATTTATAAATACCTTAAAATTCTTATAACATATTTTTATTTATTTACTTGATTTAGGGGAGGCAGCTGCGTGCTACGCCCATGGTTTCAGAAAAAAAGAATAATATTGTTGCTACAAGTCTTCAGTGCAATAAAGCCAGAGTTTTATAAAAATTAATGAAATCACTAAAGTAGTTGAAATATAAGCAGAATACAAAACAAAAAAAACTGGCTAGGCCCAGTTTTTCGCATGACGACATCATGACCATGTGCTTCGCGGAAGAGAAGACTGCTGCGTCTTCCTGCATGCGCTACCTCGCAAGACGAGAAAGGGGAAAGAACTACAACTCCCGGCATGCATCTTTGCAGCTGAAACAAGAACGTTCGCCCTTACACCTCTTCCGATGCATCCTGGGAAACATCCGGGCTTTCAACAAACCACTTCTTCCTTTTTTGAAAAATCATTCCGCAGACGAGGGAAAGGGAATATAATCCAATTTTTTAAAAAGGCTCAGAGTCGGGACTGAGCGAGGGAAAGCCCAACATCATTGCTTTCTCTGTCCCTAGGACGAAACACACTGGTGGGTTACCTCCCCCCGCCCCCTTAACCCGTTCTTTGAAAACCTCTTTTTTCACCGTGGGCGGAAATGAGGTGAAGCGTTTCCGCCTCGCGGAGGGATAGCTATATAAGGATCGCAGGGCGGCCGCCGGATCCTCTTTCGCCTCTTCTTGAGCGCCGAAATGGTGGGTAGAGTTGCGCGTGTGGCTCCGCGGGGCCGGAGAAAGGGGAATGGAGGCCAAAGCTCTGAGTTTGAGAGGGCGGGAGCGGGAAGAGCGAAATAGATAGGAATTTGAATGGGTTTGGTGGTGGAGCTGCCATCCTGTTCCCCTTTAACGGCTTGGAGTTAACGGCTCCGGGTCACCGTCTCGGCCCTCAAACACCCCCCCACCTCAACATTCCTCAAGTATCCCCCCCTTTCGGGCTCCAGTTGGTACAGCCCGTCTCCCCCCTTTTTCCTGCTCCCTTGGCGCCGGCTTCCCTCTCGGGACCCCTCTGGGCCTCGTGACGGTCCTGTCCTCCGTGCGCATGATTGACTGCAGGGCAGCCCGCCTCCTCCAAGCTTGCAGGGAGGGGAGCAGCTTGAATAAAATACAGTGGTACCTCTGGTTACGTACTTAGAGGTCCGTTCTTAACCTGAAACTGTTCTCAACCTGAAGCACCACTTTAGCTAATGGGGCTTCCTCTTGCTGCTGCTGCGCCGCCGGAGCACGATTTCTGTTTTCATCCTGAAGCAAAGTTCTTAACCTGAAGCACTATTTCTGGGTTAGCGGAGTCTGTAACCTGAAGCATATGTAACCCGAGGTACCGCTGTATTGGGTGGGGTGGGGGGGCAGGTGAGCCCCGCCCCAAATAATCGATCACATTGACGCAATGCATGCGCACCTTTTGAATGGCAATGGCCATCAACTTGGGGGGCTCGGACCCCTCAAATATTTTATTGGGGGAGCTGAAAAGCCCCCCAGGAGTTGGCTCCTGTGCTCGCTAGGGAGTTTCTGGGTTTATCGTGTTTTTAATATTCTGTTGGCAGCCACCCAGAGTGGCTGGGGGGGATGTAGTCCCAAAACATCTGGAGGGCCAAGTTTGCCTATGCCTGTTTTGTTTGCTGCAATGTTTCCTTGTCTATCTCAGGAGCTGATGCTTACCAGAGATGCCCATGTGAGAGGTATTTCGAATATACTGCTGGGTATTGAGCAGTGCTTTTCCTGTGTTCTGTAGTGCTATCTTGGTTCTCCAATACCTTAATATTTATAAATTTCTGTCTCTTTAAACAGACCAAGAAGAGAAGGAATAATGGCCGTGCCAAGAAGGGCCGGGGACATGTCCAGCCTATTCGCTGTACCAACTGTGCCCGCTGCGTCCCAAAGGACAAGGCCATTAAGAAGTTTGTCATCCGAAACATAGTAGAAGCAGCCGCAGTCCGAGATATCTCGGAAGCAAGTGTGTTTGACTGTAAGTATCTTATGTCTCCATGCACTACTTCTGATTTACCAGTATTCATAAAGTTTGAGAAGGGTGGAATGAAGACTGATTTCTTCGTGTAAAAACAGAAATCAAATCCCATTATGACTCTTAATTGAAGTGTGTTGTATGCTTAGTCTGCTTTGTCCTGTCAGAATAAACATGAGACATACTTCTCTTTAAAGTTTTAAGCTCCTGAATATTTTTCTTTTAAAATACTATTTTATATGCTGGTTTTCCTTTGGAAAATTCAGAGCCCATTAATGAGCTTAACCGGCAGTACACCATCCATTGGAAGACTTCGGAAGCTTTTCATGGGTGCTATATAAGAACTGGATTTTGCCTTTCTGTAATGCAAACGTTGCATGCCTGTGTACTTAGCTCTGTTGTTGCTTCTTCCTTTCTCTCCAGCATATGTGCTGCCCAAACTCTATGTGAAGCTTCACTATTGTGTTAGCTGTGCCATCCACAGCAAGGTGGTGAGGAACCGTTCCCGTGAGGCCCGGAAGGACCGTACCCCTCCACCCCGGTTCAGGCCTGCTGTAAGTGTATTGTCTTAAAGCTGTTCTTAAAGTTATGCACTTCAAAACCTCCTAGCTGGTGAGGCACCATCAGCATTGAAATGGCCCTTTGCACTAAGATATTGCATTATTATGTAACAAAATGTCCCGAGCATAAAAATTGAGCACTTTCCTGTGATCCCCTGTTTTAAAAAAACATAGGGTTTTTGTGTGTCTGCTTTTTCTGAGGTTCTTGATCTATGCCCTTTTATGCCAGCTGGCATCCTTTCCCAGTTTTTTTGTAGGAAGCCTTGTGTGTGGCTTACAGTAGAGATTTGCAGTTTGTATTGAGTGCCAATGAAAAGTTACATGTGGAAGAGGTTGGAAATAATACGGAATACAGGCACCAGAATGTTGCAGGAATAATTGCATCTCCGGGTTCTTACTGAACCTTATAGTGGTTCTCAACCTGTGGGTCTCCAGATGTTGTTGGACTACAACTCCCATCATCCCTGAGCTCTGCCCTTCTTAGGGGTGATGGGAGTTGTAGTTCAACAACATCTGGAGACCCACAGGTTGAGAAAGGCTGTTATAGAGCCACAGTCTGCCCCAGGAGGCAGCTGCACTGCAGCTCCTACTGTGCCACCTGTGTACATGGTGATGTATAGTGACATAAGCCAGGATTCATTAAAATGCCTAATCTCAAAGTTGAAGATGACGCCAAAAGGGCAAGGCCAGCTCCCCAGACTGCTTCCCTTGCATTGTTCATTTGTTGCAACTCACCTGTATCAAATTGGTCTTGTGATGGCAATTGAGTATTGTCTTGATTTAAATAGCTGTGTCATAATTAAATGACTGTCCCCTAACACAACCTTTCTTTTTTTCCCCCCAGGGTGCTGCACCAAGACCACCCCCTAAGCCTATGTAAAGAGATGGTTTGAATGATGCCAGTTTCTACTATTGACACAATAAATTTACAGCTGGTCTTTATGTGTTATTGGTTTAGAGTGTTGTTTTTACACGGCTGGATTTTAAGGGGTGGATGTCTTGTTGTTAGCCGTTATTTAGGCATACTGACTGTGGAACTTGGAAATCTGTATGGTTAGATGTAGAGTGCCATTTGTATTGGTAGTCCTCACGTTTGTGGGCAGGACTGAAGTAATGGGAAATGTGCACAATGTTTAGAAGCCAAGAATGCCATGTGACGTGTTTTCACGGGTGAGAACATTCCTTGATCCCCCCCTCCCCATCATTTGTGGGTGACCTTCTTGGGGAGTTTCCAGGAAGATTCCCTCCCTGCAAATTAGGGTTCAGAAAAAGATAAAACACGTTTTTTCAAGCTAATTGCTGGTGGGTGGAAAGAGACTGGCTGCATGGCAGTGGGGCGGGGTGTACTTGCCTCTGTGATATAGTGTGTGTGTGTAGCTCAGAACAGTTTCTTGTGTTTCCAAATTTGCCCACAACCACAAAATGGTTAACAAGAGCTGAACAAACTGAATAGGTTTGGTGGAGGGCAACAAAGATGTGGTCAGCTGTATTGGAAAAAGGTTGTATGAGGTAAGGAACTGGGTGGGTGTGGGTGTAAGCAAATAATCAGGCACTTTAAGGACTGCCATAGAAGCTAGCAGAGACTTGTTACTTTGTGCTCCAGAGAGCTAGGCTAAATGTAGTGGTGTATCTTCAAGCAGAGGCTGGCCACATGCGTATTGTGGATGCTTTAGTTTCAGGTTTCATAGATCAAGCGGTGGATTGGATCAGTTGATTCACAAAGCACCTCCAACTTTGTTTCTACTCAGTTTGCACTTGTGTGGGCCTGCACACTGGAAATGAACTCTTGATGTGTCCTCACACTGACCAGTAACTACTTCTGGAAGTAGCTAGGGCCTGGGAGAAGCATGTACATTGTGTTCCTTTTTTATGCTTCTCAGATATAGCTGTATTATAACAGCTTTTGGAGGATTCAAACTTGCCCACCTCTAATACAAAAAGTTTACTTGATCACATTCATACTTGAGCTGAGTGGAATTCCACTCATGTAACACTCCACTGGAGTTATGCAGGGTTTTTCCTTCTTTTGACAGTTCCTTAAAAAGCTGCTCTGGCTTGGGGTGTGTGTGTTGAGGGATCTTTCTGAACAGCGAGGTGATGCTGAAGGCTATAGAGGAAAGAGGAATACAGCAAAAGCAACTCCACTGCTTCGTCTAGCAGAAGTCTCCCCTTGATCAAAGCTATTTCAGCAAATAGAAGGAGCCCTTTTTAGCAGAAGGAAGAGTAAATCCAACCCAGTATAAAGAAAAGAACATTTAGGCCGCAAACTTAAACCTGCTTACCTGGGAGTAAGCTTCGTTGAACTTGAAGGCTTTCCTAAATATGAATTATTTTGCTAGTTTTTTATGTGCTTTACAAAGTCACCATAGTCCTTAAGTGGAAGTGCAAGTACTACTTCTAATTGGATGTTTGTCAAACTAATGCCCGGTGCAAGTGCACTGTAGGTGAATCATGCCTGCCCATGGCAGTCTGGAGCAAGGCCTCTTACCTTGCATTTCAGCATTGCTTGTTTACATCATGAATCTAATTGAAGGTTTCTCTTGGAAGACCAATTTGCCTTGCAAAAATAAGGGTGGACATGGTCTGGGTTGCATTCTTTGTTTATGATGTGGCTTGTATATATACATGACAACATGATGATCCAATCTGGGTCATAATTCTTGTGTTTGGCCTTAACCCCCTCTGCATTCATTGAGCCTAGCAGAACCTTTGTTTAATCCACAACCACCAGAATGTGGATCTCTAGGTAAGAACTCCCACTATGACTGGTGAAAGTACTGCAAGGTAGTACTGTGTTTAAGATGGTTTGGAAACCATTCTCCAAGCCACACAGAGGTAATTCCTGGTTTATGAGAACTCATTCAAAAGATTAACTCCCACCCTCCTGGCACTGATGGGGGAAGGGGCTGGAGGAGACAGAAGATGAAGAGGAAGATCTGTCGCATGCATACAAGTTTGACGTGATAGTGGAGCTTTGTTGGATACAGCCCAAAAGAAAATGCCCCTATATAAAAGTAAGTAACCCCCATACACCACAGGCGCCATACACTTTGGCAAACTCTGGGGAGACGATTCCACAGGTAGAGCCCCCAGTGGCACAGTGAGTTGGTGTGTCTTGCTGTTAACCAGAAGGTTGGTGGTTCGAGCCCACTCAGGGTGTGCTGGGCTTCGGGTACTGGGGTCCTTGGCTGTTTTGCAGCTTTATAGGTTAAAATGAGCCCATTGAATGGGGCCCTGGGATGCACTGGCAGGCAAGGCAAAAGAGCAAGGACCAACGTACTACATTTGAAATGCCTCGCTGCAGAGTTCTACATCATTCTACATCTACTGTTGGATGGCGCCTTGTACACCGACTTCTGGCAACTCCTGCAGCCAAACTGGTGCCAAACGACGCAAATAAATTGTTTGACCCACTTAAAATATGGCAGCCACATTCTGGACCAATTGTAATATCTGCTCAATAGCAGCCATTATAGAGTCTGTTGCAGTCATCAAATCTGAATATGAAGAAGATGCAAATTTCCTGGTTTGGGTGATTTATTTCTCCTGTGTAGTTCCTGCTAGTAGGCACAGGGTGGCAGCAAAGGGCAGCTCTAGGTGCTTACCTCCTAATACCGTGCATCGTTCCAAATCCATAGCAATATGAGACGGTGATGATGATTTTTATTAAACAGAGAATGTATCTCTGGCTTTCTAACTGCTTTGTATCAGAACACATGGAGGAAGATTGAAGAAATAATGGGGGGATATTGGAAAAAGATTGCAAATAGTTTAGGGAGGACAGGATTAAATTAGAGGTCCCCTGAAGCCTGAGATCAAGGCCCTGCAGAGATTGGAAGTAACCAGGTAACAATTAGATGTTCTGATGTCAAAATAGTCAAGGTATATTTAATTGAACTCTTATTATGTTTACGTGTTTCTCACTTTGGGATTGTGTGAACAATGAAGAGTTTATAATCAAACTCTTAACATATTACAGGCCAAGAAATGACCTGAGGCCCTAATTATATCAACAGTAACTCCCCCCCTTTGGTGTCACCTATTTCCTGTGTTATTCACCCTCTGAGTTGGGTGGAGGAAAATTTGTGGCTAAAGCCCAGCAATGCCTAAAGGCAGGCTGAGTAGCCGCCATGTTGAGTTTCTCACCTGTGGCTCATCTGGGCAGGACTTTGAGCTGACTTGGATTGGAACTCAACTGCACTTGAGAGATGTTCTAATCTCAGGGTAGGATTTGGGCATTTAAGAACTCTTTAAGCAGGTTGAAAGTCACTTGCGTGGTTCCTGTATATTTCCTCAACAACTGTTGGGGCAGTTTGGACCAGAGCTAGAGTAGAGAAGTGGGATGTTTTAACTAGTGATGATAAACCTGTAGCCTTCCAGTTGTTTCTGGATTCCCAACTCTTGCCAGGAGATCACATGTCACAGCTATAGGTCCTGGTCCAAATTGGGTAGTAGAGCACTTAAAGGTCAAATCTGATTGGATCCCGTGGTGATTTATATCCTTGCTTAAAACGAAAGAGTTATGATCTCTAAAAACGGCTATATTTGATATATTCAGTAACGTTGCAAGCAAACATTATTACTTCCTTGTTCCAACAACCTCAGGGGACCACACATTCACACCCTTCCACCAGACAAGAGACTACCCCAGTTACCTCATCTTAACACCTTGTATATTCTCATTTCAAGACTTGCAAGCTGGAGACTTTAGGCTCCAGCATCATGCTTCCTCTTCAATGCGCATGCGCACAGCTTGCTCACTTTTTTGTGACTTTCTAGTGAAGGTGCCACACTGGCACCAATGGCTCTGAACACCAAAGGGGTTTTGTTGATTACAGAATACTGTGCTTCAGAAGGGTAATAATGTTTTGCCATTTTTAAAAATTAATTTTGAAGATCGCATGAAGCATAATGGGAATTCAATCAGGAAAAGGGCTGCATGGGGGAACTGCTGCTTGCTTGGTGTCCCTTCCGTGCCTCGTATCCTTGGCCTATGGCCCGTCCTTCCATAGGGCCTGCTTGGCCCAGAAGCTGCCAAGAGACAGATCCTGCATCAGGGCTGCTGCCTTCAGCACATCAGCCCCCATCAGTTGTTTTTTAACTGAGGCTGGGAGGGCCTGTTTGCAGCGAGCGCCCATGAATTCTGCTTTCTTCTGACACTTATCTCTGATCTCATTTCCTCCCACTCCTCTCCTGACTGCAACCATTGTTCTCAGCGCCCACTCCTGAATCTCTGCCATCCTTTCCCTCTCTCCATGCCATGCACTGTGACAGAGTGACCTTGCCAGTGGCTGTGGCGCTGCTCCTGCCATCCTTTGCCACCAAAGGCCCAGGCAGGGAATGAGGATGATGCCACAACAGTAATAACCCAGCACTTCCTTCCTTCCTTCCTTCCTTCCTTCCTTCCTTCCTTCCTTCCTTCCTCTCTCTGCCAGGCTCTCTCTCTCTCCGCTTGGAATGGCAGCCATCTGAACGGATGGATAGATAACAGAAGTCGCTTTTGTTTCTCATAGGCTTTTTCTATAATTTTGCAGCAGAGACAGCAGTGGGACTCAAAGGTTATTGCAAAAGGGCAACCGACGAGAAGGCTGTGGCAGAATGCACAAGAGAAACAGATGCTCTTATGCTCAGCAGACTCTTTTGCTGGCTTGTCTTGAAACAAGTATTCCCCTTTATGTGGATCCAGTCTTAATTCTACATGCTTGGAGGGGGGAGAGAAGCACTGTGTGGCATTAAGGGGCTGGTGGTCCTGCATCCTGCAGATCATCCTAAATGGGAAATGTGTACACAGTGGTACCTCTGGTTACGTACTTAATTTGTCCGTTCTTAACCTGAAAACTGTTCTTAACCTGAAGCACCACTTTAGCTAATGGGGCCTCCCACTGCCGGAGCACGATTTCTGTTCTCATCCTGAAGTAAAGTTCTTAAGCCGAGGTACTATTTCTGGGTTAGGGGAGTCTGTAACCTGAAGCGTATGTAACCTGAAGTGTATGTAACCCAAGGTACCACTGTACAGAGGGTGAGCTTTGGGAAAGGCTTTGGGCCTAAAAGCCCAAATGAGCCTTCCAGGCCCCTCTCAGCTCTCTTCCCTGAGCCACAACCCTGTTTTGTACTCTGCTTGGGTGTTTTTACCTGTCTGGAACAGTTACTTGAAATTCTGCTAATGCCTCCTGCACGCCTGGAAAGAGGAACGTGTGAGGGTGTTGAAGCTAGCCTAGTGTACAAAGGTAACACACCTATTATTATTATTATTATTATTATTATTATTATTATTATTATTATTATTTTATTTGTATACCGATTTTCTATCTTACAATACAAGCGGAAGAAACAAAAAATGTACATCTTATAACAATCTAATGCAATACAAAAATGTGATAATACAAAACAAAACTTTAAAATAAGCAACCTACATCAAAAAGTAATATTCAACAATTAGTAGAGTAGTATAAGATAATGATATCAACATATAAAAGTTAAACAGAAATCCACTCAACAGTTACAATAAATAATTTCTAAACTATAATCAATAAAACAATGGCAAGCCACAGTACATAAAATAATACAATACAAATTGAGAAGCAGAGACTAGAGGGTGGAGCAAGGCAGGTGGAAGGAGGCCTTGCCTGATGGAGTCTCTCCCCTCACAGTTGCAAGGCTCACTTTGCCCTCTAGCCTCACCCAGTACTGGCGTCTGGCCCCTCGAACGAAAAAAGTGGCCTTCAGGCTCAGTTTAAGGTTCCCCACCCATTGTTGTTTTATTTGAGAGCCTGCCAAGGCCTCCCAGAAATGACACCTCTCTGTGGTAGTTGACAGGACTCCATTTACCTAGCACCACTAAGCCTTGGGCCTATGCCAGGGATGGAGAAAGCCCCATTGTAATAACTCTCCATATCAGAATATCTGCCACTCAGCCCCTCACTTGATAATATGATAATCGTGACAATACAGGATAACTGTAACAGACCCTCCAAATGTCCCTATTTTCCAGGGACAGTCCCAGGTTTACAGAAGCCATTCCAGTTTCTGATTTCATCCCAGAATGTCCCACTTTTCCATAGGACATCCCCGGTGCTTCCCCCCCAAAAAACAATGTTTAGGGGTACTCTCATTTTGACTCAAGAAAATCACCATTTTGTAGTGCAAATCGGGGAAAAATAAATACAGTAAATGGGCAAAAGTACAAAGATTCACAAAATGTTTAGGGGTATGCGTACCCCTGCGTCCCCTCAGAAAAAAGCACTGGACATCCCTATTTTCATCAGAGAAATGTTGGAGGGTATGGAGTTTTGTGACCCCTGAGCCAAGGAGATAAGCAACTATACAACCTTTAGAAGGCATCTGAAGGCAGCCCTGTATAGGGAAGTTTTTAAATGTTTAATGTTTTATTATGTTTTTATATATGTTGGAAGCTACCCAGAGTGGCTTGAGCAATCCATTCAGATGGGTGGGGCATAAACAAAATTATTATTATTATTATTATTATTATTATTATTATTATTATTATTATTATTTAGATAGGGCGTTCCTATTTTAACTGGAGAAAAGTGGAGGATATGCTGTAAACTCCTGCCCCCAACATCATGTATGGAGACAATAACACAGGTGTCAATTGCAGGGCTGTTATAATCTGCACTTCCTCTCTGTTTCCAACCTGCAGTATTGAAATGATGATGATGGATTATGTTTATTGCAATTGCAGTGTTGGGGCTTTTAAAAAATAATAATGATGAAGCTGGCCATCTCCACTGCAATGTGAGTATCAGGATATACACTTCTGTGACCAGAAGGGAAGTTCACCGTCATAAAACATTAAAAGCAGCACTGCTGATATATAGCCTACTGAACAAAGGTAAGAATCACATGCATCTGTTTCTCTGTCCATTTTCCCTCTGCCTCTGCCCACCGTTGGCATATGGTGCCCCCAAACAGGAATTGAGTTGAAAAGGTTCCCTTGGCATATCAGCATTATTGAGCTTGGTGGACCAATGGTTTCAGTGCCAACTCGAATAAAATATTGAGGGGAGCGGGTAAGCCCTGCCTTACATAATTACATGGTGTGGTGTATGCACACCATTTGAATGGCAATACCTATTAACTTGGGGCAACTCCCTCAAATATTTTACTGGGGGGCCTGAAGGGACCTTGGCCCCTAGGAGTTGGCTCCTATGGGTCTGACTCACTTCCTATGTTCTCATGTTTACTAAAGATTCAGAAACCAAAAAAGGCCACATCATGGCGGTTTCCTTACTCAGAAATATCAGATCTGTTTCTTAGCCCCAGCTAAAAATCCTTGTTCAGAAACCCAAATGTTGCTAGTAGGAAGTATTATACAATTACAGAATTTGAGCTGTGATTGCGGAATGCAGAATGACTCTGAGACTTAACTTTCTTGAATTGAGATGCTATGCTGTTCTCAGTTTTGCATGCTTGTGGATGTACATTGATACTGACTCAAGTTGACCTTCCAGAAGTTAACTGGCACCAGGGAGGAGCATGAGCATATCCTGTTCCACTTTCTGATGCTAACAAGCCCTTGATATAAAGAAAAACCAGTTCTGTTAATCTTTTAAGCAGTTTTCAATGTACTGAAACACTGGCCATAGTCCCTAAGTGGAAAAGCAAGTACTACTTCTAATTGGATGTTTGTCAAACTAATGCCTGGCGCAAATGTACTGTAGGTGAGTCATACCTGTCCATGGCCGTCTGGAGCGAGGCCTCTTACCTTGCACTTCAGCATCACTTGTTTACATCATGAATCTAATTGAAGATTTCCCTTGGAAGACCAATTTGCCTTGCAAAAATAGGGGTGGACATGGTCTTGGTTGCATTATTTGCTTATGATGTGGCTTGTAGAAACATGACAACTTGACATGTTGATCAAGTCTGGGTCATCATTCCTGTCCCTAGTTCTTACATAAACTGCTGCAACTGGCCCCTCTGTAAATTCAGCAACTAGGTGAACATCTGCTGTATTATTTGATCCCAGCAGAACATTGGGCTTTATATGTGCTGCAGAATATGGATGTCTGGACAAGAATTACCACTGGCAATATTTACTGTGTAATATTTCAGTTTTCAAAAGGGTTAACAATTCAGTTTCCTTCTGGCCAAAGTGAGGGGATTATGGTCTCCTTTTTCAGAAAACATCCCTAATGGGATGTTGACTGTTTTTAGCCGCAGAGTCAGGTGGGGTCTATCTTCTTCCTTATAGCTATGTTTTCACAGTGGAATAAAGAAGCATCCCTGCTGTCATGTTGTACATGTATTAATTTAATACGTTCTTATTTTATATTCTGAGCTGATAGATCTGAAGGGCAACTAATAAAAACCTGCAGTTAAAAACTACATAACATCCAAAAATGAAACTGCATAAATAATAAAACAGGTTGGGCAGCAAGGAAAATCAGGAGAGAAAAGAATGTCAAGTTGAATCAGATAAAAGTGATCAATAAGCCCCAAAACCCTTCTGTGGAGAAAAAAGACTCATTCTTATCAGTTCCCTAACAGACAGAAGAGTGGAAGCATGGTCAATGACCCTACAAAGAGAATGCCAATGTCTCAATGCCCTGTTTGGCTAACCACCCACCCACCAAAGGCTTATAGTTAGGTTTCTCAGGAAGTTTTTATTAATGAATAGGTACGCTATGTTTTATGAGGGACGTGGGTGGCGCTGTGGGTTAAACCACAGAGCCTAGGACTTGCCGATCAGAAGGTCGGTGGTTTGAATCCCCGCGATGGGGTGATCTTCCGTTGCCCGGTCCCTGCTCCTGCCAACCTAGCAGTTCGAAAGCACGTCAAAGTGCAAGTAGATAAATAGGTACCACTCCGGCAGGAAGGTAAACGGTGTTTCTGTGTGCTGCTCTGGTTCACCAGAAGCAGCTTAGTCATGCTGGCCACATGACCCGGAAGCTGTACGCCGGCTCCCTCAGCCAATAAAGCGAGCTGAGCGCCACAACCCCAGAGTCGGCCATGACTGGACCTAATGGTCGGGGTCCCTTTACCTTTACCTAGGTATGTTTTAAAAGGGAGAAGTTGGTCCTTGAGCTATCCTAGCTGTACACAATTAAACACCACAGAGGTTAAACATGTTCCTTTGAACTGGGCCTGGAAACCAACTGGGATCCAGTGAAGTTGTCTTAGAATCAACACTGTATGTTCCACTCTTGCCATCCCCAGTTAACATTCTGGAATTACCTTCTGGATCAGCATAAGTGCCAACTCCCTGGGGTCCTGGGTGCCCAAGTACCCATAAAATTCCCCATGAAGGGGCTGGGCACCCACAAATTTCAATGCCAAGGCCATGCACGCTGCATGGCACCTGCTGCCCCGGGCACCCATGGTCACGGGGCTAAGCTGGCATTCCTGTGAATCAGAGATAGTTATTGAGAACCTTTCAAAAGCTGCCAGCGTGGAGTATGTTACAGTAATCCAGTGGTTTTCAGCTAGTGTGCCGTTGCACCCTGGGGTGCCTTGAATGATGGTCAGGGGTGCCGCAGGCCTCTGTCCCTCTTTCCTTCCCTCCCTCCTCTGATGCCCTCTCCTTTCTCTGTCTCCCAAAGGCTTGCACAGCTGTTTATTGCAGCAGCCCTGGCTATAAACTAGAGTGGTACCTCGGGATGCGAAAGCGATCCATTCCAGAGCCCCGTTCACATCCTGAATAGAATGTAAGACGCGATGGCGCATCTGCGAATTGCGTTTTGCTGCTTCCGCACATGCGCATGACGTCATTTTGAGCGTCTGCACATGCGTGAGCGGCGAAACCCGGAAGTAATGCGCTCCGTTACTTCTGGGTTGCCGCAGAGCGCAACCTGAAAACGCTCAACCTGAAGCATATTCAACCCAAGGTATGACTGTATAAGCTTCGCAGGCGAATTGTGCCTCTGGGAGGCACCCCTCTTTGGGGCAGGGGGTGAAGCTCAGAGACCTGGGGCAGTGGCTGCTCAGAGGACTCCCAAGGAGAGGGGAGAGGAGAGGAGGCAGAGGTAACACTCCACAGGGGAGGGTGTTCAAAAAAGGGAGAGAAGCTGCCAGCTCTGCAGGCAAGGGGTGACATAACTGGGCTCCTGAGCCCCACAGGGGTGGCACAGAAAGAATGTAGTTGGTTAAGGGAGCCGTGGACTCAAAAAGTTTGAAAACCTCTGCAGTAATCCGTTCACACTTATGTGTGTGGTTTCCCCATGCACATCCAGCTAGGAGCCACAGCATGGCGCCAGAGGGCAGCAGCAGTGCTTTTGTACTTCATCTACATTCCAAGGCTGATTTGGGGGGGAAACACACAAAAAACAAAGAATGTCCCCTTTGTTTTCTGATTGCTCAGAACAAAAGGAAGTAAGAATGAAGAGAAAGGGGGGAGGAATAGTGAGACAGACTGCAAACTGTTTCTGGAGGACAGCATCAAAAGTAGAGGTGCCCTGAAGCACATGAGATCAGTAATGGGGGAAAACGAAGGAACAATTAGATGCTCTGCTTCTCTCTTATGTCAAGGTTTCAAGTTGAAACCTTCTCTCCATGTAATCTGCTTTGAGGTTTGCAGAAGGCTAGTCTTGCATTCCATGCCTGAGGTCCTATTTATGTCAGAAACCATCTTTTCCTCTTTGGTGTCACCTGTTTTCTGTGTGACTCATCCTCTGAGCTGGGTGGAGGGAAATTTGGGGCTAAAGCTCAGCAGTGCCTCAAGGACAGGCTGAGCAGCTACAGTGCTGAATGTCTCATCTGTGGCTCATCTGGACAGGATTTTGAGCTGACCTGGATTAGAACTCAGCTCCACCGAGAGCTGCTTTAATCGAGGAGTAGGATCTGGGCATTTAAAGTCACTGGTATGGTGCCTGTATATTCCCGCCCCTCTATGAATAATAAAAAATTGGTTGGGGCTCTTTGGACCACAGCTGTGACTTAGAGGGGCATTAGACCAGGGATGATAATACAGTGGTGCCTCGCAAGACGAAATTAATTCGTTCCGCAAGTCTCTTCGTCTTGCGAGTTTTTCGTCTTGCGATGCACGGTTTCCCATAGGAATGCATTGAAAATCAATTAATGCGTTCCTAGGGAAACCGCCTTCAGACCAGGTCCGGGGACAGTCTGTCCCCGGACCTCTCCTGAAGGCTGGGGGGGGACAAGGGCTTTTCTTCCCACCCCCAGCATTTTAAAAAACCCCGGGACAGCGGAAGACTTCTCCGCTGTCCAGGCGATCTTAAAATGCTGGCGGGCGGCATTTTAAAATCGCCCCGGACAGCGGAGGACTTCTCCGCTGTCCGGGGCTATTTAAAAGCCCCTGGGAAGGCAGGCAGGGGGGACAAAGACTTTCGCCCCCTGCCCGCCTTCAGAAGATGTTCCCGCCCCCCCTCCCTGTTTCGGAACAGCGTTCCGAAGTGGGGCGGCTGGGGCAGCTGTTCCCGCCCCCCTCCCCGCTTCGGAACAGCGTTCCGAAGTGGGGCGGCTGGGGCAGATGTTCCCGCCCCCCTCCCCGCTTCGGAACAGCGTTCCGAAGTGGGGCGGCTGGGGCAGATGTTCCCGCCCCCCTCCCCGCTTCGGAACAGCGTTCCGAAGCGGGGCGGCTGGGGCAGATGTTCCCGCCCCCCCTCCCCGCTTCGGAACAGCGTTCCGAAGCGGGGCGGCTGGGGCAGATGTTCCCGCCCCCCCTCCCCGCTTCGGAACAGCGTTCCGAAGCGGGGCGGCTGGGGCAGATGTTCCCGCCCCCCGCTTCGGAACAGCATTTTAAAATGCTGGGGGTCGGCAGCGAACGCTTCGCTCCCGACCCCCAGCATTTTAAAATCTCCCCGGGACAGAGAAGTCTCTGCTGTCCCGGGGAGATTTTAAAATGCTCCCGACTTCTCTGCTGTCCCGGGGAGATTTTAAAATGCTGGGGGTCGGCAGCGAACGCTTCGCTCCCGCCCGCCAGCATTTTAAGATCGCCTGGGGCAGGCGGGGGGAAGGCAGGCGGGGGGGAGCAAAGACTTTTGCCCCCCGCCGGCCTTCAGAAGAGGTCCTCTTCTGAAGGCCGGCTGTGGGCGAAAGTCTTTGCTCCCGACCGCCAGCATTTCCCTATGGGCTTTCGTCTTGCGATGCAAGCCCATAGGGAAATTCGTCTTGCGAAGCGCCTCCAAAACAGAAAACCCTTTCGTCTTGCGGGTTTTCCGTCTTGCGAGGCATTCGTCTTGCGGGGTACCACTGTATAACACCGGTCCTGAAAGACCTACATTGGCTCCCAGTACGTTTCCGGGCACAATTCAAAGTGTTGGTGTTGACCTTTAAAGCCCTAAACGGCCTCGGCCCAGTATACCTGAAGGAGCGTCTCCACCCCCATTGTTCTGCCCAGACACTGAGGTCTAGCACCGAGAGCCTTCTGACGGTTCCCTCACTGCAAGAAGCTAAGCTACAGGGAACCAGGCATAGGGCCTTTTTGGTAGTGGCTCCTGCCCTGTGGAACGCCCTCCCATCAGATGTTAAAGAGATAAACAACTACCTGACATTTAGTAGACATATGAAGGCAGCCCTGTTCCGGGAAGTTTTTAATGTGTGATATTTTAATGTATTTTTAATCTTTGTTGGAAGCCGCCCAGAGTGGCTGGGGAAGCCCGGCCAGATGGGCGGGATACAAATAAATTATTATTATTATTATTATTATTATTATTATTATTATTATTATTATTATTATTAATTATTATTATTGGGCTCCAACTCCTGCCAGCTTCAGTTAGTGTGGTCAACAATCAGGGATCATGAGAGATGAGTACCATCTGGAGAGTCATAGGATCCCCACTCCTGGGTTTGATGTTACAGTGAGTATGATTTTTATATTGCTGTAAACTGCTGTGATCTATTTTTATGATACAGCAGTATTTAAATATTTTTTATAAATAGATAAATAAAAGAACTAATATATAAAAAAGTTGGGAGATCCAGTTACAGATTTCTTGCACTTTATCCTTAGACACTCTGCCGCCTGCTAGGTGCAACTTCCATGCTTCGCATGCTTAGCCTGTGGTTCATCCTTCCAGAGGGATCTGTTTGGCCCAGAAGCTGCCAACAGATAAATCGATCCCCAGGGCTGCTTCCTTCAACACCTTATCAGGTGAATCCTGCTACTTTCTGCAGAGGGTGGGGGCCCCATCTCCAGTGCCCATGAACTTTGCTTTCTTCTGACTCTATCTCTGATCTCATTTCCTCCCACTCCTCTCCTGACTGCGGCCATTGTTCTGAGCACCCACTCCTGAATCTCTGCCATCCTCTCCCTCCCTCCACGCCATGCGCTGTGACAGGTTGACCTTGCTGGTGGTGTGCTGCTCCTCATGTTGCTCTCTCCCGCCAAAGGCCCGGGCAGAGAATAAGGATGATGACACAACAGTAACAGTCCACCCATCTCTCTCTCCTCTCTGCCAGGCTGTCTTCACTCTGAATGACCAAAGAAAGCCATTGATATGGATGGATAGATATAGAGGCTGCTTTTGTTTCCCACTGGCTCTTTCCAGAAGATTGTGGCAGACACAGCAGCAGAACTCAAAAGGTATTAGAAAAGAGGAATAGATGGGGAGGAAAAGGGACATTATAAGCAGAATGCAAGAGAGAAAGGAGGTTCTTATTAGTGCCAGATTTGAGGCAGTGTGGGCATGCAGAGCTGAGGGAGCGCAAAATATTATAACCACCACCACCACCACCTATAATTATAGGAGTACCTACTGAGAAGATCCATAAAAAGTGACTGTACTGAAAGGAATTATAGTGCAAATAAGAAATATTTGGAAGGGGTTACAATTTTTGCCCTCGCTCAGGGTACTGCATTACCCAGTTCCACCGCTGTTCTCATGTTCAGTAAACTCTCTTGCTGTCTTGAAATAATTTTTCTCTTTCCTGTTCTGTGACCCGGTCTAACTTTATGCACAACAGAAGAGAAACACAGCGTTGCATTAAGGTGCTGGTTCCTGGGTCCTACTGAAGATATTGAGAGGGAACAGTGATCTAGCACTGTAGAACAAGGGTCTCGAGTCCAAAGGTGGCTAGAATCCACACTTCTTTGCCCTTTAATAATTTCATCCAAACCCTAGAGGTGTTAGGTTGTTCTTCGACTTTACATATGCTCAAGGAGGTACTAGCCCCATGTGCAAGGCTATGGTTCCAGGATATGGTCTGAAGGCAGCTGAGGCTACCACTTTGCCAAAGCCAAGGAGGTTCAGACAGTGCCTGGATGGGAGACTGCAGATCCACACATATATTTAAAGCACATCTAGCACATATTTAAATCACATGACCTTCCCCCAAAGAATCCTGGGAATGACTATTCCCCATTCACAGAGATACCATTCCAGGCAGCCTTAACAAACAAAGTTCCCAGGGTTCTTTGGGGGAAGGTCATGTGCTTTAAATGTGTGTTGGATGTGCTTTAAATGTGGACTTCTCTAAGACTGACATGTATGCTAACTTGGATTACATGATGCAAGGAAGGAAGGGGATATAAAGGTAAGGAAATACAATAAAACCCCGGCACAGCAAACATGTCAGGGGGCTTCTGAAATCAGGACCTGGGATTGAGCTGTTTTGATAGATTTCTAAATACATGTAAACAAGGCTGGTATGATGGAAGTATCCACCCAAATGTCCTTCCTTGGTTGAGTCATTATATTTGTTCTTAGGTTGTTAAGTCCTCCCATGTTACCTGGTAGCAGCCTTAAGGAAACATCCTCAAATTGTCTCTTCTTCAATCCAAATATTCCCATTACCTTTCTAGAAGTCTTTTCAATGCTATGCAGGTTGTATTTCATGTCTCCTTCCCAAGACGGGGCCAAACATTTTTGCTGCCTGAGGTTATGAACAAGATTCTCTCACTACCACCACTTCATTCAACATATAGAAGCCACATACAAAAGCCACATACAGAGAGGCAGTGTGGTGTAGTGGTTAGATTATTGGACTAGATCCTAGGACACAGGGTTCAAATCCCCACTCAGCCATGAAGCTCACTGGGTGACCTTGGGATAGCCACTACCTCTCAGCCTAACCTACCCCACAGGGTTGTTGTGAGGATTAAATGAGGAGGGAGAAAACCATACCTGCTGCCTTTAACTCCTTGGAGAAAAAAAGTGAGATATAAATGCAACAGAATAAAACTGGCAGGTGAATTTTTCTTCAGCAGTCGGGTCCTCCACCAGCTGGCTAACTTAGGGAGCCCAGGGGGCAGACATCATGGCACTGTACAGTTCTGGCATCTTCTGCCAATCAGCATTGGCCATCTCAGACAGCCGCCTCCCTCTGCCCAACAGTAGGGCTGGCTCTTCCTCCTTCTAGTGACATTGTGAGGTGGGCTGAATTAGGCTAAGATAAGGAACTGCAAACTACTTAGTGAGCCCATGGCTAATCTGAGATTTGGACTCAGTTCTCCCAAAGCCAAATGTAGTTCTTCAGCCTCTACAACTAGCTGATTTAAGAAAAGGGAAACCTTACTGATGATTAGTTTTAGGAATTGTGACAGTATTAAGAGGAAACCTGTCCTACTTCCCAACCTGTGAAAAACCACATTTGTCTGTGCAGTGGCATGACATGTTTCCGTTCTACACAGTGAAGATTAAAATCTTACTTTTAAGTGTTGTTTGTTTTTGAAGCATGTTCTGGACAGATGTGGCAAGAAGCTCCTTGGGGCACCTGACAGTGCATATATACTTGGAAGTAAGTCCCATTTAAGCATGTATAGAATTACAACCTGAAAGTGAGCGAAATACAGCCTTTCTTCCCTGACACAGACCTTACATTAACCACATTTAAAACACTGTTATAATACCCAAAGTTTCCAATAGACCACATTGGCCTCACTGAAAGAGAGAGAATCCCACCCCCCTTGTTCAGTCCTGATATTTTAAAGGTAAAGGTAAAGGACCCCAACAGTTAAGTCCAGTCGCAGACGACTCTGAGGTTGCGGCGCTCATCTCGTTTTACAGGTCGAGGGAGCCAGCGTTTGTCCGCAGTTTTTCTGGGTCATGTGGCCAGTATGACTAAGCTGCTTCTGGTGCAACGGAACACCGAAACCAGAGGAGTGCATGGAAACGCCGTTTACCTTTCTGCCGGGGTGGTACCTATTTATCTACTTGCACTTTTTGGTGTGCTTTCAAACTGCTAGGTTGGCAGGAGCTGGGATTGAGCAATGGGAGCTGATATTTTAGCTCCTCCCAAATATGCATGCAATCACATGATAGGTAGGTAGGTAGATTTGTAGATTCCAGCAACTGCAAAATGAACTCACATTACCCCAAGGCAGGCTTGTTTTATATGTTGTCAGTGCTTCATCTCAGGCAAATAAATAAATCCATCTATTCAGACACATTACACAGAATTAACATTACACAAGGGGAGAAAGTGGTGGGCAGCTCAACTTTTTCAATATCAGTTAAATCACAGCTAATTAAAAAAAAACCTCAGCCCAGCTGCCCTTCTTCATATAGCAGGATAGTCCTAAGGAACCACGGTGTGCTTAATGGGAGAGTGAGCCTTTTTTTAAGGATTTCTTAATTACTAAACCTGGAGGTGAAGGGGAAGCCTGGTCCAGCCAAGGGTATTTATGTATAGACACAGGAGTCAGATTGTAACGGGAAAAATGGCTCATCTACTTTTGATATAATCAGGGAAGTGGATTAAATCTGCGGAGCGTGGCTCGGTGGGATTTTTACTAACCAAAGTTGTTTGCACGTCCCTGCTACTAGCAATATTTATTTATTTAATATAATTTACACATTGCTTGATGGAGTGGGGGGAATCCCCGCCCTCAAGCAAAATGACCACTAACAAAAAATTATCCACAATATAGTCAGAGAATGGGTTATGTTGATATGGCACGGTTTCTCAAATTGGTAGTTTCGTTGCTAGTTTGATCCATTGACTACAGCGGTGCGCGCGTTATTATGAACTCTTTTTCATGAGAGTTTGCAAAACAACAACAACAACGTGGATCACCCTTGCCTAGAACTAGATAAGGCTTTCTACCTCCACCCTTCTTTTTTAAAAAAGTAATAATACAGTAATACAAATCTCCGCTTTCCACTCCTCGGCATGGGAGCTTAGACTGTTGTCCTCTGATTGGCCAGGCTAGGGCGCAGCCTCAGCCAATGAGGCGCGACTTAAGCTTCCCCTTGAATGAAGTGTGTGTAATTTGCGAGTTGTTGTGTGTAAGTGAAACTGATCAAAGGCGCCACGGCTGGTGTTCTTGGCTCTAGAGGAGAACTTGCCGCGTCGAGAGGCGGCGGGGACGGAGGCGATCAGCTCCATACACCCCCGCTGAGCCAGAGAACCGGAGAGCTTGGTGGGCATTTCGCTTGGGGATCAGGTGGCTCACGCTGCCGCCCTCTTCCTCATCCCCAATGCAGAATGCCATAGCCTGAAAAACGCGCCGCCGCATGCCAGGAGCAAGTGGTGGTGGGAGGAAGGCAGAGAAAGGAAGGGAAAAGCCCAGGCAAAATACAAAAGCAACTCAAGATCTTCCAGCGATGAAGAGCAACTTGGTTAGAAGCTTCGTGCCTTGGCTGGTCCTTCTCCTGTGGAGCCTGCGGTCTGCAGCTTCTCAAGCAGGTATGTGACCCCGAACAGTCTAAAAATGTGTGTTATCTGTCGTCTTCTTTCCTTTTTGGCTGCCTTGAGCGGAATCGCGAGGAGAAAACTGCCCTTTGCAATAACACAATCGAGTGTCTGTTTAGCCCTAAACAGGACCTTACACGGCGGCTGTGTTTATATCCCGCATGATAGTGGTGTGTAACCCCCCTCCCCCCTGAAATCGGATCCGAGGCGTTTGATTATCTTTCTCTCGTTTTGTCAGCCGTAGGGAGGGGAACTGTGTACTAGTTTCACACCACGGAGAGACGCCTTTGAACCTGTGCCGCCGAGCTGTGGCAAAACCTATTTTTGTGTCTCGTCCTCCCCAGCCTCTCAGCTCTTCCTTTCTCTAAAGGGAGAGGGACACCCCCCCCAAACAAACAAACCACAACGATCTTTTATTTTCGTGATTGGTACGGGTCTGAGGAGCGCGATCCTGGCTCGCTGATTGCGGGGTTTGGAGGAGAGGCGTCTGTGTTTCTCCTAAAAGGGAGGGCAGAAACTTCAATGCAAACTTTATGGAATCTGTAAAATGTTGTTTCGCTTGTTTGAAGGGTTGGGTTTTGGAATCAACTGTGTGTGGGGGGGGTGTGTGCTTTAGGCTGAAATTACAGAACCTGGACTTGATCTTCAGCCCTCCCAGCCTTTGAAATTGATTCCCTAGGTCTTGTTTAAACCTCAAAACCCTGGCGCACCTGAAGTAATGATAATAAACAAGTGACTGTGAGCATGTGCAAAGTGCATTTCCCTCTTCACTGAGTTTCCATAGCCCTCCCCACTTACATACCTGGGATTTGGGGCTTACAGGATATATAGGTTAGAGAAGGTGTGGTTTTCAGGTAGGATTCGACTCTTTGTTTTTCCCCTTGAAGTTAAGTGCCATCTTCGAGGGAAAAATTATTATTGTATTAGTCATTAGTGATGTATGAGACAAGTGGCTACTTCACACAACCCTTCCACAAAATTTTATTCAGTGCCATGTTCTCCTCCCTGAGGAGTCCCTCCACTCATGATGTTCTTAATGAGAACTTAATTCTTTCATTCTTTCTTTGGTTGGGGGGGGGGATTCTTGGGTCAGAGTAACTTCCTCTTCATGGTTCCCTATCCAGGGCACATAAAATAACAAACCCTAACCCTACTTACCTGGGAGTAAGCTCAGTTGAATACAGTATGACTAACTTCTGTGTAAACATGGTTGGGACCTGCAGTTCATATTGATCAATTGCCCTCTAATAACCCTGCCTGTTGATAGATTGAAATACGGCAAAGCAGTGGATTCATCCTGCCCTTTCAAAACAGGTTTATGGGGTTAAGTAGGGGATTCGGATCCACTGTAGTTATTGAGGCTGCATGAGGGAGTGGCAGCTACTCCAGACTAATTAATGGAGTTTGGGGGCGTGAGCCTGTGTATCTGACATTCCAGTCACCAATATAGATTAGAATCCTGACTCCACCTATTTTGAAAGAACATGCAAGGGGGGAGAGTTGGAAACAAGCTTGTCAACACTTTTAACTAATGGCAATCTTGAGTAGAAAAACCCAATGAGATAACACACGCTCTTTCAACTCTTCTCCAGTGTGCTGTGCTTACACAAATTCTGAACCAACCATAATATTTCCAACTGCCAACTATTGGGAAAAGCTTGCCTTGCCCCAGTTATCCTGGGGGTGCAATGTAGGTGTTGTGATGTAGAGAATTCTGTGGGTTCTTGTTGCCCGCTACCCAAAAAGAAGGGGGGCATTACATTAGTATTGATGCATGACTTTCTCCTGCTCTCATATAATATTAGAACCCAGGGTCATTCAATGAGGCTGAATATTGGGGAGATTCAGGGCAGAGAAAATCAAGTACTTCTTTGCACGGCACATAACGACAGCTCCCACAAGAGGCAGGGATGACCACCTACTTGGGATGGCTTTAAAAGGAGATTAGACAAGCTCGAGGAGGCTACAAAGAGGGAAATGCACTCTGCACATGCAGTAAGCCCCTGAATATTAGTTGCTGGGGAATACAAATACACTGCAGTCTTGTCCCTAGTTGACCAGTGTAGCTAACAGGATGTTGGACAAGTTTTGGGCTTGATCTTCTGCTCTGATTATGGAGAGGAGACTTCCACTATGTATTTAAATTCTACTTAAGGAATGTCTGTGTGTGTCTCTGTGTGGGACATGCCATAGTCATTCTTGCCTTTTCATCTCCCATTGCTGAACTGTGTCATTGGGGGAGAAAGGGGAGTGGCAGGTGGCATTCTTCCATTCCCGTCAGATTCAATCCATACCTTGGGCAGGCAGGTTCCAAGTGCGAAGATTAAACACCGCAAAGGGAGAAAAAGGTTTGATTTGAAAAGGACCAAGTCCACTGTCCTAGCTTGTTTTGTGGTTTCTTAAGCCAACAGACGGGGGGAAATAAAAGGAGTCCCTTAAATCGATGCTGTTTGAAAGGTTAACCTCTCCAGCTAGGCACTGGAGGAATTTTTCTGTAGTGTTTCCTTGGCTATCTGTTGTTTTAAAAAAGAAATCTTCGGGGAGGGGTTTGTGTGTGAAAGAACTATGGATGTCCTCCTCTCTTAGACACTGGACACAGAGTCAAAACAAGTTAAGCATTCGTTCCGTTTTGCTGCCCGTAAATATGTTTGCAAATATTTTTGAGAACAAAGTCCTTTGGAATGCTTAACTTCCTCGGCAGGTTCCCTTTGCACCAGTGGGTTGGGGAACCATCTGCAACCTTTCCGATGTTGTTGAGCTCCATCTCCTATCAGACACCTCCCCACCGGCATGGCCAGTGGTCGAGGCTGATGGAGAGGGCCACAGGTTCCCCATCATTGCTATATTATGTCCATATTATCTGGAATGCAGTTTTCTTGGTGTATTCTAGGGAATGTTTAGGGGCTGCAAGGTGGTGGATGAAGGAGAAAGCTAGAGAGATGGGAGTAACCTTTTAGCAAGGCTTTGTTGTCATAAGAACATAAGAAGATCCCATGCTGCTGGATTGGGCAAAAGTCCTTCCCATCCAGGATCATGATAGCAGTCAGCCAGGTGCCTCTGGGAAGCCAACAAACAGGGCTAAGAGGCAATAGTCCCTCTTGCTCTTGAACCCTGCAACTGGCACTTGGAGGCTTCATCATGACTGTTGTTCATTGATAGGCTCTTTTTTCATATGGGTGTTTAATCCTGCTTTAAAGTCATTTAACCCAGAGGTCATTACAACAACAACAACAACAACAACTTATTATTTATACCCCGCCCATCTGGCTGGGCTTCCCCAGCCACTCTGGGCGGCTTCCAACAGAACACTAAAATACAATAACCTACTAAACATTAAAAGCTTCCCTAAACAGGGCTGCCTTCAGATGTCTTCTAAAAGTTTGGTAGTCATTTTTCTCTTTGACATCTGGTGGGAGGGCGTTCCACAGGGCGGGTGCCACTACCGAGAAGGCCCTGCACAAATAATTTATGCTGAAAATCAATAAATTGTGCTTGAACTGGTAAGATGGGTTGTTGTTGTTTTAAAAACGATAGTAGTGTGGAGGGTCTCCAAAAGCACAGGGCCCTCTGCAAAAAAAGTTGAATGAGTGGCCAAGCAGTGGCCCTCCAGATGCTGTTGGACTTGCAAAATCTAAAGGGCTGCAGGACTAATCTGATGGGCAATCACCAACATTAGTAGTAGCAGCAGACCAGTTTAAATGAATTGACCTAAACTCATTGACTTCAATACACCTGCTCTGATTATTACTAAATTTTGGGTCTACCCCTTAAACATTGCACTAGAAGCTGCTTAAAAGAGCAGTAATGTCAGTTCATGCCAATTAACATGGGAGCAATGTGCTTCGTTTTTGTAAGACCTTATTTAACTGAAAAGTGACTAATCAGTATATTCAATTATAACGAACAGATACCGGTCTTCCTCTGCAAATATGTTTATGTGAGGTGCCTGCGGCGATGTGTGGCCTTGGGTAGGGTTATGTATTTGCAGGGAAGTGTGGCCTTGGACCGGGTCTCTTGGCACACCTCCAGCCCGGTGACCCTAACCAGAACAACCCCTTCCTGTCTTTCCTATCTCTTGAGGCTGGTATATTTGCACTGGCACAGATAATGCATCTTTTCACTTTATGTTGCGTTTCTGCTGACATGTATTCTGCCTTTTGTACTTTACACAGTGTGTTTCAAGGCACTTGGACTCTGCAGCTGTTCGCTAATGAACAACTATGCTGTGGGGAGCCACCTCGTAGGTGAAATCGCCCTCTGTGAAGTCAGATAGGTCATTGTCCTCTATGTTGTTGTTAGGTCTCTACAGAGAGATCACATCTCACAACCTTTTCTGCTGCCAGCACCAAGGCAGCGCTGGCATTCCGAGGGTTTCTAACCCTCGGAACTGCTACCTTATTGGAAGGTAGTGAGCAGGCCAAATAGACACAATGAAACTGAGAAGGAAAGGGAGACCTCCGTAGGCAACCTTAGCTGGTTCCCCTACAGAAGCATTTCTGTGATTCCTTCCATAGCTCAGCGGTATAGCATCGGTTTTGCATGTGGAAGATCCCAGATTCAACCTTTTGCCTCTCCAGGTAGTGTTTGCAGAGGCCCCTGCCCTGGGACCCTGGCAAGCTTCTGCCAGTCAGTGCATACAGAAATGAGCTAGATGGGCAGTGGCCTGACTTGGTATATAGCAGCTTCCTCTGTTCTCAGCTGTCTTAATTTCCTCTGCCAAGAGGAAACAACCTTTATTTTTCTCCCTAAGTTGATGTGTTGGTACACAGCTGCTGGACAACCGAGTGCTGGGAACCTTGTTTACGTTTTTTTCTACTTAATGAGCACTTGCTAATGAGCCCTCTCTTGCTCTCCTCCCTCAGTTAATAGAGACCAGGTTTCCCCAGTTGCCCGAAACCAGTTTTGTGTCAACATTCTTGACCTCTGCTAATTGCTTTCCCCATGTATGCTGTAGCTTTTGTCAGTGGGAAGAAAATCAAACAGTGTCGGTCAGATAAACTAGAGGGAAAACCTCCCTTCTCTGCCCAGATCCCCAGTTCAAGACACACCTGCCTAAGCAATGCTGAGATTGGGAGGAAATCGTCTACTTCTTAAGAATCCATGGGTCAGAGCCCCCCCCCCCACCTTCCCACACATAAGCTGGCCTAAAACCAAGTCCTAATGGGGGGGGGGAAATCAACCTTTTTTGGTTGCATTTTTCTTCCATGTGAAAAGTATGTACCTGCACAGATTTGTCCTGGCCCTTTCCAAGTGTGAAAAGACATGGGAAAGGACCCCTAGTAACTTCTAAATCAGGGATCGGCAAACTTTTTCAGCAGGGGGCTGGTCCACTGTCCCTCAGTCCTTGTGAGCCGTACTATGTTTTGAAAAAAGAAAAGAAAAAAGAACAAACTCCTATGCCTCACAAATAACCCAGATGCATTTTAAATAAAAGGGCACATTCTACTCATGTAAAACATGCTGATTCCCGGACCGTCCGCGGGCTGGATTTAGAAGGTGGTTGAGCCGGATCTGGCCCCCGGGCCTTAGTTTGCCTGCCCATGTCCTAAATGGACCATATCTGTGAGATGTGGTCTATTATAATTCTAATGACAATGTTACGTCTGTAGAATCCTGATGTTACACAGAACCAGACTTGGCTTGAAAAAATGAGGTGGTAACATTTTGAGCACCTATGGCAGGCCTCTTCCCCTTCCCCAAATTACCACAAGCGTGCTACATGCATCTGGGACTGTGGGGAAGGTACCCCAGACAGGCATGAGTTCCGTTCTGTCTCACTTTTAGGCATTAAACACCAAGGGGAAGTTTGGCCTTACAGTCGTACCTCAGAAGTCAAACAGAATCTGTTCCAGAAGTCCGTTTGACTTCCGAAATGTTTGACTTCCAAAGTGTGGCTTCCGATTGGCTGCAGAAAGCTCCTGTCACTTCCAGTTTTCAATCGGGAGCCAGAACATTTGACTCCCAAGGCGCTTGGGAGCTTAGGTACGACTGTATATTGGACATATTGCTTAAGTGTATTGATTAGGTAGCCAACATAGTGCCTTCCAGATGTTTTGGACTACAACTCCCATCATCCCTGGCTGCTGAGCATGCTCACTGGGGCTGCTGGGAGTTGTAACCCACAACAACTAAAGTGGTAGCACATTGGCTATACCTGGAAGAGAGGAATTACCTTAATGCAATCGCCTGGTCTAGCCTTGGCCCAGGAATTCTCTTTGGTTGACGCCGGGATGAGCCCATTGTTATATTAGGTTTCAAGTGTAGCTTTTACAAGATTTGAAGGCGATGAGTTGATAAGAGGAAATCCATCTTGCTTACCCTAAGCACTGCCATGGTATCATCTCTCCAACACCCCAGTCCTCACAGTTCTGCTCTTGTGTCAACAACACTGCAACACAGCCACACTGCTAATTGCCACAAATACTCTCCACACCTTCTCCAGGCCTGCTCCCTTCCAGAAAGGGTCATTCAATTAATATGTACAAGAAATCTTCTAAAGGTTAAGAAGGCTTTGTCGACTTTCCAGTTCCTGGCCAATTCTCTGCTCTGTTGATAGATTTTAAACAACAACAACTACTTCTCTCTCTCTCTCTCTCTCTCTCTCTCTCTCTCTCTCTCTCTCTCTCTGTGTGTGTGTGTGTGTGTGTGTGTGTGTGTATTTTCTAGGCTGCAGAGAAAATAATTGTATCTTAGGGTTGGGAGGGACCGGGACATCATCAGTCCAGGTCCACCCTGCCTTCATGTGCCTTCATGTGGCATTAGCCACAAATTGGCCTCCCTGCAGATTAAGCTGGAATGAAAGTCAGACAGTAGGATGCCACAAAAAGGGTGCCAGAGCAAAAGAGGTGCCTTGTGCCAAAGTGCCTGCAGAGCACCATCTCCTCCAGCAGACTGGATGAGTTGAGAGGGCACGTGTCATAAAGGAAGGGAGGGCAAAACTCTTAGAAGCCGGGCGCCAGGCACATTTTGTGTCTAAAGGTTCTCCATTTGCGAGCATCTCAAAAAGTCGGGTTGCCATTTTTTGTGCCTGGCTGACACTCAAGGATTACTGAAATGTATGTGCTTTGAAAAGTATATGTTAAGGATAGACTATATGTTAAGGAGTTTAACAGTAAAGAATGTTTTGAAAACCTGATGTATGGTACCAATATTTTTATTGTAAACACAAAATTAAGCATGCATTAAATGTGATATGCAATTCTCATAAGTAACACATTGTTAATATTAATTCATGCTTATCAAAATAATAAATAAATAGTGTTGCCGACCCCCTTCCCCGTCCCGTGGCGACTAGACATTCTGTTTTGGCGCCTACAACCCAGGTCCCAGAAGCCATTTGGCTCCTAGCTGTTCTACCCCAGTTTCTAACACTGAGCCACACCAAGACCATTATTTGTCACATTTATCCACGACTGTAGGGTGGCTTACACTGAGCTATTTAATTTAACCTTTTCAAGAGCCCTGTGGGGTAGGTTATGGCTAAGAGGCAGTCATGTCAGCAGCGAACTTCCTAGCTAAGCAGGGATTTGAGTCTTGGATTCTTGCATCTACACTCGACACTCTACTCACGTAGACTGTGATTGCTTTTATTGTCTACACCAGGGATTGGGAAACCCCCGACTCTCCAGTTGTTGAAGGTCTCCAACTCCCATCAGTCATAACCAGCATGGCAAATAGGTCAGGGATGATGGGAATTGCAGTTTAGCATAATCTGGAGGGCTACAGGTTGCCCATCACTGACTGTACCTCCGATTGCATTTGCTTCACAAAAATCTGGGAGTTTGGAAAGAGAAACTAGTGTGTGAGTGTATTGTAACTTTAGGGTTTCATGCATGTTATTTGTGTGTGTGCCTGTGGATGGAAGAAGGACAGCCTGTATTGTCAGGGGGATAAACATCTGTGGGGCTGAGATACAAATGATAACGGGGCAGGGACCAAACAATGGAGCCTATTTCTCTGATACATTTATTTCTGATTGGAATCTGTCCAGCCCTTGGTTCAGTCCCTGCCTCCCGCTCTTGAGATAAAAGAACTCTTTGTTGCTGGACCTTCGCTTCTGGTTTGACCAAACCCCTTAAGTCTCTTGCTCAATGATTATTAATTTGGAAACTGCGAAGTGCTAGGAAAATGGAGGGGATTCAGGAATCATGGCATTTCAGTGGGAACATGACTATGTAGGGAATCCATAGTAGATTAACTGTAATATAAGGTTTTGCCCCAGAACCAAGTTTTAGTGCCAAATTGGTTGTGGTTACTCCATGGAGAGGGGAAGGTACTTTGTGCATGAACAGAGACACTGAGTATCATGGCCGCATCCATCTTGCAAATGTGTATGAAAATGGTCCCTGCTGACTGAAGCATGCTGTAGAATGAAGGTGGACAGAACATGGATTATGGTCTGCAAGCTAATTCTGTTTGAGCACTGAGTGTTTTGCTGCTCGCTGGGGTTCTTGCGAAGAATGCTGGGCTTTTTCCAACAAGGCACTTCTTGTGCATACTCAGGGTCAGTCAACACAGGGTACTTATGTGCTCTTCAAAAATCCCATGAACTCTAGCTGGATGACCACAGAGTTTCTAGTTGAGAAAAAGGAGTGTGACCAGCACATATCTAGAAAACTCTGGTTGCTGGCTTCATATGGAGCTCCTTGGGGGGGGGGGGGAATGTGAAGGATCATTGTTTTAAAAAAGGGTACCCAACAGATTCAGAAAATGACTTATAGATGCTCCAGCTGGCTCAGGCGTTTGGGCCAAGCCACCTGATGCAGGGAAATGCAAATAAATCCTGCAGGGTCCGTAGCCAATTTAACCTGGTAGAAAAATCATCACTGTATTTAAGCAAGTGGTCCAAAATTGATGGGGGAGATTGTTCCACTTTAGCTAGAGATGCTCACAAAAAGGCACAGATGTTCTTATGGGATGTTGAGGCTCACCTGGCACTGAAAATGTCATTCCTTGGAGGAGCTCTCCTTTTCACGCGCTCCTGTTTCCTAATGCAGGCAGCCATTTCCCTGTGGTGCAACTTTTGGGTCCAAGGGGCTGTGCCCTAATCTCTTCCATCTATGCACAGCTTATGTTGTCAGAGATTTGCATGGCCAGGGCTGGGCAGGATTGTCCCTCCCATCTGAATCACTCCAAAGGAGGGGGGGTGGAGGGAGGACCTTTCGTAATAGGTAGTGCTTGCTGAGTAAATAGCCGCAAGCGAAAAACCAGGTGTGCAGGGGAAGATCGGAAGGGTGGATGCCCAGCCATGAAGCAACTCCGAGTGGCAGCAAAGCAAGAGGGATGATGTATTGGAGGGGTGATCTACTTGAGGGATAATATCCAAACAAGGGGTGTTGAAAAGCATCGTGGCCACAGCCTCCGCCCACACCTGGCGTGTGTCCTCTCCTGCCAGATAGGCACAGGGTGTCTTCACAAACAGAGCACTGAGTCAACTGAGAGAGAGAAAAACAATGTTGCTCATCCCCCGCAGTTTGAATGGGTGTTGGGGACAGACACCAGGATAGCTCTTGGAATCGCCACTTAAGCAATCTTATGGCAGATGTTGGTTTTAGGACAGGGAGCTTATCCACAGAAGAGGATTGTTGTTGTTGTTTTTGAATTGAGGGAAGGATACCTGAAGGAGCGTCTCCACCCCCATTGTTCTGCCCGGACGCTGAGGTCCAGCGCCGAGGGCCTTCTGGTGGTTCCCTCATTGCAAGAAGCAAAGCTACAGGGAACCAGGCAGAGGGCCTTCTCGGTAGTGGCACCCGCCCTGTGGAACGCCCTCCCATCAGATGTCTAAGAGATAAACAACTACCTGACATTCAGAAGACATCTTAAGGCAGCCCTGTTCAGGGAAGTTTGGGCGGGGTACAAATAAATAATAATAATAATAATAATAATAATAATAATAATAATAATAATAATTATACAGCTTCGTATTATTATATATTTATGCTGGGAACTGTAGTTCACCCCTCACCATGGATTTATTTTACAGTATGGGGTAGGGGGACTGGACACCCACTATCATCCTCCTCTGACTGGTTCTGTCTAGCAGATTCGGAACGAAATATCTCAGCAGTTGTTTTAAATTACTTTCTTTTGGCCCCAAGTGCTCAGAAAAAAAATCTGTCAAAATCTTTCTACTTTTAGTTAAGTATTTTAATCAACTGAAATGAAGAAGGCTCCTGATGATAGGGACACCCTGGAGGGACAGAATGATTGTTGCTCTTCTCTTTCTTTCTTACCAAGAGCAGAGAGGAGGGAGGAGGAAGTGGGCAGAGAGGGAAAGCCACACAGAAGCACCTGTGGCTTCCAGTGCAGCTGCCTGCACTAATTTTAGGCTTTTCAACTTTGACATTGCCCCTTGTAAAAAAAAAAAAGGGGGGGGCTTTTCAGAGCCTGCCTTCTTCTACATTCCTACGCCTCCTCCTGACAGAGGATACACTTTTGGAACAGGCGCTGTAGCAGCAGAGGCACAAATAAAGCTCTGCTAGAGGCAGCTTCACAGCATGCATATTCCCTTGGAATCAGTCCAGTTCAGAAGTGCAGGGTCACTTCAAGCCAAGCCCCCTTCTAAGATTATGCAAGATTATACAGTACAGTCGTGTTATAATTGTGGTTGCCGGCATCCGTCTGTCTCGAGAGACAATGGAGCGTGCCTCTGGGGGTGAAGTCAAACCGCTGTATTAGCAGCACCAAAAGTGACCTCTGTGGGGCGCAAGCCTGGGCAGTGTTGAATGGAGGTTTTGGGGATGCCCAGATAACGAGACCTCGCTGGTGTGGTCCAAAGGGAAGCAGAGCAATACGTTTGGCGCTAGCTTGGCTGCTGGAGTTGCTGGAGGGAGGGTGTGCAAGGCGCCATCCAGCTGTCTTGGGGATTTGTGTAGAGTTTACTCCTTAGCCTTTTCCTCTCTCAAATATAATTTGATGATGATGATGATGATAATGATGTATGCATTGCAATGCTCAATGCAGATCTCTCTGCGCTGCCTTTCAGCTAGGTCTGCTATTTTGTGTGCATGTTCGTGGGCAAATGTTTTGGAACGCTCCAATAGCTTTTTTCTGAGCGACTTAAGTTGTGTTTACCTTGTTACGCAACAGAACATGCACACCATTCTCTTGAAACTGAAACACCTTCAGTTTTCATTCTTCCTAAATGCTTAGCTATGGAGCATACAGAACAACTCCTTTCCCATGCCATGTGCCTCCTTCAGAGTGACCCTAGGAGCCAATCTTTACCCGACTCGCCTCCTTTCACTCTGCTTGACTCCAATAAGCACAAAGGGTGCAAAGACTGCTTCTTAGTTGCTAAACAGCTTCCTTTTCATGCTGATTGGGTGGCTCTGGGATGCTGGATGTAGGGACCTGCTAGGACTCTAGTAATGGGTCTTTGACCCCCTGCAACCTTGGACCACTGCACCTCTGCTTGGAATATGGTGGAAGTTCAGGAATGACTTAGGACAAGACAGATTCCATCAGTCCACCGTCAGGACTATTATAGTTGCATCCTGCAGTTTTTCTGAGGAACAGGGTGACATAAGCCTCTTTTTAAAAAAACAACAACCCCAAAACAAACAAACCCTCACAACAACCCTGTGAGATATAAATAGATCATGGGAGTGTGGCTGACCCAAGGCCATCTAGTAAGTTTAGTGGCTGAATTTGACCTCTGTTCTCCTGTCAATCACTGTGACACACTCTCTTCGAACACAGTTTAGGGGGACGTTTGTTTCGGGTGCTAACAAGTCTATTCCAAAATAGTCTCATCAAAGCCCAACTACAACGTTATGGGATTATAACCTTCCTCGCTCCAACCGGTGGAGGGAAAAGTGTTGTGTACAGGAAACAGGTGGATGAAAGGCACTTGCTGCCTCATCTCCCAGCTGAGTGGCCCGCTCAAAGGTACAGGAGGAAATACTGAGTTACCACCCAACCACTCCTTGCTTTGTATTTTCTGTATGGGGAAAACCATAGAGCAGGAAGTGATAGTCCACATAGAATCATGGAACAGTAGAGTTGGAAGGGATCACAAGGCCCATCTCGTCCAACCCCCTGATGTTGGACTACAGCTTCTATCAGTCCTAACCAATAAGGCCAATGGCCAGGGATGATGGGTTTTGTAGTCCAGCAGCATCTGGAGGGCCCCAGATGTTGGCCTTTCGCGTAAACCGCAGTGACCCTAAAATGGAACCTTTCAATCTCCCCATGGTTGTGCCAGGGGACGAGAGGAAGATAGGAGCATATGAGAGGGAGGTTCACTGTGCTTGTTCTCATAAAGCTAAACTGTGGCTTAGTATTGCAGTACACCTGAATGCAGCCACTGTGAACTTTGAATTCTGTGTGGCGGGCAACCGTGTGCCAGGGTTGGTATCATCATTTTCATTTTTTAATTTGTATACCATCTTTCTATCTTACAATACTCAAGGCGGTTTACAAGCTGAAGAAACAAAAAATGTACATCTTATAACAATCTAATGCAATACAAAAATGTGATAATAAAACTTTAAAACAGGCAACCTATATCAAAAAAGTAATATTCAACGACCATTAGAATAGTATTAAATAATAATAACATATAAAAGTTAGATAGTATTACTGCTCCTGTTTATGCAGCTCTTTTGAGTGTTCCTGATGCACATTATTCCGGTCATCTGTACAACAGCCCTGTAATGTAGCTCAGACGGATTATCCCTAAACTGCATGTAGAGGAGCGGTTATGGGAGCAAGATCTGAACTGTGAATTTCCAAGGTGCTGCATCTGAAACCCAGATCAGCCTCTTCTCCAGGTATTTTTAAAGACTTCAATTCTTATCAGCCCAAGCCAGCACAGCCAGTGGTTAGGGAGGATGGTAGTCTAAAACATTTGGAGAGGACTAGGTTGGTGAAGGTTGAATTAATGGATCTATGAAGCCCTGTTGAATGCATATATGGCTCCCTCCACCACCATGATTTCTCCATACACAGGACCAGTAGCATGCATCCCAGTGGCGTAGCGTGGGAGGTGCAGGGGGGGCCGGCCGCACCGGGCGCAACATCTGGGGGTTAGGGTTAGGGGGCGCAAATCCACGGGTTACGGGGCGCAAATTACTTGCCTTGCCCCGGGTACTGACAACCCATGCTACGCCACTGATGCATCCTATCCGCACAGATAAGTGTGGCAATTGTCCTCCTTTCCCCTGATGTCATGATGGGCAAGGGCTCCAGTTGGCACCAGGAAGCAAAAGGGTGAATGGGGCCGACAACGTTCCCTGGCAGTTGGAAATGGCCGAGGGCCAGGTATGAGAACACAATTGGCAGCCGATGATTTATAGAAACCTGAGCTCCAGCTTTTTAAGATGGGAAGTAGCTGGGCTTTAGTAAAAACCGGGGGCTCTGTTCTCTCCTCTTCCTATAGAAGCCAACTTCCTCCTGGTTTTAATACACTCCCGATTGTTTTCGAGCTGTGAACTCAGCCTACACAAACCACAATCATGCAGTGTGTAAGGAGGAGAATGGGTCATTTATGATTGTGAATAATAATCTGTATAAAAGTACCTAAAATGAGGCAATCCCTGCACCCACAATCTAATAGGCACGGCACAAGAGGAAAAAAGAGATGGGGAGGGAAGAGGAACACCCATAGATGGTTGCGTGCTGAATGGTGAGCTTAAGGCGGCTAGGTTTTATTTTGTTTTCTGCCTGTCTTTCTAGGCTGGAAATGTGGAACTCAGGTTTATACTTGTTTAGGGCTCTGTGCTGTCGTTCCAGAAGGGCAGCAGTGAGAAGTATTTATAAGCAGAAGTATGCAGAGAAGGATCAGAGGTCGGCTCCCTTTGTGGAGATGTGTTACTCTGCATGCTATCCTTCTCCCACGGCTGGCTGCTGCTTCCAACTGCCACAGAGCTGTCAACCCTTCCTCTCTTTCCACCCATCCCTTTTGAAGGCATGTGATTCCTTTGAGCACTGCATCCGTACATTTCTTTCCACTCTCTGTCATAGTCACCCAAGTTCTGCCTATAGGAGAATAGTACACTCCTAAGCAGTGATTGAAACTCCCATTGTTCTAGGCACATTTTGCCTAGGACATGGGTGGCGCTCTGGGTTAAACCACAAAGCCTAGGACCTGCTGATCAGAAGGTCGGCAGTTCGAATCCCCACAACGGGATGAGCTCCTGTTGCTCGGTCCCTGCTCCTGCCGACGTAGCAGTTCGAAAGCACACAAGTGCAGTAGATAAATAGGTACCACTCCAGCGGGAAGGTAAACGGTGCTTCCGTGTGCTGCTCTGGTTCACCAGAAGCGGCTTAGTCATGACCAGAAAGCTGTACGCCGGCTCCCTCGGCCAATAAAGCAAGATGAGTGCTGCAACCCCAGAGTCGTCCGCGACTGGACCTAATGGCCAGGGGTCCCTTTACCTTTACCTTTAAGCAGTGGTCGAAACTCCCATTGTTCTACACACATTTTGCGATAGGGAATTTCAGTAGCGCGAACAGTTTCTGAGCACTGGGCGCAGTACTGCACCTAAGATTTCAGATTAAAACTGCAGAGTGGAAGGAAAGGAGGACTTTTTTATGCCTCCCCACTTCCAGCTCTGAAGACTGGAGAAGATACCCTCTTAAGAATATTAGGGGGGTGGCCAGGGGAAGGACTAGACCACCTGAAAAATGAACATAAGATTTTAGCTGAGGTTCGTTCATTTTCAGCTTCGTATTCTTATTATTAAAAAAAGTGCACCTAGACATTCCGTTGTTGTGCCCACAACCTAGGTTTAAGGTGCCATTTAGCTCGTTTCTAACACTTTTCCTAAGAGTCCGCAGTGCAATGAGGGAGTTTTGGACTCTGAACTTCATGGGTTGTAAAGCTGCAGAGAACATTCTGTCAAGGCAAGGAAGCCTCCTTGCTCAATAGTACATTCTCCCCCTCTTTTCCTCCTGTACACCCCCTAAATCTGGTCTCGGTTTCCCCCCACTGCTCCAGAGCAGATTTAGGTGTGGTATGGGGTGTGTGTGTGGGAGAGGCCCATTGCCCCAGCGCTAACATACCCTCCAACATTTCTCCCATGAAAATAGGGGTGTGAATTCCCATACCCTACAATATTTCTCCTATGAATATAGGTATGTCCTACCATACCCTCAAACGCCTCTCTGATGAAAATAGGGATGTCCTAAGGAAAGGTGGGACATGCTGGGATCAAATCAGAATCTGGGACGGCTTCTCTAAATCAAGGACTGTCCCTGGAAAATAGGGATACTTGAAGGGTCTGCGCTCATCCCTGTGCTGGCATAAATATTTAGTTGAATAGCACCCAATGGCCTTGTGGGAGCGCACACACCCTGGTGTTTAGATGGCAACATGTATTAATTAATTTAGTTTAAAATGCAGTACGCCACCCCTGCTGTGTTTGCCTCTCCCCATTCCCTAGATATGACTTTGGACTTCTGTCCCAAACTCCTGCCCTGATGGCAGCAGTGGTGAAAGAGTTTGAATGGACTGGTTTGGTGGTGCTCTGCTGATGACAGCAACATTTTTCGACGAATTTTACAGAGCTGAACCTGAGCACCCCTTCATTGTTACGTAGCTGTTCGCACCCACGCCATGCTTTTAAAAACACATGGAATTCCCCAGAGAATCCTGGGAACTGAAACTGCAGTTCCTGCCACCCTTAACAAACTACAGTTCCCAGGATTCTTTGGGAGGGAATCCACATGCTTTTAAATGTGAGTGAATCCTTTATCAGTTTCTAGTGCTGGTTGTGGGCAGGAACGCCATTTCAGGCTTCAGCAGCAGGGTTGGCAAGTGGGGTTTGGTGGGTGGGAGAACAAATGTAAGTGAGGGTGCATCGAGATTCATATAGCAAGGTTCAAAGGCTTTCTTTTAGGTATAAAAGGTAAAGGAACCCCTGACCATTAGGTCCAGTTGTGGATGACTCTGGGGTTGCGTCGCTCATCTCGCTTTACTGGCCGAGGGAGCCAGCGTACAGCTTCTGGGTCATGTGGCCAGCATGACTAAGCCGCTTCTGGCGAACCAGAGCAGTGCATGGAAACGCCGTTTACCTTCCTGCCGGAGCGGTATATTCAAGCTCAATTTGGAAGAAAAGAAAGCGATGCATTTAAGAGCATTGGTTATAGTTTTATACATGTTTATATATTTTTTCTGAGGGATAATTTTTAGAGCTTTGAAACAAGGTGGGGAGAGTTGTTCGCCCCTCCACTGTAGTGGCACCCCTGAGGATTTTTTTGGGGGGGGGTTCTACACCTTCATGGTTGAAGAAATCATTTTGCTAAGAAGCTCTTTGCAGTAGGGAGAAAGAAAACCCTACACACATCCCTGTTAATTTGAATGAATTCCACTTCTTTCTTTCTTTCTTTCTTTCTTTCTTTCTTTCTTTCTTTCTTTCTTTCCTTCCTTCCTTCTTTCTCTTTCTTTCTTTCTTCTGCCCGCTTTTTTTAAAGACATGGCTTAGCCAAGCTTGACAGCTCATTTTGCTATCTCTGAGTCATGTTCTGTCTCACCTTTTTAGTTTTACAATAAGGTGGCCATGGTGGTGGTCTGGGATGGGGGTGGGGTGGGGAGGGCTGAGGGACAAAGGCAAGGACATTTCCCAGAAGGAGAGAGATAAAAGGCTGGACAGCAAACCCCAAAATGGAAACAAGCCCGAGCAGCCGTCTGTAGCCAGCGGCAAGCATTGTGTATGCATGTTGTTGGGCGTGTAGGAATGTTGATGGTGGAGTGCTTGGTTTCATGGGGCAGATACCAGCTCTGAAAAGGAATGCATATATATATATAGCTTCTCATGGGGGACTTAGAAAAAAAAGGGGGGGGAGGTTCATCCAGAAACTGCTAAGAGCAATTGGAATGTAGGAAATGTTTAACAGAGCTGCAGGTGTAGTTTGGAAAACATTACCAATACAAATATTTTTAAATGTGAAGAGGTTTCCAGTTTTTAAATACCGTACAAATATCGATGCTCTCTACTGATGTTATCAGCTCAGAGTGTGCACTCTGGGCCACGTTTACCCAAGTTCAGGGCCATGACCTCTACTGCCTTTATAGATTACTGTACACCGGCATATATTTGCATATTTTACTCTGCAAAATGTACTGTTTCCTTCTGCTAATCACGGGGAGAGGCGAGGGCTATGCAAAGGTCGTCCCCCCTGCTTTCTTCTGAGATTTAGCCAGGAGTTACCTATTATTCCGAAGTCTGCCTTTACAGCCTTCAGAGGTTCAAATCTTGTATTTGGCTATGTATTTATCGTGAGCTGCTTTACGAAGCATCTTTTCAAAAAATGGGACGATAAATCCTTTGAAAGAAATAAGTAACAAGTGGAAGGGGGAATATAGAGGCCTGTTTTGGTGCTGGCATCTGAATGAGTTTTCTTATGTGTGGACCTCCAGGCAACAATTCGCCTGGAAGATCTGCTGGTGTCCTCTGCCTCCCACTGGCTGCCTTCTCTGCAGATTCTCAATCATAGGAGGACTAAAAGTAGCGGGGAGGCTGCCTTCCCTGCTGAGAACATGGATTTCTTTCTCTCTCTCCTCCAGCCCCCTCTACTTTTTTAAATCTTGGGACATGGTGCTTTCTGTCTCTGTAGCTCTTTTGTTTCAAGCTAGTCGCTGCTCTGACAAGCAAGCATTATAGTAAGGCCCCTAATGGGCTGCAGCCGAGGAATGAAAGCCAGCCCAACGCCTTTTCCATGCAAGGGCATAAAGGCTCCCCATTGTGTAGCCATGACAGCCATTTAATTGGAGGGGGCTCTGGGTCGGGACCCTGGGGCAGCCTGTGACTCAAAAGCTCCTGCCCCCTTTGCTATGCACCCACCAGCAGCCTTCTCTAGCAGCGCAGGGGAAGTCTGTGGGAATGGGAGGCAGATCGCTTGAACACCTACCCACGGCGATGAGAGAAGTTGGATGCACCTCCTTTCTGTGGGAGGGAAGGCGGGGGTGTCCAGAAAAGATCAGAGGAAGGAGGGTTTTGTTCTGTGTCTGCCCGTCATGGGGAGAAGCAAAGACCCAGGAATGTTTTGCCCCTTAGGCAACCTGGTTTGACGCCCTTTTCCATCTTCCAAGTCTCAGAATCGTACGATTTTACTTTCCGTTCATCTTATTTATTGCATTAAATATATATCCTTTCTTGCTTCCGGGAAGCTCAGGATGGCATACAAAGTTCTTCTCCCCTCATTTCATCCTCACAAACAACCACCCTCTGAGGTAGGCCAGGGCATAGGAAGGAGGAGCTGTCTGCCCCAAGTGTCATCTCTGGGGGGGAGGGTTTACAAAATCTCCCCTGGACGGGGATCGCTGCGCTGATCGCCCTCCTGGGCATGGATTGTCGCAGATCGAAGCGCCAATCACCCTCCTGGGGAGGGATTGCCATTGATCACCCTCCGTGGGCAGGGATCACTGCGCCAATCACCCCCGTGGGCAACCCGCCCCACCCCAGGTACGTTACGGCATCCAGATGAGTGAAATGATCTCTGGTGAGCATCCAGATATCTCCTTGTGGCTCACGCAAGGGAGGCAAGTTGCACATGCTCAGTGTTGGCAGCCAAGGGGCTGACCGGTCAAATTGTAATTTTGTGTGCTCGATCGTATTTGGGTGCAAAAGGCTTTGAATGCATGGTTTTCTGAGTCGCGCCTGGCTCTGGCCTCAACTTGTTAAATCCTTCTGAGCTGGCTCTCTGCCTTGAGTCCTCTAGGGTCCACTGGGTGGGTGTCTTTTTCACAAATCAAAAACTGGCAATCTCAGGAAGAAACTGCTTATTGCCACCAGCTGCCATACATAGCCCAGCTTGCAGTCACCAGCAAATGTGATCTGGGTGTGCAAGAGAGGGCCAAACAAGGCAGTCAGTTGAGAAGAGACCCTGAGCCATTAGCGAAACCCCATGCAGCAAGGTTTCCCAGAGGAAAAATGTGTGGGGTTGTCATTGGAGGGGAGAGTGTGCAATTCCATCCCACTGATCTAATTGGAATTACAGCTGAAACGTTTGAATCGCAGACATCTTGTAATGTTTCCTGTTGGTTTTTCTGCCCTTCCCTCCCCCAAGACATGTGCCCTTGTCCACCTTTCAGAAAGGACACAAGCCTTCCTAGCCAGCTGCAATTCTCTCTGCCCCGTTCTTCCCTGGTGAAATAAATTCTCCTCCTACCCCCGCCCAAGCAGGGCCTATCCGTGCGACATGCCTCAGATATCAGCTGTATTCCATACATGCCTTTGCTACCCCGTAGCAGAAGGATCCAATAGCTTCCATCTGATAATATATGACAGCTTGAGCTACTGTTCCATCATTTGACACCAGGGGCTTTCAGCGAACTTAGCCGACCACTGGGAAATAAAAACAGCTATAGACAAGCTAGTGGGGAGCAGCAATATGGCAGAGTGCTGTTGGTTAAGAACACCTGGCTGTTAACCAAGAAGGTTGGTGGTTCGAGGCCACCCAGTGTTGGCTGTGAGCAGGATTCCTGCATTTCAGAGGGTTCGACTCTATGACCCTTGGGGTCCCTTCCAATCTTACAATTCTATCATTCTATGAAATGTGGCACCATGTACTCATGGAAGAACAAGCTACTCACAGCGCAACCTGATCAGGAACTGAACTGTTCCGAGGCTGGTTACGTCTGTATTCCTGTTCTTCAGATTTGCCTTGGTTGTTTATTCATGAGAACTCAGACAACTTTTATTCCTAACCATGACTTTATTATATTCTCACTGTTCTGCTTTTTAAAACAGTGAATGAATGACTATATTACTTTTTGGAAAAGAACTTCTCCCATTGCACCTCATCCCCCGCCCCCAACTATGAGCAAACTATAGCACTACAGTACTGACAGTCTTACCTGGTGCAGAGGTGTGGTTTTTGAAGTGATTAGTAATGGTGCATAAGCCTGCCTTTCTGCTTTACTTACAGTGCTATATTTCATTCCTGTCAATCTTATTCCAACCTGCTTTGCATTCTTCTGACTTTTCACTTCCTTATCAGTTTCTGGGTGATGGCCCCTTTGAACAGAACAACACGCACAAACACAAAGCAACAATGTTGGCTCCAAAGGAGATCTTTAAAAAAAAAAAGGTAAAATCACACTCATGTTATAAGCTACTCAGCAACAAGCTCCAATTACTGTTTCCAAAAAGCATCTGATCAGTAATCCCCCCCTCCTTTGAAAATGTTCCAGTTCCTTAGCTGCTAAGTATAGGTGGAGCAAAGAAAATAGGAGTTGTGTGTGAGAAAATTTGTGTGTGTGGTGTACTCTTGAAATGTGAACAGAGGGACTTTAATTGGGAAAGGTGCAATTAAACCCAGACAGTGATTAGTGAACCTCCCTCTTCCTTCTCTTGCCATTGTCAGTACTGCCACCTAACTGACATCTAGTTCGTGGGTCATGTCCAATGACAATACTTTATCAAGTGGGTTAAGTAACTTGACCAACAGAGTCAACAGATAAGTTATAAAGCAGGCCACGTTCTTGATCAGGCAACTATGCGCTGTGAAGGACTCTTATTGAAAACCAGTGTGGCAAGTTCCCATCATGATGACATTATATCATGCCCGAAGTTTAGAAAGATTGGCCCTGAAAGCTGGGCATAATTTCCCGGGCATTCTTTCCAGAGGTGGTCACTGTATTAGTTTACAGGGAGCGGGTGGCACGGTGGTCTAAACCACTGAGCCTCTTGGACTTGCTGATTGGAAGGTCGGCGGTTCGAATCTGTGCGACGGGGTGAGTTGCTCTGTCCCAGCATCTGCCAACCTAGCAGTTCGAAAGCACGCCAGTGCAAATAGGTACTGCTGCGGCGGGAAGGTAAACGGCATTTCCATGCACTCTGGCACCCATCACCGTCCTCCGTTTGCCAAAAGCGGTTTAGTCATGCTGGCCACATGACCTGGAAAGCTATCTCTGGATAAACGCCAGCTCCCTTGGCCTGAAAAGCGAGATGAGCACCGCACCCCATAGTCGCCTTTGGCTGGACTTAACCGTCCAGGTGTCCTTTACCTTTTTTAAAAAAATTAGTTTGAAGCAGCAAAGACAACAACAAAGAGACAGGTGGTGCCTTAGGAAGTAACAGATTATAGCAACATGATTTTTTAAAAAAAACTAAAAAAAATAATGAATATTTTTGTATGTTTACTTTATAACAGTTGTTGCTCATCTTAATGGCACAGCCAGAAACTTATTTATATAGGCAGGGACTATATACATGCTACTTTAGACATGTTTCTCTAAAGGTCCAGAATTAATGCAGATTAGTTACCCCATAATACATCTTAACCACCACATTAAATTCAGGTAGGATTCCTAAAGTGTCACCATAGGGTGGGTTTATCTCATATTCTTTAAGACCCCCTTTCATTTTAGGTGCCCAGACATAGGAAGCTGTTCTATACTGAGTCAAAACTCCTCCATCTCCATATTGTCCTCACTGACTGGCAGCAGCAGCTTTGGATGGTTAACCCTCGAGTGTACAGGGGTGTATCCAAGATATACCTGTAGCTACTGAGCTACAGCCAGCCGTCTTATATACTGACCCCTGGAGGTGATTTTGGCTTAATGACAGGGATCCCATGCAGAAGTGGTGGCATCTCTTATAGGTTTTGCCACTGTGTAACATAGATGTGTTGGTGCTTGCTGCCGGGCCTCTTCCTATTTCCATATTAATAGAAGCCTTTAAAGAGGAAGAAAACAGCTGCATTTACAACCATCTGCCTCTGTGGACTGTTAAGAGCAAATGGTTGAGTCATTTAGATGTTGATTGCCATAGACTTTTTACAATGCTGATGACTTAATCTTGGGGACTTTTCAGCCCTTGATTGGATATCTTCTTTCCTGTGGGAAACTGTCTCTGAATACTTAGTCCAAATGACTTCTTCACACCTTTTGAAATGTTCAAAAGGAAGCTGATGGGGTCCATTGAATGTGAGGAAAGCAGTTATCCCCCCAGGGCCGCATGGAGGTGTCCATAAAAGGTTGAAATGGTGGTGCAAATTGACCTTGAACATTTGGAGCCTAACATTCAAACTGAAAGGATTGACTTCCTTTCCAAAACTTAGGAAAACGAAAGGAAAAGCAAAGTTTTACTTGGTGGGGCAAAGCATAAAATTGTAGACTGTGCAACTTACATCTTCCAATATTTTCGCAAGCTTGACGATTGTACAACCCATATGTACTGATATGTTGTAATTCCCTCCAGGTGCTTTTGATATGATCAAATCTTTCATGAGTCACCTGCTGTGTGTCTGAATTTCATGTGCAATACGGCTGAGGTTCCAGACCTCATGGGGCCCAGGAGCCTCTTTGTAGTGAAATATGTGACACTCTGCTGGAATCTAGTCAAATGAAGAATCCATGTCGGCCAAATAGGTGGCAAAAACAATTTCCCCCAACCTTCTGTTTCAATCTTTTGAACCAAAACAACAACAACAAAGCAACAACCCACACAATCAGTTCCTTCAGGCCAGTGTGCTTTGCCGATCTTCTGTTCTCCCAGGGTAACACAAACATTTGGAAATAACGAACTGGCCTTCAGGCCATGGATCATAATATTTATTGACTTCTTCATATTTGCCTTTTAATTTTTAAACCTTAATGAATAGTCTCTTTTCCCAAGCTCTTCTTGTAATTCTGGTATAAGGTTTTTCCTCCCTAAATTACAGGTGAAACTTGGAAAATTAGAATATTGTGGAAAAGTTCATTTATTTCAGTAATTCAACTTAAAAGGTGAAACTGATATATGAGATAGACTCATGATATGCAAAGCGAGATATGTCAGTTGCACTAATAGAAGCCTCGTGTGCTCGGTTCTGCTAGTGTGCCAGAATAGTTGAATCCAGGCTATGGATTTTGAATTCCAGCATTTCTGCATATATTTTCCCATTTAAATTTGCATTAAAATCAGCCCTCCAAAACTGTGGAAGCCAGGGATTAAAGTCACTTAAAGATGGAATACCAAACACATCTAACCAGACAGCAAGCCCCACTGAACAAAATGGATCTTAAAAGTAAAAGTAAAGGGACCCCTGACCATTAGGTCCAGTCGTGGCCGACTCTGGGGTTGCGGTGCTCATCTCGCTTTATTGGCCGAGGGAGCCGGTGTACAGCTTCCGGGTCATGTGGCCAGCATGACTAAGCCACTTCTGGCAAACCAGAGCAGCGCACGGAAACGCTGTTTACCGGTACCTTCCCGCCGGAGCGGTACCTCTTTATCTACTTGCACTATGACATGCTTTCGAACTACTGGGTTGGCAGGAGCAGGGACTGAGCAACGGGAGCTCACCCCGTCCTGGGGATTCGAACCGCTGACCTTCTGATCGGCAAGTCCTAGGCTCTGTGGTTTAACCCACAGTGCCACTCGTGTCCCTAAAATGGATCTTACTTTTGAGTAAATGTTCATAGGAACGCATTACAAAACAATGAGATGCTGTGCTCTGCAATATGCCAGTCCCCAGTATTAAGTCTTGAACTACAGGATGGCATCTTTTTTGGCCTCCAGAGTGGAACAGGTTTAAACGCAGTTTGACCCTTCCAAGACTGCTGGGATTGTAAATAGGAAAATTGATTTCACAGTGCAGAATGGACCATGAAAGTGACATGCAGCTCCGTGGGTTTTACAACAAGCCCTTTTGTGGAATGACAGGTCCTTGAAGTCTTGGCACATTCCCCAGAAGTTTCCTAGTTTGGCTTTGATGAGCTTGCTGAAAAGCTCCTTCCAGTTTCCATTGGATTGGTCAGAAACAGAAGCTGCAATTCAAGTTTTGTAAAAAATGTTACAGTGGCAGGTTAAAAATAACATTCGGGTCCTCCCTTATGTTTCAGGGAAGCCTTAAGGTGATCAAAACGGGAAGGAGTCAAATACTGGGTTTATTCCTTATCTTTGTTTTGCTCCCAGTTTGACCTTTTTCTTTAAAAAAAAATCTCTTGCAAGCTAAGGCTTGTGTAAAGAGTTTGCAGTTTTTATTCTCTGTATGAGACTGCCGTGTTTCGGCAGTGTTCAGGGCTAAAAGATGCACGGCATAGATTTTTGGATTATAATGCCTAATAAAGGTTTGACGAGTAAATAGATTTTTGGAATTTATTATTGTGAAGTCAGATTTGGAATTTGTTTTCTGCTTTGCAAATTTCGCAAACACTTCACAAGGAGACTGCCAGAGTTTTATAGAAGATATTATTTAAGTATTTGTTTACTTGATAGGGTTGAAACTTGTGTGTGTGTGTGTGTGTTTTCAAAAGACCACATTATAGGATATATTTTAAGTGAGGGTTGCTTAATTTGTTCCAGCAGAGCTCTTGTGCCATTAACAACAGCAAGCAGAAATCCAAGAGCTTAAAGTTTCTCCATCATCATTTTCTTTATGAAAGTTTCTATAACTGATAACAGCTACAAATCTTGGACTAAAAATTCTCTGAATGAATTCCTTCAGTTTTCTGTCCGGACAAATGAAGGACAGGCTCCTAACCAAATCGGTGCATGTGCTTGGGGCTATAATGTCTATAGCAGTTTCCTGATTTGGGTCTACTCCAAGATGGCTCAAAATGACCAGAATAGATGCACAACATTAACGGAATGATTCAAAGAAACGTCACACAGTTAACATGGGGCAGATGAGGCTTGATGTGCACAAAGGAAACCTTGTTTTTCAGATTTCCATCTACAGATTACAGAGTCCAGACTTTTCCATATGCTGTATATAACAATTTTACTCATTTAGCCTGCTTTGAGATGCAGCAATGATCTATTAAGTTATTAATAACATTTCTGTTGCAAGAATTTACCAAGCCCGTTCTCAGCCCATCACAGATCCATGCAAGTATCAACCTCAGCCTGTAGTCAGAACAAAGGTTGAAGAAGTGTATTTGTGTGCGGGGACATCAATACTTGGGGACATCAGTCTTCAGTTTTGCCCCTGACAGCCACCTGTCAAGGGACCTAGGTCCATGAACATGCCATATGCAAAGACTCTGGATATGTGAGCTGTACAGTGGTACCTCGGGTTAAGAACTTAATTTGTTCTGGAGGTCTGTTCTTAACCTGAAACTGTTCTTAACCTGAAGCACCACTTTAGCTAATGGGGCCTCCTGCCGCCGCCGTGCGATTTCTGTTCTCATCCTGAGGTAAAGTTATTAACCTGAGGTACTATTTCTGGGTTAGCAGAGTCTGTAACCTGAAACGTCTGTAACCTGAAACGTCTGTAACCTGAGGTATCACTGTATAGGGCTAGCCCCATGATTAGGGAAGGAGAAATAGCAGCCTCAGGCAGCAGATGATGGGCAGGGGATGTGGACAGCATGCCTAGTGATCTTGCTGTGGAAAAACATAGGGCACAGAATGAACATTTGGGACTTAACTATGTTTCACTTCATTTCATTTCACTTTTAAATTGTGCGCTGCCTTTCCATATTGCTGTACGCAAGGTGGTTTACAAACTGATGAAGCAACAAAATTTAACAGCAGAGATCACACATCTTCCAACAGTGTTGCACAATAGGTCTTGCGTTGTGGAGTTGGGTCCTTCAAAGATGGGAAAACATATGCTGGGTGTTGTTGTTGTTATTTTGGGGGGGATTCCAACAAGTGCAATCCTTTTTTAAAAACCATTTTTATTAGTTTTTACAAATATAAAATTATAACAATCCAAATACATATTCATATACTGAGTCTGAATCTCGCGACTTCCCCCCAACCCCTCTATGGGATCCTATTCTCAACATTTAAAACTGCATATTATTCCATACTCTAAATTTTATATCAATCCATATTATCCATGGTATTTGTTATATTACAAGTGAAATTAAAATGCTGCTAATGTTTCCATCTGCTTACAGTGGTCTCCTAGATAATTTATGTAAGTTTTTCCCATTCTTTTTTATTTGTCCTCTTGGTTCCTGAGTTTTTCAGTCAGCTTTGACATTTCAGCATAGTCCACCAGCTTAATTTGCCATTCCTCTCTGGTAGGGACTTTGTCTTCTTTCCATCTCTGGGCTAGTAACACCCGAGCGGCTTTTGTCCCATACATAAAAAGTCTTTTCTACTCCTTTGGGATGGTGGTACCTGTAATTCCTTTTTTTAAAAAATCATTCCACCAAATGCAATCCTGATGCACTTGCAACTATACAAGCTACTAACAATGAATATCTACAAGAGACTTATGTTTGTTCTTCTGTTGTCGGAAATTAGGAAGGTTGGCTTTTGCTGCCCAACTCCCTAAGGGACTCTGAGTTCCCTTGAGTCCAATGTAGTGCAGTATGCCTGCGTGATCATAGAATCATAGAGTTGGAAGAGACCACAAGGGCCATCGAGTCCAACCCCCTGTCAAGCAGGAAATGACTGGGTGGAATTCAACATCCTTCTAGGACCAGGGCCAGGGCCTTCTCAGTGATGGCTCCAACCTGGTGGAATGCTCTGTCCCATGAGACCAGGGCCCTGCAGGATTTAACCTCCTTCCGCAGGGCCTGTAAGACAGAGCTATTCCGCCTGGCTTTCAATTTTAATTTAGCCTGATCTTTTATTCCCCTTCCTTCCCTCCCTCCCCTCCCCTTTTTATGAAGATTACCATCTCTGGATCCCACAGCTAATTCTCCCCTGGCCTCCTTGCTGGCCCAAATAGGACTAATTTAGCCAGCTAGCCCTGGTGATCATCTAATGTTTATTGGATGGATTTCCCCCTAAATTGATTTTAGAACTTTGAATTTATTGTTATTCACGTTTTTATACTGTATTTTATGCTGTTTTTTGTTGTATCACAATTAAGTGTTTTAAATTTGTTGTTAGCCGCCCTGAGCCCGGTTTTCTGAACCGGGAAGGGTGGGGTATAAATAAAAAATTATTATTATTATTAGGATGAATGTCCTCTCTGCACAAGTATTTCAGCTTGCCAGGTGGATTGACACCCCCCATGTGCTCTTCTGCTGGGGGTTCTCCTATTTTGGGGGTGATGGGTGGGAGGAGAGAGGCGAAAGCCCCATTGTGCACATGGAAGTTCTAATGCAGGGCTTTGGCTGATGGAGCTGGTTAGGTGAATCCCGCCTCCTGTTTTTAAGGGGAAACAGCACAATTCGGAATGTTTTCAAATGAACATGCAGCAAGTTCCATAGCTCTAAAAGGATCTTGAACTTGTGGATCTCAATACAGCAGCTTCCCCACGACACACGTGACAAGCAGCTTTTGACTGGAGAATTTCAAATGCAGCTTGTGATACGGCAGGGCTGAGGAGCCGGGCAGTCTGCTGTTAAAAGCCTATTTTGTTTTAAGAGTCAAAAAAATCTCACTGAGCCTGCCCCCAGTCTTGGGCGTGCCTAAAGTAGTTTATTTGGATCCCAGCCTCTGTTTAGTAGTGATGTGATAAACTGAACATATATGACACTCCTAAACACAGAGAAGCAGAAGATGAAAAAGACATGCAGGGCAATTTTCATGTCACAGATGAATTTATTTGAATTTCCAACAAAATAATATTCATAGGCAAGAGTATGTCTGCACACCATGGCTACAGTGCTTAATATTTACAGGCACAAATTAACGCCACTGTAAATCTCAGGGTTATCAAATTACGTTTTCTGAGACAGCAATATATATTTCAAATTACAGATGGGCAGCAACTGTCTCACGTCCTACAGCTGCAAGAAACCTAGTCCTTACTGTGCAACGTATTGTTGCATGCCACCCCAATCTCTGAGCGGTGCAAGATTCGAGGGTTCAGTTTCCTTTGGAATGAGGGACAGCAGAGACTGGTATCTATGCTATATGGCTTATTTGCACATATATACAACATCCCATGCTGGGACGTGGGTGGCGCTGTTGGTTAAACCACAGAGCCTAGGACTTGCTGATCAGAAGGTCAGTGGTTCGAATCCCCGCGACGGGGTGAGCTCCTGTTGCTCAGTCCCTGCTCCTGCCCACCTAGCAGTTCAAAGTGCAAGTAGATAAATAGGTACCGCTCCGGCGGGAAGGTAAACGGCGTTTCCGTGTTCTGCTCTGGTTCGCCAGAAGCGGCTTAGTCATGCTGGCCACATGACCTGGAAGGTGTATGCTGGCTCCCTCAGCCAGTAAAGCAAGATGAGCGCCACAATCCCAGAGTCGGTCACGACTGGACCTAATGGTCAGGGGTCCCTTTACCTTTACCAACATCGCAAGTGGGTCTTGCTTTGCCCATAAGCCACAGCCATGGATTCCAACAGAAATCAGACATGGCTCTGTCTCTCTGGCTTCCCAGCCTGTTTCCAGCTTCCATCTTTTAGCTCACATAACTCAACTCTTAACTCTGGCCTTTGTCTTTCTAATTACCAGCGAGTTGAGGGAGAAGGGCCCACCTGTTTGTTTTCTGGCACAGAGCCAGTTCCTTTGTTACCTTAATGCCCATACTTAGAAGGCCTCACCAGGAAGCTGGCCTGGCTGTCCCAGGAATTGAATCCATGCTGGATTCAGGAATTAGAAGGAGGGGTGGGGTCAGGCATGCAGCCTACCTCCCTCTCAAACTCATAATAGTATCTTTGCGAAAGGCAGTAGTTGTAGTGGTTAATACTACATAGTATTTTATTCATAATTAAGAGGGCTTCTTCACATCCTTACAATAATCTGCCTAGCGCTTCTGCAAATATTATTACAGTGGTACCTCGGGTTAAGTACTTAATTCGTTCCGGAGGTCTGTTCTTAACCTGAAACTTCTTAACCTGAAGCACCACTTTAGCTAATGGGGCCTCCTGCTGCCGCTGCGCCGCCGGAGCACGATTTCTGTTCTCATCCTGAAGCAAAGTTCTTAACCCGAGGTAATATTTCTGGGTTATTGGAGTCTGTAACCTGAAGTGTATGTAACCTGAAGCGTATGTAACCCGAGGTACTACTGTATCCTCTTATATCTCACAGGGAAAGGTCTGGATGAGGAGGCTGAAGCTGCAACAAAATGGCTAGCCTAATGCCACCTTAAATGATTTCTTAGATTTTTTTAGCTGTAGACTTCCTGGCTCGTGAGTCTTGCTCTTAGCAACTACGCTATGCTGGTCAATAACAGGCATTTGAAGGGTTAGCTGGGACTTGAAACAAAAACAGTGCCGAGACAACAAGTTATTAGTTGGAATGATGGACAAATTATGGGGCTGTGTAAATATCAGCTCTGTTTCAGGTCAGCTAGAACCAGGGCCATGTCTACTTATGTGTTAATCTGTAAAGGAATGTAGTAGGTGGGTAATTATTTACTCTGCAGCACCCGTATCCAAGGGTACCACTACTCCCAAACATTCACCTAGCAAAAACTGCTTTGAAAGTTCTGAGCGAAAATCTCAGGAAGACCTAGGCCCTGGTATTTTCTGCTAAAAAGCAATTTAGCCCCATTAGTTCCCACCCAAATCTAGGGTTAGGCAGCAGTCCTTGCTTTTAGGTCTTCTCTCCCCCTGCCCCCAACTCTCTAATGGTCATGGTTAGCATGTCTGGAGATGTTTGGGTTCAACTCCCTGCTCAACTACAACAGACACTCCAAGTGTCCCTATTTTCCAGGGACAGTCGCAAATTTACAGAAGCCGTCCTGGTTTCTGATTTGATCCTAGCTTTTTCTTAGGATGTCCCCATTTTCATCAGGGAAATGTTGGAGGGTATGGAGTTGTGTGACCCCTTAGCCAAGGAGATAGGTAACTATACAACCTGCAGAAGACATCTGGGCAGCCCTGTCTAGGGAAGTTCTTAAACATTAAATGTTTTGTTATGTTTTTATATACAGTGGTACCTCAGGTTACATTACCTTCGGGTAACGTAACTTTTGGGTTGCGAGCATGGCAAACCCAGAAGTGTATGCTTCTGGGTTTTGCCGTGCACGCATGTGCAGAAGCTATCTATCGCGTCGTGCGTGTGCGCAGAAGCGGTGCCTCTTGTTGCGGACTTTTCAGGTTGTGCACGGACCCCCAGAACGAATTAAGTATTGGAATTGGAAGCCGATCAGAGTGGCTGGGGCAACCCAGTTAGATGGACAAGGTATAAATAAAATGATTATGATGATGGAATAGGATGTCCCTATTTTGACTAGAAAAATGTTGGAGGGTATGCTATAATGCTAGCCTTGAGAAGCTGCATATCTCAGGTTGAATGGATGTGAGAATTCAATAGGACAACTCCCAAATAAATTGTCTTGATCATCTGAGAGGAACCTTGGGATGCAAATAAAATAGCAATGCACTAAAACAGGGGTCAGCAAACTTTTTCATCAGGGGGCCGGTCCACTGTCCCTAAGACCTTGTGGGGGGCCGGACTATATTTTGAAAAAAAATAATGAACGAATTCCTGTGCTCCACAAATAACCCAGAGATGCATTTTAATTAAAAGGACACATTCTACTCATGTAAAAACACACTGATTCCTGGACCGCCCACGGGCCAGATTTAGAAGGCGATTGGGCTGGATCCAGCCCCCAGGCTTTAGTTTGCCTACCCATGCACTAAAACTCTATTGTCTCCATTAGTTTAGAGCAGTGTTTCCCAACCGGTGTTCCGCGGCACACTAGTGTGCCGTGAGACATCGGCTGGTGTGCCGTGGGAGGGAGGCGGGCAAGTCGGGCGGTGAGAGGCGGCGGCGGCGAGGATCCGCGTCAAGCCGGGGGCGGCTCCGCGGTGGTGGTGCCGAGCGGCGGGGCAGCGCGTGCAAATGGAGGAGCGCGAGACAGCGGAGGAGGAGGAGGCCGGCATGTCCGGGCAGCAGCAGCAACAACAGCAGCAGCAACTCCCGCCGCCGCCCCCTCCTCCGCCCGCTATCGCCGCCACCACCACAACAGCCGCCGCCGCCCCAGCTGCCGCCGTCCCTCAGTCCCTCGCTCTGCTGCCTCCCCACCCCCACCCCCAAAGCTTGGAGGTTCCCCGGCAAGGGGGAGGGGAAAAAAGTGAAAACTTTCACTTTCGTGCGTCCCTCCCGGCGTGACGCTGCGCGCTGACGTCACGGGGCAGTAATGGTGGTGTGCCGCGAGATTTTTTTGATTAAACAGGTGTGCCGTTGCCCAAAAAAGGTGGGGAAACACTGGTTTAGACCACAGTGCCACCAGCTCTAGCAGACTATAAAATGCCACCCAACCCTGACTAGCAGCCCTGTGTTATTCAAATTTACTCCATCACACCACATCTTCAGTTGCTGAAAGGTTATGCATTTTAGTTTAGACACCGCATATATGCGTAGACACACAATTCATTGTGTGGCCAGCTGCCCGCTCCCTGTTCATAGCAGTGGCACACAGACACTGAATCACTGACAGTGAATAGAGGTCTGGAGGCTCTGCTAGAGGTACCGAAAATAAAAATAATTTTAAGAAGAGCTGCCATTAGTCACAGAAATAGAATGGGGACAGAAGATAGGAGGACTGCAGTCATTCAGTGCATATAGACATCAACAACTGAAAAGCAGCAGAGAACCTCTTGGGTTCTCCTCTAAACCAGTGTTTCCCAACCTTTTTTGGGCAAAGGCACACTTGTTTGATGAAAAAAATCTCGCGGCACACCACCATTACAGCCCCGTGACGTCAGCGCGCAGCGTCACGCCGGGAGGGACGCACGAAAGTGAAAGTTTTCAATTTTTTCCCCTCCCCCTTGCCTTCCTTCTGTGCCAACCGCCAAAAAGCCAAGAATCGCGGGACCGCCGGCGGAGGGGGGGAGGGGGAGCGGAGGCAGCGGCGAGCCCCGTTCCTCCCCATCCGCCCCATTCCGTGCAAGGAGCGCAAACAGGTGTGAGAAGGGGGTCAAACCTGCGGGTCGGCGCCGGGGAACCTCCAAGCTTTGGGGGTGGGGGGGAAGGAGGCAGCAAAGCGAGGCAGGAAGGAGAGCGGGGCTTGGTGAAGTACTCGGCGGCGAAGGCCAGCAGGTCTGGCGGCCGGTGCCGCAGCACCTCCACCGTGTAGCCCTGCAGCAGCTCAGTCAGACCCGGCGGGATCTCGATGCTCATCTTGTAGCCGAGGCGCGCGGGAGACTCAACGGACGGGCCCGGGAGAGAGAGAGACACGACGGAGAGAGAGCGGGAGTCCCTGCTCGCTGTTGCCGCCGCTACAACTACTGTGGCGGTTGATCGTGGTCGCCGCCGCCGCCGCCGCCCACCTCTATCTATCTCTCCCCCTCAGCTTTCTACACGGGCCTGGAGCCGGAGGTGGGGGGTGGCCGCCGCCGCTTTCTCCGCCTCCACGTCCTGCCTCCTCCTCCTCGAGCCCTCCGTCAGCCCTGAGGGAACCGCCGCGCTCGCGCCGCCGCTCTCTGACACGCGAGAAAGAGAAAGGAACAGAGCGGCGGGGTAGTCGGGGGAAGGAGGGGCCGGAACGGAAGCGCGAGGCGAGCTGCGCATGCCCAGCAGGAAGCGGCAGAGAGCGCCACAGAGAGAGAGAGAGAGAAGCAAGGGAGGGCGGGGAGTGGGCGGGAACACGCTTCATGCGTCACAATAACGGACAAGGGGCGCTCGAGAGATAGATTAGGACCTAATTTGACTTTTACAAAAAAAAAAAAATCTTTTTAATTTTCCCCACGGCACACCAGGCATCATCTCGCGGCACAGTAGTGTGCCGCGGAACAGTGGTTGGGAAACACTGCTCTAGCAGTTTGAAAGCATGTCAAAGTGCAAGTAGGTACCACTCCAGCGGGAAGGTAAACGGTGTTTCCGTGCGCAGCTCTGGTTCGCCAGAAGCGGCTTAGTCATGCTGGCCACATGACCCGGAAGCTGTACGCCGGCTCCCTTGGCCAATAAAGCGAGATGAGTGCCGCAACCCCAGAGTCGGTCACACCTGGACCTAATGGTCAGGGGTCCCCTTTACCTTTTTATATGTTATATAACACTGTGACACCAGATGGCACTGTGGAGTCCCACCTTTCCCTGCCGGATTTCCCTGTATGAGTTTACAATGCGTTTAACTGATTTGCTTCTTTGACGTGTCTAGATCCAGAGCCCAAGAGAAGTGGCCACAGTTGGGGAGCACTTTTCGCATTGTATATACCATGAGGCCAATAACTTTACATATAAAGAATGAACCTCGGGTGTCCTAATCTAGGTGGACGGGTGAAGAGATTGTGGTTACGGCGGTGGGGAGTGGGTGTCATTGATTTTATCTCAGCCTAGCGAGAGGCAAAACTGTTCTCCCCTCTCCCCACACCCAGCTGCTCAGCTCTGAGTCACGTCTGGCTCTTGAATAGCAACCCGGCAAAGAACATGTCACTAGAAAAATGGGACAAAACCCAGTGGTCCTGGCTCCTCGCCCCTTCCTGTTTGCTACCCCTTCCCGTTTGCCCCCTGCCAACCCACAACCCAAGTTCATCCCTCACCACGTTCTAATCTTTATTAATACTCATTAATCCCTTATAGCTGGCAGTAGAACCCAGGAGTCCTGGACTCCTAGCTTCTCGGGGCTGAAGGAAACTGAGAGGGGCACTTTTGTGTGGTGCACGTGTGTGTGTACACACACACACAGAGAGAGAGAGAGAGAGAGAGAGAGAGAGAGAGAGAGAGAGGGGAAATGATTGAGAGGAGTTAAACACTTCCACCCCCTCCAACCCTTTCATGTTCCCCCCTCCAGTTATCGCTTCAGGAAAGGACTTGATATGTCTGGCTGTTGCTTGCCTCCCAGGCTGGAGCCACTGTCTGGACTGGGGAGAAGAGGGTGGGTAGCTGTTCATGCCAATTCTCCCTCTGCCTTTTTTGCCCATTGAGGAAAGAAGCTGCCAGGCCAGAGGCGGTAGAAGGATGGAGTATAGATTGCCTGGAAAGGAAGCATTGTTTATGTCTGGTGGCAATAAATAGCTATGGACTCTCAAAGGCAGCCCTTGCTACCATCACTCCTGTTTTTCAGCCCTTTGGTGACTTAAACCCACAGTACAATTAAGCATAGAAAGAGTGCAAATGTAAGGATAGAGAAGTGTCTCGTCTGATCAGGGAACGTGGCTGCAATTTTTGCGATTCTTATCCCAGCTTAGACCAGGGAAGGTTATAGCACAGCAATGGGGAATCCTTGAGGAACCCACACAGAAAAGATTTAACAGAACATCTAAAAACAATTCCACTACAGATGCAGACAGGGAAATATTTCAACTTTTAAAAAAAGATTTCTACTTAAAAGGTTGCATGGAAGAGGAAGGTCTTCGGTAAGTGCCGAAAACAACAACAGAGATGGTGTTTGCCTAACATTTAACAGGAGGGAAGCTATGTTCCTTTAGTCAATGAATCTGGATTAGGACCACACTGTAGAGGACTCTGTGACTTCTACGAATTAAGAGAGGTGGGATAGATTTGTGCAGATTTATTTTTTTTAACGTGTTAATAAGTAAGAGACAGGGTTCACTGACATAGCAGTAAGGAGGAAATATTCCAGAGGTAAGGAAGGGGGGAGGGGGAGGATGAGCTCGGAAAGATCAGGGCTGGATCCACCACCTCTTTGGGTGAAGTGGGGGGCTGATGGACATATCTGTTCCCTTCCCTTCAAGCAGTCTTGTGGCAGGATCCTTTAACGTCTCCACCCCTCCCCATGGATAATCACCCCATTGTTGTCCAGCCAGGACATGGCTTGGGGCTGTCCCTTCACAGAGTGGCCTGGGGAGCAAAGCAGCTCCATCTGGGGACAATGAAGGCCCTGTGTCCAGGCTCTCCTCCCCTTCTGGAGCTGGCAGGGGTTTCCATTCCTGCACCCAGAAGGTCTACTTCTTCTGTGGCTACTGGGACATTCGGAATGACTGGTGGAGTGATAAGGCTCGAACTTTTACAGGATCTGCCAGGGGAATTTATCTCTGTCCTTATCCCACTGGAAACACATAGCAGAAACCACAAATAACTTTTGCGCTCGGGGAATCCTGTGTCCAGATTTCCAGCCCAGTTGGCCCCAAATGCATCTTTTTGCCCCCGTTCTCTTCCCCTACCTCGGGAACATAAACTGGAGGTGTGGCTTTTGGCATTGTGTATGTGTTTGGATTGCCAAAGTCCTGTTGTGTTCCAGGTACGACACGAACCTGCTGTGCGTCAATCACTTTGGGCTGTTGATTGGCTCAGACTGTTGGCCGATCAGGTTGTTTGTTTGTGTCATACTTGGCGAAAGAAGTTGCCCAGCCAGTTTGGTGTGTGCGTGTCAGTTTTTGAGGCAACTGCGGAAGATTTATGGGCTCGTGCTTAACCCTCATGAACTTTACAGATATGAAGCAAATGTACACACCCAAACTGTAGGAAATAGCAGCAGTTAAAGAGCTTGAAAGTAAATGGCTTCTTCTCTGTACCTCACGAGATTTCTCATCATAATGTGGTCTTGTCCATAGGTCATGGATAAGTACAGCATAGTATCTTTTTTTAATGTAAAGTAAAATGTCCAGAACTCATGCCTACATGGAAACCATGCTAGAGAGAGCTTGGGAGGTCTAGTGGCAGACAGCAGTGGGTTTATTCTGGGATGGGGAAGGGAGTTCAGATTTCAGGGGTAGGCAACCTAAGGCCCATGGGAAAATTTCTGAAATTTTCTCTAGGTTTTGAAGAACGTGACTGTGATTATTGATTGGCATAGGATATGCTCAAAGGAACTCTGTTCCTCTAGAATTTCCCCCCTCCACCTGCAATGTACTTATTTACTTACTGCTTCTGGGGTGTAGCAATCTCCTTCCTGCTGCATATATACTGGTACATAGCTCTCTGCTGCCCTAAGTCAGCTGCAATGTTTCTGTAGGGGAGCATTCCTCCCTCACCTGTCTGTAGCAGCCAGCACTTTCCCCCCATCAGTTCCAACACTTTTATAACCATGGGACAAGATGGGCAGTGCAGAGCTTGGTGATGGCATACCTAGCCTGAAATCAGCAAAGAATGATGGCAATTGTCTTTGCTCCTTTAGGCTTTCAATGTAGGAGTTTATACCAGATCCAAGCCATGTCAACCTAGGCCAGCAGGACTTTCACCAAGGTGACTGCGCTGCCAGAAGAGGAATGGCAAAACTTGTTCCTGTGTGCTCGTCACAAAAGAAACAGAAGTGGCAGGGAAGTGCCCATTCTTAAGTGGGAATCTTTTTTTGCTAGCCTGCTTTTTTTTCATAAGAGGGGTTGGCAGAGAAGCAACAGGGGGCTCTGTCTGGCCTTCTGCCTGTTTTAAAAGGTACAGTGTACCTCGGGTTAAGAACTTAATTCGTTCCAGAGGTCCGTTCTTAACCTGAAACACCATTTCAGCTAATGGGGCCTCCCGCTGCCGCCGCACCGCCGGAGCACAATTTCTGTTCTCATCCTGAAGCAAAGTTCTTAACCCGAGGTACTATTTCTGGGTCAGCGGAGTCTGTAACCTGAAGTGTCTGTAACCTGAAGCGTATGTAACCTGAGGTACCACTGTAAAGGTAAAGGACCCCTGACAGTTAAGTCCAGTCGCAAACGACTCTGGGGCTGTGGCGCTCATCTCGCTCTATAGGCCGATGTTTGTCTGCAGACAGTTTTTCCGAGTCATGTGGCCAAAATGGCTAAACCGCTTCTGGCGAAACCAGAGCAGCGCACAGAAACGCAGTTTACCTTCCCACCGGAGCGGTACCTATTTATCTACTTGCACTTTGACATGCTTTCAAACTGCTAGTTTGGCAGGAGCAGGGACCGAGCAATGGGAGCTCACTCCATTGCGGGGATTCGAACCACTGACCTTCTGATCAGCAAGCCCTAGGCTCTGGTTTAGACTACAGCGCCACCCGCGTCCCTCTGCCTGTTTTAGAACATACCAAATAAAGTAGGCTAGTTCTTTTTGGGGATCAATTTACAGAGCAGTAGTTTTGTTGTTGATGTTTTCCTTTAGCAGTAGTACAATGGGCACAAATTCTTCAGATGCATCTTTTCCTGGAATCTTCCCTGCCCATTGGTGTGGGGAAGGTGTACCTCTCTCCATCATGCACAGAAACAAAGCCTCTTTTGTGGGGTGGGATGAGGGCAGCAATAGGAGGAAGACAGAGTAAAGATAGGGCAATTCCCTTGCTTAGCAGGAAATGCATCTAAGACATATCCTTTATAACCCTGCGCACTGGATATGGATTCTGGGGCTGAATAAATTCAGATCATCTACAGTGCCTGGTTTGTTTACTATTCTGTTTGCTTACCGTACATTGTTTGAAGTTCTTATCGTAATAGCTGTTAAATCCACACCCCGAGGAAGAAAAATGTTCTTGTGTGGTGCTTAGTCAACATTACTGCATCACAGTCTTGCTGTTCTAAAAGCACTAAGCCTGGGTATTGGGGTAGCTTTTTCCAACCCTTTAAGGGTGGAAGTCACTGGCAGATGCCCAGGATGAGTTAAAAACAGACAAAAGAAGTGCTTCTTTTGGCCCCATCTGCATCATACATTTAAAGCACTGCGATACCGCTTTAAACAGTCATGGCTTCCCCAGAGAATCCTGGGAGACTCCTCTATCAGAGGCAGATTTCGGGCAGTGTGACCAGTATTCAATGCTAGTCCTATTCAGAGTAAATCCATTGAAGTTAATGGGCACGACTCACTTAGGTCTACCAAACGCAACTCTGTGTTCATTGCAACTGGACTAACGAAGGTGGACTTCCCCTGTTCTTGAACTGCATGTTTTATGTATATCTTCTGCTTTTAGTACAAATGAGTGGTTTTGAATAAGGAACATGGGGGTGGGGGTTGAGTGAGAGTTTGTTTTGGATGATTTAATCCAAAATGAAAACCGAGCAGGGTAGTCTTGTTTATTCAGTGTTCGCTCTGTTACCTATTAACAACAAGTGTTTATGCGTTCATGGATGATGGGGCACAGTGTGCCTAACCTGTGATTTAGCAACAAAAGTTTACCTGCAAACACCAGATACTGGAGAGCACACCTGTCTCCATGGCTAATTGATCCAGAATAACCACTACTGCCTGCTCTGCACACACAACTGATAATTTAAGTAACATCCTCGCTTTACCTATAAACATGAAAGAAGAAAAACCACCCTTTTGCCCCACGTAATTCACTTGATTACATGATAAGGAGAAGGGTAAAGTCAGTGGTAACTAACTAATCTATATTTCTTTTTTGTGAATGTGCCTGTTCTGTGGAACTCCCTGCTCTTGGAAAGAACCCAACAGGTTGGCTGTCGTGAGCTTTCAGTACCTGCTTAAGCCCTACCTGTTTGCCCAGGTCTTTGTTTGGTTCCTAATTTCCAGCTTTGAATAATATATAGCGTTGGCGACAGGGAGTGGAATTCTACAGTTGTTTTCAGTGTTTTAATACATTATTATTTTGTTTTATATTATGAACCATTTAAGTATCACTAAGAGAGGGAGCAGTGCAGAAATATTTTAAAAAGAACAAATGAATATTAAAAATGTGGTTCTGGCGCGTTCGCCCAAAGAGAACAGAAAATAGTGAGCATCGACAAGCCTTGAAATAAAAAGAGAACTAGAAGCCAGGTGTTTTCTGCATCCTCACACCCTAAGCTTCCTTTCAAAGCTGCTGGGAGAAGTCTGCCTGATAATAGAGGAGTGCTGAAAGCTGTAACTAGCGCTTGGTCTGTTTCACACACCCCATCCCTCACCTGCTCTGTAGGGTTGCAATGAAGAGGGTGGTGCTTGCCTGGAAATCAGGCCTGTGCAGGGGAGGGTGGGCAGCCGGGTATGGGTGCCAGGGGCCTGATGGACTTACTCTGCCATGCCAAGAACAAGACTCTCAGACCATATCTGCAGGAGCCTGCTGGAGAATTAGGGTATGGATCTTGATGGAGTCAGGGCATTGTGTAGTGGTGCTTTGCAAGGGGCAATGATGGCACCCAGTGGGTCAGTGGTGTGTTGAGGATGCAGCTTGAAGCGTGTGTTGCATGCCAAAAAAACAAAACAAACCACAAGTGTAAATGCACCCACACCAGAATCTACTCCTTGTCAAGGAGAACAGAAAACAAAAGAGCCATTCTGGGGCAGATCCAGATCTCAACAAAGCTCTCTGAGGCCTATCAAGTCAAGGAACCTGCTTCTCTGTGGTTTCTGCCCTATTGCACACTTCTTCTTGTTACCTGCCACTTCAGCTGTGGGGGAGAAGCTGATTGCTTATTTACCTTCCAAGGGGTGGAGCTGGAATTGCCTGTGCTCATGGTTGCCAATCATTTCCCTGGCAAATTGCCTTCAGGCCCTGGGTGAGATTAGCCAATGGCAAGCTGCCAGGAAGTGGGCACCATGGTGACTGGTATTTTTTTTTTTGTATTGACTTCCTCTGTTCCAAAAGAAGTAAAACTGGTCAATAGTGCCCACTTGTTTTCCAAGCGGTGTGATATATCCGTACCCACACACACATATATACAGAACTTGACTTTTTGAAACTTTACTGTCTGGTTTTAAGGAAATTCAGAATTTGAAATTCTGAACTCTTGACATAAAACTGGAATGTCATCTTGTATTCAACAACCATTGCTAAAAGCAGGTTCTCCTTTCTTATACAGTGGTACCTCAGGTTAAGCACTTAATTCGTTCCGGAGGTCCATTCTTAACCTGTAGCTGTTCTTAACCTGAAGCACTACTTTAGCTAATGGGGCCTCCTGCTGCTGCCGCGCCGCCGAAGCACGATTTCTGTTCTCATCCTGAAGCAAAGTTCTTAATCTGAGGTACTATTTCTGGGTTAGCGGAGTCTGTAACTTGAAGCGTATGTAACCTGAAGCGTATGTAACCCGAGGTACCACTGTATTTGGCTGTGTTTCATATAGAACTTCCTGCCAACCTAGCAGTTTGAAAGCACATCAAAGTGCAAGTAAATAAATAGGTACCGCTCCGGCGGGAAGGTAAACAGCGTTTCCGTGCGCTGCTCTGGTTCACCTGAAGCAGCTTAGTTTTGAAAGTTATGGCATCTAACATGGTTGTTTGGCATTACCCTAACTGGTATCGACCATAGTTGCTTTACTACATCATCTGATCCTACTATATATATATATATATATATATATATATATATATATATATATATGAGTTTTTGTTTTGTTTTATTTTGTTACGTATTTTGTGCTCTCATTTTGTATTTTTATATTGTGAACCACCCTGAAATCTTTGGATGAAGGGCAGTATACAGATTTAATAAATAATCCCATATGGATTGCAGATGTCAGTCACATTTGTTACTCACAAGAGTGCCTCGAGCAAGGTTTCCCAAACTTGGGTGTCCAGCTGTTTTGGGGCTACAATTCCCATCATCCCTGCTAGATAGGGATGATGGGAGTTGTAGTCTGAAAACAGCTGGACACCCATGTTTGGGAAAGCCTTCTCTAGAGGCATCCTAAGTGAGTCCATAGAGCAAGGGTGGTTAACCTGTGTTCTTTCAGATGTTGTTGGACTCAAACTTCCATCAGCCCCAGCCACCATGGGGAATGGTCAGGGATGATGGGAGCTGTAGTTCAACAACACTTGGAGGGACCACAGGTTCTCTGTCTCTCCCATTGAGAAGATCTATCCATACCCAAACTGCGGGAGGCAGTGTAAGACAGGAGTGCCTGGCGTGCTCTGGTCCATGGGGTCGGACACGACTAAACGACTAAACAACAACAACAACAAATCCATACCCAAATTCATAGCAGTTCCCTGTCCCAAAGAAAACCTGAGGACTGTAATTCTGTGAGAAGGGGACTGGGGATTCTTAGTTCCTTCAGCAAGCTACGGTTACTACCAGGATTTGGGGGGAAGGAAATCATGATAGTTAAACTGGCATAAAAGTTTTGTAAGTTCATAATGTGGATATATCCTTAGTGTCAGGGGGCTTGAGTGAAGTGCCTTGAGTGATATGTTCCAGAGGAAGGTTGTTGTGACCCTGGACAGCTAACTTGGTTCACACCTAATCTTTACTTGCGGCATGCTCTGGCCAGGATCGTGGATCAAATTGTGAAGCGCTGATGTGTGGGCAGCCCTGCTTATGATGGGTGTGTGTGTGTTTGACCTTGATCTTTCTTGTCGTCAGTTGGCTGCCAAGTTTCAGCTACTGTGCTTTGCTCCTGACTTATGCATCTCTTCTCCTTCTTTTGTTGCAGTCTGTGCAGGCACCCTGAATGGTCTCAGCGTCACGGGAGATTCCCACCAGACATACCAGACGCTACAGAAAATGTACAACAACTGTGAGATTGTCATGGGCAACCTTGAGATTGTGCTCATTGAAAGAAATTCGGACCTCTCATTCTTACAGGTAACGAGGGGATGGAAAGGAGATGACTTGCTGAGCGTGTGTGTTGCGGGAAAGACCTTTGTGTGTTGGCATCAGCCCTGTGAAGTACACAAGGGCCAGTAAGGATCTAGGAGGAGGAGCGTGCTTCGAAACAAAGAAGGCAGGAAGAGATGTTGACACCCCATGGCTCCCATGCCCATAGGGGCCGAAGGGTCTTCACTCACCCAATAAATATTTGAGGGGGCTGCCATTCAAATGGTGTGTGTGCATCGCATCATGTGATCGATTAAGGGGCTTACCTGGCCTCCACAATATTTTGTTCAAGTTGGCATCCCTGCCCATGCCCCACGACAGGGGGGTCAGCAAACCTTTTCAGCAGGTGGCCGGTCCACTGTCCCTCAGACCTTGTGGGGGTGCAGACTATATTTTTTTTGGGGGGGGGGGATGAACACATTCCTATGCCCCACAAATAACCCAGAGATGCATTTTAAATAAATAAAAGCACACATTCTACTCATGTAAAAACACCAGGCAGGCCCCACAAATAACCCAGAGATGCATTTTAAATAAAAGGACACATTCTACTCATGTAAAAACACGTTGATTCCCGCTGATCTGTGGGCCAGATTTAGAAGGCAATTGGGCCGGACCCGACCCCCGGGCCTTAGTCTGCCTACCCATGCCCTGCTATAAGCTACTACTACTTAAGCCTGTCATGAAGCTTAAGCATGTGTACAATCTCCTGGGGCTTCCCTTCCCTTCCTTTTTAAAATAACATAATCTAAAATAATTTTAGATTATACTGTAAGCTCTTTGGGGCAGGGGTTTGCCATTTTATACTCTTTAAAGTACCATGCACACTGCTGGCCCTATAGGAGTACAGGTATTGCTGGTGCAGGTAAAATAATAGATCCCATGCACACTTTTTTTTGCAGACTAGGAGCCAACCTTGTGCATGTACATTCCTTTCTCTCCCTCTTCCCTTGTTTGCAGCTATTTCCTGCCCTACTCTTCCCTTTCCACAGATAAACATGATATTGTGTGAATATGTTCATTGATATAAGTCATGGTTTCCTCACAACCACTGATTTCGATTTGCAAAACCATGGTTAGAAAAGAATGTAGTCTGCCGTTAACAGCTATTGAGCTATCACACACATAAAATGAAAACATGGTTACTGTCAGGAAGGGAGGGGGAGAAAGCATGCTGGGGTGGGGAAGGGGGATAGTTCAATCCTGAATCTGAATCCCAACTGCAAACCGTGATTTGCAAAAAGCCCGTGTTACGAGTGCACCAGGCCTAAGTTTATTCCTGTTGTCAACAGATTTGTGAAGCTAGCACGGAATCTTCTCCAAGGCACCCTGGGAATATAGACTGTCAGCAGTTTAAGCAATACCCTTGTTACCGTCTTAGGATTTAAATTAACCTCTCTGTCTTTCCTCCTTGGTCCTTACCCCATCTCACTAGTGTGGAGAACTGTCTTGTTAGCTCTCCCCCACTTCCTGCTCTCACTTGCTCCCAGATTTCCTGCCAGACAGGGCTGTGCCCTGACTTGCCTTCTATGGGCACCAGACAGGTAGACAGCACTTATGGCACCTAGACTCTGCCTTGATAAAGAGCCAAGGTTGTGGAGTTTTTGCTGTGTTGGGCTCCTGCATCTTAAAGTGGGGAGTCATAGGTTAGTGCCAAGACAGAGGAGGGATTGAACGATGCTGCTCGTCATATGTTGGCGTCAGTGAGGTTTGCACTTTGAGGGTGAGTAGAAGCCTGGGCATCCCTGCTTCTGATCTATGCTGCAGCTGGCTAAAGATTTCAATACTGGGGTAATTTCCTTCAGCTCACAGTTGAGGCCATAGCTGTCAACCTTCCCTTTTTTTGCGGGAAATTCCCTTATTCCAGCGCCGCTTCCCGCTGCTATCCCGGATTGTTAGATATCCCGTAGACTGTCCCCGGGACAGGTGAGGCTGCTGATCCCTTATTTTGGGGGCGAAAGGTAAAAGTAAAGGGACCCCTGACCATTAGGTCCAGTCGTGACCGACTCTGGGGTTTCGGCGCTCATCTCGCTTTATTGGCTGAGGGAGCTGGCGTACAGCTTCTGGGTCATGTGGCCAGCATGACTAAGCCGCTTCTGGCGTGGCGAACCAGAGCAGCACACAGAAATGCCATTTACCTTCCTGCCGGAGCGGTACCTATTTATCTACTTGCACTTTGAGGTGCTTTCGAACTGCTAGGTTGGCAGGAGCAGGGACCGAGCAACAGGAGCTCACCCCGTCACGGGGATTCGAACCGCCGACCTTCTGATCGGCAAGTCCTAGGCTCTGTGGTTTAACCCACAGCGCCACCCACACCCCTATTTTCGGGGCTGCTGATCCCTTATTTTCAAATCTGAAAGTTGACAGCTATGGTTGAGGCAGTAGTTTCGGATTGTCCACCTTCCCAGAGGCTCCCAGTAGCTGGGAGGCCGAGATATCCAGTGTCCAATCTGAACAGCTGTATAATATGTTAATCTAGATTGAACCTGCCTGTGGTATGTGGGAACCACAGTATGATGAGTGGGAAAGACTCTCTATAATGTGATTGTACAAATGGAGCCAACTCATCATTGCAGGAATTAACTTTCCTGCTTCCAGTGGCAGGGTGAGCTGTCAACAACAACTGCCCTATTGAGTGTTGTCTGAAGTCACAGTGGTCCTTTCCCTGACTAATGCATTCTCCCACAGGGAAAGAGCCTTCCCCACCCCCTTCATTTAATTTGAGAGAGTATGAAACGTACCTTACGTGGGTGGCCACCAAATGCAGTCACTAACACAAGACAACAGTTCCCCAGCAAAGATGATGATATCATAGTCTCGGGGGATTTCACAAGCTCTAATGCTTTGTGATCCCTATAGAAAAACTAAGAACATCTTGCCTAAAAAGATTGTAGGGTAACCAGCAGGCCTCTGCCTTGACCTTTCTAATGCAAAGTAGCCGTAATCTGGCTTGCTGCAGAATCACTTACATCCTTGGGGATGTAAAATCCTTCGGGAGAAATGGGCATCATTATAGTTGGGCATCTTGGTAAGTCTAGATGATATAAATTTTCCCCCTCAGCTCAGAGGGGAGAAAAAAGAGGCCGAAACTCAAGAGAAATTATTTCTGCTCTAGTGTCTGAACATGGATATGAGGAAGGTGTCTCGTTGCAAGTATGATCCAACAAAAGAGAAAGGGAAAATGAAACATGGCGATGGTTGCAGCTGCAAACTTGATAAGTAATTCAAACAAGAGTTTGGGGTGTGCAATAAAGGAATTCTGTTTGAACTCTGCAACTCCTGAATTCGCAGGTCTGTTGCCATACTGTTTAGTTTCACTCTTGAAACAATATCAAACGGCTCCTCTGCTCTAGGTTTCTGATCCTCAGATTACTGCAAAATTGCACCGCTCTTACAACCACTTTTGAAAAACTTTGGGGGCGGCAGATTCACACAACCCCTTTCACATGTTGATATAACATCTGGAAGGGACCCATTGATGTAGCCTTGCCCCACCACAGTTGCATGGGCTAGCCCTGTCCACTGCCACTGCGAAAGGTAGCCACATCCACTTCTGCCACCATGCTCCTGTGACATCCAACACGCCCAGTGGATATTGGAAAGCAATTGGGGTCCCTCTCACTTGGAGAAGCTCTACACATGCATATCTGTATTGTACATAGACTTGTTTCCAGGGCCGGATTTAGGTTTGATGAGGCCCTAAGCTACTGAAGGTAATGGGGTCCTTTATATGCCCAGCTGTCCTTTGTCAACAACATATTGTCACTGTTTATTGTGTTGAATATATGCTATATGGTAATTAATAGACCTAAGAGGTATCTAAAGCCATTTGCAGAATGTATAAAATATAAAAATGTATAAAAAATATAAAAATGAGAAAACTAGTGATATTTTAGGGAGCAGGCTAGCAGGCGGGGCCCATTACTTACATCATAGGAGTCTACACAACACAAAACACTGTTGCTGTATGTAGGTTTTATTTTACAGCCATACCTCTTGTTACGTTCGGTTCAGGTTACGTCTTTTCAGGTTGCATCCCGCAGCGACCCGGAGGTACCGGAAAGGGTTACTTCCGGGTTTCGCCACTTGCGCATGCACAGAAGCAGCAAATCGCAACCCGTGCATGCACAGACGTGCAGACATAGGTTGCGTTCTGTTCATGTTGCGAACGGGTCTCCAGAACGGATTCCGTTTGCAACCAGAGGTACCACTGTATTTGTTTTTTATCTTATATTTTGGAAATGTACACCCATTTCCCCCCCCCTTTAATTGGCAGTGGGCGAGGCTTGGCCACGAGGTCATGTGACACTCGCCCACCCCACACATTCTGGCAATGCATGGAGGGGTTTATGTGAATCTCCCCTTGGGTTCCTCCTTTTCCACCACTGCTGTTACAAATGCTTTTAATGAAGAAGAGACTGGGGCAGACCAATGACAGGGAAGGGGCAGAGGTCACCGTCTCCCATCATGTTCTGCAGTCCCAATACGTAGCCTGTTTTGAGTGGCGGCACGATCTGTTAGCAAAATTGCTAGCTGCGCGATTTGATAACGAATGGGTGGGTGTTATGGTGCCCTTTAAATTTCCCTCTGACTTTCCCCAGGCTATCCGAGAAGTGACTGGCTACGTCCTGATCGCCATGAACGTCTTCACCTATCTGCCACTGCAGAACCTGCGCATAATACGAGGGATGCAGCACTATGACGACTCTGGTGACAAGTACGCCCTCTACATCCTCCTCAACTATGGAAAAAATGCCACACATGGCCTACAGCAGTTGGGTTTCAATCAACTCACAGGTGAGCCTTGAGGCTTGTGCTACGCAGCCAGGGATTCTGCGCTGCTACTTACTGACTCCTTTTCTGCCTTTGTGGAGGTTAGTGAGCAGATTGTAGCATTCCATGGCCCTGATGAAAACAGTCCCTGGACCAGAAAGGACCAATATAATTTAAGGTGCTTTGCTGTCCTCTGCCAGGGCATGTCTTAAGCCAGTGGTGATGGAACCCACACCCCCTCCCAAGGTTCCTAGACTCCCAAATCCAACCGGCATCAGCCAGAAGGACAAATGCTCATGAATAGGAGTTGTAGTCTAGCAGCATGCGGAAGGCCACCAGTTCCCCTCCTTAAACACTTGAACATCTGAGTGTACTTTTCCATCCCTGCCCCCTGCCCAAGACTAGCTTCTCTCCACTTCTTCCTGCCACCAGAGGTGTAGCGTGGGGGGGTAGGGGGCCATTGCCTGAGAACATGGGCCACCCCAGTGAACCACCAGAGAGGTGTAGCGTGGGGGAGGGGCCATTGCCCAGGTGCACATTTTTGAGGGAGTGCAATCAGGTGCCCCCATGACAGGCATGGAGCCCTGGCAACTGAGGTGCGATGGCAGGCGGGTTGGTCTGGTGGGCAGGCAGATTGAGGCAGTGGGAGAGGAGCCTATTGGAGCTGGGCTTCATTCACACACACAAACACACACACACACACACACACCCTGCGCGCAGGCTCCACGTGAGCCCCCACCCCAGCTGCCCAGTCCGCCAGGGGGGCGCAACACTTGCCCCACGCCAGGCACTGGCAAACCATGCAACGCTACTGCATGCCACACTTCTCTCTCCCCAGTAGTGCATTCAAAGGTGTCTTGCTCAGTGCCAGGGTTTGGCCTTGAGTATATGCAGTAAAAGGGACGCGGGTGGCGCTGTGGGTTAAACCACAGAGCCTAGGACTTGCCGATCAGAAGGTCGGCGGTTCGAATCCCCACAACAGGGTGAGCTCCTGTTGCCCGGTCCCTACTCCTGCCAACCTAGCAGTTCGAAAGCACATCAAAGTGCAAGTAGATAAATAGGTACTGCTCTGGCGGGAAGGTAAACAGCGTTTCTGTGCACTGCTCTGGTTCGCCAGAAGCGGCTTAGTCATGCTGGCCACATGACCCGGAAGCTGTACACCGGTTCCCTTGGCCAATAAAGCAAGATGAGCGTCGCAACCCCAGAGTTGGCCATGACTGGACCTAATGGTCAGGGGTCCCTTTACCCTTTACCTTTTATATGCAGTAATAGCAAAGAGAGATCCCTTTCAGCGTGTGCAGGGTGCTTAGGTTCAGCAGTGAATAACTACACCTACTGCAACTGGGATCTGAAGAGAAGGATGATCAGATAGGAGAGTATGACTTTTAGGTAGGGTTGAGCACCTAGCCGTGTGTGTGTGTGTGTGTGTGTGTGTGTGTGTGTGTGTTGTGGTACACTTGCTCAGAGGCAACAATTGATCTGAGATTTGGCACAGTTTCTATGTGCCTTGAAGAATCCACATCTGGGCATCTAAGCTTCGGTTATTTCCCTCAACCACTTGAAGCAATCCTGAAAACAGAGTGCTTTTTTATAATGTGGAAAGTGCCCTTCCTTCCCTGCTTAGTAGCCACTATCTGGCTCTTTCTACTGGGGATTAGGGTTATGGGCATCCCGGTTTAAGTAGCCTTTTCCAGATTGCCATTCACACTTAGCACTGCTAAAGCTGAGAGTGGATGGATAGGAGGAAATGGAATGCTTGGTTTCCTTTGCAATTATAAGCTGCTTCAGGCACCCAGTGAAAAAGTATATGGGGCAGACATTGCATATCTATCCCCACGGTTGCTCCCTGCAGGCAAGTCTAGGGCGTATGTGGGGCACTGGGTGGAGCATGATTGCTCAGTGGATAAATGATTTCAGCATCTGTCACCTTTTACCTTCCCCACTGAGGAGGACAGTACATTCCACAGCTCAAGATCTTACACCATTGGCTCAGGCAATCGCACGCTATGCCTGGAGTCTGTCCTTGTGCAGAACACAATCTCAGTCTAAATGTTTGTTTCAAGAAAAATACATGGGCACCTACCCATCCAGCAGCTGGCTTTGAAATGTTAACTAATGTCCGTTTAAAGTACTCTTTCCAATAGGCATGAGATACCTGGAGACTGTAGTTTGTTAAGGGAATTGTAGGTCTGCAGAGTCATAACCCGTAGCAAACTACAGTCTCCAGGTTTCTTTGAGGGAAGCCATGGTTGTTAAAAGTGGTATAAAGGTAAAGGGACCCCTGACCATTAGGTCCAATTGCGGACCACTCTGGGGTTGTGGCGCTCATCTTGCTTTATTGGCCAAGGAAGCCGGCGTACAGCTTCCGGGTCATGTGGCCAGCATGACTAAGCCACTTCTGGTGAACCAGAGCAGCGCACGGAAATGCCGTTTACTTTCCCACCGGAGCGGTACCTATTTATCTACTTGCACTTTGTGCTTTTGAACTGCTAGGTTGGCAGGAGCAGGGACCGAGCAACGGGAGCTCACCCTGTCGCGGGGATTCGAACCGCCAACCTTCTGATCAGCAAGCCCTTGGCTCTGTGGTTTAACCCACAGCACCACCCGCATCCTATGGTTGTTAAAAGTGGTACAAGAGCGCTTTAAATGTATGGTGTCAGCAGTCATCCTGGTATGTTTGCACAAAGTTTGTGAGGAGGCTGGCTTGACAGTGTTTTGTCAAGCCATGGTTATCCCACTCTTTCCGTCACATTTCCCCTTCATTTTGCTTATCACGGGTTTTCTGCGCAAGAGCACTGATCGACTTAATTGCACAACTTGCATTTGCCAGCGTGTGATTGAATCCCACCCGAAACTGGCAACCGTGCTCGTGCTTTTGTAATGAGAGTATGACTCTCCCTCAGAGAACATGTAGCACTTTCACCTACAGTTTATAGAATTAGGTGAACTTGTTTGTAGAGTAATCAATTACAAAAGATTAATTTGCAGAGCAGACATGCCCTTACTTGTGACTTTTGGGTACTTGTCTTGGCATCTGTTGCTAGCCCTCACTGTATGTCGTGTGGTGTTGGGAAGGGGAACTGAAGACAGAAAGGAACTGTAATTCGACCCATAGAGCTTGCATCAGTAGTGTGATAGGCAGTGTTTGGGGTTAAATCAACGTACTAGTAAACGTACTAGTAAGCTCTTTTGAGCGACACTGAAAGAGTCTAGGAGTTTGAAATCATGTGCACAGAATCCCATTCTTGATCTAGGGGTTGTTACCTTTCCTTTCAACAGCAAAATTCAGCCACTGGTTGAAACCAGATATTGAATGGTTCTATACTGAGCAACAGCAAGATCTTTTAGGAGCTTCCAGACAGGATTATTATTATTTATTGAAATTACATACTCTACCGCTATATACCTGGAGGTCTCAGGGCGGTTCACAGAAAAGATGGCGATATATAACAGGCATAGGCAAACTCGGCCCTCCAGATGTTTTGGGACTACAAGTCCCATCATCCCTAGCTAACAGGACCATTGGTCAGGGGTAATGGGAGTTGTAGTCCCAAAACATCTGGAGGGCTGAGTTTGCCTATGCCCGATATATAAAATCAAAATAAAACAACCACCCAATAACACACACCCAAAAAAGATCCACATTTTAAAAGGGTAGAGGATGTCAATCAGGTCAACCAAAGGCCTGGCACCTAAAGGTGTAAAATGCCCTGGCGAACTTCCCTGGGGAGAGCATTCCACAGACGGGGAGCCACTGCAGAGAAGGCCCGTTTTGGTGTTGCCACCCTCCGGACCTCTTGAGGAGGAGTCACATGAAAGAGGGCCCCAGAAGATGGTCTCAGGGTCTGGGTAGGTAGGTTCATATGGAAAGAGGTGGTCCTTGAGGTATTGCGGTCCTGAGCCATTTAAGGCTTTGTCTTAAACTATTTGGACAAAGCATCTAGGAGTCTGATGTATTGAGTCATCCTGGAAGTTACTTCTAACATAAAATCCAGTTGTTCTAAAGCACTTCTTTTTTTTAGAAAAAAAATGTTAATCTAGTTTTTCAAGGTAGTCTACAAAAGAGAACCATAGAACAAATATAAAACAAATCAAAAACATCAGAAACAAAAGCAATTACTGTAGCAACAGTAAAAATGCAAAAAGCAGTAGATATAAAATCACTTTAAAATACTGGGAAATCTTTTTTTATAAAATGTGGCTCTCCGGGCAACCCAGTCAGGTGGTGGCATATAAATAATAGTAATTATTACTAAGAAAGCATACAGAGTAGCAGGGATATTTAGAGAAGGACCTTTGGTGCCAGAAAAACCTATACGCAGCCAGCACAATCCACAGCATCTCAGAAGTTGGTGAGGCCAGTCTGTGATGGAGGCTCGAATGAAAGGATGGCTTCAGGATGAGGGTAGAAAACGTGTTTATCTCGCAGGAGTCATTAGCTATGGATCCTAAACGTCAATCTGCGGCTCTGCCCCTCCTGCTGCTTAACTCTCTGAACTTCTGATTGTATCCGAGAGAACAATCTTTACAATCTGAGCTGGAGATAAGCAGGTGAAAGTCCAATCTATAAGAAAGAATTTATGGGTCCACTTAGCCACTTAGCTCGCAGGATTTGACTAGCTGCCAAAGAAGCAGGTTTGTGGGCCACCCTTAGCACACTGCCCCTTTAATTGGCCAGACCTGGTGCTGTACAACAAAGAAAAGCCTTGTAAACAACCTGGGGTTGAGTCCCAATTCAAGGTCAACTCCAGCTACAGTAGAGATAATGGAATTAGTTGAGGAAGGGGGTGGGGGACTGTGGAAGCAGAACTTTGAGGGAAACTAAATCAATTGTGAGAGACTGCTTGTCCTGTTTCTCACCCAGAAACTTTATAAAGAATTTGCATTACGAAAGTCCCCTGGGGTTATTCTGCATGAGAAGGAATGTCAACTGTTTTGCAGCCTGGGCAGGTGACACCTGGCTAAGCAGAGTCTAGATTCCTAAACGGACCCCATTCACACTGTTTCATCTACGGATGTGAACTTTTCCTTCGTTCCTGGGCAGGATTGCCATTATATAGTCCTTGTGTCACACCCAAGAAGCAGCTGCATTTGGGGAGACGGAGGGCAGAAAGGAAAGGACAGTTAGCAACTGGTAAATGTGGGTTTGTCTCATTGTTCTTTTTCCTTGATTGGGGTTTGGAAGAGCAGCTCTGATATAAGTTGTATTAATGTTAAGAATTTGCATGATCCGGAAACTTTAGCTCCAGCAATTAGATTTGTGAAACAGGAATTTAAGCTATAAGTAAGAAAAGGTCGAAATTTAAAGTAATACTATGTTTAATTTAAGGTATAAGTAATTGATAAAAAGTACTTTAAATCCAGAAGTACAACATTTGAAAAGTACAAAATAAGGTACGAAACAAGGTAATAATTTGCTGATATTTTTATTATAAAGAACGCAGGGTAAGGGAGATGTGAGGAAGTCCAGTTAGTTATATAAAAAATGTTTTGAATGGTTGGTTTTTTTTCCTTTTTTTCCTTCTTTTATTTCTTTGTTATACTGCTTTTTTCTGCGTATATTTCTAACTTTGTATCTGAAAATTTAATAAAATATTATTATTTTTTTAAAAAAGGAAGAGCAGCTCTGAGTGCTGTAATGTTGCTTCGCTATGATTTGCAAGCCAGCCCTCTTAGTTAGGGCTGCCATACGACCTGAATTTCCCAGAAATAGCTGGGATTCGTCTGCCGGAAAGAGCGTCCGGGTGGAATTCGGCCAAAATGAGCATATGGCAACAACTTTGCCCCCCCACCCCAAGCTCAACAACGTTTGTGTCCGGGTTTCCACTTTTTGAAATACAGTGGTACCTCGGGTTACATACACTTCAGGTTACATACGCTTCAGGTTACAGACTCCGCTAACCCAGAAATAATACCTCAGGTTAAGAACTTTGCTTCAGGATGAGAACAGAAATCGTGCTCCGGTGGCGCGGCAGCAGCAGGAGGCCCCATTAGCTAAAGTGGTGCTTCAGGTTTCAGGTTAAGAACAGACCTCCAGAACAAATTAAGTACTTAACCCGAGGTACTACTGTATGGCAATCTTGTACTAGTGTCTGGCCAAGGGCAGGCCTGCACAGCAGTTGCCTCCCGGTTTTGTTTAGCTCTAGTGCACAATCGGAATGCCATGGATTGTTCCTGGAAAAGGCATGCAAGGAGCTTTACACCCAGGATGCCTCAACAATGGCATTGAGAACCCAGCTGTGCTGCATCTGATACAGCCCTTGCTATTCCATCCGTTCTGTAGACAATCGCATAGGAGACCAGTGAAGGCCCAAGGGATTTGGTGCACTATAAGAGCATTTCCATTGCCCAGAATTAGGCACATATATCTTACGCAGCAAGATACTGCGTATCTTGCGCTCTTCGCTAATAGTTCAGACGTATTTTCTGTGAACACAAGCTCACTTTCAGATATTGTAAACTATATAAAGGTAAAGGCACCGCTGACCATTAGGTCCAGTTGTGACCAACTCTGGTGTTGCAACGCTCATCTCACTTTATTGGCCAAGGGAGCCGGCGTACAGCTTCCGGGTCATGTGGCCAGCATGACTAAGCCACTTCTGGCGAACCAGAGCAGCACACGGAAACGCCGTTTACCTTCCCACCGGAGCGGTACCTATTTATCTACTTGCACTTTGACGTGCTTTCGAACTGCTAGGTGGGCAGGAGCAGGGACCGAGCAACGGGAGCTCACCCTGTCGCGGGGATTCGAACCGCCGACCTTCTGATCGGCAAGTCCTAGGCTCTGTGGTTTAACCCACAGCGCCACCTGCACCCCTTGTAAACTATATAGCATGTCTTTGAAAGCTATTTCAGAAGGGTTCTTTCAGCCCAAAGTTCAGTTACCTCTCCAGAACCCATTGCTACAATATGATAGCCACGTTTGGACCTACTTTTCAGCTATGCTTTACTTCCTTCCCAGATTCAGAAATGAATCCTAAGAGGTTTCAAACATAGCTGATTAATCATCATGTCAAAGATGCTGTGAATCTGATTCAGGCTGATAAATTTGCTGCTTATCTGTGGAGTGAGCTCTTTAATTTGAAACTGAATATATGTTTCTGCCATGGTTCCCGCTGTGTTAGGTAGGGTTGGCAATCGCCCGCTAGCCCCTCCGCTGTCCACGCCAGAGAGCCGGGGTGCCAGAGCCCAAGCCTGAACCAGAGCCACCCGCGCAGAAAAAATAAAAATAAAAACTCCAAATCCAGGACATTTGCTTTGAAATGTAACCCCCCCACAACCCAGATGAGCTTGTAGAACCCTCAAAAGAGGATATGTCTGGGGATTCCCGGACATATGGCAACCCTTTGTTAGGCAAAACAGCCCAATACAGCAAGGGTAATCCAGACATGAAAATACCGTATTTACTTGAGTCTAATACGCCATTGAATATAATCACACTTTAATTTTCGCAACATAATTTGGCCCCAAAAAGTAGTCTTGTGCTCATGGTTTCTCATGCTGGTTCAAGTCCTGCTAGCATTCTATAGGATAAAGAATCTCTGTACCCAGAACTTAGTGCAAGCCGATCTGTATTGGATTGGCTCTGTACCATGTATCCCCTTAGCAGATGTCCAGCGTGGTCAACCGTGGTGTTTTGCAGGGCAGAGGGACTGGGATACCATCCCCTTCTTTCTTCACTCAACAAGTAATCAATATCATTAATGCTGACTGTTGATCAGTGGCTAAGCAAGTATGCATTTCAAGCCATTATATGTATGCATTACCAAAAGGTAACCTATATCTCCTATATATGTTATTCTGATTAAAGCTGCCTTGAGATGGGTTTGCCCTGAAGGTGACCTATAAATCTTCGAAATAATAATGATAATGCAAGGACTTAAATTCAAGTTTCATTTTCATCTCTCTGTTCACGGGACCACAGCCAATGGATGTTGCCTCAGAAATTGGCTATATTAATCTGAATGCAGACGGATGCATGTGCAAACATAGATTAGAGAAGCATGGAGACCCCAACGTAGATTTTAGCATGGAGCTACTATATAAGCCATGGGGAATGTATGGCACTCCAGGTATTGTTGTCATACAACTCCCACCATCCCTGCCCATTGGCCATGTTGCTTGGGGTTGATGGGTGTTAGAGTCTAGCAATATTTGGAGGGCCACAAGTTCCCCACCCCTGACGTATGTCCTTCAGTTCAGCACTACTGGTTGGTTGAGTATGAAGTCTTCCGTAACCACTGGAAGTGGCTGTTTGTGAAATCTGAGTTCTTGGCTATCATGTCAGCAGAGCTAAGAGGAAGACAGACAGCCCAGAACAGGCCTCTGCATGTTTTAGGTACCTGCCCCAACCAGCCTGTTGGGTTGATGTTGTTGTTGTTCAGCTACTGTGGCACCAAAAAAAGACAACACCTATCTATCAGCTTTCCCATCGCTTGATCTTTCTGTTGGCTGACAGAACAACCCTTGGCGGAGGAGACATGGCTTTTCAGAATTACCTGGGCAACATTCCCTGCTGTATGGAAGTGCCTGCAGCATTTCATGGATACTACAAGTATTTCACATCGCTAATATTCAGCGCTTAAATACATAATTGCAGATGTGTACTGCGTTCCTTGTAAGGGAAAAGAAGGTCGATGTCTCAGCCTAAAGTAGATTGTTAAAGGGCTGTGGGAAGAATTGTGGAATTGACAAGGCGTAGGAGGCCAGGGAAGAGCTTTGTGGCAGTGGAGCAATGTGAAAGGCGATATTGCAATGCTGATTTGGGAAACATTTGGTCAGATATACCCCCTACAAAAATCCATGTGCATACCCTCCAATATTTCTCCGATGAAAAAACAGGGAGGTCCGTTGTACTATTTATACCCCAAGCATCTGACTGGGTTGTCCCAGCCACTCTAGGTGGCTTCCAACATACATAAAAACATAATAAAACATTCAACATTACAGGGCTGCCTTCAGATGGCTTGGGAGGGGTGTCACATAACTCCATACCCTCCAACATTCCTCCAATGAAAACATTCAAAGGAAAAAGCGGGACATTCTGGGATCAAATCAGAAACTGGGAGGCTTCTGTAAATCCAGGACTGTCCCTGGAAAACAGGGACCTTTGGAGGGTCTGCATGTGTGGTGCGTTGATTGGAGTATGAGATCAGGGTTCGGATCCTCACTGAGCCATGAAACTCACTAGGATCTTAGCCCAATCTATTTTACAGCGTTGTTATAAGGATAATATTGGGGGAACCATGTTTACTACCTTGAGCGCCTTTAACACATGACACCTCCAAATGGGTAACCAAGGCCCATAAGCCTTGATTGTGGAGATGAGAGCTGGAAAAAAGTAAACAGAAGTCAGGGTGAGGCAATACAGTGGTATTTCTGGTTACAAATGCTTCTGGTTACAAACGCTTCAGGTTACAAACTCCGCTAACCCAGAAGTAGCTGCTCCTGGTTTCAAACTTTGCCCCAGGATGCGAATGGAAATCGCGAACCGGAAGCCCCATTAGCGACAGCGCGCCTCAGGATAAGAATGGTTTCAGATTAAGAATGGACCTCCAGAACGAATTAAGTTCATAACCAGAGGTACCACTGTACTGTGAAAGCACCAATTTCATCAAGCCAGCAAGTGCAAATTTAATAAATAGTATTTATACCCAGCCTGGCTTGGATATAAATGGCCTGCCAGCTGCTTATAGGGAGGCTGATATACCTATTCGCTTATACAGTCGTACCTTGGATCCCAAACACCTTGGTACTCGGATGTTTTGGCTCCTGAATGCCGCAAACCGGGAAGTGAGTTTTGCAAACGTTTTGTGAACATTCTTTGGAACCTGAACGTCCAATGGGCCTTCAGCGCCTTCTGATTGGCTGCAGGAGCTTCCTGCAGCCAATCAGAAGCCGCACTTTGGTTTCCAAACGTTTTGGAATTCGAACGGACTTCCAGAACGGATTCCAAGGTATGACTGTATATCCGAAGAATACTTTGGAAGTCTGAAAAACACAGTGATAGCTCCCAGCCCTCTGCTGGTAAGGACTCATTAAGTCTCCAGAACTCAGTTTGTTAAGCAGCTTGCTGTTAAGGGACAAATGTGTTTCTTCAAAACACACACACACACACACACACACACACACAAACACACACACTCTCCTTTCGCTGAAGGATGGCAAGGAAGCAAGAGAGACTGTGGCCACAGTCGTATAGGCATTTGCCTGGGAGCAAACCCCACTGAACTCCTGAATAGACATGTATAGGATTGTACTGTAAGTGCGGGCAATGAGTCGCTCCACAAAAATGGCTCGAGGGAAAGTAGTAATGACAGCAACTTTGTTTTTAGTGCCAGATCAAGACTCAGCGATTTGCTCAGGCCTTTGTAAGGTAACTTGTTTAATTTAGCGAGCACATATGCTGGAAGGACGAAGTCTGCTTTGCTGTTTTTAAAGACTGCCTTTTTAATTACGCTTTTATCTTGTTCTTGTTCCCTCTGTGAATCGAAATGGATTTGTGTATTGTTTTAATTTGTTCGGTGTTATGGTTGTGCCGTGCCCTGGGTTGGTTGTGATGAAAGGCTAGGCTATAAATATATTTAAATAGAATAATGCATAAATAAGAAGTTGGTGGAGAAGAGGTCTGAAGGGAAAAAGGAGACGGCTCAGCAAAGCCATAGAAATGAGAGTTAGGCAGTGATCATAGCAGTGGAGAGAATTATTATAATAGTGGAGAGAATTCAGAGAGTGGGGAAACCTCTTTGGGAGTCCATCCTAGTCCATTTCAGATTTTATATGATTCTGTGGAGCTAGAGGAAGTGGGACTCCACATGCTTGTCTTCCATAGGTTCATAATCTGTTCTGGAAAGAGTTCTGAAAAGGGTTGCTTTCATTTTCAGTACAGTGGTACCTTGGTTCTCAATCCATTCCAGAAATCCATTCCAAAACCAAAGCGTTCCAAAACCAAGGCACGCTTTCCCATAGAAAGTAATGCAAAATGCATTAATCCGTTCCAGACTTTTAAAAACAACCCCTAAAACAGCCATTTAACATGAATTTTACTATCTAACGAGACCACTGATCCATAAAATGAAAGCACAATCAATCAGTAGCTGAACTGGGTTCCACACAGTCACAAAAAAGCCGCAAAAACAAAACGCAAAATAAATAGCAAAAACAGACAGACCTCAGTGTAACATTCAAAACAGAAGTGTGGCACTCAAATCAGAAGCGCAACACTCGAAACAGAGCACATTTGGCTTCCGAAAAGAGTTTGCAAACCAGAACACTTCCTGGTTTGCAGTGTTTGGGTTCCAAATTGTTTGAGTACCAAGGTGTTTGAGAACCAAGGTACCACTGTATATGGAAGCTGGATGTGCTCAGTGTGCATGCTGGCTATATCTCACACAGATATTTTGGTGTCTCACATCTCCCAGTAGGAAAGTGGTCACAGCTGCCTCTTACTGTTTTTCAGAAATCCTGTCTGGGGGTGTCTACATTGGGAGGAACCAGCAGTTGTGTCATGCGGATACTATCAATTGGGGAGACATCGTCCGGGATCCAAGCTACCCTACAGTGATCCAAAAGAACGCAGACAAGTGTGAGTATTGGCTAAAAGTAGGGTGAGGTGTGTGCTTGCACTCGTATTCCCCTGTCTGGCCTGCCAATGTTTTGTGTTTACACAGGAGTAATAATAAAAAAATTCCTTCCTGTAGCACCTTAAAGACCAGCTAAGTTAGTTCTTGGTATAAGCTTTCGTGTGCATGCACACTTCTTCAGATACACTGAAACAGAAGTTTTATTTTGACTATGGCAGACCAACACGGCTACCCATCTGTAACAGGAGTAATAGTAATAGTAATTTATTATTTGTTCCCCAGCCACTCTGGGCGGCTTCCAACAAAGATTAAAAGTACATTAAAATGTCACACATTAAAAACTTCCCTGAACAGGGCTGCCTTCAGATGCCTTCTAAATGTCAGGTAGTTGTTTATCTCTTAGACATCTGATGGGAGGGCGTTCCACAGGGCGGGCGCCACTACCAAGAAGGCCCTCTGCCTGGTTCCCTGTAGCTTAGCTTCTCGCAGTGAGGGAACCGCCAGAAGGCCCTCGGCGCTGGACCTCAGTGTCTGGGCAGAACGATGGGGGGTGGAGATGCTCCTTCAGGTACACTGGACCGAGGCCGTTTAGGGCTTTAAAGGTCAGCACCAACACTTTGAATTGTGCTCGGAAACGTACTGGGAGCCAATGTAGGTCTTTCAAGTCTGGCCGCTCCCAGTCACCAGTCTAGCTGCCGCATTCTGGATTAGTTGTAGTTTCCGGGTCACCTTCAAAGGTAGCCCTACATGGAGCGCATTGCAGTAGTCCAAGCGGGAGATAACTAGAGCATGAACGACTCTGGCGAGACAGTCCACGGGCAGGTAGGGTCTCAGCCTGCATACCAGATGGAGCTGGTAGACAGCTGCCCTGGATACAATGCAACCCCATGCAGCCATTTCCTCTCTTCTCTTTTCATTGCTACATTTGTGCCCCGTTTTCTTTCTGCAATGTGAGAACCCAGGAAATCTTCCATCCAGGCCGTCACCAGACATAAACCTGCCTAGTTTCAACAAGGTGACTCCATCACATGCTTCCTAGTCAAAGTCCTCCACCACTGCATCTTTATTGCGCTCGTTCTGTGTTGGGGCTTTTATACCAGTTGTCTTTTAAGTTTATTGTGTCTTTACTGCAATACGATTTTATTGTTATGTTTTTAGCCTTTGTTTTGTGTGTGTGCCACCTGGGGAATTAATTCTTATGAGGTTCCTGAAAACATATATCAAATAAATCCAAACTGGTTCAGACCATAACCAATCTAAAATGATCTTTAAATAGAGCACCTGTTTGCTTGCAGAAGGTCCCAGGGTCAAACTCTGGCATTTCCAGGTAGGGCTATGTGTATCCTTGGTATGAAAACATGGAGGGAGGAAAATACATATATTTATACTCCTTCGAAATAGCTGCTTTTGACCTCTAAACTGAAACTAGAGAATGTTAAGTGAAGCCTTATCTTTCTAGCTGTCTCACTATTTCATAATATACTGCATAACTGGAAATAATAAAATAAAAAACTAATATATACAAAAAAGAAAGAAACCATGGAGGACAACTGCCAGTCAATGCAGACAATTTGTCTGACTCTGCATAGGACAGATTCCTCTGTGCCTGTGTCAAGCTGCTCTGCAAGCCCTTTCAGGTAAAGAGTGGGGTTAAAACACTTTAAATCAGGTTCCATGCATATTAAGCAAATCGCACGTGAGGCAGGCCTTTGGACATACAGTGGTACCCCGCAAGACGAATGCCTCGCAAGACGGAAAACCCGCAAGACGAAAGGGTTTTCTGTTTTGGAGGTGCTTCGCAAGACGAATTTCCCTATGGGCTTGCATCGCAAGACGAAAGCCCATAGGGAAATGCTGGCGGTCGGGAGCAAAGACTTTCGCCCACAGCCGGCCTTCAGAAGAGGACCTCTTCTGAAGGCCGGCGGGGGGCAAAAGTCTTTGCTCCCCCCCGCCTGCCTTCCCCCCGCCTGCCCCGGGCGATCTTAAAATGCTGGCGGGCGGGAGTGAAGCATTCGCTGCCGACCCCCAGCATTTTAAAATCTCCAAGGGACAGCAGAGAAGTCTCTGTCCCGGGGAGATTTTAAAATGCTGGGGGTCGGGAGCGAAGCGTTCGCTGCCGACCCCCAGCATTTTAAAATCTCCCCCTGTCCCGGGGAGGTATTAAAATGCTGGGGGTCGGGAGCGAAGAAGTCCTCCGCTGTCCCAGGGTTTTTTAAAATGCTGGGGGTGGGAAGAAAAGCCCTTGTCCCCCCCCCAGCCTTCAGAAGAGGTCCGGGGGCAGACTGTCCCCGGACCTGGTCCGAAGGCGGTTTCCCTAGGAACGCATTAATTGATTTTCAATGCATTCCTATGGGAAACCGTGCATCGCAAGACGAAAAAACCGCAAGACGAAGAGACTTGCGGAACGAATTAATTTCGTCTTGCGAGGCACCACTGTAATGTGATTCTTATAAGCTTATTGGCCCATCATACTCATTAGATGGCTGATGATGCATTTTGTCTCCCTGGATAGGTTCTCCATGTCATGAGAGCTGCAATGGTCACTGCTGGGGGCCTGGTCCTAATAACTGTCAAACATGTAAGTATTACAGTGCCTGGGACCCAGTCTCTCCCCCAAACCAGGGACCTTCCAGATGTTTTGGACTGCAACTCCCAACATGTCCAGCCAGTATTGGAGGGCAGGTTGGAGGAGACTAACCCCTAACCCCAGGTTTGGTCCTTGGGTGGTACTTTTCATGGCTGCTTTAAATGTGGGTTCTGTCATCTTAAACTTGGCATGGTGATAGACAGATTCCAAATTTGGAAAGGAAAGCTATGGCAGCACCTGCTTTAAGCAATCTGCCTGCATATAATAGGTGATCCGTGATGATTTAACTCTGACAATAATGGCATACATTTAAAGCACCTGGATACCACTTTTACAGCCATGGCCTCCCCCAGAGAATCCTGGGAATGGTAGTTTATTAAAAAGTCCCAAACGCTGCAACCTTTCTTCATAGGGGGCTTGCTCCGTCTCCTCGATTGTTTTGGTTACCGTTTTCTGAACCTTTTCCCAATTCTACGATGTTCCTCAGCTGGGCAAAGTTGATGCAAAAGCACTCAAAGAGCCCTCTTTAGAAAAAATAAGTTGTGAATGCTAGTAAATCACAGAGTTGTAGTGTTGGAAGGGACGGCAAAGATCACCTTGTCCAAACCCCCGCAATGCAGGAATCTTTCACACAACATGGGGCTCGAACCCACAACCCTGAGATTAAGAGACTCATGCTCTACCACCTGAGCTATCCCTCAACTCCCAACCTTCCATTAATTGGGAAGGCAATATACGGACTTTTGGATCAGGGATTGCAGATGCATCATGCTATGGGAAATTTCTGTGTTGAGGGGTAGTAACTGTACCTTAAATACCGTATTTTTCGCTCTATAAGACGCACTTCCCCTCCTAAAAAGTAAGGGGAAATGTGTGTGCGTCTTATGGAGCGAATGCAGGCTGCGCAGCTTTCGCTGAAGCCAGGAGAGCAAGAGGGATCGGTGCTTCGGGGATAGCCGCCCAAAACCTCCTGAGCACAGCAGGAGCTCTCCTGCTGTGCTCCGGAGGCTTTGCGTTGCTTTCGCTGGAGAGGGAAAGCTGCGCAGCGCCCCTTCAGCGAAGTGAGAGTTGAAATGGAGCCCCTTCCGTTTCTCCTCCCGCTTTGCTGGAGAGGCGCTGAGCAGAGAGGGAGAGAATTCTCTCCCCCCCCCCCCCGTTCTCCTCCTCTAAAATTAGGTGTGTCTTATGGTTGGGTGCGTCTTATAGAGCGAAAAATACGGTATTTTTTTTTTCCTATGTCCACCTCCCAGGGTCTTGGGAAGGTCAGGAGAAGATGGGAGGAGCCGACTATTAGAGGATGGGGCGATGGCATTGACTGCTTCTCACCCAACATTTTTCTCCTCCTGCCATAGTGACCAAGACCATCTGTGCCCCCCAGTGCAATGAGCGCTGCTTTGGCCCCAACCCCAATGAATGCTGCCACGACGAATGTGCAGGAGGCTGCACTGGCCCACTGAAGACAGAGTGTTTTGTACGTAAGCAGTCTCTGTGTCCGGCTCTCCTTGGTTGTGCTTTGTATGACTGGTCTGTGTTGAGGAAGGGAGATGATTGTGAGAATGGGAACAGTTTGGTTTTGAGTGTACATATCTGCCCCTTTTTCCTTTTGTCCCCACAACCTGCCTGCCAGCACGACCCTCCAATCTTTTGAGCTCAGCTCCTGATCTTTAGCTTTTGCCAGAGCCTTTGTTTCCTGGGCTGCCTTGGCTTCTTTCCATGTTCAGCTACAATGATAATCTTCTTTGCAATCACAGTTTTTAACGGAATATTGGGGAAAATGTGGGTTATCCTTTCTCACCAAGCTCCCTATGGTGTCTCCATGGAGTTAGTGCCAAGTTTTTTGTGTGCTTTCAGGACTGGGGGAAGAATCTAGCATGAAGTGGGTGGAAATCAGCTTTGCACTAATACAACTGATCCACCAGCGCAAGCGTTTCTGCTTTTCTGATGGAATGGTCACCCCTCTCCTCTTCTTGCATGCTGTTTTGGGAGGCCCTCTTGCCCTTCCAGAGCACATTTTAGGGAGGTGTGGGAGAGGCATGGCAGAGGAGAGGGGGAAGCCCATTGCGCTAGCGAGAGTCCTAGTGCTGGCCTTCGCTAGCACACTAGTTTAGTTGAATCTGGCTCAATGTTTCAGCTTTCGGCCTGGAATGATGGGAGTTGGGTGGGCATGATCTTACTCAGCTTTTTGTCACATGCTTTTTCAACCCCAGGCCTGCCGGCAGGTCAATGACAATGGGGCCTGTGAAACACGCTGCCCTCTTCCGTTGATCTACAACAAGCTCACCTTCCAACTGGAGCCAAACCCGGATGCCAAATACCAGTATGGTGGCGTATGCGTCAAAAACTGCCCCCGTAAGTCCTAGGTTGTGGCTATAGGGGAGAAGGGGGTGGTTGTCTTCTCTCTCTCTGTGTGTGATGGGTGTTCCTTTAGATTGGAGCACCACTTCCTTCAGGGCCAGTTTAGACATTATTCCCCCCCCCACACCTGCAACCCATCTGGGAAAATTGCCACAGATGTGGCAGAACTCCATTGAGGGGCCATGATGTACAAAGGCCTCTTAAACTTTTAAGCTGGCCCACACATTGTTTTCTTGTGAACCACTTTGAGCACAGATGGACTGGTGGAAAATGCAGCATAGATATAAATTGACAGTCTAAAAGTCTAAATAAAATAATGTCTAATAAGACGTTTAATATCACTATAACCCAACACTAACAGTTTGAGTATTTTATTTTAATTTTAACCTGATTGTTCCCAGATCAAGAATGAGAGAGAAGTCACAGTAGTTGAAATTGCTGCTTTTTTCCTCAAGTTTGAAAGCCTTTGGGGGTCGTCCCCCCCTGCTTGTATTATGTATTATCTGTTTTTTATCTTGTATTTTTATGCTGTGAACTACAAGGGCAGTATACAAATTTAGTAAATATTAGTAATAATAATAATAATCCTCTGCTGTTCCTTTTCTCATATTAAAATGGAAAGAGACTGGATTCTTCAGTGAAAATCTAGGAGCCCCAACACCCCATCTCTCTCCTCACAGATACTTATGAGGTCCTGTTTTAGCCCCAAACATCCCTAAGGGGTTTCCAGTGACTAGTTGCTCACATTTCTTTAATCTTTCCCCTGTTCACCTCCTTCCCATTATTTTGCAGATAATTTTGTGGTGGATCAGAGCTTGTGCATCCGGACCTGCCCTAATCACAAAATGGAAGTGGAAAAAGGCGGTCGCAAGATCTGTGAGCCTTGCGTGGGGCTCTGCCCAAAAGGTAACACGAAGCCATAGCTTCTTATGGCTACTGGAACAGGAAACTAAATAGGAAGGCATAACTGAGGCTCCCAGATCTTCTTCTCTGTGGAGCATATCCACCTTTCGGGTGTGAAGGTTGTGCACATGCCACGTAATCTGCACATTTCTTCAAAGAACTCGGACAACCTGCCTGGGAAAGCCTTGGACTTCCTCTTCTGGACTTCTTCAAGAAACAAATGTGTGATTCTATACTCGTGCGGCATTTGCCCTTAATGGGTGTGTGCAGTTAGTCCTTGGGGTACCTTGATTAAAAAAGTAAAGTGATAATTGACCTTGATTTGTATTTGTTTTCCATTTCTGACATTTATTAATTCCATCTCTGAAGATTTAAAGACCTCTGCTCCATATGCTGCCTGTTGAAGAGATTCTGTGAATAAATACATGACTGGTTCTTGGGATTTTCTTTTACATATTCTGTCTATGTACAGAAGAGGCTTTATACCCTCTTCCTGTAGCTTATTTCATAGAAAATATAATATGATATTTATATTTGTTCAATTGTACTTTATTGATTTCTCCCCCCTTTCTTTTTCCTGCTATACAACCTCATTGAAAAGTTTTTTAAATATATATATATATAAACTTGGGACTGATCCCAATTACCAAGTCATTTTTGCCTATTCCATCAGCTCTGGGGGCATGTTAGGGAGGTGTGTGGAGAGACGTTAAGCTGGTAGCTTTCACCTCTTTGAAACATTTAACCCTGACCCCCTGCCTTGTTTCCAGCTTGTGAAGGGACTGGAATTGGAAGCAAGTATCAGACAGTGGATTCCAGCAATATTGACAGCTTTATCAACTGCACGAAAATCTTGGGCAACCTGGACTTCCTTATCACTGGTCTTGTAGGGTAGGTATGCACGGATTGTTCTCTACACTAAGATATAACTTCTTGTGAGTTGGGACAGAGTGGCTAGGTAACAGCAGTGCAGCAGTAGCACTACTCAGTCTACCAAATTGATTGGTGCTTGTTCAGCATACATAATGGATTGGTTACTATCCCATTCTTGGATTTTATTTAATAAATATTGTGAGTATAATTTGGAGGCCATATCTAAGGGGCTAGTAGGTCTATAGTTGTAATAATAATAACTTTATTATTTATACCCAGCACATCCAGCTGGGTTTCCCCACAGCCACTCTGGGTGGCTTACAACATATCTAAAAGCATCAGTCCTTAAAAACTTTCCTAAACAGGCCTGCCTTCAGATGTCTTCTGAAAGTCAGTTTATTTCCTTGACATCTGAAGGGAGGGCGGTCCACAAGAAGAGTGCCACTACCGAGAAGGCCCTCTGCCTGGTTCCCTGTAACTTTGCTTCTTGCAGTGAGGGAACCAGCAGAAGACCCCCCCAGGAGAGGACCTCAGTATCTGGGCCAGGCATAGGCAAACTCTGCCCTCCAGATGTTTTGGGACTACAACTCCCATCATCCCTGACCACTGATCCTGTTAGCTAGGGATGATGGGAGTTGTAGTCCCAAAAACATCTGGAGGGCAGATTTTGCTTATGCCTGGTTTGGGCTGAGCGATGGGGGTGGAGATGCTCCTTCAGGTATACAGGGCCAAGGCCGTTTAGGGCTTTAAAGATCAGCACCAACACTTTGAATTGTGCTTGGAAACGCACTGGGAGCCATTGAAGATCCTTTAGGATTGGTGCTATATGGTCCCGGCGGCCACTCCCAGTCACCAGACTAGTTGTAGACATCACATCTCTTTTATTGCAGAGGTGATAAATACGCCATATCAGCTCCACCTTTGGCAGGTACTGACTGGGGCACCTTTTCCTTTAATGGGCTAACTGACAACCAGGATGAGGAATGAGCCCTTGATTAGCTGGGGGTTCCTTTTTGTGGGTTGTAACCTCAGCACGGTCTTGCAATGTTCTCACAGCCATGTAAATAACATCAGCGTTGTGAGTGCAGGGATTACCATCCCTTGGTAAGTCATCATGCATAGCAGCTCTCGAAGAAAAAGGCTGGTTCCATTTTGAGGTTGTCCGCTAGTTCTGACCATTTCTGCTCTTGTTCTGCAGAGACCGCTGGCACAACATAGCTCCCCTGGACCCAGAAAAACTCAACATCTTCCAGACTGTGCGAGAGATCACAGGTGAACTGGGGTGCAGGGAACTCTCTGTGTCATGAGCAATGTGGGTTGTAAGAAAGGACTCTGTCCCTTTCGATCACTGTGGGTGAGTGGCTCCCGTATCTGAGAAACTGGTCAAATTGCCTGCCCTGGATGGGGTTGCAATCCCCACAAAAGTGGAGTTTTTGCAGGTGCATTTGGGTCCAGCTTTGTCACTGGAAGCCCAGGTAGGCTCAGTGGTTAGAAGCACCCCTTTACCAGCTGAAACTTTTGCAACAGCTATGACCATTCCTGGACCAGGAAAACTTGCCCACAGTAGTTCACGCACTTGTTATTTCATATTCAGATGACCACAGTGTGCTTTACATTGGGCTTTTCTCGTGCTTGATCTGGAAGCTGCAGTTGGTGCAGAATGCTGCAGCATGATTGCTGACAGGGGTGAGACCCTGTCAGCACATGACCCCTCTGCTTAGAGACCTGCACCAGTTGCCGATTTGCTACCGGGCCAAGTTCAAAGTTTTACTATTAGTATGTACAGTCTCGGAAAATTTGGGACCAGTTTACCTGTGAAATTGCCCAGGCCCACTCGACCACTTTGGTCTGCGGAGCTGGCACTGTTACAAGGTGCCATATAATACTTGTCCCACATTTTAAAGAAATTGATTTTTTAAGGCTCATCCACAGTTGCTTTTTGCCCTGTGCTTTCTAGGCACAGGTTCCACACTTTAAAGGACCATGTCCTAGTGCTTCCCCTCCCCATCCCCTTTATCCAGAAAAACCCGTTCTTTATCCCAGAATTGGAACAAATGGCGTGTCAAGGAAGTGGCTAAAACCACCTCTCAGGTTCGTCCCAGGTAGGGAATTAAATAAGAAACACAACCAATTTTCAAGCCAGACAGTACCATTTTACAGTGGGACCTCTAGTTGCGAACTTAATTCATTCCGGAGGTCCGTTCTTAACCGGAAACTGTTCTTAAACTGAGGTACCACTTTAGCTAATGGGGTCTCCCGCTGCGGCCACATGATTTCTGTTCTCATCCTGAAGCAAAGTTCTTAACCCGAGGTACTATTTCTGGGTTAGCGGAGTCTGTAACGTGAAGCCTCTGTAACCTGAAGCATCTGTAACCCAAGGTACCCCTGTATTAACTTTACCGCAGTAAAGGACAGTCACACAAATGGATTGCCACCTGCTCCAGTTCAGCGGTAAAGAGCAGGTTTTCACAGGGAAAGCACAGGACCGGAAAAACAACAACATAAAAAGAGTATTCGAACATGGCACTCTAAATTGTGGACCTGTGTCTAGAAATGCAGCGTGGAAGGAAGTCTGGATGAGCCTTATATTTTGGAGTTCCCTGCCTATTAAGACCAGACAGGTGCCTTCACTGTACCCTTTTCAGTGCCTGCTAAAAACATTATTTATTTAGGCAAGCCTATCCAGACGCCTAGAATGTTGATGTGCATTTTAATCTGGTTTTTAGCTTACCATTGGTTTTAATTATTTTTTTAATGTATTAAAAAGTTGGGTGGTGTTTTTTTACCTGCTGATGTTCATTCTTTTCTGGAAAGCACTTTGAGGTTTTTTGTGTTTTTGTTTGTTTTTGACAATCAAGACCTATATAAATAATAAAATGTTTGATATGGTACCCAGTGTGATTTTAGTATATAAGCAGGAAGGGTAGATAGAAATTTAGAGAGTGGTAATATGGCTTAGGAATGCATGTGAGTTGAGAAGGGACTGTGGATTGCTGGGAAAAGCCCAAGGTATCCTATCGTTGCTCCTTGTTCACAGGGGGAAGTTGCTGGGTTCAGATTCTTTCCCATGCCTGCCTGGGACTGGGCTGAGATTGACCCAGTGCAGGTTGTGATGACCCCAGACTGGGTGGGGCAGGAGCAGCCTAGGAACTCTCAGATCAATCCCACAGTGCACTGCAAGAAGAAATAGGCAGGTGTCCTGCTAGAAAGGGGAGCTTGCAAAAAAGCAGTACAGCACTCCTTGAGAGTGGCATCCGCTCTATGCCTATGTGGAAGCTGGAGGAAACAGTGGCATTAGTATACGCTTGAGCCCAGAAGGTGGCGTAGAGACCAGAGATCTAAGGACTCTGGAGGTGATGGGAGAATGCTTAGGGAAAGTTGCACCAGAGATCACTAACCTTGTATCCTTCATCCTAGGTTACCTGAACATCCAGTCGTGGCCCAAACACATGCACAACTTCAGCGTCTTCTCCAACTTGGAAATCATAGGTGGACGCAGCTTGTATAAGTAAGAATTGCTCTCTTGGTCAACCCTCCTTCACCTTGCTTGTGAGTTGTAGGAGGAGTCTTAGAGCTTCATTGTTCTGGTGATGCCTAAGGCTGCCTGTTGGACAGCTGCTGTTTTAATGCCATTCTGAAAAGTCACAGCATTAAGAGTGGCTGAATCTGGAAACTAGTCCTCTCCCCACCTAAATCCATGCTTCTTTATATGTTGTGCAGGGCTTGGTGGACAGCAGGGCCGGATTTGGACCTCAGTCTGCCAGTTGCTCATGCTTGTTGTACAGGCAGACAGGGGCGCAAACCATAGATACTAGCTGTTCCTTCCCAGCCATAGAACATAGTCCCCATTCCTCCTCTTCCTGAGGCTGACACTTTGGTTTGTGCTTTTCCTAGCCGTGGCTTTTCGCTGCTGATCATGAAGAACATGAATGTGACCTCTTTGGACTTCCGCTCGCTTAGGGAGATCAGTGCCGGCAAGGTCTACATCGCTGAGAACCGGCAGCTTTGCTATTACAACACGGTCAACTGGGAACGTCTCTCCCGCCGGCGTTCGGACCTTGACATCAAGAGCAACAAACCTGCCAGGAAATGCAGTGAGTGGGCAAGCTGTAGATAAGGGAGCCTGGAGTTAGAGAACTTGGTGCTTCTTGCACTAGGCCGCATTGCCATCAACCAAACCAAACAACTCCTTCAAAAGAGTTTCAACATTCTCTTATCCTTGTAGAGGGCTCAGTCACTCTCACTGTGTAGTAGATGCCACTGAACTCTGGTAGGGTGCAAACAGTACTTATGATCGGAATGTGGAAAATATGAAAACAACAAGAAGAGGACAGAAATATAACTATGTGAGAGGAGTTCTTCAGAGGTCTAGAATATGGGAAGTCTGTATGAAATTTAATAATTGATAATTCAGATTGCATTTTTTTTTATTATTTTTTTGAATTGGATTATGATTTGATTTGATTTGTTATAAATTGGATGTTCTTAATGGAAAATTTATAAAAATTATTTACAAACAAACAAACAGTTCTTATGGAGAGGAATTCAAGGCAGCTGTGTGGCAAGTGTTCCTTCAGCACAAGCATTTCACCTTGCCAGATGAAACAATTCCCCTCTCCCTAGTGTGTTGGGGATTCTATCGACCACCCCCCTCCCTGCCAGCCGATTTTCAGGACATGGGGGGGACTCCATGCACTAGTGGAAGTCCTTGTGTGGGTTTCTGCTAGCGGGATTCAAATTAGTTGAATCCCACCCATATGTTCCAGTGGCAAAACAATTGTGCAGTCTCCATTGCGCTCTGTTTCCTTGGTCTACGCTACCTGCCCATCTGAGCAACTCTGCGCATTGAAGTTAGTGTCTTGCCCACTGCAACATCAGAGCAGATGCTTGCTGCTGGATACCACTTGGACTGTGAACATGCTAGTTCATGGGTAGGGAAGCTAAGGCCTGGGGTCCGGATCCAGCCCAATCGCCTTCTAAATCCAGCCCACAGACAGTCCGGGAATCAGTGTGTTTTTACATGAGTAGAATGTGTCCTTTTAGTTAAAATGCATCTCTGGGTTATTTGTGGGGCATAGGAGTTCATTCATTCCCCCCCAAAAAAAAATATAGTCCGGCACCCCACAAGGTCTGAGGGACGATGGACCAGCTCCCTGCTGAAAAAGTTTGTTGACCCCTGTGCTAGTTAGTCTTAACTGGAATAAAGTTGTTTCTGTAGCCAGACATCTAGAGAATCATACCCCTGCTATAGCCAAATGATGTTGGGTTTAAAATAGTAAATCTATGACTTTCCCCCTTTTGTTGGTTTGTCCACAGATGGGTCAGGGAGGTGGGAAAGGGACTTGAAGCATTTTCCTTCCAGGTAGCACATGCCCCTCCCCACAACTTAAAATGGGGCCCTGGTCCCAGATGTGATCCAGGCACTCTGTTTCTCTCCCAGCCCAAGAGGGGAAGGTCTGTCATCCTCTTTGCTCCACCGATGGCTGTTGGGGTCCTGACCCAGATCAGTGTGTCTCCTGCCTTAACTACAGCCGTGACGGAACCTGTGTTGACTCCTGCAGCTTCTACGAGGGGTAAGAAATAGCCAGCCGTGGACACCTCCTTCCCTTTTTGCCTTCTCGTTCCACCCTGGCCCCAAGTGTGTAACTCCTCTCCTCTCCTGCTCTGCTCTGCGTAGGGATGTTCGAGAATTTGCACAAGACGGGGCGTGCTTCCCATGTCACCCGCAGTGCCAGAAGATTGAAGGAGGCCTAACCTGCAATGGATCGGTATGGCAATGTCACACAGCTTCTCTGGAGTGGTGGGAAAGGGTTGGTGGCGTGGCAAAGATCTTTGTGCATTTTATATCCAACCTTTGCAGATAATAATAATAATAATAATAATAATAATAATAATAATTATTATTATTATTATTATTATTATTATTATTATTATTATTATTATTATTATTATTATTTATACCCCGCTCATCTGGCTGGGTTTCCCCAGCCACTCTGGGTGGCTTCCAGCAAAATATTAAAATACAATAGTCTATTAAACATTAAAAGCTTCCCTAAGCCTTCAGATGTCTTCTAAAAGTCTGGTAGTTGTTTTTCTCTTTGACATCTGGTGGGAGGGCATTCCACAGGGCAGGTGCCACTACCGAGAAGGCCCTCTGCCTGGTTCCCTGTAACTTGGCTTCTTGCAGTGAGGGAACCACCAGAAAGCTCTCGGCACTGCACCTCGGTGTCCGGGGGGAACGATGGGGGTGGAGACGCTCCTTCAGGTACAGTGGGTCAAGGGCGTTTAGGGCTTTAAAGGTGAGCTTCAGCACTTTGCATTGTGCTTGGAAACGTACTGGGAGCCAGTGTAGGTCTTTCAAGACTGGTGTTATGTGGTCTTGTTATGTTCGATGCAGCTTGGAACACATAAAATAATGTGAAAGAGTTGCAATTAAGCTATATGCTTTTCCTAAACAGATTCCACCTTTCCTGAAAGCCAGGAAACTAGAGCTCAAATGAACCACTTCTGGGAGGTTATTTCATAGTTCTGGGGACACAGCAACAAAGGCCCTGCTTCTCTCTTAGTGATAATACTTGGAGCAGTGCCTGTGTTCTAATATCTTATAAGGTACTAGGTCTCCTATGGAAAGTAATGGCCTTTGAGGTATAGGTTTCAGGCTGTGGGATCAGGACCTGCTCCAGTACATCTTGCCTGCCTCCTTGTTACGTTGCTTTCTTTTTAAGCACTGGGCCAGCTGTACAAGCATTGCAAGCAATTGCTTGGGGAGTAATGACATACTTTTAGGATCGCGCTTACTCTATAGTATAAAGGGCCGAGGAAAGTGGATGCAGAAAGGCATGCCCACACCCATTGTTTCATTTTATATATTTATAAACTTATTTCCCAAAGCTCAAAACCAGTGAGCGGATCGTAACAAAAACAGACAGCATTGTGAAACAGTAATACACAAAAACACACAAGAAATTACAAAGAAGTATCTGCAGAACAAAACAAATTGAGGCAAATTCCTGCTGGAAAAGAGACGTTTTGCAGCGGCTTCCAAAATCCAACAGAGCTGCAGATTGTTATTCCTCTTCAGGAAGAAGATTCCAAAGTCACGAAGTCCCTGCTTCTGGCTGCCGCTGCCTTTATTTAATGAATGGAGCAGCTTTCAGGGCCAGATGACCCAGATCTCAACCAGATTAAATGCAGGGAAGGGTACCCAGGTCTCCCTGTCACTTTGCAAGGCCATATTAGCGCTTACATTTCAGGCCACGGGCTGCAAATGTTTGGGTGATCGAACGCCTTGGGATGTTCCTAGTTGTCCTCCTGCTAGTTACGGAAAGTTCAGACCATGCAGAGGTCTGTGGAGGGAATGCTAGAGATTATTTTTACTGAAAGCTTTATTTACAGTTTCAGAAAGAATAGGGAATGACGCAGGCACTGCTAAGCCCAAGGTCACATTCAGTATGTTTTCCTCAGATGCCAGGGGTTGAACCCGGGTTCTTCTGCATGCAAAGCAGCTGATCTATCACTGAGCTGTCTCCTCAACTCACCTCCTCTTTCTCCTCAGGGTGCTGATGCCTGTATGCATTGTGCTAACTACCGGGATGGGCCGCACTGTGTAGAAAACTGCCCTGCAGGCATCGTAGGGGTAAAGGGGCTCATCTTCAAGTACCCCTATGCCAACAATGAGTGCCGGTCGTGCCATGAGAACTGCACGCAGGGGTAAGTGAGAAATCGGGAGTTTCAGCAATAATACCTAATTTATTTCCATAGTATGTTGCACGCAGATAGCATCATCATAAAGTGCAGCCGAGTGACTTGTGTTTTGAAAAAAAAGTAAATGATCAGGGAACGGAAAAAATAAGTGAGGAAGAACAAACAGCACCTGTTCTGTCAAAGCACATGTGGACTGTTAAAAACAACAACATTGCAGTCAAATGAAATCGTGGGCGGGATTTGAGATAAAAGCAGCGGAAGAAAAATGACAAAATAATTGTAGAGAAATGTTCTGCAATAGATAAAGATATAATGCAGTGGAAAAGGCTTGAGTAAAAGCATTGTGGGAAGCCGCCTTACGAGACAGTGTATTTGATTTGAAGGTAATTGTGAAAACTTTTGAAAAATATAATAATAAATATATATATATGTATAAGAATGTTAGTGTTGCATCAATATGACACTTTATAAAATCATTGCACACATTTGAGCCCTGACCAGCTACAGTTTAAATGCTATTGCAGCTAAGGGAGCAAAACGAACACTTTTAAATTATGCCTGTCAGCCTAAATCATAGTCAAAATAAAAAAATTCCTTCCAGTAGCACCTTAAAGACCAACTAAGTTAGTTCTTGGTATGAGCTTTCGTGTGCATGCACACTTCTTCAGATACGCATATCTGAAGAAGTGTGCATGCACACGAAAGCTCATACCAAGAACTAACTTAGTTGGTCTTTAAGGTGCTACTGGAAGGAATTTTTTTATTTTGACTATAGCAGACCAACACGGCTACCTATCTGCAACTGGAGCCTAAATCATAGTTAGTCGTCAACTAGGGGTGAGCAGTATCTTATATAGTCTTCTCTCTACTGCAGGCGGAAACTGGGGTTTGTGGTTTTTACTTTCCTGCTAGAGGCTGTTTCCCTAGATTCTTGGATTCTCTGTCTCCCGGGATAATTATTGGATTTCATTCCTTATAGGTGTGATGGACCACAGCTTGAAGATTGCTTCATGGAGGAACTGCCTGTTCACAGGTACCTGTCAGCACCCCTTCACCTAGTGAGGGTGCGGGGATAGCTTTATAAATTGCACACACACACACACACACACACACACACACACACACCCCAGTGTGCTTACTCTTACAGACTACAAATACCAAGAAGAGATCTTATCGCCATGAAGCTCAATGGCAGAGCAGCATATTTGCATTCAAGTTCCTAGGTTCCATCCCTTACCTACCTTAAAAGGTAGCTGTGAGGATGGTTGAAATAATGTGCATGGAGCACTTTGAACACTTAAAAGCTGTTATATAAAAGCTAAACAATATTGCTATTGTTGTGTTAACATGGACTAAAGCCACTGGAGACTTTATCTGAAGTCTTTCTTCTAAGGGTTTGCCTCTGGCACGTGGTAGTTAACATCAACAGCTTTTGTGTACTGCTTAATAGCCATTAGCCCATAGCATAGCTTCTAATGTCTAGTTAAGATATTCCTGCTTGAAGCTATCAAATTGCAGGATTTTTCAAATGGTTTGGCCTTTTTTTCCAAATTATGTCAAAGGCATTTAATCAAATTATGTCCCTCCTTGCCCCCACCCCTTTCCTTTTCTGCCTCCTGATTTCTCAGGGGGGGACACCTGTTTTTTAAGTCGTTTTTCGAAACTGAAACGTGAATCCTCTCCCAAATTCACCCTGTTTCAGACGCCGGTGCTTTAAGGAGCTGCCGTCTTAGACCTGCCAAGACTTCAGCAGGCCAAGGCAGGGAAACCGGCCAAGATCGCAGCCTCTCTCTCTCGCTTCCATTTGTTGCCACCTTTTTATGGTCCTTCCACTGAGGAGGCAGGCTCTTGTATCAACAAAAGGGGTCTCAGACACTCAGGCTTGTCAGAAAGAACATAAAAAGAACTCTCAGGCTATTGATTGTAGAGGGAGAACTAAAAAATATATATAATTATCTGCCTCACCCAATGGATGCTTGAAAGGGCTATTCCCCTCAGCCGTACTCCCACCTTTCTTTTCCCTTCACAATCACACCCCTGCTCTCTCCCACCAATGCCAGTTTGCCTGGAGGCCTTTGTGGGAGGCATGAAAGGAGGGCAGGGCCGCAGCAGGCCTCTGCCTGTCGCTGGAGGGAGTGGATCCTTGCGCTTTGATCTCCTTCCTGCACCCTTTTCCTCCCTTACGGGGCGGAGGAAGCTCCCACCACCACGTGAAAGTTCCTTTTGCTGCCCCTCTTCCAATGCCCTCTGTGCGAATTGTCCTGTGAATATGGGACACGACGAGGAAAAAGCATTTGAGGGCCGCATCGCAACGCGACAGGGGAACACAAGCCCCTATGACATGGAGCTTTGTTTGGCCAAGGAAAGGACTGGCCTTCCATAGCATTGTAGCTTTAGCGTGCTTGCATGTTCCTTGGGTTTTGTTTGCATTTTGCAACTCGTATTGAGCCTCTGGGACGTGGGGTGGAGTGTGGGGAATAATGAAGATTGGCACGGGGCCAGCTCTGGGATGAAAGGACTGCCAGTTGCAAAAGTCCTGCAGAAGAACAGGCAGAACCACTGCCAATTCCTTCAACGTTGGGGATGCTTAGGACATCAAGAAACACTGAAGAGAATTTACCTCTGGTGGCTGCACCTCTGCTTCATGCGCCAAACACATGGTTCTTGTTGTACTGATGCATCTTGCTGTCACCAGGACTTGCTGTCACCCATATTTAGTAGGCACTGCGTGAAAAATGATTATGAGTATTATTATTCTGCGCCATTCAACCAGATTTTGTACCAAGGAGGGAAAATTTGGATACTTCTGTGACTTAGAACAACAATGCTTAGTATACATCTCTGTGCGTTTCACATTTATTATTCTCAATGACCCTTGAAAGGTTGATCAGATTTATCCCCCTCCCAATCAAGTTAAGCCCATTTCCCTCTATTTACCCATTTATTCTGCCTCTTCTAGCCATCGGAGGGGCAAGGAACTATGGAAAAATTCTCTTCCGGGATTTCCCCCGTCATTCATGCCTTCAAACAACAGTTTTGCAGCCATGAGGGCCAGAAAATATATACAGTCATACCTCAGTTTGAATGTGCTTCAGGATGAGCGCATTCAAGTTGCACTCTGCGGCAACCTGGAAGTAACGGAGCGCGTTACTTCCGGGTTTTGCCGCTTGTGCATGCGCAGATGCTCAAAATGACGCCACACGCAGAAGCGGTGAAAAGCAATGCACACGTGCACAGACATGCCGTCACTGGTTACGTTTGCTTCTAGATGTGAATGGGGCTCCGGAACGGATCGCGTTTGCATCTAGAGGTACCACTGTAAATAAATATATTTATAAATGTGTGTGTGTGTGTGTGTGTGTGTGTGTGTGTGTGTGTGTGTGTAAAGGTGGGATTCTCAGATGGCTGAACTTCATGCTTGCTACTAATTCTTGTGCTTTCGCCATGCTTGTGCAGAACTGTGACATGTGCCCAGACTTCACTATTAATAACGCCTGGCATCTGCGTTCCAGGGTAGCTCCGACAGTGATTGCTTTGACGGTTGTGGGCTGCCTCTTTGCCATGTGTTCCTGCATCTTACTCACCTTTCTGTATTGCCGTGGCAAGAAGATTCAGAAGAAGCGAGCCATGCGCAGATACCTGGAGAGAGGAGAGGTGAGACTGTAAATTTGTGTCACCCCACACACACCTCGGGACACTTGGGTTTGGGGGGGGCCATTGGTCTGACCCAGCTTTGAACATATGGCAGTAAGTGGGTGAGCTGTTATCCAGGAGTCTGATTGTGGGCTCTTTCCAATGAGGGACACTGGGCATGAAGGAGAAAAAGGGGCAATGAAGTAACACTTTATTTGTAGCTTGGCATCTTCTGGAATTAAGAGTGCCTGTTCAATGGGTCTTTTATAGAATTAGAAAATCCTCTTCATTGCTTCTGTGAACTCCAGTAGAAAGTAAGGGTTAGCTGAAGTGTTTGAAAGGATTTCACAGATGGGTTTGTTTGGCACCACAGTTGTATCTAGCAGCTGTGCTAGACCTAGCTGCAGACAGACAGCCCCCCACCCTGCCAAAAAAAGAACAGGAACACATGTTTAAAAAACCAGGAATGCTGCAAAGTCAATTAGGAGCAAAGTGACGGTGAATTGTGATGTTCTTTTCAAACAGGGATTCTTGACGACTATGGATTGAATTATTTGTCTGGGTCTCTTTCTTCTCTGTAGAGTTTGGAGCCCCTGGATCCCAGCGAGAAAGCCAATAAAGTCCTGGCTCGAATCTTCAAGGAGACAGAATTAAAGAAGCTGAAAGTTTTAGGATCCGGAGTGTTTGGGACAGTGCACAAAGTAAGCCCGAGACTTGGGAGGAACAGCTTCTGCTTCTGGCTGGTTTAAGCAGAGGCAGAGAACAGTGATCTGCCTTTGAAGAGGGGTTCAGAGCTAGAAGATTGCTACAGAGATGGACCTGGGGTGGGACATAGATGGATTAGAGTGCTTGGAGGCAGGCATTATCTGGGGGCGGGGGGTGCTCCAGTATTTTGTGCAGGTCATCTAGAGTGGGAGCGGAACTCCCTTTTCCTGCTTCAAGAAAATGAGAACGGAAATGGGGGGGGGGTGAGATTCTAATGGTAAATGAAAAATTAGTGTTTGCTTCCATCTTGGATGAGAGATGAGGTCTCGGAAGAGTCCTCAGCAGTTACTAGTTTGTTAATAAATAGATCCTCAGATCAACAATATAGTTTATCTTCTCTGCCCCTCTCCCCACCAGGGTGTCTGGATTCCAGAAGGAGACTCCATCAAGATCCCTGTGAGCATCAAAGTCATCCAAGACCCAAGTGGCCGGCAGACATTCCATGCTGTCACAGATGTAAGTGCTACAAGGGCATGCAAGGAGGAGATAGGACTGGCCTTCCCGGGTCCCAAGTCACTTTGGAAATTTTACTGAACGTGGCCGTCACTGTTTCATGCTTGTTTTTGTAGTCCCCTTGAGAAACACACCAGACATAGGGGGAGCGGGTGTTAAATTAGATACGCCATGGAAGATCCAGAACTGTATATCCCAATACCTCTCTTTCTTTGCTTAACAGCAGCCATAGGGAGTAATTTGGATTGAGAGCACAGTGCTGTGGGCAGTGTGTGTTTAACCATTCCCCCAGTTCAAATACCTTTCCACAAGTTGCTATTTGCAGCAAAGGATTAAAAGGCAGGTGCGATACGGGTATTCTGGCTCTGTGGCTAGGAATTTTTTTGGGGGGTGTGGCAGGTAGGGAGGATTATTTAAATTGGGGAAAGCGTGGATGGAAAGAGCTGACTCAACTCACCCAGTTTCTGGGTGACCTTTAAGCAAATTGGGTGGCAAATTTGGGCAGCTGATACCTAGATATACGAGCATCAAAAGTCACTTGCTCTCTAGTGGCAGAGGGAAAGCCCCTTGAAGGTGATGTGCATTGCAATCACGCCTTTGAGATTATTCCTCTTGGGCAGGGGTCAGCAGACTTTTTCAGCAGAGGGCCGGTCCACTGTCCCTCAGACCTTGGGGGGGGGCAGACTATTTTTTTTGGGGGGGGAATGATGCAAGAGCACCACAAGCCCTGGTGGAAGCTTACCTGTGTCATGTGAGCGGCAGGGTCTGGTGGCGGGGGGACGATGAGCGGCGCACGAAAGGGCTCCAGAGAGGGGCTGCTTAAAATGGCGGCCGCATGAGTGCTGCTGCTGGCACCAACAAAGCCCAGCCCCCTTCCTCTTCTAGGCAGGGTGGGGAGAAGCCAAGAGGAGGGAGGGAGGAGGCACCGGTGGGAGGGAGACAGAGGGAGAAGGACAGAACATGCACACTGGCGATCCATGTGGAGATTCCCAGACCGTCCACAGGCCGGATCCAGAAGGCAATTGGGCCTGATCTGGCCCACAGGCCTTAGTTTGCCTACCGATGCTCTTGGGTGATGCCATTCATCTGACCTTGGAATGTGCCTGGCATCTTGGAGGCCTTTCTGCACCACTGCTAGAGGAGGAGGGTGACCAGCTGTGCATGCACAGGCAAGCTAGCTTGCTCATCTTGAGCAGCGAGCTGTCCATGGTGAACCTTGTCTAACTGGTATCACTGTTGGCTCTGCCTACACTTAGCACTACCCTGTAATTTTTCTTGCAGTTCTGCGAGTTCCTTCTCTTTGGGGTGTAACTTGGCGTTTTGGTACTTCTGCTCCGATGCTGTGATTTCATTTTTGTGTGTGTTTTGTTTCTGCTTTTACTATGTACAGCACATGATGGCGATAGGTAGCCTGGACCATGCTTACATTGTCCGTCTCCTGGGTATCTGTACTGGCACCCAACTGCAACTGGTCACCCAGTACCTCGACCTCGGCTCGCTGCTGGAGTATGTCCGCAAAAACAAAGATGCCATTGGCCCACAGCTGATGCTCAACTGGTGTGTGCAGATTGCCAAGGTATGTATGGGTTTTGCAGAAGAATTTTGGGGTTAATTAAAGGGCCTTTCCCGGGGCAATTAAGGCTGGGGGTAATCTATCCCAGAATGTTGGATTTTTTTTAGAACCACTTGCATTCCAAATGTTGAGGGAGTATCCCAAGCATGATTGAAGGCAATGGATAGTGTCATAAGACAGCTTAGCCACTAGGTGGCAACAGGCTAAGGTGTATCTGGGTGGAGCCATGAGTTTCCTGGTGCTGTTCTGGTTTGTTTAATAGAGGCAACCTTCTGTTTTGTCCAATACAAACGACCAAGTTCTGGTTTAGCTTTCTGCTTGCTGCATCCTGTAAGCCAGGGGTAGGGAACCTTAACGGCTCCCGGTATCCCAAGCTTTGTCACTTAGAGTCTGGCACTGGACCAGGACAGCTCCTAAGAAATAGGAATGGCACAGGACAGGGCACCAGGGGTTTCAGTGGGATGAAAGATCTGCCAGAATTCAGAGGGAGAGGCTGCCTTCCTTCTGTTTTCCGGAGAGAACTTCCAGCAAATACATTCTGAACCTTAAACATGGACAACATATAAATATAAAACAGAAATGGAGACAAATCAGGCAAGTCCCGTTGCTGGTGTCGTCAGTGGTGTGAGAGGTTGGGATGAAGGATGGAGTGAAACAGAACCAAAAAGCCGGTAAAAGTAAAGGGACCCCTGACCGTTAGGTCCAGTCATGACCGACTCGGGTTGTGGCGCTCATCTTGCTTTATTGGCCGAGGGAGCCGGCGTACAGCTTCCGGGTCATGTGGCCAGCATGACTAAGCTGCTTCTGGCAAACCAGAGCAGCACACGGAAACGCCGTTTACCTTCCCGCCAGAGCAGTATCTATTTATCTACTTGCACTTTGACGTGCTTTTGAACTTCTAGGTTGGCAGGAGCAGGGACCAAGCAACGGAAGGTCACCCCGTCGCGGGGATTCGAACTGCCGACCTTCTGATTGGCAAGTCCTAGGCTCTGTGGGTTAACCCACAGCGCTACCCACGTCCCTAAAAAAAAAAGCCGGTAGGAGTCAGTGAAACAGGGCAGGAGAGAGGGGAGCCAATGTGGTGCTGAGGTCAGCACAGTGCTTCACACTGCTGCATTTGCACTGTGCTGGACTCCATGCTGCCGCCCGCCCCCCCGCTCCCAGTAAGTCATAGTAGTGAGTCCATGCCCTGCCCTTCAGACTGCTACCATGAGAAGACTCTGTGGTCACTGAGGATTGTCAGCAGTTGGGATTGTGCACTTGATTGCAAGTGGTGACTGGAGACAGCAGTCAAGCTCCATTATTAGGATAAGCAATTGGCTAGGGTTAGTGTAAATTGTGTAATTAGCACAGTTTTGATCTGCTAATTTAGTTACGCAATACATAATTGTGGCTTGTTGCAGAATGCCAACAAGCACCTAAGGTCTCAGCAGAAGCATGCGGAGTGTTTGCCACACCATCAAAACTAGCCCAAACTAGTGGCTTTCCGGTGATGTTCCGGGAGCCTCGCAGGCCCTTGAAAAGTTATCAGGGAGTTGCTCAGTGAGATTGGTAATACCAGAAAAACTTCCCAGAAAAATCAAACTTCCCCTGCCATATGCAGGTGTGTTGAGTGTATTCTAGATTGCGTGAATTGAGAGAGCAGTGCACCAACGTGCCTCAGCAGGTCTAGCGTGAACGCAGGGCATGCCCCTTGAACAAGTTCCAGAGTTTTCTATCATGTGCTGGAATTCCATCTCAGATATTCTGGGGGTTGGTTCCTCAGCAGATGAGTCAGTGTGGAAATGCCACTACTCAGCAGAAATCCACAAAATGTATTTTAACTTCTAGATCCTTACCTTCCTGCCCAGCACATCTTCTTGCTCCACCACTGGCAATGGTCTTTAGAAACACAGGATATGCATCAATTTCAGGGCTTGCTGCCTCCTCCTTTTGTGTGAAATACTTGATTTTCATTATGGTGGGAAGGGCCCAAATATATAGGCTGGGCCTGGGTAGACTATAGCTCCCGTGAATCAGGTGCTCAAACCCAAAACAAATCCAGGCACATTCATCTGTTTCTCCTTCCTTATGTTAAGGGCATGTATTACCTGGAGGAACACCGCATGGTCCATCGCAACCTTGCCGCTCGCAACGTTTTGGTAAAATCCCCTAGCCAGGTACAGGTGGCAGATTTTGGCATTGCCGACTTGCTGTATCCAGATGACAAGAAATACTTCTACAATGAGATCAAGGTTGGTATCTATTAGACTAGAGTGAGATACAGTGCAGGCAGCAGAGAGGATGATTCTTGTAACTTTATCATTTCTAAATTGGGGAGTGAGTGAGTGAGTGAGTGAGTGAGTGAGTGTGTGTGTGAGAGAGAGATTCAATTTCTGCATTTGAGCCTCCGTCATGTTCTGAATGACAACCGCCAGACTATGGAGTGAGGAACTGCATACCCCATGTACAGAACTAGTAAATTTAAGAAAGAAAATTATTACAGAAGTAACTGCTTGAATACCTGAAAAGGTTTCAGAAGAGGAGGGAAACAAGGTGAAAAATGAGATTTTCAAAATGAGTTTTGATAGGTAATTAGGAGTGAAAATTCAGTTTTGGAAACTCACAGGAAATGAATCCAGTTGCATTCAGATTGGAAAGCAATCTTACAAATGTGGTGTGCATGTTTAGCTTAATTATAATTTATGACATTCTGCCTTACATTTTTCAGACACCGATAAAATGGATGGCTTTGGAGAGCATACATTTTGGAAAATATACACATCAAAGTGACGTGTGGAGTTACGGTAGGTATATCAGACCAGCCGATTCCTACTGTGGTTGCCTTCAGGAAATCTGTCACAATAGCAAGTCTCTGGAAATCAAGAAAACAGTTCAAGTGCAAACTATCTGACTCTTAAGTTATGTGCAGTTCCCAACCAAGGTTGAAAAGTGATCCGCAGAGGTGATCACTAGAGCCTTCGAGCTTGTTCACAAGCCTCCCTAAGTGTGCCACCACAGCATGAAGTTCCAAGAGACTTTCTCCTCTAGGTTAGCCATTGTTGCCAATGAAAGGCACGCCTAGTTCAATTTGACTGTTGGGCCAAATATTTATGAAACATTGCCCTCTGGTGCCCTTTTCTTTGTCTGTACTTATGCTTCAAGGCGTTTCACTGCCTCCTATTGGGAGAGGCTGGAACCCACATTTGAGTCTTCTAATGCCCACTATGCTGGGACTTGCACAGTGAGGACATCTCGGCGCAATTCCTGCCTTGTTTGCCATAGCTGGGACACATTGGCCCATTCCCTTGCACTGGGCTTTTGTCCACTATATCCCTGGGTCTGTAACAGCCACCTGTACCACATCTATTGGGAGGAATTCAGCGGAGTGCTATGCAGATTGCTCTGTCAGTGCAAGCATTTCTGTTTCTCCGATGGAACGATCTACCCTCTCCCAGTCCACACACACGCCTCCCAGTGTGCTGTTCTGTAGGTTCTCCCAACACACACACTCCTCAGCCAGTATGGGTGGTGTGTGTGGGTGTGGTGGAGGGAAAGCCCTGTTGTGTTAGCGGAAGCCCTGTTGCACCGATTTATGCTGGCAGGGACAGTTACTGTATTTTTCGCTCTATAGGACGCGCTTTCCCCTCCAAAAATGAAGGGGAAATGTGTGTGCGTCCTATGGAGCAAATGCAGGCTCCTTGGCTTCAGCGATAGCAATGCAAAGCCTTCGAAACACAGAGGGAGCTTTCCCTCCGTGCTCCGGAGGCTTTGCGTTGCTTTTGCTGAAGCCTGGAGAACGAGAGGGGTCGGTGCCTGGAGAGCGAGAGGGGTCGATAGCCGCCTGAAGCTCCCGCTGCAATCTGGAGGCTTTGGGTTCCTTTTGCTGAAAACGGGAGAGCAAGACTCTCCTGGCTTCAGTGAAAGGAACCCGAAGCCTCCGGAGCACAGCAGGAACTCGCGCTGCGCTCCGAAGGCTTCAGGGATAGCCGCCTGAAGCCTCTGGAGCGCAGCGGGAGATCCGGGTTCCTTTTGCTGAAGCCAGAAGAGCAAGACTCTCCTGGCTTCAGCAGAGAGGGAGAACTGCGCAGCGCCCCTTCAGCAAGGCGGGAGGAGAAATGGAGGGGGCTCTGTTTCTCCTGCCACTTCGCGGAAGGGGCGCTGTTCTCCCCCTCTAAAACAAGGTGCGTCCTATGGTCGGGTGCGTCCTATAGAGCGAAAAATACGGTAGTTGAATCTGGCCCACTGCATTCTGTTCATGAGCGTTTTCTGTCACCTGCTCCAGGAGTGACATTGTGGGAGATGATGACCTTTGGAAATGAGCCTTATACCGGAATCCGCCTTTCAGAAGTACCTGACCTTTTGGAGAAAGGGGAGCGCCTCTCGCAGCCCCAGATCTGCACCATTGATGTCTACATGGTGATGGTAAAATGTACGTGACCAGAGTAACACTTTCCCCTCTCCTGGGGAGAAATGTCACTCAGTAGTTCCTTGGATGCCCTTTGACCACTAGATTAGGGCACTGGCTGGGGGCTCAACCACACTTCCACTTGTTCAGTGCCTTGAAAGCACGCGTCTGAGTGGTTTTCCACTTGTCCTTGGGAAAACCCACTTTTTAGTGCTGAATCAGAGTAAATGTCAATCCATGGAAAACCCAACTGATGTTTTCCCCTGATTCAGTGGTAAAGATTGGGTTTTCCTGGAGGAAAACAGCAGGACAAGTGGAAGCCCTAAGCCAGAATCCACAGGCTGATGGTCTTGCCCTGGCCACAGAAGCTGTCCTGACTGGTATCTGCCTGAACGATGCTCACAATCTTCTTTAACCCCACAGGTTGGATGATTGACGAGAACATCCGCCCCACCTTCAAAGAGCTAGCCAATGAGTTCACACGTATGGCTCGTGACCCCCCTCGCTACCTGGTGATTAAGGTTAGTCCTGGCTTGCTCCCAATGTCCTTCCTATTGTCTAGTCTACAAATCAAACCAGGGGAAACTTGTGGCCCTCCGTATATTGTTGGGCTCCAGCTCTCATCAACCCCCCCACTCAGCATGGCCAGTAGCTAAGAGATGATGAGAGCTGTAATCCAGCAACATCGGGTCACAGGTTTCCCCACACCCTGCTGTAGAGACTCTGCAGGCGATAAGCACTCAGTGAGTCTGGCTGTTTTTAAAAATGTTCCATCAATACCATGAGTCCTAGATGTGCTGCTCTCCGTCAGTCCTGCACAGTTAGTTACACTTGATAGGTCCTGCTCATGTTCCACGTGTTAATTTCTGAACAAAATAAAAAATTTAAAAACCCAGTCTGCCTTTTTAAAAAATGAATTTCCTCTCTTAAATTTATTGTCAGCTTCAGAGCATTAGTTGTTTTCATTTAGAAAAAAATATGAAGTTGTTTGAAAATGTGAAAACCTCCCCACGTTGTTGCTGAGCTGCCTACCCAAGCCACTTTTCAGCGCAACAGCTTCTACGCCAGAGCATGTGATTTTGGATATTATGAGACATATGTCAGCAAGGATTACTTTTCTGAATTTATAGGCAGTTTGGAGGATGGGGGGAGGAGGCCTCTGTGCATGTGGCAGACGGCTCTTCTCTCGCTCTAGCCAGGCTTCGTGCATCTAGGCCTGCAAGGTTGGGCATCCAGGAAGACCTGAGGCTGGGGGCCTCTCCTTTTATCAACCCAAATGCTGCCCAAAGAATCTTCATAGATCAGGATGTTCTGCTCTCATTTAGACACTCCCAAGCAGTGGCATAGCATGGGGGGTGCAGGGGGGCCGGCCGCACCGGGCGCAACATCTGGGGGTTAGGGTTAGGGGGCGCAAATCCACGGGTTAGGGGGCGCAAATTACTTGCCTAGCCCCGGGTGCTGACAACCCACGCTACGCCACTGCTCCCAAGGGAGCTTAAGTGCCAGTGCTCAGCAGCCATTGGTAAGTGTTATGAGGGTAATACCTTCTCCTTCTTCCCCTCAGAGAGAGAGTGGGCCACTTCCCCAAGTTGAGCCACCCACACTCACTGAAAAGGAGCTAGACGAGATGGAGACACTGGAAGTGGAAACAGAGTTGGAGGAGGAGGAGCTTAATAACCTTTTTGCGTCCAGGCAGTGGATTGACTCCATGCGGGTAAGAGACCTTCCCTTCCCCTTACCCACTTGATTCTTCGTGGGGGAGAGACTCCAACCTCCTCAAACAATTAAGAAATCCTCCCTAACCTTGCCTATGATGCCCTACAATATACAGTGGTACCTCAGGTTACAGACACTTCATTTTTTTTTATATAAAATATTTATTAAAGGTTTTAAACAATACATCACCAAGACACAGAAAACACCTTCACCAACATAAAAACGAAGATAAACACAAAACAAATAAAATACAACATAATTAGATTTCAAAAAAACCAAATTTCCATACCCTTCCTTTTGGACTTCCTCACATCTCCCTTTCCTGTGTTCCCATTTATAAAGTTATCATCAGCAGTGCTTCACCTTTTTCCAAATCTTATTTTGTAATTTTCAAATATCATGTCTCCAATCTTAAATTTTATTGTCCAATATTTAGATATTAAATTTGACATAATATTAATCAGAATTTCATCCTTGTTCTTATAGTACGCTTATTTTCATACTTCTTCCACTAAATTACTAATGCCAGATTAGTAACACTTCAGGTTACAGATGCTTCAGGTTAAGAACTTTGCTTCAGGATGAGAACAGAAATTGCGTGGTGGCGGCACAGTGGCAGCAGGAGGCCCCATTAGCTAAAGTGGTACCTCAGGTTAAGAACAGTTTCATGTTAAGAACAGACCTCCAGAACGAATTACGTTCTTAACCCGAGGTACCACTATAGTTGTTGTTGTTTGTTGTTATTAATTGAATTTATATACTGCCCCATGACCGGGAGTTTCAGGGCGGTTCACAGAATTAAAATTAAGATATAAAACCACAAAACACCTAATAAAAATAAAAACAACAACCCAATAAAAATGGTAAAGGTAAAGGACCCCTGACAGTTAAGTCCAGTCACAGACGACTCTGGGCTTGTGGCGCTCATCTCGTTTTACTGGCCGAGGGAGCCGACTGTTGTCCACAGACAGTTTTTCTGGGTCATGTGGCTAGCATGACCAGAGTGAAACCAGAGCAGCACATGGAAACACCGTTTACCTTCCCGTCAGAGTGGTACCTATTTATCTATTTGCACTGGCATGCAAAGGGCATGGTATTATTATTTATTTTCCTCGTGGTTCCACCAATTGACCCTATCCTTCAAAGCAATAAGAGGAAATGGGAGGAAGGGGGCAGATGGTAAAACCATACTGGAAATTTAAGAACTAATGTGCTTTTTATGTTTTAATATGTTTTAATTCTTGCCCTATTTTGCTGTGTCAACTGCTTTGAGAACTTTTTGCTGAACAAATATTCTAAGCAGACTGAATTAATAAATCCAATTCTGGCCCTGCCCTGGCTCATTGCTATATACTCTTCTTTGTTTTTTTGGTTTTAAAAAAAATCAACATCCAGAGCCCAAATCTTCTGAATCCTTCTGCTGGATACATCCCCATGAATCAGAGCAGTCTCAGTGGAAATCGCCAGGTATTTGATTTTTCTCCAAATCTGTATGGGATTCAGAGCTGATGTACAGAAGGAGGGGTGGCATGTCCGGTGAGAATAGCATCAGATACGGGGGGGGGGGGCAGTGTAATTTGTGTGTTTGTATGGAGGCTGTTAACTTCGGTAGAGTAGAAGGGTTGAGTGCCAGAGCATGTGCTTTGCACAATTTGATCCCTGGCAACTCCTATTAGACAGCATTGCTGGAACAGGCCTCTGCCAGAGACATTGCTGCGCTCATGCCAATCGGCCCTAGAGCAGGTCCGCCGGCACAGCTTGCGACCTACCAAATCAAATGCGGCATGCCAGCCATGTTATGCGGCTTGCCGAGCTCTTGACAACTTTTCTGTTTTGCAGCCTTGCCAGGCAACAAAACTGGGAAGGTTATTGAGTCCCTGGTGCGCTGCCAGGCATGGCCATTTGGTCGCAAGTTGTGTTGGCATGCAATAGACAGTTACCAAATGACTATCGTTCCAGCTCCTCTTTGGTCAGACTGCAACTCTGCTTAGCTGAGAATAGCCCCCACTGCATTCAACAGGACTTACTTCTGAGTAGCCAGACTCTGGAGAGTTTAGTTGAATGTTTTATAGGCTCCCGTGGGTGAGCAATTTGTGTTTCCAGTAAAGGTAAAGGTAAAGGGACCCCTGACCATTAGGTCCAGTTGGCGCTCATCTTGCTTAGTTGGCTGAGGGAGCCAGTGTACAGCTTCCGGGTCATGTGGCCAGCATGACTAAGCCGCTACTGGCAAACCAGAGCAGCGCATGGAAACGCCGTTTACCTTCCCGCTGGAGCGGTACCTATTTATCTACTTGCACTTTGACGTGCTTTCAAACTGCTAGGTTGGCAGGAGCAGGGACCGAGCAATGGGATTCAAACCGCCAACCTTCTGATCAGCAAGTCCTAGGCTCTGTGGTTTAGACCACAGCACCACCCGTGTCCTGTGTTTCCAATAGGCAGGGGGAAATAGGAGCCTGTGGGGTCTCATCAGGCCACTAATCATATGCTCATTTCTAATTCTTTGCCACCCAGAGCGCTGGACTGGGCTCCCGGCAGACCTTGCGGATAAGGCAGGAGTCAATGGGACGCACGGTGTCGGAGTCCTCAGAGGGACGGGGCACAACCTCTGAATACGACCTCACTGAGGACCTGTCATTGTCCGGGAGCCTGTGCCGCAGCTTGCGATCTCGGGGAGACAGCGCCTACCTGTCTCAGCGAGAGAGCTTGATGCTCCCAGTGGGGAGTGCCGATGGAGAGGAAGATGCCAATGGCTACGTCATGCCAGATCAAAACGGCAGAGGTAAGTACAGCATCACAGAGGGGGTCTGTAGGGTACTGAGATGCAGCCCACAGTCTCCTAGGAGAACTGGAGTGGACTGCACCAATACCAAGGTGGAAAGGGTGGGGTAGAAACAAATCGGACCTGCAGCTCATTGGTTCTGGCTTTCTCTGGGCCATGGCCTTCTCCAACATTGGGTCTTCTCGGTGAGCAGCTTGCCTGTTCTTTATCAAGCGGGTAGTGCAGTTCTGCACAGGAGGGGATTAGGTTGCACCAGAAGTTTACATCTGACTGGCTCCACTCGGTTCTGCTGAGCTTCACTGGTTCGAGGCTTTAGCTGCCAAGGAGGTTCCCATTGGCAGCAGCTAAGCAAGACATTTCAAGAGGAGGGAGGAGATGGAACTGGCCTAGCCAAGGATCTGGTCTAGCTACTGGCAATGGACCCAAGGATGGACATGGACCTGGTGTAGGGGGGGAAAGCAGCAGTTATGATGTGCCCGGCTCCTGCTTCTGCCCTGGCTGGTACAAAGGGCAGGGCTATGGCCACTTTGCTGCTCCCAGCCAAGAGTTAGGATTACAGCCTGAGATATCTGATGACTTGGAACTGAATCCAGCTCAACTAGGTAGAATGAAGGGGAGCTAGGAAGGCCCAGGGGAAGGTGTATTGGCATCTCTGTGGGTGTCAGGGCAGCCCCAAGCAAAGGACTCTTTGTGGAGCTGGCTAGGGAGTAGGAAGGGCCTCAGTGAAAAGCTCTCTAGGGTGGGGAGGTAGATCAAGGGGTCAAGCAGCAACAACCTCTGCTTCCTCTCACAGAGGCCATTCCCCTCTGGCTTCCAAGGACAGATTCGATTAGATCGGGCCCGATAACTCTTAGAATTTGTGGGCCAAGTAGCAAAGTAAAAATGCTACCCGCCCAGACTGTTTTTAACCTGATTATGTCTATTGCTCATGGAATCAAAGGAGCATCAAATCAGAGGTTAAGTGCCCTGCTCTTTCTTTGTCCTCACATCTAGCCTCTCCTCCCACCATAAGAGTTTGAAACATACCGTATTTTTCGCTCTATAGGACGCACTTTTCCCCCTCCAAAAATTAAGGGGAAATGTGTGTGTGTCCTATAGAGCGAATGCAGGCTCCTTGGCTTCAGCGATAGCAACGCGAAGCCTCCGAAGCGCAGAGGGAGCGCTCCCTCCACGCTCCGGAGGCTTCGCGTTGCTTTCACTGAATCCTGGAGAGCAAGAGGGGTCGGTGCGCACTGACCCCTCTCCCTCTCCAGGCTTCAGGGATAGCCACCTGAAGCCTTCGGAGCGGAGTGTAAGTTCCCACTGCATTCTGGAGGCTTCGGGTTCCTTTCGCTGAAGCCAGGAGAGCAAGACTCTCCTGGCTTCAGCAGAGAGGGAGAGCTGCGCAGCGCCCCTTCAGCCAAGCGGAGGAGAAATGGAAGGGGCTCCGTTTCTCCTGCCGCTTTGCTGAGGGGGCGCTGAGCAGAGAGGGGGAGGTTTTTTTTTTTCTTGTTCTCCCCCTCTAAAACAAGGTGCGTCCTATGGTTGGGTGCGTCCTATAGAGTGAAAAATACGGTACTTGAGCAAAGGAAGCGGACATTTGACTCTAATAAATATAGCAAAAGCAGCTTGAGGGCCACATTGGATTCAAGGGCCAGAGCTCGCCCCTCCTTGCTTTCTGAAAAAGGGAAGTGGGATCATTGAATCTAGCAGTGAAAAATGGTTCTTGCAAACAATTATTTGGGGGTTGTTTTCCTCCATGCTGCTTGCTGCCACTGCCATTTACCCTCCCTCCTGCTATGGGGTTGGGAATGGCAACAGAATAGAGCCACGGACACAGCTTCCACGCTGTTGTCCCGAGTTAAACAAGGCAGTGCTGTGGAGGCTGCACACAGAACTGCCTTTGTCTGCCTTCTAGCCTTAGAACAAATGGGTTTTTTTAATACTAGAATGGAGAATGAGCTAACTGTGCATGTGCAGCTTTCATAATGCTGCCTCCCCCTGCAGCGCTATAAAAGTAGCACATGCTGTTCCATCCCCGTTCTGGCCCAAGAGCCACTAGCTCTAAGCAGGAATGAGAGAGCCAACCTCCACATTCTGCTGTGGCAGATGAAGATATGACTCTATCCTAGCCTCAGTGGGGAATGTTACCTGGTTACCTGGGAAATAACTGTTAGTCGCCCCAGGCGAGTGCAAAATTACAAGGCTGTAAGAACCGCTGTGTTCTCTCCTGTGCAGAGCGTGCTGCTTGTGTTGCTGCCTCCCTGGTCCGTGGCTCAATCCCGGTGTACGAAGTGGATGAAGAGTACGAGTACATGAACCGGAGAGCTCCACAGGCTCCAAAGGCCCGGCCAGCCTCTCTGGAGGAGCTTGGCTATGAGTACATGGATCTGGGCTCTGAGCTGAGCACATCTTTGGGCAGTGTGCCAAGCTCCCAGCTCACCACGCCTTGCCGGGATGAGGACGAGGACGAGGAAGACTATGAGTACATGAACAAACAGCCCAAGCTCAGCAAGTCCCTGAGCAGCATCCGCAGTTCCCGGGGGGACTATACGGATATGGACTCCGGCATCACACAGGGCTCCCCAGACGAACAAGGCTACGAGGAAATGGATGCTGTCTTGCCCCCAGTGCAGTGCCCTGGCTGCCAGAGTCCGCCCTGCCCAAAGAACGGATTTGTGAAGCCCCTGCGCACTCTGGAGGCCTCGGACTGTGCTTTTGACAACCCAGATTACTGGCACAGCCGGTTGTTCAGTCAGGCGGATGTTCAGAGGACTTAGCGAGCGTTGGACTGGTGGTTTCATTCGTCCTTTTGCTTGGGAGTAAAAACCCGAGCCCTTACCCTTTATCGCTGCAAACACCATTGTTGTGATGGTGGGCTGAAAAAAGGGAAAACACCCATTAAGCCTCTGTGACGTTGACCCTATAATGGGCAAGTGTATCGAGACCAACCGGCGCTGGGCTTCTCAAGGGTTGGATGGCAGCTCTCCCCGCCTTGCACTGTGTTTTGACCGATTACCGATTACAAGTCAGGTCTCTTCTGTTCAAATGCTCTGGACTTAAGAGGGCAAACGGAACCCTCTGATTGGGCACAAGCAAAACTCTGGGAGCCATTCCTGTGCAAAGAGAGAGGGCTTATTCTGTGATAAGAGGACAGATAAGTGTAGGAAGCGACTGCTTCTGTGGACACGAAGGCCTCTGCGCTCAGGTGGATATGACACACTCTCTTCAGGAATCAGCTCTGTTCTAGAAAGCCGGGTAGAGTCTTCTGGGCTGACCCACCAAAGTGCCGAGTGCCCTACTGTACAGGGTCCTCAGCAACAGCTGAAGCCTTTGGGGTACCTGTCTCGGCCTTCGTCAAGACAACCCTCTGCCCACCAATAGCAGGGGGGCGTTAAGTATGAGGCATGCGTGCTGAGCCTTGTAGGAGGCTGCAAAGACTGAAGGGAAGGCCTTCTCAAGGAAGAAGTCTTGCTTATGTGTCTTCCCAACAATATATGCAATAAGGGTGGATATGAAGGAAAATGGTGCTCCCCCTCTCCATGAGCCTGAGAACTTCATTTAGGAAGACAGTGTGCCCAAGTGTGGGTCTGAGATAAAGACTTGTGGGCTGCAATCCTACCTCTCAGTAAGACTTAAGGTGTAGAAAATGTGTGTTAGAACCCAGAGCTCCTGGGTTTTGTTTTCAGCTCTGTCTCTGGTTTTTCAGCGTTCCGTTAGCAACCCTTCTTGTGCCTTTTCAGTTCCCTTATCAGGATGGGAGACCCTTGAGGAGGGAGGAGTGGAAAGGGAACAAACATGCTAGAAACCCAGACTTCCACCTCTAGCATTTAGATGCTCATTACTGCAGGCCAACCTAAATTTTCTCCAGCCCGTGGAAGATCTAGTACGGATCTTGAGCATCCCAGAATGAAAAGCAGGAGAGAGCAATGGAACGGAATGCAGCAGAGCGGCCTTTTGAAAGGCAGCCTTCTCCGCAGTCCCTCCCTCGGTTAAAGGGATTATGGGATGCTTCTCGGGATAGGTGCCAGGCAGACTTGCAAGCTACTCCTGCTGAACTTTCCTCTTCTACACAACTGTGGAAGGTACAGGGTCCCTGCCCTCTTCTCCCTCTGGCCACCCTAGGGCTCAGTAAAAAAGACAGCAGCAGCAACTCACGATGCAATCCTACACGTCTACTCAGAGGTAAGCCCCACTGAGTTCAATGGGGCTTATGTCCAAGTAAGTGGGTATAGGATTACAGGCTGAAATCTGTGACAAGACCACGGAGATGAGTTTTAGTGCTGAAGCTCAGGAGTGCTGTGCGAAAGGCTGAAAAGTTGCACTATGAGCCTTAATGATGTTACTCTTTAATTCTTTTGAACCAGGCTCACTTACATTAGAGTATTATTTGGGAACAAACTTCTCTCTTCCATCACCCCACCCTACCCTGAGGGCCAGTCGTATTCTGCACAACCTTGACTTTGTTCCCACAAGTTTTAGATTGCGTCATATAAAGGGATATTTACAAAAAAAGGGAACATCAAACCTGATGAAGAAAAAAAGAAGTTTGCGAGGGAAGCTCTGCAATTGATCTCAATGCATTGTCTGAGTCCTGTAAGGTTCCTAAACTGTAGTTTCAACAGCAGATTCCTCCTTTATGTAGTTGGCCTGCATTCTGGATAGGCTCCTAAATTGCACCACAGAGCACTTTTGGGGTGACAAAAATTATCCAGAAGGTTCTGAGGCCTCCTGCTTGGCCTCCAGGCTTTTCATATGAATTGCAAATATGTGACTGAACTTTTGTTTGTTTTTTTATTGTAATGCATATTTTGTATTGTATATGTAATCAATGCGCTGATGAATTCCATTGCAAAAAGAAATGTTTGTATGGAATGTAGCAACCTTTCCATCCTCCTTTAATCTTATTTGGTCCGAACAAATGAGAATGTGTGACAGATGAGAGCAAATTCCACACTCTGCCTACATAAGACCAGTACCACGCATTTCCATGTTTTCCTCAAACTTAAAAAGCCTAGAAGATTGCTGTGCATTTAAACTGAACGCCGAGATTGACTGACTGGATTCTGAGGGAGCAATCTGATTCTGACTTGCAAGTTCTTAGACTTTGTGCTTACAAGGTACTCTATCCCCTGAGAGTTGCTTCTCTCCTCATTGTGGGAAACATCAGGAACCGATTGAACAAATTTAAGTCTCTGTCTGGGTTATAATTCTACAGGGTGTGGTGATATCTTTAGAGCTGACTAGCAGCCAAATATACATGGGTCCTGCCAACAGCACTGGTACCTGAGCAGAGTGAAATCCCAACCAGAGATTGTACAGTATTGGTTAATACCAGAGAAGGGCACTAGAGATGCTATTTGACTGCCCTCTGCAGGAAAGAAAAATCTTGCTATTTAACATGCTTACCATAGGGACAAATTCACTGAAATGAAATCTTTCTCAAGAGAAGTTGTTGTTGCCTTTCAACATAAATATATGTTGATAGATAAGTTTAAAGAGCTGGAGCATTTTCAATGCAGTAGTAAATAAACCTTGTGTACTCTGCAATCCTGGCAGTAACATTGAAGGGAACTTACTTCTGAGTAAAGACGCCTAGGATTGTGGTGTAAAGTTCTAAAACCAGAGTCACACCAGAATCCTGTAATACAATGGAAGATCTCTTGGTTTAATTCTAGAACCAAGAAACTTCATCCAGTGCAACTCAAGACTAGAAACCTGCTACTCAGTAGAATCCTTTGTTGTGGTAGGACTTAGTGTTTAATTTTAACATAACCCATCCCGCCTTGCAGCAGCGACAACAAAATGCTAGCAATTTATTCTGAAACAACACCTTGGAACAAAACTGAAGTTAGTTTGGCAGGAGTTCTGCAGCAGAGCTTGATTGTTTAATAGTAGCAGTGAAACCAGTTTTGGATTAAATTTCAGACAGATCTGTATCTGTTTAGATTTGGACACCTGAAAATACAAAGGGACAAAGTTCAGCGCTGCCTTGATGCTTAAGCCACCACAATATTTGTGCAAGGTGTTTATAAAAATGTTGGTGAGAACCATGGGCTTATTCCAGAGAAAGTTAAATGTGCTGGAACGCAACAGCTGGACTTTGGCAAGCTTAATAATACTTTGGTTTTGCATATTGAGTCTCAGAACATTGCAATTCATATTTTTTTGCTCCCGAACAGTCCTGGTAAGGGCTACCAAGTGGCCAGTGAAAAAATGGGCTGGCCTGCTCCTGTGCATTTTAATTGAAGTTCATATGCAGGAACTAGCACATGAAGCTTTTCGTGGCATAGAGATAAACATCATCATTTGTTAATTAATGCAAATCAAACTACTTTTTAACAGGTCCAGTTTAAAGCCTGGTAACTGTTGAGCAGCTTCAGACTTGAGAGGTCTCTTGGACCTGGTAAGAGTCATGTGGAAGGGACTAATTCATCAGCTTCTGCCTTCATGACATGTATGTGCAAGGAACAGTCACGCTTTGTCAAACTTCTCTATTCTGTGCTCCATCCTGTGCATTGTTATTTGAAATAATGGGCCTTATTTAATAATAAAACATGCATAAGACTGCAGACTTAGAAGTACAAGAGCCTCATGGGAGCTGTGCCTCCTGGGTACACTTGCTAAAAAGCAGGTACAGAATGATGTGACGAGAACAAAGGGGACACATTTCCCTTTCCATCTCCATGTTTTGAATGTGGAAGAGACATATTTTGTTCTAATGGGCTCAACCCTGAGAAAGGTTTGAACCATAGTCAAACAGAGGAGGTGGAAAAACCAGAGTTAAAGCACAACAAACTCTGTGGACAAGGTTATCAGATGGAGATTTCAGCTCCATTATTTACCTCAATTTTTGTTGCTCTTCTCATTAGTGAGACATCTGTGATATGAATTGGTTGAGGATAACAGCCAAACTAAGGAACACTGGGACAATTAAACTAACAAACGCCAATTGTTACACATGATGATGCACAAGAAACAAAAAGCATTGACTCAACCCCATTGGACTGACGTAGCTTGAGTGTTTTTTGTTTGCGTCTTTGTATTTGTAGAGTAAAAGTGTCACATTTAATTTTTTTTGCCCCCAAATCTTGATGTGTATATTGTCTGTCATAAATGTCATGTTGGGTTGTTTTGGTTTTATGCCATGCTTTGAAACTGGTGACATGAAGGTTTTATTCCCTCTCTTAAAAAAAACAACACCACCAAAAACTGGAAGGAATTCAGATGTTTACACACTTTAAATTGCTTTCTGCAATGCCCCAGCTATCATTTAACAAGCAGTAATAGCAGTGTTTTAAAAAAACAAACAAATCGAGACACCGCTATTGCCATTAGCTAGGCCACCGGAGAACTCCTGTTCCCAAGATGTAAGCAAATTGGAAGGAAGGTGATGGGCCTTGATCACGGTCATAAGGAGAGATGTCTCAAGATGGGTTTATTTGATACTGCTTTCTGTGCCCAAATCGAATGTTTACTAAGAAACCTGAATCTAGCAGGCAACAGATGCTCATGGAAACGGCATAAGGTTTCCACATTTTTTCCTGGCCCCATTCCTGTCTCTTTAGCAGCAGCTTCAGACACTGAAAGTGAGTAGAAGCAGCATTTTCTGCCATGGAGAAATAAGCCTTATCTGAGTTAAATAAGACTTCCTAGCAGGAAGGGATAGAATGGCAGCCAAAGTGATATAGAAAAGATGCTTAGTTTGTGTACATCAGGCTGCTGTCAAAGCCACAGGAGCAAGGCCATTAAAAAAAAAAAATCAAATCTGGCAACCCTAAGTGTTAGAAAATTATATAATAAGATACTCTGGCATCAGTTGTAACATAAACCTTCCTTGGGCCAATTTTTTTTCATTAAAAAAAAACACCTTAGCTTGCTAATATACAGAGTAAAGTTGGCTCCATAACAAACCTTTTTTAGTTATTTCAAACGTAACCTGTTTGGAGGCAGTGCTTTCAGCACTTTCATTTTTTAGGTAAAGCTCAGTGTGGTTGCCTGTCAGAGCAGAAGGCAAATTTTTAATTTTATTTTATTTACTTTAATGCCTGACACACTCAGTCCACGCTAAAGTTCTCTCTGAAGGCCCACAGCTTCACGACATTGGTTTTATTTCCTCAGAGAATACTGAGAATTGTCATTTGGTGCTGATTATAATTGTAGTTTTGGTGCTGGTTATAATTTAAAGTGCTTCCCTGCCAAACTACAATTCCCAAGGTCTTTCTCAAGTGAAGAGAGGAATAATGGTTAAACTAGTTTGTGGATAGGCTCTTCATCATCTTATCTACTGAATGTGGAAGTCGGTGAGCTTTTTTGAAGGAAGTTCCTCATAAGCTTTGTGGCAACAGGTACAGGTATGGTTTTAGGGCTAGAGTTCAGACCTCTTTTCCTTGCAGGGCAAGTGTTGAATATGAATTACCTTCTAAGCTAGAATGACCCAGTTTTTGCTGACAGAGGCTCTATCTGTTACTGAAGACCTCAAAAAAATAAAAGTTTGTGTGTGCTTGAATACTAAATAAAAAAATGTGACATTATAAGTGCATTTTTAATGTCTGACTACAATGATGGATAAAAATCAGCAGTGCAAAAGTCCCTAAAGTTTTGCCCCTGTGGACACATTTGGAATTTTGACAGGAGCCACCACAAAATGGCTGCTGTTGGGAATCCAACCATTCACAAAATGGCAGCTGTGGGGCATGGCCAGCCACAAAATTTTAAACAGAAACGCCATACATATAATAAGGGGGAGTGTGTCCCCTCATACCCTGCTGCTTTTAGGGTTTCTCAAGGTATTGGGCTAGCCACTGCTGCAAACAATGTGCTGAATTCGTTCGGGACACGTTAGTCGTCTAAGAACAGAAACTTAGGCACAGACTCAACTGTGTGCTATCAAACCACATCAGTGCCAGATCTGCACATTTTTGCCCCAGGTTTGTGTGAGCACCTCCTTCCCTCTGCTGCCAACAAGAGAAGGAAAGCCTGTACAGGCATCCTTCTCTTGACAGAGATGGAGGAGTCCTCCAAATCAATAGGACCATCAGAAACAAGTCAAGGGCTTGAGCCAGAGCTTAACTCAAAATATATTATTCAGTAAACAGAAGAATGTACAGAGTTCCCACAACCAGCTGGAATTAGGTGGGAAGGGTTTTGCACATGACAGGACATTGCAACTGTTACAGGAAAAAATTGAGGTAGGCCTTTTCAGCCCAACTCTCCATCAAAAGGGACTTGGTGTGTCCTTATTGGTCAGAGAAGAATGGAAGCAGGATCTGGTGAAAGCAAACTGAACAGAGCGCTTGGATGCCCTACTAATAAACAGAGGAAGGTGACCACCCCAGGCAGCAAATATGGGGGGGCAGATATGTTGCTCCTCCTGAGCCCCCTAAATTAGCCTGCTGCATCTGGTATGTTGGAGGATGCTGTCAAGTTGTCAGTGTTGCATTAAGATTCAGCTGCCAGTCCAGCTGGCTTCTGTTCATGCAATGGGGAGATGGTGTCGTCCTTTTGTCTCATGACTCACCTAGCAAAATATATTGGGCTAGCCCTGAGAGTGCTGCAGTTGGGTTTGGGAGCCCTTGATTCAAATCCCTGTTTACTCATGGCTATGACACTGGTTGGCCTCAAAGAAGTTCCCCATCTGTAAAATGTAAAATCTGTAAAATTCTGTATGGTGTTGTAAATCCTTAAGAAATGCTATTGCTGTATGAAGTCACTTATAAAGGAAATAATTTGGGTCAGCTTGGCCTGGTGACCTTCACTCCCTCCATCAAGGCTTGTGGAGAAATTAACGGATCAAATGTAATTAATTATTGTACTGTCTGAGTCAACCTTGTGGGAAACTGTGATGATCCTGGAACATGAGAAATGAGGGAAAGACCTTTATGGCTATTAAAGCCACATTGAGAATACAATCCTATGCATGTTTTCTTAGCTATAAACCCCTGAATACACTTACAGATTGAGGCTGAATCCTGACAAGACAGAAGTACTGTTTTGGGGGGACAAAGGGTGGGCGGGAGTGGGGGACTCCCTGGTCCTTAATGGGGTAACTGTGCCCCTGAAGGACCAGGTGTGCAGCTTGGGAGTCATTTTGGATTCACAGCTGTCCATGGAGGCGCAGGTCAATTCTGTGTCCAGGGCAGCTGTTTACCAGATCCATCTGGTATGCAGGCTGAGACCCTATCTGCCCACGGACTGTCTCACCAGAGTGGTCCATGCTCTGGTTATCTCTCGCTATGACTACTGCAATGTGCTCTGTGTGGGGCTACCTTTGAAGGTGACCTGGAAACTACAACTAATCCAGAATGCGGCAGCTAGACTGGCGACTGGGAGCAGCCGCCGAGACCACATAACACCGGTCTTGAAAGTCCTACATTGGCTCCCAGTACGATTCCAAGCACAATTCAAAGTGTTGGTGCTGACCTTTAAAGCTCTAAATGGCCTCGGTCCAATATACCTGAAGGAGCGTCTCCATCCCCATCATTCTACCCAGACACTGAGTCCAGCACCAAGGGCCTTCTGGCAGTTCCCTCACTGCGAGAAGCCAAGTTACAGGGAACCAGGCAGAGGGCCTTCTCAGTAGTGGCACCCGCCCTATGGAATGTCCTCCCACCAGATGTCAAAGAGAACAACAACTATCAGATTTTTATAAGACATCTGAAGGCAGCCCTGTTTAGGGAAGCTTTTACTGTTTGATGGACTACTGTATTTTAATATTTTGTTGAAAGTCACCCAGAGTGGTTGGGGAAACCCAGCCAGATGGGTGGGGTATAATTTATTATTATTATTATTATTATTATTATTATTATTATTATTATTATTATTAAAGGTAAAGGGACCCCTGACCATTAGGTCCAGTTGTGACCGACTCTGGGGTTGTGGCGCTCATCTCACTCTGTGGGCCGAGGGAGTCGGCGTTTGTCCGCAGACAGCTTCCGGGTCATGTGGCCCACAGCGCCACCCGCGTCCCATTATTATTGTTATTATTACTTATTTACAAGTATAGAATCAGGCTGCATGCTTGACCTTTGGACATGGAAAGAGATGAGTCTGAGTTATATATAAAAAAGTTGCAATCATCAGACATGGAATATTAGCCACCAGTATGATTTTATTAGGGACGCGGGTGGCGCTGTGGGTAAAACCTCAGAGCCTAGGACTTGCCGATCGCATGGTCGGCGGTTCGAATCCCCGTGGCGGGGTGCGCTCCCGTTGCTCGGTCCCAGCGCCTGCCAACCTAGCAATTCGAAAGCACCCCCGGGTGCAAGTAGATAAATAGGGACCGCTTACTAGCGGGAAGGTAAACGGCGTTTCCGTGTGCGGCTCTGGCTCGCCAGAGCAGCTTCGTCACGCTGGTCACGTGACCCGGAAGTGTCTGCGGACAGCGCTGGCTCCCGGCCTATAGAGTGAGATGAGCGCACAACCCCAGAGTCTGTCAAGACTGGCCCGTACGGGCAGGGGTACCTTTACCTTTACCTTTATGATTTTATTAAGTACACATTATGCTAGATCAAGCTAGCGTATTCCTCCCTTGATAAAAGTCAGCAAAATAAATAGTAAATGAATTAATGCCAAGCGGAGGAAGGCAGCCTGATCATGTTCTTGTCACTATCACTGAGTAAAATAAGTTAACAGGAAACACAGGTTACATAAAATGCAGGCCTGACTGCAAATTCTCTGAAGGATAGGCTGGTGTTCCAAAGAACACCAGAATAAGTTAGACACATATCTGACTACATTACATTACAGTCACTTGTGAATGCACCCAGAGACTTCTAAAGTAATAAGGAGCACTCGGTTCAGCTCTAGCAATGCCTTAGCTAAGTATTGTATTAGATTACGGGCATCTAATTCTGTCAGGTTTAGAACTCACAAGAGATCATATTTCGGGAAAAGTTTAAGGGGCAGGGTATTTTAAGACTTTCAGAGAAAACAAAGCATGACAAAGAGTGAATGTTCAAAAAGAATAAAGTACGTAGGAGTTGAGACAACAGTTTACAGTCTGAGGACAGAACCCAAAAAGTTTAATCTCAACGCCCCAAGGACGGTTCGGATATGCAGCAAAACTGGCTACACGTGCACACCCAAACTACAACTTCCAGGCGGCGATAAAATAAGGACAGGAAGACGACCTAGAACGAACGTCATTGACCACATGAGCGGCGGGCGAAGGCGCAACAAGCTGCCCGCAATTCCCCCTCTGGCCATTAGGTGACGCCACTTAAAAGAAGGGCGCGCGCGGGGTTCAGCTTTCCCGTCGTACCTCACGCTGCGCCCGAAGCCTGGCTGGGCCTGGACCCTGACGGGAGTTGTAGTCCTCGGAGGCGGACTCGCTTCCCAGCGTGCCGCGCGCAAAGCCCGCGCGCTCGCTCGCTCTCTCCCTCTCCTCTTGCAGCCTGTCTCGCAGTCGGTCTTCTTTACTGAGGCGGCGGCGGCGGCTTGAACGACAACGACCTGGGCACGCGGCAGCGGCAGGGAGGGCTTGAGGCCGGGCGGTGTCGTCGTCTGTGAAGAGGAGAAGAAGAAGAAGGCGCGCCGCGGCGGCGGCGGCGACGGCTCAGTCCGACCATGTCGGGCGAGGAGGAGGCGGCCGAGCTGACGATCGCGGAAGACGTGGTCGTGAACAAGTACAAGATGGGGGGAGAAATAGCCAACCGTGAGTATGGCCCGGGGGCTTGGAGGGGCGGGCCTGGGGCCTGGGCGTCGAGCGCCTGCCTGCCTGTGGAGCCCTCCGGGGCGGGGGGTGACGAGGCGAGCTGTCAGGCAGGGCAGGTTTGCTGGGGCGGCCCTGGTTGGGGGGGGGGTATCTGTTCTTCGCTCCCGGGTGTGAGGTGTATATATAATATTGCCTAGTAAAATGAGTGTGTGTGTGTGGCTGGCTGGTCGGTCGTCAAGGCTTGGGGGTGAAATATGACCTGGGGGTGGGGGTGGTTTCCCCCCCCCTCCCGGTTCCTACTCTGGGTTGAAGTTGAACTCTTGTTAATGGAGGGGGGGGTAAGAAAGAAACTGGACTTGGAGCGACTTGTCTCCCCCCTCAAAAGAAAACCCCCGATTTTGCGGGACGTGGGATACTTCCACTCCCTCCCCCGAGTGCCGTTGCCCTTGATAGGTAAGCTGGGAGAGCCGCCCGGCACATGGTGTACTTTCCTTTCTCCTTTCTTGCCTCGGTCAACTTGGAATCTCTAGAAAGAGTTTTAAGGGCTAATTTTAGTCCACTGCCCGCCATTGGGGTGTTTGTTTTTTCCCCCGAGCGTGAAAAGCTCGTTGAGAAAATAATAATCACGTGCATTAAAAAAACAAATAAATTTATGTGTTCTGGTAATTTTGAGAGAGGGGAAGGGTAAGATTTGGTTGATCCACGATCCCCCCGAGGGAATGGAGCCGCCGTCCTCCAGGAACTGTAAGGCACATGGTCTGCGACTTGCCATGTGCTGCTGGCGCTCTCTCCCGTTCACTATCTTCCGACATCCTGGCTTCCTCCCAGGTTTCCCCTTTTGTTTAAGGGAGGTTTTCAGCTTCGGATCGGATCACCTTGTTCGGGGAACTCTAGGAAGTGGATTGTTAGGATTACAGCGAACTAAGGAAAAGGGGAAACGGCTTTTGCAACTCAGCTCTTAACTGCCTGTGTTGGAGGGAGTCTTTCCCTGTAGCAAACCTCACAGTTGACTTTTGTAGGCCTGAGCATTTGCAAAGTGTGAGCATGCACACTCACACACTCTTATACTGGGTAGAGAAATACCTTTGCCTGCTCCATTAAATTTTAAAATGCTGCGTCAGGCTTCCAGTTTTTTCAATTTATTTTTGTGCTGCGAAGGAAGAAAGCAGTTTGTTCAAAGATAAGCTTGCCCTATTGACTGCTTAATTGGTGGTAGGAGTGCATACTGTAATGTGAGGCTTTTGAACTCAGGAATCCCTGTGTTCTATCCTACATTTGGGATTTACCAAAATCTGGAATGGGATACTTTGTCTTAATGTCATTTACAAACTTCTGCAAACTCTTTCTACTTAAATTCAAAGGTTAAAGATACTGGAGACTTAACAGCAAGTCTCAGCTTTACCACAGAGTTGCAGAATGCACATGGGACAAGACTGTCTCAGCTCTTCTTATAAATGGAGTTAAAATTCTTTTCCTTGCTCTCTTCAGCCGATCTGTTAAGATAACATGAAGCAGTTCTTGAAATTTCTGTATTAAAAGGATGAGGATTAAATATTTATGCAAACTTAACTTGAAGAATTCAAACACTATTTTTTGCCAGTTGTTCAGTAGCCTCAGTCCATTGGTATTAGCTAAACACAAAATATGTTGCAGATACAATGACATGGATAAATGCAATCATCACAAGAACAAACAATGATATGGCATTTGAAGACATATAAAATATTCATTAAATTAAATTGTTTTAAACCAGTTTAACCATTGCCCACCAAAAGCCAGCTCAGGCAAAAATGTATTGTATTGTTTCTGGAATATTCTCTGGCTTTAGAGAAAATATTACCATTTTTCTGATGAGGACACTTTAATTAGACAAGACAGAATTCTCAATGTTTTTCTCTTTGGCTCACATGCTTTCCATAAATGAAACCATGAAAGACTAGGTGTGCTTTAATCTTAGGTTCTCATTAAATGTGAGTGTTCTATAGTATTTAAAATTCAACGTTTCTATGGAAGTAAGGTTGATTAGATTAGAAGACTTTGATGGAAAGTTTCTTGGGGACAGAAAGATGCAGGTTTGGAAAAACTACTGCAACCTGTTGTCACCTCATGAGGTGGAGTTGACTTTAGGAATCTGAAGACATTACTAGAGATTCTCAGTTCCCTAAATGGTATAGGTAAGAGTATTCTAATTCAGTAGGCATGCAACAATGGAATTTAATGTACATTTTGTAGGCAGTTGGTGTGGGAATAGAACCTGGATGCCTTGGAATCTAGCAGTTCAGTGTTAGAAACTGGAATAGAAATGCTGGGAGCCAAATGGCTTCTGGGACCTTTATTGTTAAACTCCTTAGCATATTGTCTATCCTTAACATACACTTTGAGGCTTCAAAGCAAATACATTTCAGTAATCCTTGAGTGTCAGCCAGGTGCAAAAAAATGGCACCCAGACTTTTTGAGGCACTCGCAAATTGAAAATCTTTAGGCGCAAAATGTGCCTGGTGCCCTGCTAATTTCGAACCCTGCCTCGGTGTGAGAAGTTGAGCTGCCAATGTTAAATACACTTTCTGAGCTCCATAGTGTGGCATAGCTTTATGCAACTGTAAAGTGTATTAAAATATTCAATATGAAGTTTTATCTTGAATTACAGGAGTCCTGCGGACTGTGGTAGAAGCAGCTAAGTCTGGAGTGTCTGTCCTCAGCTTATGTGAGAGAGGGGATGCCATGATCATGGAAGAGACTGGCAAAATCTTTAAGAAAGAGAAAGATATGAAGAAAGGTAACATACAATTTTCCAGCTTTATTTTTGACATACATCTCATGTTGCCTCATTTAAATTGCATTCATCATTGAATAGAATTAATTGTACAGTGATGTGGATTGTGGAGTTTGAGATGCAGCACCTGCAGACCCAGCCCAGATTTCCAGTGTGACTTGCTGCAGGTTGTTCCAGTGCTTACAAGCTTTTAGGCTTGTATTAGTTTGTATTCCAGATCTGAATTATTTGTTCCATTTTGTGCAGATAAATTATACTTTTGAACATCAGGCATTCCGTTTTTGTCTAGCTGGAAGCAGTTTAAAAATGCTGCTCACATTTCTGGCACTTCATGGAATCCAGTTAACTGGAAGGGGAGGATTTGAAATTACTTTTGTTCTGTCCCTAATGGGGTTGATTCAATACTTCGGCACCCAGCACATAATTTTCTTCCCCTCTTCTTTGTGTACCTTGAAGTCTGGCAAAAAAACCAAATTTTAAATTGATGTGAAAACCAACCCATGCTAGATTGCTTTGGGATTTCAGAGTGGCATAAAAGTATAAAATACCTATTAGCCTTGGGGATATAGGGTCCATGCTGTTTTGAGGATTGTAGTGTTATATGAACTGTTTACTTTAAAATACATTGACATGAGTTTAAGACATGTTGACTCTGTGTGTAGACAAAACCATGAATGGATTTGCCTTGTCCTGCATGATAGTTGGCCAGTCTGCATCCATACTGATACCTTGACAAGAAAAATGTGTCTTAATCATGCATAACATCATAAATCTTGGATAACAAAATAAATATTAAGCACTATAGTGTTTCATATTTCACAAAATTAAGGGCTGATAGCAAATATAAGTGGTCAGGCAACTTTGCATAGTTGTGGAATTACAGAATTGCAGTGTGTCTGAAATCCCATGAAGGCTTCTGCTGGAGGAAGGTTTTCCATCTCTTTTCTCCCTCCCCCCTCTCCATTTCCTCTCTCACATTTCTTGAGGGTCCAGAGCAGCTTTTTAGGGTCATTGGGCTACAAAGGAAAATGGAACTGGTGAAAATCACCCCATCCTCCCTCCCTAGGGAGAGTCCTATGGGCAAAATTCCATGCATGGGATCTCTGAATCCAAGCCATTGAATTACTGGCTCTGCAGCAGCATTATGATCTGTTGGAAAAGTAGCACATTACCGTCTGAAAAAGTGGTTCATACTCCCATAAATTATTCCAGGTCATACCTTAAGCCTCTCCCTCTAAGCACTGACCAAGCCCAGCTCATTTTATACTGAGGAAGCTGCCAAAGTTACAAGACAGGTTGGTGCAGCTGTAGCAGCTCTAGTACCACTCACAGTGTCAGCAGAAAAAGGATAGCAATCCAACCTAGTCGTTATGGGATTGATGTAGTCTTTGAATTACACAGGGCAACTTGTGTCCCAAATCCAAATGTCTGGTTTAGGGGACCCATGTTACGATACTTATTTCTGTCCTGCTTTTTAAAAAAGTTGTCAAAACAATGTCTGATACACAATCTAATCACATTAAAACACTAACACTTATACATACCAGTAACTATTATATTTGTGAGATGGAAAACTGTTACAGGGCTTGTGTAGATTGTATGATCTCATCACTGCTCCCTTTTTTGTGTAGGTATTGCCTTCCCCACAAGTATATCGGTAAATAACTGTGTCTGTCACTTCTCCCCCTTGAAGAGTGACCAGGATTACGTTCTCAAAGATGGTGATTTGGTCAAAATGTAAGCATCTCCATTCACTTTCTTGGGTTATCTGTTTTACCCTCAGCTGTATATTTTAAGCTGGTCTGCTCAGAGTGCATTACGCTATATATGGTACCTCTGAGCCACATCTTTGAGGACCAAAGTTATTGTTGGTGCAGGTGTGTGTTTGTGTTTTGGTTTAGTGTGGATTTCTCTTGGCAAATGAGACACATTTTAATGGTTCTGCCCTGCTTCCTAAGTAGAGATAGTCACTTTAACTGCTAGGGTGCCAACTATTGCGTGTACCATAATGGTTTAATAGGGTCAGAATGTGGAAGTAAAGTGTCATGTAAGCAGAATTTTTTTAAGCCTTTGATGTTGCAGAAGTTTCCTTATTGCTAGCTGTGGTTTAAATCTCTTTTTCCCTTTTCATGTTGCAGTGACCTGGGAGTCCATGTTGATGGCTTCATAGCAAATGTAGCTCACAGTTTTATCATTGATGCATCAAAGGTAAATCTCCTGCATGTGGCTTTGAGTAGCATGTGCACGTGCTACTTTCAAGACAGGTTTGGCCCCAGTAGGGGGAGTAATGTAAGCGGCATCCTTAAGTAGAACTGGCTTGCTAGTTATTCATTTGCAGCTATAGCTGCTAAGAAGTATGATGGGTCAAGGTTCTGAAACTGTGTAATACAAGTATCATACTGTATAAAGTATTCCATATGTTCTGGGCACAAACAGAATGTGTTTCCTATTTGGGTTTGCTTGATTTTCATGTCACTTTTAAGGACTTTTCTTTTATGCAACACTTAGTGCTGAGAATGTTTGTCCTGGGTAACTTTGCTCATTGCATTATCTGCAAGTGGTTGCATTTCTAGATGTATAGTGGCAATCCATCCCATTGCCAAGAATGTGGGGCAGCTGTATTGATCAGTCACTCCATCAGGTGCTGTACATTAATGTGTAACTTCTTAAGTGGCATGCCCTATTCAACTTGGCCAAAGTTGCAAGCTAAGCAAAATTCTCAATTATCATAACTGCAGCTCTTCAAAGTATGCAAGGCAAAATAAACTAATAATAATATAATATATTCCTGGAAAGGCTGCATTAAACTTTTGAATTTCTGCACAATTGCTGGAAATGTAGCCAGATTTTTTGAGTCACTTTGGTGACTCAAGCATTCTGGTGTGGATTGAGAACTCTTGCTACTTGTCAATTTGGTTTATTTAACCATAGCTAATGCTGATTTAGCATCTAAGGCAAAACAAAGAAAAGAGTGACTTGTAGGGCTGGATAATATTTGAATCCCATTTGTGAATTAAGGGAGTGGCAAAATACCGTATTTTTTGCACCATAACACTCACTTTTTTCCTCCTAAAAAGTAAGGGGAAATGTCTGTGCGTGTTATGGAGGGAATGCCTACGGGTGGCATGCCTACGGATTTTCCTCCTCTAAAAACTACGTGCGTGTTATGGTCGGGTGCGTGTTATAGAGTGAAAAATACGGCACTTTCAGCAGCCTTCCAAACACAGGTGCTCTCCATCTCTTTAGTACTTCCAACTCCTATGTTTCCTTGTAAGCATGGCCAGTGTGCAGAGACAGTAGGAGCTGTGGTCCAAAACATGTGCAAGTCATCAGATTGAGAAGGGCACCATTCAATCAGTTAAACACTTTTAAAAGACCTATTGATTCCAACAGGATGGGATTCAGATAAGGCTTAAACCCTCTCACTGGAATCAATGGGACAAGAGTGCTTAATTTTAAGCTCGTTTACTCCATTCATTTTTTGTGCAGCTGTACTGTGTCTTTAGGATTTGTCAGTGAGAAAGCGCTTTTCACTTTTCACCCCTTAGGAGTAAATGCTTATATGAATATTAGTTTTATCCTACCATTTCAGGAAACTCCAGTGTCAGGTCGCAAAGCTGATGTCATCAAAGCTGCTCACCTCTGTGCTGAAGCTGCTCTGCGTTTGGTTAAGCCTGGAAACCAGGTGACAATGGGTGGCTACTTTTTACATGAATTGGTTTCATGTTCCAGGATGGGTGACCAGAGGTTATGACCACAGATCCAATCCTCAATTTATTCTGAACATACAAATTAAAAATCACTGGCTTACTCTGGGAAGAGTATTAAACTGTTCTGAGGGCAACTGGCCATAGATAGCAGAAATGCTGGGGTGAGGAGTGAGGCGGGTGAGGAGAAAAGGTAGTAGTTACTGAAGAGTTTGTATTGCCATTAGTCTTTCTGCAAAAGGCTGAAGGTTCTTGGGTATTCCCCACCCCCAAACATGATAAGAAGTATTTGGCAGCTGAGCATTTGTTTAGTCTAATGACAATTTTAGGACAGGATGTAGAAAGTTCTGCTTTTCCCTTTCAGTAATTCCCTCCTAGTCTCGGGCAGTATGTTTATGCTACCGTATTGAAAACAAGAAATTGTAGATTTATTGCATTATTATTGACAATTAGTTTCTGCCTCAATTATATAGCATATATAACGATTTCAGTGGTAATTCTATTCAGCTTCTCACCATTAAAAGTTCTGTATGAAAGGATCATTGTCACACAGTGCCTTGTATACTGGAATGTTTTGGCTGCTTCTAATGCTGAACAACTTTCTATTGAAGGCTTGGAATTTATAGGGGGTTTTTATTGTGCAGGGAAGGGGGAATACTTTTATGATCCACTTCTCCAAAATAATAGCCAGTGTAGGAGCCGTTAAACTGTGTTGATCACAGGTTTCACTGCAGAATATGGTCAAATTCAACTTTAAATGCCAATATTCACCCTTTTCCAATAGAATTCACAAGTGACAGATGCCTGGAACAAGATAGCTCATTCATTTAACTGCACACCAATTGAAGGTAAGGATTAGCTAACTGAACAATGAAATGAGACAGCAGAAATAGAAGAGCATTTAACATAGCAATGATCCTTCTTCTGTAGAATTTGAAAGTATTGGAAGAGTAGTTATTGTGAGGACAGTATATCTGCTTTTGATGTTTGGATTACTTTGGTATAACATGCTTGTAAATAAACATTCCCTTTAGAGCTCTTAGGATGCTTCAATGTACACATTACTCCTCTGTTTCCTTCTAGCCTGCTCATTTGGCTAAAAGAACTGACTGCTTAAATTTGGGGTCACAGTTCAGGGCACAGGGTAATATGCTTTGAGGAACTTTGTTAGAAACTGAAATAGATGATCAAGGTATCAAGCTGAACTATTCATGTTGCTTTTATTTTGTTGATGGCACCAAAGTTGAATAAATCACCTTTGGGAGCAGTTTACAAAATAAGCTCACTGTAGGCGATAGCAAGGTAAAAGAAATGTGCTGTTTTAGTGATGTGTTATGGAAGGGTTCTCGGCCACCAGTCAGTTAATGTTTTTGTATTAGGCCACCCTGCAAAAAATGTGGTTCTAAGGTTAGATTTTTTCACATGCAGTGTCTTGTAGATCTGTGGTGTGCCTATGTAGGAAAAAAAATGTCAGCACAGTGAGGAGGAGGCTGCTCAAGCTGTCAAGGGAATCTAAGCAGCTACTGTTTTGGAAACATTCAAGTGTTATAATCATCCAGTCACTGGCAGCAGTTTATGAAACTAAACAGAGCTCTTTTCTCTCAAGGTCAAGACTTATTTCTCTCTCTCCACCAGCCCCCTGCCAATAGAAAGGTGCTATTTCCTTGCTCAAAGCTTGTGATGTGGAGGGCAGATGAGACATGGCTTTCCCTAGATTGAATCTTAAATATTGAAGATGTGCATTAAAGCAGGAAGGAATGCTTTGGTGTACTGATCTAGATTGTGTCAGAGGGTGGTATGGGGAAGAGAATAAATAGAATGGACAAATTTCTCTGGGCACATCATTTGTCTCTGGATGAGCAGGAATGCTTTGTTTGGTGACCCTGGATGTTAGAAGTCCCTGTAGTACTACTTGACACAGTGTTTCAGGCTTGAAATGGAAAGGTCTTTTTAAAAGTCCCAAGTTAAATGTGTCGCCTTGTTTAAGGGCACATTTAACACTTCTAAGCTTTCTTCTTGCACAGTACAAAATCCATGGGTTGCTAAGTAGTCACTTCCCTGACTAATTATGCCCCCTGAAGCAATTTCAGACCCCTGCTGTTTGTGATCTGTTCCTACTCTTGAAGAAATCAGTGGGGACTGGGGCAAGAGGATGCTTTTATTGTGTTGTGTGCTGCTTCTCTCCCTGGATTCAGAGGCATACAGTAGAGTTGGTAGTTTTGCAGTGTTGCAACTATCCAGCTGTGCCACAGTCTGCTTGTGAATGAGACCCTCATGGAGATAAACATAAGATATTTCAGACCTGCATCTAAAGATTTATCTAGATTTTAAACACGCATTATGAATGAGAGAGTTTAGAAGCAGACACTTCATACTTGTGAAATTACCAGTGTCAGAATTGGCTGCAGCTGCCTGTCAAGTGCAAACTCGTCTGCAAATCCATATTGTCATAGTATGGAGAGACTCTTAGGGTGCAAGGTACTGGGAGAGTGCTGTTAAGTTCAGCAAGGAGCAAGGAAAGATTCAGGAGCACAGAACTGGAACATAAAAAGTTAAATTGGAGGAAAGGGTAAAGAGATTGTGATGCAGAAAATAGAGATGAGGTTCAGTGTGCATGCTATGCAGTAGAAGGCAAAAGAGAGGGTTAAAATAGTAAGTTGCAGAAAGAGAAAAGAATATGTTGGTGGGAAGAGGGGAGGAGGTGGTGGTTAACAGAGTGGCCTACGGAGTTGACTCTTCGTTATTTGAAAATCTTTAACTCCTTACTGTAAATAGCTTTGAAATATTTTTATATAAAATAAGCCATTTATAAGTTGACTAAATAAAACAATAATAATGTGGCAAAAAGGCTTTTCTTTAGTAGAAATGGTGATGTAGCTGTCTTATTAATAAAGCAGCCTTTAGCTATTGGAATTGTGAATACCTATCCCAGGCTACACTTAGTGTAATTTTGAAGCTGTTTTTTAACAAGCACATGCAGACCTTTGGGCATATGACAAGATGTCTCTCTGATCGTTGTTTAAAAAAAAGAAAGTGCAGTGCAGTGCCTTGGATTATCAGCTGTGATTCACTGGCTGCTTTGCAACTCCAGTGCTAATAGATACCCTTTCTTGACAGGGATGCTATCACACCAGCTGAAGCAGCATGTGATAGATGGGGAGAAGACTATCATCCAGAACCCCTCAGACCAGCAAAGGTACGTGTCTCTTGTCTGGAATTTTTGCCAAGCCGTTTTTTGTTTGTGCCTTTTGGGCACTAGGAGTGCAGATGTGTTGTAAGATGAAACACATGACTTAGAATTAGTATCTTGCTTCATATTGACTCCCAAACAATGTTCAAATAGAGGTGGTCTTCTATTTTCATGTGTGTGTGTGTGTGTGTTTCTTTAAATCTAGAAAGGACCATGAAAAAGCAGAATTTGAAGTCCATGAAGTTTATGCCATTGATGTTCTCATCAGCACTGGAGAAGGAAAGGTAAGTGTCCTTGCTTAACACCTGTTCTATAATCAGGTGCCGTACAAGTTCTGCAACTTTATCTAAAGTGACAAGGATGTTAACTTCCTGATTAGATTGTTTGATATAGTGTCTTAAAAGCCAGTTAAGTTGGGAAATGCTCTACATAACCACAATCGTAGCCCAAAAAACATCCTTTACCCCCTTTTACTCTTTTGCTACCTTCCCTTTCATCATATAAGTAAATCTATATATTATGCTGCTAAAACTGTCTTTAATGACTTGCATGTCTTTAGGCAAAGGATGCTGGGCAGAGAACTACAATTTACAAAAGGGACCCTTCCAAGCAATATGGTTTGAAAATGAAAACTTCCCGTGCCTTTTTCAGTGAGGTGGAAAGACGCTTTGATGCTATGCCGTTCACTCTCAGGTACTCTTTGTTTTCTGGTGCCTCTCTGCATACACTTGGCAACGGGGATTCCACTTGGTAGTTTAATGATTGAATGGTTCCTGTCATTGCAGTCAGGGACGTGGGTGGCGCTGTGGGTTAAACCACAGAGCCTAGGACTTGCCAATCAGAAGGTCAGTGGTTCGAATCCCTGCGACGGGGTGAGCTCCCGTTGCTCGGTCCCTGCTCCTGCCAACCTAGCAGTTTGAAAGCATGTCAAAGTGCAAGTAGATAAATAGTTACCGCTCCGGCGGGAAGGTAAACATCGTTTCCGTGTTCTGCTCTGGTTTGCCAGAAGCGGCTTAGTCATGCTGGCCACATGACCCGGAAGCTGTACGCCGGCTCCCTCGGCCAATAAAGCGAGATGAGCGCCGCAACCCCAGAGTTGGTCACGACTAGACCTAATGGTCAGGGGTCCCTTTACCTATTTTACCTTGTCTCTTGCATGTATTGTAAAGTGAGCGGAATGTTCTGAGTTATATTGCTTTTCCTATTTTAAGCTGTGTGTAGAATGCTAGCCTCTTAATACAGGTAATAAGCAGAATTGTTAAGTGCTAAAGAAATCAAAATGTTGTACTAAGAGAAAGCGAATTCCACAGCCTATATAAGCTACGCAAGTGTCTTGCTTATTTGGTAACTGTGGTAACTGCTAACTGGGTAGGGGGCACTGAAACCCTGGGCGCAAGAAGTCTTACTCAGCTATCCCTTGTGAGATTGTGCCAGCATCTCCTCATTCTCAAAATTAAGTTTGCTGCCATAATGGGGGTGGAAAGTTGAGATTAGTAGGAACTTGAATTCTATGTCCAGTAACATGTTCTATATTTTGTGTGCATCTACACAATACATAAGCAATCTTTGGTACTATGACTGCAATTCTTATAGTAACCAAAGGATGCAGAAAAGCCTACACAAACAGTTTTTGTTTTTATGTTTGTTCCATACAGGGCATTTGAGGATGAAAAGAAGGCAAGGATGGGAGTAGTAGAATGTGCTAAACATGAGCTGCTACAGCCTTTTAATGTCCTCTATGATAAAGAAGGTAAGCACTTGTGCTGGATGTCAGAGCAATTTTTGTCTTGCTTTGGGGCTAGGCAGTTGGCAGCTCTGACTAATTATTATGCACTTTTTTACCTTTAGAAAGATATACTGAATTGATAAACTCTTTGTTGCCCCAGTATGTTTCTTGTTGAGAGCACTTAAACGGAATGTACATGTTGAATACAGATACATGCTTCATAACAGAGATTTTTGCTTTTTGGTTAAATTTGGGGGGTCACAGTTAGAGACTAGGACACATATTTTGTGTCATTTGCAAGAGTGCGCAAATACGCTTGCGAGTGGTGAGCACGTCTCTTCACCTGGTAAACACATTTGTGATGAGGGCAAACTGAAAGATGGGCAGGGACTTCTCTCTGGTTTTGGAAACAGAAGCAGTGAAACTATTTTTCTGCTTTGGAGTACTTCTGAAGCCCAGTGCAACTGCAGGGGTGAACACTCCAAGCCTAGAAGAAAGGCTTCATTCCTGCAGTTGTGTTGCTTTTAGCAGGTGCTCCAAAGCAGCAAAACAACTCAGTGCTCCTGAGCAACTACTTATCCAGTTAGTTAGACTCAATTTTAGAGTGTCTTTCAAGGGAGAGGGACAGGATTGTTGGTAACTACACATTTTGGTTGATTTCCATTTCAGCCACAACTGTGGACCCCTGGACACTTGCAGTAATATCTTAGACCAGTGAGAAATGAGAGTGTGGTTTGCTACTTCTTGAATAAGAACCTCAACAGTACAGTGGTACCTCAGGTTACATATGCTTCAGGTTACATACGCTTCAGGTTACAGACACCTCTAACCCAGAAATAGTGCTTCAGGTTAAGAACTTTGCTTCAGGATGAGAACAGAAATTGTGCTGCGGCGGCAGCAGGAGGCCCCATTAGCTAACGTGTTGCTTCAGGTTAAGAACAGTTTCAGGTTAAGAACGGACCTCTGGAACAAATTAAGTACTTAACCCGAGGTACCACTGTAGTGCCTTTAAAAGTTCAGGTGGGCTGAGGTTAGGTAAAAAGGGAAGGAAACCCCTGCTCTAATTTGGATAATTGAAATGAACATCTCATGGCAAGCTCACATACCTGTTTCTCCACTATTATAGCAGATCTGTCTGAACCAAACCAATCTTACCTCTTGGTTCCTTTTTTTTTTTTTTTTTTTTTTTTGTATGCTTGTCAGACTCTTGATGTAGGCAGTTGTCTAATACGGTGCATGGCTAATCTTTCTCTTAATTCCCTCACCCAGGAGAGTTTGTTGCCCAGTTTAAGTTCACGGTGCTTTTAATGCCCAATGGTCCCATGAGGATAACTAGCGGTCCCTTTGAGCCTGAACTCTACAAATCAGAATTTGAGGTGCAAGATGCAGATCTGAAGGTCAGTGGAATTACAGTGTTCTTTGTATAAGTGCCCAGAGTTCCAGGAACAAATGTTGTCACAGTAGGGAGAACTGCTTGAGTTTCCTATTCCCAGTGTAAATGTGATGAGATAAAAATTGATAGTTCTTGTTATTCCCAGTACCTGTTCATTAATAAAGCTGGGGAAGGAGTTCTAAGAGAGCGTGACAAATTTGGGATCCAAAGTAGGTTTTAACATGTTGAGGACTATCCCATAGAGAAGAAGAAAAGCATTTTAAAATAAAGTAAGCTTAGGTGGAGTTTTGCTTGGCAAAAAGGGGGTGGGCAGGGGGGTGGCAATTCCACATGCCACTACACCCAATCTGTTTTGACCATATGCCATTTTGGCTTTAGGGACAATCCCTGGAACATAATCCCCACATAAGTTGCAGGCTTACTGTAGTGTGTGTTCAGAACAGAAGTGAGGAACATTTTTTGGTCAAAAGGCCATGTTCACTTTTGGTCAAACTTCTAGAGGTTGCATGCCAATGGTGAGTCTGTCCCAGGGGTCTGCAACCCGCGGCTCCGGAGCCGCATGTGGCTCTTTTACACCTTTGCCGCGGCTCCGGGGCGGATACTAGCGAGGGAAGGAGGCGCATTGTGTGCCCCGACACTCCCCACTGTGGCGGGCGCTGTACTGGCTGTGACTCGCATGGGGGCGGTGCGTGCATTAGTCACGCACCGTCCCGACATCACCTTCCCGGTTTTGCGGCTCCCAGTTGTTTTTTTCTTCGGAAACGGGTCCAAGTGGCTCTTTTTGTCTTAAAGGTTGCAGACCCCTGGTCTGTCCCACACAAAAGTAGATATGGCAAGCCAAGGTATGCCCCCCCGCCAAAAAGAACCCCACAGAGATACTACATATGCAGCCCATGCTTCTGTTTTCCACTTCCTGAAATCGGCTTTGAAAGAAGCAATTCTATTTGAGCCAATGAATAGCTTAATTGTGGTGCCACGATGTTCTTGATGGGATCACAGCACATGGGAAGGTGAGAGTTAACTTCCATCTCCAGCTATGACACCACCGCCCTACAATTAGACTTTGGGAGGGAGGAAATAATTCTGTTTGCTTCTACCAAGCTTTTTCAAGCCTGTGGCAGGGGAATGAGGTGAGGAGAGGACTCTGTGGGCTGGATGTAGAGGCCCCAGGGACTGTTTCGGGTTCATAGTTCCTTACCCTTCTAGGATTACGGTGTGCCACAAATATCGCCCTGTCGTGCACTGAATGGGTACCTGTATTAAGTGCTAAGAAGAAAAAGCCTTGCCTCCCCTAGCTTTTGTGCCTTTTTTTTTAAGTACAAAAATGTTTTAGGCATGTGGTCATGTGAGATATCATGTTTAAGCGATTTGCTGCTTCTTTCTAAAGAGCTAGTAAAGTTTTTTGTTGTGAATTGTAATGAGGTGTAAGAACAAGTGAGTTCATAGAAAGCATTTTGAATTAAAACCAAAATGATTTTGAAGGCCGTTTTACACAAATGCGAGCACTTACTTGCTAAAGTGAAACATGCAAGTCCCCCACCCCTTGCAATTCTTCTTTCTACTTCTTAGGAAAATTTAAATGACAATTTTATAAGCTTGTAATTTCTAAAGCGGCAATGTGAGGCTCCCAGACTCACTACTGTTGAGTAATTCTCTGCAAGCAGGTGAAACTAGAAGTTGCTGGCTCCAAAGGATGCATAGCTCAGCTTTATGTGAGGCTAATTGTTAGTCCCAATATGTGCCAAGCATTCTAGGACTGGCTGCATTCCTTTATGGCTGGCAGTGATTTTCCCTTCCTTGTTGTCTTAGAAGTAATCACACTCTAGGTATCTCCTTTCGCTCCTGACATTTTCCCCTCTTGCAGGCACTCCTACAGAGCTCAGCAAGCCGCAAGGCCCAAAAGAAGAAGAAAAAGAAGGTACTTGGTTGTGTTTGTGTGCTAATCTCATTACATTTTTTAAATACTGTAACCTGCCCTTAGACCTTATGTGAAGGGCAGATTTAAGTGTGTGTGTGTGTGTGTGTGTGTGTGTGTGTGTGTGTGTGTATAAAATTGTGTTGTTGCCATCATTATGGCTCTTGAAGACAATGTGACCTCAAATTACTATGTTGATGCCTCAGCTCAGAGGTGGGGAACTTCTGGCCTGTGGTTCTATTTAGGCTTGGCCATATGGTCTGTGAAGCCATTTTGGCCAAGCCACACCCACCTACCCAACGCCTGGTGTCATGTATGATGTCAAGTGAGGGGCAGGGACTTGGACAAAAGGGCCTTTGGAGGCACCACTGTTGGTGGTGCCTGCAAACCCCCTTGCTCAGTACTTCCCAAGCATCCGACAATCAGCTGATTGTCAGGCGCTCGGGAAGTGAAACGCAAGGAGCTTTGCAAGCTTCCTTTGGAAACAAAAACTAAAAACACACTGTTTTTAAAAGCTAATCGACAGAAGTATGGCCCACCCACCTGTCAGCGTTGGCCCATGGAGGGTGAGGGAGATAAGGATCTAGCCTTCTGGTTGCATTCAGTTCCCCATCCCGCCTTAAATCTTCTTAAACAGGATACGATAATAGTACAGCATATTTTAAAACTCCGTTTTTTCCAAATGACTGGTAGGATTTCATGAGTTTGACAACTGCAGGGTAAATGGGTGCAGTTGCTTAATATTGGGCCAAATGAAGAACTTACAATACATATGGATTCTGGGGGCTTATTTCTTTTAAAGTGTCTATCAGTATTTAAAGTTTCTTAAGGTCTTAGGTGGAGTTTTATGCGGGTAAAGTTTTAAGATATTTTGATCAGAAATTTCATGCAAACCTTACAAAGAAAAATCCAACTTCATATAGGTTTGGGCAGGCATTCCTTTGAAAGCTGAGGTGTCCTCTTTAAAACTGTTAATAACTGTGAAATATTTAATGCTGTGTCTAGGGTTTTTGCAAACTGTTCCTTTCCTTTCCTAAGTATTAGCTTCAGTTTCAGTTAATATCACCCGCTCTGTTCCTCTAGGCCTCTAAGAATGCCGAGAACGCCACAACAGGGGAAACAGCAGAAGAGAATGAGACTGGTGACTGAACAGCTCTGACCGCCTCTGCGTAGCACCTGATTCTTTCTCTCAAATGCCCCACTCAAAACAAGAGAAACAAATATCCATTTACGGCTGTTTGTCTCATAGGACCAAATGACAAATAGCCTGGACTTCCCACAGAGTGTAACCAGTTGTGACTGACTTTGCCACTGAGGGAGGAGTCTCTTGGCCACTTCAGAATACTTTTAAAAGTATGAAATAATAAAATCAGGAGTAAAAACTAACCTACATCCAGTCTTTATAGCCTTTGATACTACTTGTGCTCATTAGAGGTGAACACATACAGTTCTGAGCTTTCGTCTAGTTCCCCCCCCCCCCATTCCCTTTTGCAGGTACTCTGATTCCTCTGAAAAATCCTCAAGTATCTTCACAACTGAAGTTAAAAATGCAAAAGCTCTTGGGTTTAGAATTTCATTACATGCAGTTAATGTAACTTGCATGCCTTCTTCCTATAATAATCTTCAGTCATTTTTTTCCTGGCTTAAACCATATAGGACATTCTTAGGGTTCTTTTGTGTGTGTGTTTCTTTTTAAACTATCAACCTTGTATTTTTAAAGTTGACAGGAAGCTGGTTTAAAGATCATTCTCCGAGTAGATAGCTTGTCTTCGTAAAGATGCTACATTTCTTTTAATTTGTGTGATTTTATTTTTATTTTTAAAAAATAATAATTACCCCAGTGCAAAAAATATGGTAACTCTCACAAAATCCTTTGAGACAAAAGTGATACCTGCAGCTTCCTCCCTCTAGTTTTCTTTTGATAGTTTGACATTTTATTCATCTGCACTTGTCTGTTGCTTTTTGTGGACTAAAGATGGTTATCCAGTGGTTATCCGTCTGCTAACAGGAAGAACCTGTCAGTGGAATAGAGAAGGCAGGCAATTCCCCCCCCCCCCCAGTTTTCCGTCTCCATGCAGCCCTCTGTGCTTCTCAGATCTGTTCTGCAAGGTCCCCCAACCTTCTGGAACAGATTTAAGGGGCTGCATGGAAAGGGGGAATAGCAAAAAATTGCCTGTCTTCCCTATTCCACCGACAGATTGCTTCAGTCAGTGCATGGACACGTGGATACTTCCGTTCAACTTGCCACTGCTCAGGTTGATAAGTCGTATAAAGTAGGATTTTTCAGAAGAATTCCCTCCAAACATCTTTTTTACATGAATGAATGCAATGCTACATAAGTGGTTGGACCTGGAACAAGCTCTTTGTGGGAATCGCTTTTCTATAGTATGTCTTTTTAAATTGTCCAATTGAATTGTATATGATTGTGGGATTTTTTTCCTATTGTATTCCTAACCAGGTCCCTGTCTAAGACACTTACTGTAGCTGAATTGAAGACCTGTCTTGTTAGGAGGGGGAGCTCTAGTGCTCTCTGGCAGGCAAAGTCCTTCTTGACCAATATATCTGGATTTCAAATATTTTAAAAAAAAAAATTGCAGTTACTACCAAAGTTTCAAGTCCATAAAAGGAAATAAACACATGGGTTTTTTTCCTGAAAAACCTTTTCCATCACTCTTTGTAAACTTTCTACTTTTGATTTCTACTCTGTTCTCTTGCTCTTTTGTAAGGGTTGCTTTCAGTGCTACGTTTGGGAGGTAAAATTGGGAACATGTTGAGCGGAGGCTGAATCGTATGAAAGCGATGAGCCTGGAGGATCATGCACAAAACTTGCAATTAACTGCCATTTTAGTTTTGAACTGCTCCCATTTGTTAACCATGAACAAGGGAAGGGAGAAGAACTTGTTCAAATGAGGAATATTTTAGCATTTATAAGTAAGTATGTTTTCGTACCGCCTTTCCATAAAGGAAAGGCTTGAGTTCAGCCACATTACCAGTTTATAAACCACTAAGACTTGCTGGCGGTTAATTTAATTTTCTATCTTTATTTTGAAACGTCAAGGCAATTGTATCTCTTGATTAAAAAAAAAAAATGCCGTTGGAAATTTTGGAAGAAAATTCCCACAAACTGTTCTGTAACTTGATTTTTTTTCCAAATAAAATTGATTAGTGACACCTCTGGATAGATGAATGGGTCTGCTATGTTGAGGGGGGTGGAAGGAATCTGGAGTGTTTCGGACCTAAACGTGGTATGCATGAAGAAATGTTCCATCTTTTATATATTTATTAGCCATGATGACAGAGAACGTTAAAATGTTGAATTCTCTTCATGATTCTAAACTGCTGCGGTCACCAAAGTTCTAAATATCCAGAACATGCTAAAAATCTAGGAGTGCAGCTTTCCTGGTTAGTGTGTCCCTTACATCGCCTTATGGATGAGCAGCTTTTTGGAGGATGGAGGGTAGTTATCTCTTCATTTTAATGTCCATGAAGGAGGCGTGAGCATTAAGTATTTAAGCCTCTCTTGCATGAAGCAGGCGTGGGGAACCTGTACCTCTCCAGGTGTGTTTGAGCCCAAACTCCCATCAGTCCAGTGGCTCCTGATGATGGGATTTGAGGTCCATCCTAATCTGGTGAGCCACAGTTTCCACATTCCCGGCATAGTGAAACTCTGTCGCTCTCTTTGCTAACGTTTTAGAAGAGTAAAATTTTGAGATTCTTAACGCTTGGCCTACAATATGTTATATTTATTCTTTGCTGTTAAGCCAGAGAGACAGCTCCTTACATTCTGGCATTAATGGGATAATGGTTCGGTGTCGTGGTTATTCTAACACAGGCACCCCCAACCTGCTTCCCTCCAGATGGTTTGGCCTACAACTCCCATGAACCCTAGCTAACAGGACCAGTGGTCAGGGATGATGGGAATTGTAGCCCAAAACATCTGGTGGGCCACAGGTTGGGGATGCCTGTTCTAACAAATCTCATTATCCTGATCCCATGGTGTGCCAGGCCATACAGCAGTAGTAGAAGACAAGGCATGCAGTACATTTGCAGCGCAGGTGGAAAACTGCCTCCTGAGTGTTTTACCTTGACATTGCAGTAGCTGTTGATATAACTACCTTGCAAGAGAATGCCATGCGATGACTTGTTCAACCTGTTGTCTTGTAACATTCTCCGAAGTGTTCAGAAAAGAGGGTCCTTACAACACAGTTGAGTTGCCCTTTACCACACACATTGAATGAAGTGGAAGAACTTCTGTGTTATGATGGATATGTGTAATGAGAAGGCATAGATCATTGTTAAGGGGGCTTTAACAGAATGCCGTTTAGTGAGATGCTTTATGTCTTCTTTGGCGATCACTCGTAGCTGAGCAAGATTGTCTTCCATGAACACGTTCTTAATAGTGTGTCCATAAGTGACTGTGGAGGCAAATTCTGGATCTGCACATCTACAGTGGGGACATGTTTCCTGGCGTGATCCCTGTGAGGATTTGCCAAACATGCCTTCATCTTGGCACGTTTCTCCCTTCTGTTTTGCGTTCATGCTTCTTCAAAGTCCAGGACACCTTTGGTCAAGGCTGTTCTCCAACTGGAGCGATCGCAGGCCCGTGATTCGCACTTGTCTGTGTTTATACTACATTTAAGATTTGCCTTGAGAGCACCTTTAAACCACTTTTGTTGCCCACTGGCATTATGCTTGCCTTTCTAACGTTGGGAATGGAGTACAGTGGTACTCTGGTGACGTACTTAATTCGTTCCGGAGGCCCGTTCTTAACCTGAAACTGTTCTTAACCTGAAGCACCACTTTAGCTAATGGGGCCTGCCTCGCTGCCGCCACCGCGCCGCTGCGAGATTTCTGTTCTCATCCTGAAGCAAAGTTCTTAACCCAAGGTACTATTTCTGGGTTAGTGGAGTCTGTAACCTGAAGCGTATGTAACCCGAGGTACTACTGTAGTTGCTTTGGAGGACGATAATCAGGCATATGAACAAAATGACCAGTTCAACTAATTTGATGTGGAATCATTGCTTCAACATTGGTCTTTGCTTTTTCCAGTACACATTTCTTTGCCTGTTTTCCCAAGTGATATGTAAGACTACTGCAACCTGAGAAGGAAGTGCCTTTGAAATATTCCAAAATGAGTTCTGTTCTGAGGTCTCCCATCAACCTTGTCTCCTTTATGTTAGAATTGTGACCATTATAATTGTATAAAGAAAGCTTATACTTAGTTGGTCTTTAAGGTGCTACTGGGATTATTTAAAAAAATTTTTTTTGAAAGATTATTTTAAAGACTGTCTTGAGACAAAAGACTTGATTCTCTTAAGGGAGTTCTTTTTGGATCATCTTTTAATAATAATTTAAAAATTATATTTCATCTTGTTATTTACAGTATTCTAATTTTTCTTAATTCTGTGGACCAGAAGTGCACATTGTACAGGCTGGATTAAACAAAATAGCTGTGCTAGCAGAAGCCAATGCATCAAATCCTGCTATTTCAATGGGGGGCTTCCCCCTGTCCTCACCCCACCCCCTCCATTGGCTTTGGGGGATGAGGAGAACCCCCAGATCAGCACACAGATGAAGGACAGGGGAGATAGTTCCATCCAACAAGCAGAAAGGCTTGTGCTGATGGAAAAGTCCTTAACACTACCCGCCTTGGATTTCTATAAAACACAATTTTAAATTAAGATAGGCCTGAAGCAGAGATGCTAATGTAGATTTTTAAAAAATGCAGAAGACTTAGGTGATGTGATTTCCTGGCTTGCTTCCATTTTTACAATCTGTTGAAGAATAGGTGCAGTCATTTCATTGCGGACATTTTCAGATGGCTCCAAATTTGTAAGACTGCCACACTTTAGCTGTTTCTTTTATTAGGTGGGATACACAAAGAGCAGAACTCAGCTTTTTGTTGGTATCACATGCTGCCTGATATACTTCATGTCTTCTTTCTGAGGTCTTGAACTAATCTCCATTGCTAATGAATTCCTTGAAGCTGTGTGTTTGCAGAGACGTCCTGTGACCTTGGGACTCCTTTGGGGAAAAGGGTGGGATATAAATTTAATAAATAACTGAAATAATTAAAGTGGGAGAAGCAAATGCTCAGACAATAAGCTCCTCAGAATAAAGTGGTCACTAAATATCAGCAGCAGGTTTCCAAATATCCATGGTTTTCATTTGACGAGGGCTGGGTTTGACTTGAAAAGTGCATGTAACTTCACAAAGATGTAAACCTGAGGTTTTGAGAAGCCTGCAATCCTGAAATGTAGTATTTTTCTATGTAGGAGCCGGGAGTGTGGTCTTCCCCACCCTATTGTATTTCAAGTTCTTAACAAAAAAAGAAGACGACTTAAATCTGCGGGGTGGGGTGGGTGTATATGATATTGACTTTGACTTACCAGTAACAATTTTTATTTTCCTTTGCAAAGCTAGGCAAGGGCCCATTTTCATTAAATATGTTTGCATTAGCATAGAAAAAGCAGGTCACATTTTACTTCACATTGCACCCTTAGTATATCAGGTACAGCGAGTCCAGATGACAATTGTAGGCAATGAATTTATACATGGGAAAGCCTGCATATACTGTAGCATTTTCATAACATCTTACATATAGCTAGATCCTAGGAGGGATTGCCAACCTGACCCATGGGCACCAGGTTGTTGACCCTCATGTAGTTTTGTGGTGGTTTGGGGTTTTTTGTTTTACAAGGAAGATTTATGTGTAATTCTGGTCTATGTGAAATGTATTTGGGGGGTAGAGACTGAGTGGTGTGGGCACTGGGTCAGTTTTGTCTACTTAGGATTGGATAGTGCTCCCTTGTAAGTGTGCACCTTGTGTGTGCTCCTAGGCTAGTGTTGTGAATATGCAATTCCCAAGTATTTTGGGTACAGCCAAGTGTTAAGAATGGTTCAGTTGCTCTAGTTCCAAACACCTTAAATTAAAACCTGTTAGGTGCATCCCAGTCTTCTTTTTACCTATATGCTAAGGGCGCAATCCTATTATGCCCTTACCTGGGATTTGTTACGGCACAAATATGCCTAGGATCAGCCTGCCCATGCCTATAATTCAAACGATCAGACCCTTTATTTAAACATGATTATTCCGTGGGCGTTTGCTAAAATCCTAGGCGTGTTGTTCCATGATTGCTACAGTCCGTAGGGAAGAGCTGCAGCTTAAAACTACACTTTTGGAAGTCTCCCAGATGCGCAGGCGGACTCCGTTTGCGGATTTTTTTGCAAATGCTCTCTGCACATGGTCAAAGACGGTCTTGACAGCATGTTTCAGCGCTTAAAATTTAATTCCACCGAAGAGTTGGGTGTGCTTGTAGCTATTAACTGCTCCTCCGCCGGACTGTCCGGCTAACAGTGCAGTCTATGCGCCGGTTAAGTCTTCGTGAACTTAGTGGGTCTTATTTCCAGATGTTAGGAAGGGTGGCTGAGGCTCCTACATTCACGTCCAAAATGGCGGCGGAGCACCCGACTACACTCTGAGAGAAATGTGTCCCCTCTCCCGTGCGCAAACTACAACTCCCACCATGCAATGCGAAGACCGCCGTTTGTGACGCGCCCCTGCCGCCCGCCGCGTGACGTATAAATAGCAACCGACCGCCTACCTCTGCCTTTCCTTTGCTGCCGCCACCGCCATCTTGTGCCGGAGCTGCTCTGTGGTGCCTGGCGAGGTCTATCCGTCGCCATCCGGCCACAGCCTTGCTGCCTGTTCTCAGGGACTGAGCCCGGGGGACCCACCCCGACATGAGAGCTAAGGTGAGTGGGGTCTCGGGTTTGGATAGCGAGCTGACCCGTGAACGTAGCTGGGCTCGAGGCCTGCGTTGCCGTCTTTTGCAATGGGGCGGGCTATTGTTTCGGTTGGCCGGGTGCGAAATGGGGAAGGTTATTATGACGAGCGGGGAAGTGGAAGAGTTGCCAAGACCGCCTCGTGCTTCTCTGCCAGGCGAGGCCCTCCTGATATTTTGGGCCTACACGGTGATAGGAAACCCTGCTGAGGCCTAGGTGCGCGATGGTGTGTGAATATAGAGAGTTGGGCCTCGCAGCTTGGAGAGGGTGGAGGAATAGCTGGTAAAGCGAGTGTCATGGGGCGATTCTGCATGAGAAGCGAGTCTGTAAACCTGATACTTGATGAAGGCATTTATCAGGGCCGCCCTGAGTTTTGTTAGTGACTATTGTACATGCGCATTTAGGCGTCAGTCCCATTGAACTTGCTGGGGCTTTCTCCTAAGTAAGCAGTGCACAAGATCGCACTATCAAATGTTTTTTTCTGGGCCCCAGGTATGTAGAGCTGTTGTTTGAATTTTTAAATTGACATCAAGACTCTGCCAAGCTCCAGAGTAGCAATTTTAGGAAATGACACTAATGGATAAAATGCTGTTGGTGCTGGGCCCGTTTTTTTAAAAAAACTACAAGTTGAGATCTTGCACCTCATATATGTTTAAATACCAGTGTATTTGTGTTACTCTTCTGGGTTTTGGTGCTATAAAAAACGCTGACTTTGTCTTTCCTTTCTCTCCCCTTTCTCTAGTGGCGAAAGAAGCGAATGCGCAGGTATGTGAGCATGTGTTTTTATTTTACTGTGCAACCCACTTGTTTGCTTTGCTTTTGAAGATTCTTGATTAGAGTTCTCGAAAGTGCATTGACTAATTTAGTAATACCGTTGTAACAACATGGGCATCTAAAAGTTTAAATAGTAGCTGTTGAAAATTAAAATCTGAGGACCCCACTTGTTTCTAAGTTCAAATTTGGTCTACTGGCTATGTAGACTCCCACTATGCTAGCTTAATAAATTCCATTGAGCTCAATGAGGCTTAATGTTAATGTTGCTAGGTTTCTTACATTGGTGCAACCAGAAGTCCATACCAGTTACTGATGCAAAGAATCTAGGCAAGACAGATGCAGATGAGCTATACTAACCCTAGGTTATCTAAATCGCAGGTGGATGAAGACATGCTAGCAGTGTGGTGGAGCAGTGGCTGTTCTGCAAGGCAGTGCTTTAGAAAAATGAGTGATAATTCAAAGTATAAGACTTCCCAGTAATATAATGGAAAACATACAGTCAGGATGAATACAGACTGCCACATGTTGCATCCAGAGAAATAGGCTTTCCCTCAAGCCTGTTCATCACAGATTCAACCAGTGTAAAACAGCAAGTGAATCTCACTGGGGATGCACAGAAAATAAGCCGAACACAGGTCAATCACTAATGCATGAGGCATTAGTACAGAGGCAATTTCCTTGCATAGATGCATGCCTGAATGCAATGATATCCAATGATATCCATACTAACCAAAGTAGAATTAGCCTTCTCTTTGACTACAACCCCTTTTTTGTTTTTGAGGCACTTATACCTCAGTGCTTTACATTCGTTCTTGTTCCCAACATAAGCTTTGCACCCACTAGGGATCATAAATACAGAAACATTAGAATTGGTGCTATGTGAAATAGCCCTGCAGCTGTTGTATATAGTTATCTGAGACACTCTGTTTGTACTTTGGAACACCCACTAGCAGATAAACGATTTAGCACAGTGGGGCTTGGATGAAACAAGCCTAGGAATGTATTGCATATGTGATAAATGAGAATTTCATTGAGGGCAGGATCTCAACTTTTGGTAAAAAGCTACTGTTTGAGATGGTAGGTAATCTTTCATTTTCCCTTCACCATTGAATACCTTAAGCAGTTGAGAACTTAAGTGTGAATTATTTTGCTTTTTTTATATGATTCCCCTTCTCCCGCCCCCCAATGCCCTCCTCCCCAAAGTAGGTATCAGTACTTCTCCACTAGTGATCAGTCGCCAATGCTTCTCCTTCCCCTCCTCAGAAAAGTACAGAGGGAGGCTTCTGTGGTGGCTCTTCAACTAATCAGGACAGGTTGCAATAATGCAGGCAGTAGTGGTGCTTTTATTGCAATAAAAGTGGAAAAATACCACTCCCTGCATTATTGCCATCTGTTCTCAGTTGACGGGGCAAGACAGCTACAGGCTTTGCCACAATCATTCTCTCCAATGCCTTTGGGCTCTGCCTGTAACATACATGTTGGGAGTATGAAATTGTGATGCCAAAGAAATTAAGTGTTTCTACTGACAACTGCAAAGTTGTTGGCTGCCTGTTTAGTGCCAGGCCCGGTTCACATTGGTGGCCCTCTTTAACCTGATTTTTTTTTACCTCTAACCTGCTTAACAGGAATGAATAGGAGGCAGGAAGAAGAGCTGCTTGAACTGCATCTTGTTTTGCTTTTCTCAGTTGCCTTTTGATTCTGCAAGTAATTGGTGTGGTAGGAAGGATATTGGAGGAAATGACTTACTTTAGGAAAAGTGAACTAAACATTTATTTAGTTATACAAGTATTTCTGTACTGCCATACAGTATTAGGGTGGGGTACAACATCGAAACCTTAAATGCTATTGAGAACAACACAGATAATCATTAAAGTAGCTGGCTAATCTAAAATTAAGTGGCTTCAAAGACCTGTTGGCGTAAAAGTCTTCAAGAGAAACCTGAAAGGAAAAAACGGTACCTACTGAATCTCTGCAGAAACAATTTTTCACTTCATGCGACTGGAAACACTACATTGCCTTATGGTAGAATGTTTCGCTAGTATTGACAATTAAAAGAATATTATCCCCTGCAGGCTGAAGCGCAAAAGGAGAAAGATGAGACAGAGGTCCAAGTAGATGTCTCACAGTGCTACTGAAGCTGCAGAACCAGAGCATGGAAGGGGCAGAGCTTGAAAAGCTGATTTCCAGATAACACCTATTTGCTGCTGCTAGAAGACTCCTTGCCTATCTTCAGGAGATTCCATCTTAAAGCTTAAGAGCGGTGATCTTTCAAGGGGTGTGTGGGCCCCTGAGCTTTACTCTTCTGGACTGATCTTGTTCTTTGTGGCTTGATGTAGTGACTTGTATACAATAAAATTCCTTTTTTGGGGGAATTCAGCACATTTTTTCCCCGTACCAAATGTTGACATTGTCAGTAAAAGGTTTGAAACAGTTATGCAAAGGTTATTTATGGGGAACTTTGAGAAATTGGGGAGGGTGCGTGTGTCAGCATCCAGTACATACGTATCTTACTGCACTCAAATCACTTCATGGGTGGGGTAGGATTAAGTCCTCTGGTATTCAGGCTAAAATGGGTGCTGATATTTTGTAAAGGTTTCTTTAAGTGAAAGCAATCTGGGTTATATCCAGTTTTAATCCCTACTCTTGAGTAAAACGGTTTGATACAACCCTCTGCTTCTAACCTGGCCAACACCATAAGCTCCTTTGCTCCTTTGTTTGGGCCAGAATCAACAGGTGCATAGCTTTGAACCATACAAGTGTCTCTGCTTGTGAGCTCATAGGAGGTATTGTGCCATCTTCAGATGTGGCAGAGATAAGACTTACTGGTCTACTTTGAGAGCAAGATGATGCCCATGAATGTGAATCCCTGACCTACAGTAACTACCAGTGTAAGATGAAGTGAAATGTGTGGTTGGAAAATACATTGGGGTTGTCAGCACCCATATTAATTTTAGCTAGGTTGGGCTGCTTTGGAAACATGAGACTGGAGTTTTAGTTCATTTACATGAATCTGGCTTGTTTTTTTCATCACAAAAAACAACTGTCATCTCACTTCCCATGACAGTAATGTTCTAATGCAGATGTTATATCCATCCAACTATCCATGGTTCCTTAAACAGTAATCTGGTGCTAGCAAACAAGGACTGCATAAAAAAGAAAGGTATAAGGAGCAATACAAATGGATTGTCAATCATGTTGAATTCAGAACTCTTCATGGTCCACAAGTGCTTACAAGGGAAATGCTTGACAGACTTCTTGATTTGTAGGTTAGGCACCCAGGCAGGATAGTTTCCGCTCTTGTACGAGAGCAGTACAGTACTGTACACTCAAGATCTAGACTAGCTTCTACAGTTTGAGAACCTTTATCAAGTTACGCAGCACAGTGGATAAACATCACAGACCACTTGTAAATTGCTGAGTGGGTCACCTGATTATTTTTCTGCCTCTGGTGGCTGCTGTGCTTTATTAGATGCTTTATGATACTTGAGGTAAAGGAACCCCTGACCATTAAGTCCCAGTCGTGTATGACTCGGGGGTTGCGGCGCTCATCTCGCTTTACTCGCCAATGTTGGTCCGCAGACAGCTTCTGGGTCATGTGGCCAGCATGACTAAGCCGCTTCTGGCGAACCAGAGCACCGCATGGAAGCGCCATTTACCTTCCCACAGGAGCGATACCTATTTATCTACTTGCTCTTTGACATGCTTTCGAACTGCTGGGTTGGCAGGAGCAGGGACCAAGCAATGGGAGCTCACCCCGTTGTGGGGATTCGAACCGCCGACCTTCTGATCGGCAAGTCCTATGCTCTGGTTTAACCCACATTCTTGAGGTGCTGTGGTCTTAAATCACAGAGCCTCTTAGGCTTGCGGATCGGAAGGTCAGCAGTTCAAATTTGCAACGGGGTAAGCTTCCTTTGTTCCTTCCCAGCTTCTGCCAACCTAGCAGTTCAAAAGCACACCAGTGCAAGTAGGTAAATGGGTACTGCTGCGGAGGAAAGGTAAATGGTGTTTCAGTGTGCTCTGGCTTCTGTCACAGTGTCCCATTGCAATAGAAGCGGTTTATCATGCTGGCCACATGGCCCAGAAATCTCTCTGCGGACAAACACTGCTCCCCCGGCCTGAAAAGAGATAAGCACTGCACCCCTTTGTCTCCTTTGACTGGACTTCGATGTCCAGGGGTCTTTTGCCTTAATTGTATTTTTACACTGCATATTGCCTAAAAGTTTGCAGACCATCTCTACCAACCAGTTCAGTAACCCCTGATTTTAGTATACAAGCCACAGAACAAGTCGATTCCTTGTATGACCTAGACTAGAAAGTGCTGAGAGTTGGGAAAGGGCAATGGTTGTGTAGAAACCTGTGCTCAGAGGGCTGGGCTGGCGCATGCAAGAGTTAGGTTTTTACCATAACTAAATTGTGCCAATTGAAAATTTCCCCAAAACGATTTATCTCTTGGTTACACGATTTGGTCTCTTGGAAATCGGAACAGGTGAAAAAACGCTTTATAGGTTAAAAGCTGGCCTGTATGAAAGGCCGGGCTCCGGGAGACCGCCTGACTATAAGCAGCGGGCCCAATAACAGGGAGCCATGTAATAGTTGTGGGGCAGTGGTGAGAAATCCTATCGCAAAAGGCTTCACGGTTGTAAACACGGTTATGGCAGCGTGAATGCATCGCACGCCACGTTTTCTTACAAAGCCCAGCAGCGTAAAACGTGTGTGTTGTTGGGTGGAGTATAAAGCGCCTCGTCCCCTCCGATACATGCAGGGAGGCGGGAGAGAATGAGAAAAGGGAGTCCCGTTGCCACGGCAACCGCCGCTGCCCGCATCCCTCCCTAGCAGCCGCGCGCGTAGGAAGAACCATAGAGTACTTCCGGTGGTGGCGGCAGGAGGGGCGTCACTGCGGAAGGGGCTGCGCTTTGTTTGGACCAGAGGAGGTCGGTGTGAGGGTGAGTGGCTGGGAGATTGGAGTGGGGTGGGGGGGGGGTGACATGCCTGGCGTGGCCTTCGCTCCGGCTCGGGGTTCGAGAGTTCCCCAAGGGACGAATGCCGCCGAGCCTCGAGAGACCCTGAGGCCCCTTCTCCTGCCTTGGCCTCTCGCCGCGGGGTCTCCTTCCCCTTTCAGCCGAGCGGACCCTCGCCGAGAGGGAGCGGAGGCCCTGCCTCGGCCCTTTACGACTCTCGGGAAGTTTTCACTCCGGCTTAGGGTTGCTCTTTCGGGGGGGGGGCGGGGGTCAGGCCGGGCGATGCTGCGAAGTTTCAGGTGAGCTGTGGATTTCAGGTGTGCCCAGGATTTCAAGGGGGGAGAACTTCGTTACGTTGTTGTCACTGCTCTTGAGCCGAAGACATCCTCGATCCACCCTGAGATCAAAGAGATTGGCTCTTAGTTTTCATCATCTTCTTTTTTTAAAAAACAAAGCAAAACCACACACACGAGATCAACGTTGCCTGTCATCAAAAGTACTACAGGATGGTACCCAGTTCATGGAAAACAGCCAAACTGCTTCATCGCCAAATAAAAAGAAGCAGCAACTTTTGAAGAAAGATATGGGGTGGGGGCATCATATCTGACCGGTCCAATATGTTCCTAATAAAGTTTGTGTCTCCCATCTTTGTAACACAACTGCTAAAAGCAGATCATGGTTGTGGCTTAAGAACACGCACTGCATGGAAGCAGCACATAATGATCAGAAGTACAGTAAGGATGTACGGTTCCTTTCAAAGACACAAGTGGAATCCCTAGGGTTTCTGAGGAGCTTTTGGGGGGATGCCTCACCAATAAGTTGTGGAAGGGTAGCTATATATAGTCTATTGTAACAAAACAACGACATGTCTTGTAGTGCCTTAAAAACTAACAGATTTGTTACAGAATGATAGTAATGGTGACTAAGCCTTCCTCAAAGGCTGTTTTTCCTCTCTGCATTGTGCAGCCATAGGGTTGGAGCATTTGGCACGCTCTTAAATGCATTTTTCTTTTATGTGGTATAATTTACAGCGGACCTGGCCAGGACGCTGTATGAACTAAGTGCACTCTACAGTTCTCTTCAGAATTATCGGCATATCAGAAGTAGGTCTATGGCAGATGCATAGGTGTTCTTTATAAATTAATGTGAAAAGGTAAAAGTCAGTAGAATGGACAGTTAAAATCTATGTTAAAATCCTGACACTACGATAGGATTGAAAATATTTTTGATCTATCAAAACAAATGCATGTAAATGAAGATTTTAATGCATGGCTTTTTATTTTTCTTTCTATAGCTCTTGTGGGACAAATCAAGTCTGAATCCTTGCCGTAACCTACCCTGGCATGACTTTGAAAATTTTGTGTCATGAAGGTAAAGTTAGGCTTCCTAACAACTAATGGTTTATCTATATGATGATCTGCTGGGGGGTCAGAAGTTAAATATTCTTGGCGTTTGGAGCTTTAGCTGGTGGTCATTTAGAAATGGCATGGTTGTAAATTAATGTAAAGAGTAATATTGTATAGGTCTACCCAGAAGAAAATCTCACTGAATTCAGTGGGACTCACTCCCAGGTAAGTGTGCATAGAATTGCAAATGTAGACTTTAAAAAGACCCCATAGGAGTTTCATTAAGCTCTTACCTTGGAATTTTAAAGCAAAATCAGAAGTATGAGAATGAAAAAGCATGCCATTCTTGTGTGGGGTTTTGTTCACCCTTTTTCTGTTATAAATTTTGCCAGCTCTGCAGACTCCATACACACAGTCACCCCGCTTGCTTGCAAATTGGGTGCCCTTCCATTTCCACAAATCTTTGAGTCCAACTTTTTAACCATGCCTTTTCTGTGACAGAAGATGGGTAGGAGCTTCTTTTAACTGATGTAGGATTTCACATTTGTGAACTGTTTGAAAGTTCAAGCTGCTAGTCTTCATGGTGATCTAAGTCTTCAAAGAATTATTTCTAAGCATTTCTAGGAATGTTGGGTATACATGTAGCAAGTTGAAATCCTTGTTGATTTCAAGATTCAAAGAATTGCAGTCATTCGTTTTCTTTGTTTTAGCTTCACTCCTTTCTTGTTAAACAGCAGCCTGCCATAAACCAAGCTACACACACAAATAGTTCTCAGCCATTTGGTAAACCTTGGTCTGGGCTGTGCCACAGCAGACTGTAGATCTGATTGGGGGAAAATCCGTCAGTATAAATATCTGTTCTACTCTATGAGTGCATAGAACTCAATCTGGCACATTAATTGAGTGGGTCTGCTTTGATTATGCCTTAATTGGATATCACCCAGTGGTTACCAGGGGACAGAGTGTAGCTCCTATTCATATGGCATCATTGAGTGTATCCCTTTATTTACCGTATAAGTGAATGGCTGACGTTCATTACTATGGTTAAAAATAAAGCTTTGTGAAGTAGTTAGGCTGTAGCTCAGTGTTTTGCATATTGAAATAATAAGTAGTAGTGCATAACTACAAAACTACATAGAAGAAAAAATTATCACTAGATTTTACCCTGTGTTTATTAATTACCTTAATGACACCTTCTGTTTTCATACTTGCTAAACCCTTATTTTACTTCTCAGAGTGTGAACCCTTCGGGGGTAAGACTGTTAAGATTTAGAAAAACTATTATGAGCTGCTTTGAGTCTATGGAATAGAGTAGGTGCTCTGTCCCAGCTTCTGCCAACCTAGCAGTTCAAAAGCATGCCAGTGCAAGCAGATAAAAAGGTAAACAGCATTTCCATGCGCTCTAGTTTCCTTCACAGTGTTCCATCATGCTGACCACACGACCCGGAAGGCTGTCTGCGGATAAATGCTGCCTCCCTCGGCCTGAAGGCGAGATGAGTGCTGCAACCCCATAGTCGCCTGACTGGACTTAACCATCCAGGGGTCCTTTACCTTTTTTACCTTACTTTCAAATGTTAAAGGGCTATGCAGTCCATCTGAGATTATGTTGCATTTACATCCTAAACTACCTTGAAATTTAATTGAATCCTATGCAGGCAGCTGCAGACTTAATAAAATCTTTGCTTGATCATCCAACAAAGTAAAAAGCAGCATCTTTTTCAATTGTTGGCTCATATTGCCTTTGTGGTCTTGGGTAAGCGTTTGGAACTCTCATTCAGTTTTGTTCCCCTTCTCTGCAGCAAAAATGTAATGCCCTTATATAGGCCAGTAATATAGTTCCACCCTGAGTTGAGTGCAGTGTTTAGTTCTGATCATCTGTTCTCAAAAGATAGAAGTAGGGGAAAGTATGAGGAGGAACTAAAAGGAGTATTGAAGCCATTCAGTCCAAGCAAATAAGTTGTTTCTTTCTGATAGTTGAGAGGATATACATGTACATATAGACTATAAAATACTTGGACCTGATACAAAGTGTTGTTTGATGTATTGTGTATTCTCTTCCCAGTCAGAAGTAATAAATTATTATTATTATTATTATTATTATTATTATTATTATTATTATTATTATTACAAAGTGTTGTTTGATGTATTGTGTATTCTCTTCCCAGTCAGAAGTAATAAATTATTATTATTATTATTATTATTATTATTATTATCATCATCATCATCATCATCATCATCTAACTGGACAGGTTTCCCTCTTGCGTTTCTTACTTGTTGTCTTGTACTTGCACAGTAACCTGATTTTGGGGCCCCAGCCTGCACAAGGCCACGAAAAAATGCCTGACCGTGACAACACCTATAACGGCAGTGGGAGTGGCAGCGACGAGGCAAGTGCCAACTCCGATGACATCTGCCGGGATTTCCTACGCAATGTCTGCAAGCGGGGCAAGCGCTGCCGTTTCCGCCACCCCGATATGAACGAGGTGACCAACCTGGGAGTGAGCAAGAACGAGTTCATCTTCTGCCACGACTTCCAGAACAAGGAGTGCGTCCGCATCAACTGCCGCTTCATCCATGGCACCAAGGAAGACGAAGACTGCTACAAAAAGACGGGGGAGCTACCCCCACGCCTTCGCCAGAAAGTGGCAGCTGGGCTTGGCCTTTCCGCAGCCGACCTCCCCAACAGCAAGGAGGAAGTCCCCATCTGTAGGGATTTTCTCAAGGGGGATTGTCAGCGTGGGGCCAAATGTAAATTCCAGCACCTTCAGCGGGATTATGAGTACGACGGCCGGGGGTTGGCCACCCGGGAACAGGGCATCACCACTCCTGTGCGCCGATACGACCCCTATGACCCCATGTACGACTCCGACCGGTGCTTTGATGATCACGACCCTGTGCTGAAGCGGCGGCGTGTAGACGGGCTCCACTTTGAGACTTACGAGTACAACTTCACCAGTCCTCGCACGGTGGAATACCGGCTCCTGGAAGAGGAGAACATCATGCTCCGCAAACGTGTGGAGGACCTCAAGAAGCAGGTCAACAACCTCCTAGCCACCAACGAGGTCCTGCTGGAACAGAACGCCCAGTTCCGCAACCAGGCCAAGGTGATAACTCTCAGCACCACGGCCCCGGCTACTGAGCAGACTCTGGCACCCACCGTGGGCACCGTCACCAACTACAACCACAGCATTGCCCAGACTCACACCACCCTGAGCAGCCAGGCTCTGCAGCCACGGCCTGTGTCCCAGCAGGATTTGGTGGCTCCCGCTGGAGCTCAGGCAGCTCCCCCTAGCAACGCAGCGCCTCCCATGAACCCAGAAATCACCCCGCTGTCAGCAGCGCTGGCTCAGACCATTGCCCAGGGGATGGCTCCACCAGTCTCCATGGCTCCTGTGGCCGTATCCGTAGCGCCTGTGGCTGTGTCCATGGCTCAGCCACTGGGGGGCATCACCATGAGCCACGCCACCACCCCCATGGTGACATACCCCATAGCCTCCCAGAGCATGAGGATAACAGCCATGCCCCACTAACCCACTTCCAAGGGAAGTGTCTCTGCTCAGTCTGTGCTTTCCCTAGGTCGCTACCGGGATCTGTTTCCCCTCTCGTTAGAGGTGGTTAACGTGCGGAAGAGAGAATGAAACTGATTTCAGGTGCGGATCTGAAAAGCCACCGGAAACCTCATCTCGACACAGAGGGGAGGACCGTAGCTTGGGTTCACAATTGTCCTCACACAGGAATACGTGGCGCTTGCCCCTCCTCGGAAGACAGCAGGGCTCAGGGATGCTAACAAAGCAGTTTGGAGAGTATCGTAATCTCATAGCCTTTGTGTGTATGTTGTATCTATTTTGCAGCTTGTCCATCCTCATGTAGCCACCCACCAGTCCCTTGTGAGTTTTGTAGCTGAGCACATTTCACCGCCTTGGAAGCACTGCTTTTGCATAGTCACACAGAATTCATCCTGTGGTGGTTGGTGCAGAGAGGGGAAAACAGCTAAGCTCCCAGGGGCTTGCCGGTGAAGTGAAGAGTGGCTTTGCTTTGCTCAAAGAAAGGGGCAAAGACTCTAAAACTGTACTAGCTCCACAAAGAGCAGAGACTGTTGTCAGCCTGCATCATGTATCTTTGTACACTGTTTCTTGCTGTAGGAAGCCAGAAATCCAGGCTCCTAGGTATGGCTTTATCTGAGCTCTGTTGCTGTAATAAACAGTAAGCTGGAAATGGTTCCAGAGCACAAAATTAAATATTGCCTTTTCTTCTGAATTGATTAGGAATGGACAGTTGACATTGTAGCCCTGGAAAGAGCAGGTTCAACATACGTGACTTACTAAAGTTTGAGTTTGCAGGCTAGCGGTGATTGCTGGCATATATAAAGATGGCATCTTTTATATGAATTTATGGGTTTCACAAAGCACCCAGGATGCAATGGCGGAATATCTTGTAGCTACCCATAGACTTGAAGCAGCCTAACTTCCCATTGGCACTTATGGGGGTACTTGATGCCTTGCAAGCCCAGAATAGCTCCCACTGTTTTGTTCATTCTTCTGAGATGTTTCACTGCTTTCTGCCTGCATTTCATGCCTGAATTGCTCCCATGTTCAAGGACTTGGTTGTTGTAGGGACTTACCTGCTCTGCATCACTTCATGTTTTGCTATATGGCATACTTAAACTTCCCTCATTCAGTGTTTCTGTTTCCTTTTTGGAATTTTGTTGTTAATGATAGCAACCCTCAGCTCTTCCTTGGCTCCATATTAGCTTTCGTGTTTTTCATGTTCCATTTGGATCGGGTTTTATTTGAATGTTTTTGACAAAAATGAGGAAAGTGCTTCATGAACCTGCTGCTTCTACAGTTAACTGTGTAAATGTTTTCCGCTATTAAAACAAATGTACAGTCCTCACAAATATCCAGTGCTGATGTGATTCGTGGGTGTGGGTGTGGGTGTACACACACATACAGTATTCTCCCCTTCCTCCTCCAAATATTTATGGGTTTGCAGTTAAGAATCTGTATAGATCTCTGGAACAGAACACAGCAGCTTTCCAAAACACTGGCAGCATTCCAAGAAATGGGTGGGATGGAGGGGGTGAGAGGCAGGAGGGAAATACTCTAGGTGACTTTTTATTGTAGGCAAAATCTGCTGAGCCTGCAAGCTTATTTATGCCTTGCGAACAACTGGGCTGCTGTGAGATAAACTACAAGTAGCTGTGATGATCCATTAACTAGCTTGCTATCATGAGAAGGTCTGCTGATTAGCAATGGATATAGGGAGATTTGGGAAGAATATTCTCCTATAGGTTAACTTGGGCTTTGAAGGTATGCCTTTTCATGATAAGGGTTCCTCTAAACGTTAGTCTTCTCAAAGCCTGATAGCAGGCGATCTTTCTTTGCTGCCACCTGGGGGGTCACAGGAGAGAAATCTTAAACCTCTTTATGGCACATCCGAGCTACAGAGATTGTAAATAAAAAAAGGATGAATTGATGAATTGGCCGAAGCAACATGCTGGGTGGTTTTAGGTATCTGCCAGCCCTTGTTATAGGAATTGACTATATTAATTGTATGCTACATATCTGTGCAATCTGACTTAAATGGCTTTTCCGTAAGTATGAGCCCTTGACCATTTTACCTTTCTTAGGGAATGGCAAAAAGATGTTACGTGCAGCGAAGGAAGGTTATGGGGTTTGTTCCCTACCCCCAACATCATTTTACAATCAATATATATGCACACAAAGTCTGGAACCTATAAATATGAAATACTGTTAACCATGACAAAACTGACTGCTGCAAGCACATGGAGCAGAATGGTAAAAGGCCGAAGCAGAGCTACATTTCTAGGAAGACGGGAGACACATCTATTTTTTTAAAGAAAGCTCAGTTTGGGGCCTTAGTACCTGCCTCTTAGTGGTCCTGAAGTAAGAAGAATGACCGGAAAGATGCATGGAAAAAGGTAAGGAAGCTAAATCCAGGAAGCCTGGGCAGGTGCCTGATAGGAAAATGTAGAGTTGGCAGTCGATCAAGAAACGTGGGTCTGTGGGTGTAGGTCGCAGTTGGGCAGGTGGAGAAGAATGGCAAAGGAGCCGGCAGGTTGAGGAGGGACTATTTGGAGGCGATGGTTGTAGGAAACGCACAAGACAGCAAGGAGTATGCTGCTGATGGGAAGGACAACAGAGAGGCTGGGCTCGTCAGGGTGGTTGAAGGAAGAAAGGAACAGTAGGCAAATACGGTATATCATGCACCTAAAAGCAGAGGCCTGAGGAAACAAGGCTGCAAAGTCTCGAAGTTAGGGAAGGAGAAACTAAAGTTATAACAGGCTTGGGCAAAGTCTCGCATAGGAACCAAGGTCACAAGGAGCCCTGAGGTGATGACCAGAAGGAAGTGAGGGAAGCTGAAGGACACTGAACCAGGAACTCTTAGGCTGGCCAAACCTGAGGTACGTCTGTATCTTTAAGCATTGCCTGAAAAAGAAATTCTGCCAGGTGTAGCATGTAGAACTTAAACGTGGGAGGAAGCAGGTGACATTTCCCCTTCTAGCCAAGCATTAGGAACACCAAGGCCTCAATCGTACATGAAGGTATGGATGTGGGGAGATTAATTTAGCAGGTTGATTTACACTATGTAGGTGGGTTTGTTCCAGGCAGAACAGCTCCCCCCCTCCCCCAGCATATGGCCAGGGTTGGTGGATAAAGGCTTGGGTGGGGTCTGGTTAAAAGTCACAATTCCTTGAAGACGTGAGACAGTGGCAACAACAGCCAGCAAAGCAATTAATGGCTGGGGAAGGGTTTAAAGCAGGCATCCCCAAGCTTCGGCCCTCCAAATGTTTTGGACTACAATTCCCATCATCCCTGACCACCAGTCCTGTTAGCTAGGGATCATGGGAGTTGTAGGCCAAACCATCTGGAAGGCCGCAGGTTGGGGGGGTGCCTGGCTTAGAGCTTAAAAAAAGGAAGGCCAATGAACAACTAGAGCTGGGGCAAAACCTCACATAACAACCTACAGGCAGGAGGGGCTGTGTGAGCTATTAGTATAGCAGTGGACAGGAAGGGAAGATGGAGATCTGGTGGGTCCAAGATCCAGGTTTTCCACAAGCCAGGAAATTCTGCCAGAAGTGGCTTCACCTGCCACTGTAGCCCTGTGCTTGAAAAGGAGCTGAAATGATGAGCATGTAAAATTGAGGTGATGAGCAGCTGTTAATGGCTCTGGGCTTCTATTTTTTTTTTATATAAAATATTTATTAAAGTTTAGACATTGTAAAAAAAGAGAAGAAAAACAAAAGAAAGATATGAGCGATAAACAATTACAAAGCCTCAAAAGCAAAAAAATGGCTCTGGGCTTCTAGCACAGCAATGGCAGATTTGCCTTTGGAGAGACACAGCTGAAGATGGTGAGTGTTGATGTGTTAGGCAATGCAACAGACCAGGCCGCATCACTTTTCTTCAGAGGCCTATAGCCCACAGGTGGACTGAAGTTAGTAGCCTGTATTTTAATAAGATAAAGAGGTGGATTTTTTTTTCTGGTATCAGTATAGTTTATGGCTCATGTCAGCTGAATGGAGGCAGCATCTCAGCTTTCTACAAAGGAGTTCAAACCCCATTGAAGCAGTTTAGAAAGCAGCTCCCTTTGGTCTGAGGCGCTTTGTAGGCCATCAAATATGGCTCCAGGTTTATCGGAGTCTGCTTCATCGTCGCCCCCATTCATGATTGAGAAACCAAAAACAGGTACAACTTAATTTTTTTCCTTTTGTCAGAAGCTAATGAAACATTCAGGCATTATTAGTCTGTCTAGAGCTGCTAAAGTGTGCCACACTGCAGGCAAATAGGTCCGGGGGCTTTTGTAATAGGTACCTTTTTAAAGTTTTGGGGGGTTTTTTGTTTTTTTTAAAGAAAAATAATTATTTTGAGGCAGGTTTGGATGCATTTTGCAAGCAATGCTGCCCCTTGTCATGAATCGTGCCAAATTTCAGAAGGATTTGTTTTCCTGAAATTTCAGCTGTTAAAAGTTTTGGGATGGGTAAACAAAGAATTGTTTAAAGTCCCCATGTGTTTTGTGGACAAATGGGTGGAAAACTACAAACATGAGAAAAGTGCTCATGGGTAAGGAAGCTGCCAAACTGCAGACAAATACATCTAGGAGTTTTTGTGATGGACACTTTCAAAGTTGATTGCAAACACCCTACATCTCTGGTGTTTGCTTTCCCCAGTTCCCACATCACCCTATGGTGGCATTATTGTATGGTAAGCTCAGAGACATTTCTCTTGCGTTTAGTAGACCCTTCTCTGCAGCATTGTTTTTGATGTTTGGATCACTGAGGTACCACACAGTACTTCAGGAGTTAGGGTTACCTAACCTACCAACTTTTGTCATCAAGTCTTGTATCTTCTTATGTTAGGAAGCAGAGCTGAAAAGCAGACAAATGTGTGAGAGATCAAAATTTTCTCCTGTTATACATTATTATTATTATTTATTTACAGTGGTACCTCGGGTTAAGTACTTACAGTGGTACCTCAGGTTACATATGCTTCAGGTTACATACGCTTCAGGTTACAGACTCCGCTAACCCAGAAATAGTACCTCGGGTTAAGAACTTTGCTTCAGGATGAGAACAGAAATCGTGCTCCGGCGACACGGCGGCAGCGGGAGGCCCCATTAGCTAAAGTGGTGCTTCAGGTTCTGAACAGTTTCAGGTTAAGAACGGACCTCTAGAATGAATTAAGTACTTAACCTGAGGTACCACTGTAATTTGTTCCGGAGATCTGTACTTAACCTGAAACTGTTCTTAAGGGGGGTATGTAACCTGAAGCGTATGTAACCCGAGGTACCACTGTATTCACATTTATATACCACCTTTATCTTACAAGAATCTCAACGTCGTGTACATGGTTCTCCCCATTTCATCCTCACAACATCCCTGTGAGGTAGGTTAGGCTAAGAGATTGTGACTGGCTTGAGGTGACTCAGTGAGCTTCATGGCTGAGTGGGGATTATGAACTCTGCTCTCCCAGGTTTTAGTCCAATATTCATTATGCCATGCTGGTTGGGATAGATTTTAAAATATTATAACAACAACAACATTTTTTTTAATTAATTATACCCCATCCATCTGGCTGGGTTTCCCCAACCATTCTGGGCAGCTTCCAGCAAAATATTAAAATATAATAATTCATCAAATATTAAAAACTTCCCTAAACAGGGCTGTCTTCAGATATCTTCTAAAAGTCAGATAGTTGGAAAAGTCAAAGAAATAGACATCCGGTGGGAGGGTGTTCCACAGGGCGGGTGCCACTACCGAGAAGGCCGTCTGCCTGGTGCTACTATAGTGCCACTATAATGGCACTACAGTGGTGCCCCGCAAGACGAATGCCTCGCAAGACTGAAAACTCGCTAGACGAAAGAGTTTTCCGTTTTGGAGGTGCTTCGCAAAACGAATTTCCTATGGGCTTGCTTCGCAAGACAACAATGTCTTGCGAGTTCCTGCTGGTTTTTTTTCTCCCCCCCCCCTTTTTCTAAGCCGCTAAGCCGCTTATCAGCTGATCCAATCAGCAGATAAGCCGCTAAAAGCCGCTAATAGCGCTAATAGCGCTAATCCACTAATCCTTCAATGGGCTTGCTTCGCAAGACAAAAAAAACCGCTAGACGAAGAGAATCACAGAACGGATTCTTTTCGTCTTGCGAGGCACCACTGTATAGTGTTAAAAAAAAAAATGTAATAGTACCAACACTCAAATCAACTGTACAGATTTGATTATATATTATAGAAAATAGTAATGATAGTAAATTTAGCTTGAAACACACTTTTCTGGCCGCTGCTCTTCTCTTACCACTCTCAAAGGCTCATTCTGATGTGGGGAGGGACATAGCAGAACACCCACAACCAAGGTCTCCACATGTGCTTTGCTTGGTCTCTGCCACAATGTTGCGCCTCCACTAGGAAGCAAGGTTTGTGGTTCTGTATGGTTGGCTGCCAGAAGTAAAAAGATACCCCACTTTCTAATAAGCTAGTGTGTTGGTTTGTAGAGATGATTTAAGTATTTTGGGCTATACTTTGTGTCCTGCTTCTGAGAAAGAAATGGGCAAGTGTTCTATTGCTTGCGTACTCGTTGTGTCTTGTGTAATGTGTCAGATATAGTCTTTTCCCACCAGAAGTCTTGAAGCACTCTTAGCTGAGTTTCACAGCAATGTGGGATTCAACCACATGCTGAAACTCAAGGTTTGCACATTTAATTCTCTCTCTCTCTCTCTCTCTCTCTCTCTCTCTCTCTCTCTCTCTCTCACCTGGGAGCATTTTATTTTATTATTTTTATTTTTAAAAAAATATTTTTATAAATTTTCCATTTTTAACAATATTGTAACATCATATCACCTTTTACAAATGTTTAGCTCTGCCAAGCTTTTGACTTCCCTCCATTCCGTCACCTGGTTTTTCTAGAAAATATCTTAAATTCACACATTTATACCGTCAAAATTCTACATTAAAGTTGAATTATTTAAAACTTAAAGCACAAGTAGAAAATTTATTCTATTAAACGTTGTGAGGTTTATCTCAGTCCAGCTAGTATCTTTATATGTTTACAGTGATTGCCTATATATTAAATGAATTTACTCCAGTCTCTCTGGAATGTTTGGTCACTCTGGTTTCGGATTTTCTCCATCAGCTTTGCCAATTCTGCGTAGTTTATCATCTTCGTCTGCCATTCATCTACCGTCGGTAATTCTTGCTGTTTCTACTTTTGTACTTATAAAGTTCTCACTGCTGTTGTAGCATACATAAACAGTTTCTGGTCCATTTTTAATATTTCCACTCCTGTCATCCCAAATAGGAATGCCTCCGGTTTGCACATTTAAAGGTGAAAAAGCTCTTTTGCCCTAGCGTAACAAATCCACTTAAAAACAATGTGGGGTTTTTTGCTGTTTAGAAAGTGATGGGAAAATGCATTGGAAAGTTTGGGTAGGTAAGCAAATTATTCACAGGAAAACAGACACTCTGCAAGCAAATTGGATGAATGTTCACTGCCCACAATTAGAAATCGGAGAGAGAGAGAGAGAAATACAACAAGCCATCTTTTCCCCAATCTCTCTTCAAAAACCTTAAGCTTTTAACTGTACGTGATGACTAGTGCAGAAGGGGGCAGCAAAGTACAGCGTTTGCAACCTGTAGATTTCATTTACTGTTAGCAGGATGCTGCAAGATGAGAACAGAATGGCTGGGAGGAAGAAAAAAAAGACTTTTGTCCAAACTGTCTAAATAAAACTGCCATAAAGACAGGCACGTATAACATTCTGCATTTTGTTTCCCCAGTGAAATCAGATACTTGTCTGCAGCTCTTTCCCCTTTAGCCAGACCCATAGTACTTATCTGCAACAGACATTTTGCTTTCATGTCACAACCTCCCTGGTATACATGTTTAGTTAGAGGCAAGGCCTGCTGAATTGGAGGGCTTGATAATAGCAAGCCACAGTCTCTTTTTTGCATGGCTGAATTTACTCAGAAGCAGGGCCGGATGTAGGTTTGATGAGGCCCTCAGCTACTGAAGGTAATGGGGCCCTTTGTATGTCCAGCTGTCCTTTGTCAACAACAAATTGTCACTGTTTTTTTGTGTTGAATAAATGCTATATGGTAATTTATGGACCTAATAGGTATCTAGAGCCATTTGCACATAACAAAATATGTATTTTATCAAAGTACATCCAGTTTTTTTCCTTTAAATTTTTTGGGGGGCTCCCCAAGAGAGTGGGGCCCTAAGCTATTGTTTGTTTAGCTTATATGTAAATCCAGCACTGCTCAGAAGTATATGTGGGCAATGAAATAACAGCCTGCCAACAAAGGTTGGAGCACGTATTGAAAAGCATACCACCACCTCCTCCTCCTTTGGCGATTGTCTTCCATAAACACGGTCTTAACAGTTGCGTTATTGCTGTTTTGTGTTATTGTCCTCACCTCCTTCAATTGTCCATATGGTTTTATGGTGGTTGTTATTGATGATAATGTTTTAAACAACAGTTTGCTTATTTTTGTTTATTTGTTGTTGCTGTTGCAGTTTTTGGGAGGAATTCAATGTATGGAATATCACTGATTGTTCAGTCGGAGCAGCCATTTTGGTTTGCCAGATGGAACAATCCTCTCTCTTTCTCTCTTCCTCCCAAGCACTGTGTTGGGGGTTCTCTCCAATTGCCCAGAGGATTCACTGTGAAGCACCCCGAGACCCATTGGTATAGGGCTGTATACAAATTTAATACATAATAATGGACCTTGCGCCACTGAGTGCATGTTTTCAACAGGAAATGGAATGTGCAGCATCCATTGCTTAGAACTGGCCATTGTTGGAGACACAGTACTAGGCTAGATAGACCATTAATATGTCCCATGTTGTGTAGTTTTATATATTTATTTCTTTGTGTAGCAGAGAGCAAAATAAAAGCACAGTCATGGCTGTCATAACAGCGTTTCATAACACCTGACTTGATAAAACAGCTGTGTTTCCACTAGCTCCACCCTGACCCAATATCCTTCTCAGTTATGACTCATTGTAGTTTCATATGCAGTTACATAGCAACAGAAACTGCTCCCCAGAGAGCAGAGTAGGGAGTAGCAGAGGATGTAAAAGGCCAGCAAACATTATCTTCTGCAACTGCCTGTGCAGGCAACTGCTCATCCTTCACTTACTAGTCTCCCCCATGATTTGGTGAGATGGGGCCTTAGCTAAAGCTGCCTGCCTGCCCACTGCCAATTGCATGTGCGTGCGTGCCTTCTAAAAAGCCAACTTTGGTTACTGGGTTCCTCTAGGCAACCTGTTTCATGAGCATCCTGTTTTGCTTTCACAAAGTTTACACAGTGGACTAAGTCTACTCTTTATTGAGCATTCATTCTGACTCACTTGTGGGGATAGATATTGTCGCATGCCACCCAATTCCTGAGCGGTGCAAGATTTCAGGGGTTCCAGACGCTTACCCAAGGTTCTCGTTTCCCTTTGGAAATGAGGCACTGCAGAGACTGTGGTGTCATGATATATGGTTTATTTACACATATATACAACCTGAGCCAAAGGATGTGGGTGGCGCTGTGGTCTAAACCACTGAGGCTACGGCTTGCTGACCAGAAGGTCGGCGGTTTGAATCCCCGCAACGGGGTGAGCTCCCATTGCTCGGTCCCTGCTCCTGCCAACCTAGCAGTTCAAAAGCATGTCAAAGTGCAAGTACAGTGGTACCTCGGGTTAAGTACTTAATTCGTTCTGGAGGTCCGTTCTTAACCTGAAACTGTTCTGAACCTGAAGCACCACTTTAGCTAATGGGGCCTCCTGCTGCTGCCGCGCCGCTGGAGCACGATTTCTGTTCTCATCCTGAAGCAAAGTTCTTAATCTGAGGTACTATTTCTGGGTTAGCAGAGTCTGTAACCTGAAACGTATGTAACCTGAAGCGTATGTAACCCGAGGTACAACTGTAGATAAATAGGTACCGCTCTGGCGGGAAGGTAAACGACATTTCCGTGCGCTGCTCTGGTTCGCCAGAAGCAGCTTAGTCATGCTGGCCACATGACCTGGAAGCTGTACGCCGATTCCCTCGTCCAATAAAGCGAGATGAGCGCCGCAACCCCAGAGTTGGCCACGACTGGACCTAATGGTCAGGGGTCCCTTTACCTTTACCACCTGAAGCTATGATGGAACTGTTTGCAGCATGAACACCCCAAAAGGGTCTTCTTTCTCCCATAGCTGCAGCCTTGGATTCAAACAGAAATCAAACATTTTGCTCTCTGTCCCCGTCCCCCCCCCCCAGCATTTCCTGTCTACTCTCTACTCTGGCTTGTATCATCTGCCATGAGCCTCCCTTACCTCATCAGGAAGCTAGCCTGACTTAATAGTTTAACACTTGCTGGCTCCAGGGGTTCAGGAAGCTAGCCTGTCCCGATTAGCTTTTAACACTCGCTGCATCCAGGATTTAAGAGGGGTCTGGCACCCAGCTTAACACTCCAAACTCATAACAATATTCATTTGCATCAGCCACTAGCCTTTGCAGTTTGAATACTCTGAGTTGAAGTGGAGTAACAGTTCTGCCAGAAGCACTTCCCTCTTCTTCCTGCCCTATCCAATGCCTTTATTTCTACTGAAACCATTTATAGTTCTAATTTGAAGTAGAAAAGAACTGTACTTCTGTATTTTGACAGGCTGTCCTTATTACTGCCTCCTTGTGGATGGTAGGGCATTCTGCCTCATGTATAGCTCGTTTCCCATACTGGTTGCATACATTATTATTATTAATTGTATATATTTACTGGTTGCATACATAATAATAATAATAATAATAATAATAATAATAATAATAATAATAATAAGGGACTTTTGAAGCACATACACCTTCAAGAAACCTGGGGATTGTAGCTTACGAAGGGTGCTAGGACTTGTAGGTCTGTGAACTAAGTTCCCAGAATTATTGAGGGAGCGGATATGCTTTGAAAGTCTGGTTGTGTACACAGCCAAAGTCAGAGAATACAGTACAGTGGTACCTCGGGTTAAGTACTTAATTTGTTCTGGAGGTCCGTTCTTAACCTGAAACTGTTCTTAACCTGAAGCACCACTTTAGCTAATGGGGCCTCCTGCTTCGGCCACGCCGCTGGAGCACGATTTCTGTTCTTACCCTGAAGCAAAGTTCTTAACCAGAGGTACTATTTCGGGGTTAGTGGAGTCTGTAACCTGAAGCGTATGTAACCTGAAGCATATGTAATCTGAGGTACCACTGTACAGTGAAACTTTTATTTCGGTCCTTCCCTGAACCTGCGCTAACACTCTATAAAACTGCCCTGCACAGACATATTATGGTCTATCAGCTGCTACAGACCAGGTGGTAGGGCAGCGGTTCTCAACTTGTGGGTCCCCAGATGCTGTTGGTCTACAACTCCCATTATCCCTGACCATTGGTCATGCTGGCTAGGAATGATGGGAGTTGTAGTCCAACAACATCTGGGGACCCACAGGTTGAGAAACACTGGGGTAGGGTCTGATGCAGGCTAAGGTTTCTCTGTCCATCTGCACCATGGGGAACGGATCCACTATCATATCTATTCTTCTTGCAGCGTCTTTTTATAACGTCCTGATCTCATGGGTCACAGATGATTCCGGCAGCACTACTGCTTCATCTCAACTCTCAGAAGCCCCAGCAGGTGCATCAGAAAACCATCTGCAGCTATTCTACTTGGACATAAATCAAGCAAAGGTAAGGCCTGCTACATTCCCTGTGTTGGCCATCTTCATGCGGCAAGCAGTTGCGTTATGTGACTTGCATGGGGGGGGGGTGTTGTATGTATGCACACGCCAGCATTTATTTTTCATTTAGTTCTGCTTATTGTTTGGGGGGTGGGGAATTAAAAGCCGTAATTGCAGAGTTATATAATTGTAACTCTCCACAGAAGGGTAGTCAATTGGCACTTTCGCCTTCCTGGTGTGTTCTTGCCATAGAACTGTTGTGTGGAACAGCAATCTGGCACACTTCCAGTTTTCTAGCTTTTACTCTTCCAGCCCCGAATCTTGTAGTCAGGGCTCTTGGATTAAAGAGCCACACAATACACAGATATATGAATATGATATAAGGAAAGTCCTATGCAGAATTAGATAAATTAACTGGAAGAATTTGAAATCTGAGGGACCAGAGATTCACAGAAGACTGGCGTAAATTTACGGACTATTTGAAAAGTAATTGTGATGATCAGATTACGTTTGTAGGTTTGCAAGAAGTTTTGTGAGGTGAATTATTCGAATTATTGCAAAAATGGATAAAGGGGAGGATGGTTAGTTATGATAATTAAAGGCGATATGAATTAAAGAAATGCAGAAGAAATGATAGAATGGTGGATCATCAGAGGTGCTGATGGAAGTTCAAAAATAGATTGTATAAGATGTGAAGTTTTGTGGTATGTATTATAATTTATATGTTAAAATTAATTTAAAAAATATTTTTTTTAGAAAAAATGATATAAGGAAAGTCTGCCGGGTCAGGCCTGTGACTTGTCAAGACCAGTATCCTGGTTCTTGCAGTGGCCAAACAGATTCCTGGGGGGAAACAAGCGAGCCAGAATCCAAGCACTCTGGTAATTAGAAGCATTACTGCCCCTAGTCATAGTCATTGATAGTCTTATTCTCCATGAATTTGCCCGATCATATGCACGCCATTTTAAAATGAAAGGACACCATACAACTGTTTCAAAATCTACTTTTAATTTTTGTGTAAATTTCTTATTTTTAAGAAATATAAAAGTACTGTACAGTAGAGCTACAAAAATAGGCAATATGATTTTTCAATTAAGTTAGGTTAAGACTACCATCATTTTCAAGCGTTCACATCCTGTAACGTCCATATTTGCATATCTTACCTTGATATCTGCTGTTGCATTATAAAACTAGAAAAAAAACCCATTTCCCTGTAATGTAAGGCCCAAAAATGATGAGGACAAAAGACAAAGCAAAAAAACCAAATACCCATACCAATGCCCAATCATATAATTAACCATTAATAACTTATTCATTTTAAGACACAGAGAGATTACAGCCACACAGATTAAAAACTTCCTTATGTGAGAGAACATTTTATCCTGATCTAATGAATATGCTTGGTTGAAAAGATGCAGTATACCTTTTCCTTGTCAACCTAAATTTTTTTTAAAAAAAGATTACTGCACCAGAGCGGATTTTACTTTTTTATTATTTCAAAAAAGATTTGGCATGCTTTACACTTGTACCATTTCAAAGTAGTACCACTTTGTAAGTAAAAATTAAATAAATATAAATATGTAAAATAAATATTTTTGGTATAAGAATACTACAAATATGACATTGGAGAGCACATCAGTGGGAATTCTTAATGCTTTCTGCACATGCCCTGTGCATCACTGTTTTAGGGACACTGAAAAGGGAAACTGCATCCTTCGAGATGGGAAGCAGATGCCTCTCTCTCTTTATAGCTTCCCAAGAGACTGAGTTTCTAAAAATTTTAAAAATACAGGTTTTCCTGTACCTTTTTAAACCGCCAGCTCTGTTTTCTCTAGCTAAACAACTTAAGATTTACAAATAAAATTAAGGAGCGTTTCTAGCTGTGTCAACTGTTGCATCTAAATCACACTATTAAGCTAGTCACATTATTGGAAAGAAACCAGAAATGACATCTGAACGGATTTCTCTAAAGGAATTAGGGATTTCCAGCACTATAGCCAAAGCCAAACCTTGGTCCAGAAGGTTTCTGGATTTGTAATACCGTAGCATGCCAATCCTTCTGTATTTGTCAGCTATTAGTATTTGGACTGATGCTTCCAGTTGGCGATTTCAAGGATAATTTTATGTCTACACAAAACTATTTTAAAACTAGTATTTGGAGGGCTAGCCTCTTCGCTGAACCACTGCATTCGTTTTTCTGAATCTGCCACTTCCCATTAAAAATCAGGGTCCCTGGTTGCTTCAAGTGCACAACATGGCAGTGGAACAAAAGTGGCTGGAAATGGTGTGCTACACTTAAAAGGCTCCTTCCTGAGATCCATAAGGGGCTTGGCAATGTTACGGTTTCAGTCTTTCTTTTTGCTGTTCTGTGCAGTAAAGTGGCTTGAATGCCGGTATGTAAAGAGCAAACAGTGTAGGCATTGAGAATAATGTTGCTTGTGCCAAGCTGAGCTGTTTCAGATCCTCCCTTTCACTTTTCCTCTTGGGAATTTCCTTTCGACTGCTCCCAACTTCTGTAGGATAAAGCTTTCTGCAAGTTACTGCATCTTCTTTGGATTCCTACCCGGAGCCCCTTTTTCCTGAGTCAGAGCAGGCAGAGAGTTCAAGGCACGTTGGATAAGTCCGGGACTCTCAAAGAGGATTTTCAACTCTCTGACGATCCCTCGAGTCACCCTGCTAAGGACAGGCCTGTTTCACAGCCCTGTTTGTGCAAAGAACAAAGAGTCTCCGGCTCTCAAACACCACCTGCAGAAAGAACGTGGCTGCTTGAGTCCTGCATATAATAAGGCTGGAACAGTCTTTCCTGGCGGCAGATTTGCATAGCATGGTAGGTGTGCAGGAGGAGGTGAGGGAACCGCAAGGTGAAGTAACATACAAAGTCATCTGGGACGGAACCAAGGGTTTCCTGCACCTCGGGCGGAAGTTCTCTATAGTGGTGTTTCTGGAAGGAAAAGAAGGCAGAATCACAAGGTATTCAATTTTTCAGAGGGGTTGGAGAGGCATGGCCCCAGGCACCCTCGAGGCCGGAGCCACAGGGCCAGGCCTGTGTCAGGTTTTCAACATTGCAATGTATCACCAGCCAAACACTGCAATCTGGCGATACACCCTGATGTTGGGAACAAGCTGCACTGGCCCCAGACCGATGTGGTGGAAGGAATAGGCTGCCTCAAACCAGGCTCCTTGCGGGGACGGTGCAGCTTGTTCCCAGCTGAGTGAGCCCCGATGTCCTTCTGGCTCAAGGCATCGGGGCTCATGAGAGCAGGTTAATGAAGTCCCTACCCTGGGCTTTTAGAAGAGGAGGAGTTTAGATTTGATATCCTGCTTTATCACTACCCGAAGGAGTCTCAAAGTTGCTAACATTCTTCTTTCCCTTCCTCGCCCACAACAAACATTCTGTGAGGTGAGTGGGGCTGAGAGATTTCAAGAAGTGTGACTGGCCCAAGGTCACCCAGCAGCTGCATGTGGAGGAGCGGGGAAGCGAACCTGGTTCCCCAGATTACGAGTCCACCGCTCTTAACCACTACACCACACTGGCTCTCAGCCCCCTGGGCTTCTTTAAACTGCTCTGCTGAGGAACGCGTGGGTGCCTCAGTGGAGCAGTTTGAAGAAGCCTAGGGAGGAACAAGCTGTATCGGCCCGGTGATGCAGCTTGCACCTCCCTCTGCAGTATGAGGGGCAGAGCACAATGGCAGCTTCACCTGGTAACATATCACAGGTGAAACCGATGCTGCTCCTAGAAGAGGGACTCAGAAGCGGCGTTGGTTTCACCTGCGATATGCTGCCAGGTGAAGCCGCCAGCCGCCACTGCCCACCAAGGAGGGAGTGACCTGGGGGCAGAAGCAGTGGAGACACTGTGGCAGCCCCTTCCCTTCACTGAGCTCCAGCAGATCCCTCACATGATGGCCCAATGCCTTCAGCTAGCCACAGCCTCTCCTCCACGTGAGTGTGCCCACCATGCCGCTTTGCAAGGCTGCGATCGTTCGGTCCAACCCCGGCCTCGCAGAGCTGCCAGGGCAGTGTGAATGTGCCCTGCAGCAGTGGTGTTGGTGATGAGGGCTGGGCAATGTTAGGCTTTCAATATCACGGTTTGGCAATAATCCGCGGGGCGAAACTGTGTTGGCTCTCACCGCAGGAGCTGGAGCACTTGTGCCCCAGCCTGCTGCTCGATTGGGTGGAGAAAAGGCTCCTGCCCCCAGCTGAGTGAGCCCCAATGTCCCTGCTGCTTGAGCAGCTAGGATATTAGGGCTCCGTGTGTTTGACTGCCTTCCCCTTTGCCCGTGCTGTCTCTTTCCTCCCAGGGGGAATAAATACACCTAGAGGAAAAAGATGCAGCCCACCTTCCCAGGTGAAGACCGCAGGGTGCAAAGTCACCCTGCCCGTGCCTTGCGGAGCAGGGCTGCTGGCAATCACTGGGCTTGCCAGCAGCACTGCCTGGCTGAGCCCACTCCAGTCCCTGTGCCAAGACAAGCATGCGCTGGCCTGCCTTGGGAAGGAATGTCATACAGAGCCCGCATTGTCGGGGTTCCCGTAAAACTGTTTAGCTGAGGCAAGGGCATGCGGGGAATCGAACCCGCTTCACCAGATTACGAGTCTACCGCTCTTAACCACTACACTACATAGGGACTCAAGAGGTGGCAGTTTCACTTGCGATACATGGCTGAGTGAAGCCATCATTGCAGTCGGCCCCTCATACTCGTCCTGGGCAATCTCCTAGGCCTACATTTGGTGGTGGTGAGGGGAATTCGGCCTTCCCAACATTTTCAAGGAAGGGGCCCTGTGGTGGGCAGAACCTGGCAAGTGTGGTTAACACACTCTACCCTGCTGGGGGGGGGGGTAGAGTGCATTCCTCACGACGCTCTGCGAGCCTCTCAGCCACCCTTCAGCTGCAGGACACCATGAGAAGGACACAAGAGCACACAGCTCCCAGTGAGCCCTGCAGAGCTGGCCTTGCAGGGTGTTGGGCGGGCAGACGGTGGTCACTCCAATGGCACAGCGTGGCGTGTCACCAGCTAACAAGGGCTTCACCTCAGGCACCAAACCTCCTTGGTCCATGAGGAGGCCAAGCGCCATGACCCAGCTCCTCCAACCCTAAATCAATGGTATTTATGCAGTTGGCTTCTCAGAATTCACGTACCTTGTTTCTCATTGCCCGCAGGAGATCTCTTACTGAGCTGCCTTTATAGGATCGGAATCTTCGAAGATCTGCAAGAAGTAAAACTGGAATGATTAAAAACTCAAGCCAAGCAGCCCATTTCTTTCCTCTTGGGAGCCGGGTACCACAAAAGAAAAAGAAACAAACAAGTGGTTTTGCTTTTGAAAGTGCCTCTTTACTCTGTAGTGGAAGAATGACCAGTAAGTCTTAAGTACCCCCAACAAGTTCTATATGAAGGTAATAAAATGAAGTCTCACCTGTCTGCAGAGGGACCGTGATGTGCTCCCGCCAGTCCATGTTCACCACTGCTCTGCCTCCTTTCTCTAGCTCCTTTACTATTGGGCCATCCAAGGATTCTTTTTCTATTCGATCACTCACATCCTGAAATCGACAACACACATTTATGGCCTGTTGAGATTCGGCTCCAGAATTATGTGCCCCCCCCCCCAGCAGAGGTTCCCGTTTCAGCATTTTCTGGAAGAGACTCTCTCTGTCTGAAACCCTGGAGGGCTGCTGTAGATGGGCAAATAGCCTGACTTGGTATAAGGCAGATTCCTATGTTGAGTAAAAGGTTCCAGTAAATGGCAGAAGTCTAGTTCTCCAGCAGCCCCAAACTTAGTGACTGCAACTCCCTCAGCACAATCATCACTCCAAAGCAGCCTTAGGCCCAAAAGCAGTGCAATATAGGGTTCTGAAATGTAGTATTTCAGTGTATATAATCCAGTACAGATTTAAGCTTGTGAAATTAAAATAGCAGACCAAAGGGTTGCGACTCACCTGGAAAAACTGGAGTTGCTTTTCCAAACTCCAGAAAAATGGATGCTTTAGTACACAGTTAGCCGAAGGACGCTTCTGAGCATCTGTACTTATCATTTGCTCTATCAAGTCACGAGCAACTATGTCCTCTGTTGAAAAAAAAGAGAAAGAAATATGTATACAGAAGTCTATGCAACTTTGTGAAGTTCCACAAGCAAAGTTCAGTTTCCATTTGAACTCTAAGTCTCCTACTCTATCTAACAACTCTTGAATGCTATGGTTGTATTTTCTCTAGGTATAAATATACATTTATTTCGGAAACAACAGAAGTGCGGAGCTTCACAATAATGGAAAACTTCTCTGTTTGCTTACCATGCTTCTCTAGATTGAGGAAGTCTAGGCTGTAGGCACCCAGCAAAATGTTGGCTTGCCGCTGCAGGGATTTGCCAAATGGATGGTTGCCTTCAGAGATCACGTAGTAGAAGACACATCCAGCTGAAAAAATATCCACTGTGTGTGTCTGTAAAGAGAAGCATTTTAAAAGAGAGATTGAAATGTAACAGCAAATGAAAGTATGCAAGTTATTGGCAGAAACATAAAGAACTTTCTTGCACCTTTGGATGAGACCTACAGGTATACAACTTTTAATTATAATAACTCAGAACTCAAGGACCAGATATATCTAACTCCCATGTCTCACTCATAGTGTACTGGTCAGATAACTCTGCCAAATCTGCTGCAGGTGGTGGTTGTGTTTTTAAAAATAATTTATTCCAGTACTGAAGTCTATAAACCTCAAGCTTGGTTTAAAAGATAAAGGGGAGTACATGACAGGCCATGTGGCTTCTCCAGGAGACGGGGAGGAAGAAGCAGCTGAGATACATTCCAGACATTGTGATCAACATATCACAGTATTTAGCTGCTGATATATCACCATGTTGAAAACCAGATATGGCCCAGACTCAAGTCCTAAGAAGTGCAGCCGACTTACCGGGTTCTCTTTGCAGTCCTCACTCAGTATCTCTGGAGCAATCCAGCCTTCAGTTCCTGGGACCCCAGACCGACGGCTGAAACTGTGCCTGCCGACTGCAAGCTTCTTGCAGAGGCCAAAGTCAGAAATCATGGCTTTGACCTTTCCGTGGGCATTCGGCATGGAGATGAGGATATTGTGCGGCTTCAGGTCTCTGTGCACTAATATAAAGAAAGTGGAGATTCTAATTAGTAAAAAGAGCCATTGTATTGCTTAAATACATTTATCTCAATTCAATAGGCTTATGTTACATACTTACTCCATTAGCACAGATCTTTCCCAGTTTTCCTTTAAATTTGGGTGGGCTGGAGGGCATTACTGCCTTACTTTGCACCAGGTTCCTTACCTGCACTTTCAGATGCTGACCCCAGACCTTCTCATGTGCTTCTAGCTAAGTATGTGATATCACAATAGGACATAGTAAGGACAGGTAAAAAGGTAAAGGATCTCTGGACGGTTTAGTCCAGTCAAAGGCAACTATGGGGTTGAGGCGCTCATCTCGCTTTCAGGCCGAGGGAGCCGGTGTTCGTCCACAGACAGCTTTCCAGGTCATGTGGCCAACATGACTAAAACGCTTCTGGCGCAACAGAACACCGGGATGGAAACCAGAGTGCATGGAAACACAGTTTACCTTCCCGCTGCAGTGGTACCTATTTATCTACTCACTTTCGAACTGCTAGGTTGGCAGGAGTTGGGACAGAGAAATGGGAGCTCACCCTGTCGCGGGGATTCAAACTGCTGACCTGATCGGCAAGCCCAAGAGGCTCAGTGGTTTAGACCACAGCGCCACCCACGCTCCCTATCAAATTTGTTCTTGCCTTCCAAAACTTTTGAGGCTTCACTGGGGAGCACACACACTCTGCATTGGGGTGAGTTGTCATCTTTCCAAACCCTATTATAACTGAGCCCCTAACTAAAGCCTACTCTACAAAGGGGCAATGTGCACCGACGGCCTTATATCTAGCAATAATAATACCACTGCTCCTTCCCAGCTCTAAGTATCTTAATTTTCTCTGAAAGAGAAAAAAATTGAGCCACTGCAGTGGTTGGATATTAAAATAAAACGGTTTCTTACCAATATTGAGAGAGTGGAGATACGCAAGACCGGACATTGTCTGTTGCAAGAGGGTGATTGGCTGCAAACCATGCTGACTGAAGTCCTTCTGTTCCACATACTAGAATTGCATATAAACAAAGTCAAGATGAGTTTAAGGCTGCAGTCCTATGCATACTTCCTTGTCAGTAAGCCTCATTCAGCACAGTGGAACTTCCTTCTGAGTGAACATGCAGAAGATTTAGCTGCACAGCTTGGTATTCCCTGCGCTCTGTGTATGATCTTGTATGCTTAAAAGGTAAAGGGACCCCTGAGCATTGGGTCCAGTCGTGGCCGACTCTGGGTTTGCGGCACTCATCTCACTTTATTGGCTGAGGGAGCCGGCATACAGCTTCCGGGTCATGTGGCCAGCATGACTAAGCCGCATCTGGCGAACCAGAGCAGCGCACGGAAACGCCATTTACCTTCCCGCCAGAGCGGTACCTATTTATCCACTTGCACTTTGACGTGCTTTCAGACTGCTAGGTGGGCAGGAGCAGGGACCGAGCAACAGGAGCTCACCCCATCGTGGGGATTCGAACCGCCGACCTTCTGATTGGCAAGTCCTAGGCTCTGTGGTTTAACCCACAGCGCCACCTGTGTCCCCTTGTATGCTTAAATTAGTGCTAATGGGAGAGAATTAGAACAGAAGCAGTCTATTCGCCTCTAGTAACTTCCCTGAGTGTGATTCACTGCCACTGAAAATGTAGTATAGAAAAAAAATCTATTCAGATGCAAAGCCATCACCCCATCACACAATCAAGCTTGAAATATGCACATTTAACGTGCACTTGGCAATATGCTTGGGCATCCAGGAAAAGACTGAAAATCCCACCACCATTGAACCCAACATGTTATTACTATATGCAATTTTGGCTTTAGGCCGGATCCCTGGAATGTAGCCCCCATGTAAGTTGTGGCCTTACTGTAACTTAAAATGGAAACTTCTCTTCTTTTGAACTGCCAAGCCCTCCCAGTTTTAGCTGCAGATGCATATATAATCCATAGTTTACCTCTTGTAAAGTTGCGGCACAGAGCTCAAGGGCTATGTATTGGAACTGACGGTCCTTTTCCGTGCAGAAATAGCGGATCACGTTTGGATGTTCATCAGATTCCCGCAACAGCTGCACCTCCCGGTCAGCGAAGCTGAAGCATTCAGGGAGAATTCTCTTCACGGCAACATCTCGATTGTCAAATGTCCCCCTGTAGATACAGCAGAGAAACTCCTTAGCATCTAACTGTGTTACTCAGCTAGGATCTTGCCTTGCTACCATGCTTCCAATTGTATTGAAGGAATTTTATTCTGGGTTGGAAAGAGAAAGGTTTTGGACTGTATGGATAAACATGTGAGTAAGTTGATGCACGAGATGGCTTCCTCACTTGTGTGGCCATCACAAAGGTGGCAGTTATGCTGCAAGGGGTGCCATACTTTTTCCTACACAAATAAGCAAGAGAAGCAACTACTCCAAGAGAGGCAGAGAAAAAGGTGCCATGGGTGGCATCCAATGCTTGTGCTATAGAATTTCTAGTTTCTCTGCTCCTCCAGCCTTTCTGCGCACTTCCATTATCTGCTTTGGTGGAATCCACGAACCCTCCAGAGCAGGTTTTTGGGATGCCAGCAGAGCGAAGGTGAAGCCCTGTTGTGTAAGTGGGTGGGCCTCTCACACGACAGTCAATCTCACTCCGTACTTCGAAGGATAAGCTGGAAAGGGTAAATGCAGCATGGAATAAATATGGTGACAGAGACCATGCAGACCTTTAACTCTGAAGGCCACAAAATTAATTTTCAGTGCTGGAAACAGATGGAAAGAAACAGAGCCATTCAAAGTAGCACTAAGCAGCAAAGTAGCACAAAGTAGCTAGCTCATGCTAGCAAGAGTCCATGTGTGGGCTTCTGCCAGCAGGGCTTGTTAGTTCAATCCTGCCCAATGTGAACATTTGACACAGACATCAGCAAGTGTACAAGTAACAATATAGGCATGCATGTTTAAAGAAAATGCAATAAGAGCTGCTTCTTCCAACACACAACTCAGGAAAAGAACCACAGACACTGGCTTAATAAGCATCCCTCATTGTGCTTCCAGGCAACCTGTTTATTGAGCATCCACATCCCAATTTGTTTGCACAAAGCTGGTGGGAAGGTTATGCAACATCAACAGTTTACCGGGCATTCATTTCAACTGGCTTGTGGGGAGGTCATGCGACTTTGCGTCAAGAAGAAATTGTTATACTACACTTGCCAGTGCATTTGCCTTACTGCAAAGAGTTGTCTTTTTTACTTTTACTTTTTTTTAAAAAAAAGCTAGCTTTGCAAGAACACCAAGTCTACTCTAATGGTGCAACAACCTGAATTTGTTGGTATGCAATCAAACCTCTCCCACAATATAGCAGTAGTCTGGAAGAAGCCTTTGCCTCTGGTGTACAGCATTCATGTCTGGTGCTTTACCTGTAAACGATGGTTCCCTCAGCTCCATGTCCAAGCACATCCTTCGGGTTGAACGAAATCTTTCCAACCGCTATAGTGGCCATGTTTTCATCTGGAGAAGGGCGGAGAGGAAAGGGGGGGGAATGAACATACCCATGGCACCTTTTAGGCACATATTCTCATGTGGCACTTAAAGGCTCACCATGAAAGGAAGGAAAGACATTTAGGGTATTTGAAAGACTTAACGGGTCCTTAAGGAGGGACACGGGTGGCACTGTGAGTTAAACCACTGAGCCTAGGACTTGCCGATCAGAAGGTCGGCGGTTTGAATCCCCACAACGGGGTGAGCTCCCGTTGCTCGGTCCCTGCTCCTGCCAACCTAGCAGTTCAAAAGTACATCAAAGTGCAAGTAGATAAACAGGTACCGCTCCGGCAGGAAGGTAAACGGCATTTCCGTGCGCTGCTCTGGTTCACCAGAAGAAGCTTAGTCATGCTGGCCACATGACCCGGAAGGTGTACGCCAGCTCCCTCGGCCAATAAAGCGAGATGAGCGCCGCAACTCCAGAGTCAGCCACGACTGGACCTAATGGTTAGGGGTCCCTTTACCTTTACCTTTAAGGACTTAACTGGTTTCTTTTAAAACAAAGAAGTATTCAGATTTAGCAACACCAGTTGCAATAATAGAAATGTAGAAGTGACCCCAATCTAGTCCAGCCCCCTGTTAATGCAGGAATCTTTCCCCCAATGTGGGGCTCGAACCTACAACCCTGGGTTTAAGAATCTCACACTCTACCAACTGAGCTATCTGGCCTCGTTTATGTTGTACACTAAGCTATGTAATCAGTCTGTAGGAGTAACAGCAAAGACTGACAATTGCATTGCCATAACAATGTTCTTATCCTTCACCCAACCTTCACCTGACAGGAGTTGTTACTGCATATGTTGACGGGAGGATGAGCAATTCTTGTATCTTTCTCCTTGACATTCTGCTGAAATCTCTAATGCCAACTGATGGTACCACCAGTCTCCGCAATGGAGGCACATGGAGAAAGGTGCTCAGTGTCTGCCCCATTACTCCAGAGCTCTCTTCCAGCTGGTTGCTTGCCAAAAACTAAACCGGGAACGTGCTGTCTGTCCTAGCTTTTGGGCATTGGGATACAATACAAGGATTGTCTAGAAAAGTTCCCAAGACTGACACTGTGATTAGGTAGTCCTCGGTGTCATACAAGGTGAACTGAACCAACTTCATTGAAGGAATAGGTAAAGGTAAAGGGACCCCTGACCATTAGGTCCAGTTGTGGCCGACTCTGGGGTTGCGGCGCTCATCTCGCTTTATTGGCCGAGGGAGCCGGCGTACAGCTTCCGAGTCATGTGTCCAGCATGACTAAGCCGCTTCTGGCAAACCAGAGCAGCGCACGGAAACGCCGTTTACTTTCTTGCCGGAGTGGTACCTATTTATCTACTTGCACTTTGACGTGCTTTCGAACTGCTAGGTTGGCAGGAGCAGGGACCGAGCAACGGGAGCTCACCCCGTTGCGGGGATTCGAACCACCTACCTTCTGATCGGCAAGTCCTAGGCTCTGTGGTTTAACCCACAGCACCACCCGCGTCCCATTGAAGGAATAGATGTACAGTGGTACCCCGCAAGACGAACGCATCGCAAGACGGAAAACCCGCTAGACGAAAGGGTTTTCCGTTTTGGAGGCGCTTCGCAAAACGAATTTCCCTATGGGCTTGCCTCGCAAGACGACAGCCCATAGGGAAATCTCCGGGACAGCGGGGAAGCGCAGCGCGTCTTCCCCGCTGTCCTCGGACCTCCTCCCGCCGCGCAGCATCGGAACAAAGCTCCGATGCCGGGCGGGGGGGAACGCCTCCTCCCGCCGCGCGGCATTGGAACGAAGCTCCGATGCCGGGGGGCGCCTCCTCCCCCCCGCGCGGCATCGGAACGAAGCTCCGATGCCGGGCGGTGGGGGAAAGCCTCCTCCCCCCCGCGCGGCATCGGAACGAAGCTCCGATGCCGGGCGGTGGGGGAACGCCTCCTCCCCCCCGCGCGGCATCGGAACGAAGCTCCGATGCCGGGCGGTGGGGAACGCCTCCTCCCCCCCGCGCGGCATCGGAACGAAGCTCCGATGCCGGGCGGGTGGGGAAGCCTCCTCCCCCCCCCCCCGCGCGGCATCGGAACGAAGCTCCGATGCCGGGCGGGGGGGGGGGGAACGCCTCCACCGGCACGCGGCATCGGAACGAAGCTCCGATGCCGGGCGGGGGGGGGAAGTCTCCTCCCCCCCGCGCGGCATCGGAACGAAGCTCCGATGCCAGGCGGGGGGGGGGGAAACGCCTCCTCCCGGCGCGCGGCATCGGAACGAAGCTCCGATGCCGGGCGGGGGGGGGGAACGCCTCCACCGGCACGCGGCATCGGAACGAAGCTCCGATGCCAGGCGGGGGGGGGAACGCCTCCTCCCGGCGCGCGGCATCGGAACGAAGCTCCGATGCCGGGCGGGGGGGGAAAGTCTCCTCCCCCCCCCGCGCGGCATCGGAACGAAGCTCCGATGCCAGGCGGGGGGGAACGCCTCCTCCCGGCGCGCGGCATCAGAACGAAGCTCCGATGCCGGGCGGGGGGGGAACGCCTCCTCCCGGCGCGCGGCATCGGAACGAAGCTCCGATGCCGGGCGGGGGGGGGACGCCTCCTCCCGCCGCGCGGCATCGGATGGCTTTCCTGAAGACTTGGGGTGGGAGGAGGGTTTTCCTTCCCACCGCCAACATTCAGAATGCTGTTCTGAATGTTGGCGGCGGGGAGGAAAAACCCTCCTCCCACGCAAGCCCCGGGAACAGAGGGAAAGCGCTGCGCGCCTTCCCCTCTGTTCCCGTACCTGTCCTGAAGGCTTGCGGTGCGGAGAAAAGCCCTTCTCCGCACCGCCAGCCTGGCAAGCGGTTTCCCTAGGAACGCATTAATTGATTTTCAATGCATTCCTATGGGAAACCGTGCATCGCAAGACGAAAAAACCGCAAGACGAAGAGACTTGCGGAACGAATTAATTTCGTCTTGCGAGGCACCACTGTATGCTAATTCATGTATGTCCAAACTTTCAAAAGATTCATTAAAAATAATAATCTCTACGACTGATCCTGAAATAGGCTGGGGACAGAGGGCTGTTGACATCTCTCCATCCAGGCTTGCTTAAACCTTGGTAGAAGTGCGGTCTCACATTCTTAGGCTGTACCCTCCCCATTTAGTCTGGATCCAAATTGCTGGTTTGGGCATTGGAGCACTTGCAACATTAGCCACAATCAATATCTATCCTATGGTTGATTATGAAATACTGTGTCTTGATCCATTTTTCCTATCTGAATGGGGGCGGGGGCGGAGAACAACCTAGCTGCATTTTAAGCTGGCAATGTGTACACAGCCTGAATCTACAAGAAAAGGTTAAGTTTGGTTTTTATCACCTTCTTCTTGCTCCGTGGAAAGGCAGCTCCCGACATCAGAAGCGGAGACGTTGGAATAGGCAGAGTGGTTGGATGCTTTTGGAGACATGTTTGGTGAGCTGGTGGCTGAGCTCTCTGGCCTGACGCAGGAGCCATCCAGGAATTCTGCTTCGGGGGGCAAGTCAATGGGAGGATTGAAAGGCTGCTGCTGCAACAGCTGTATCTTCTCCTCCAGCTGTTTCTGGAATTGCTGATGTTGTCGCTGTTGCTGATTATGAACACTCTTAAGGTGGGGTGGGGGGAGGAATATGGAGGGAAATTAAACTTTATTTTGTGAATCTCCAACTGCTGCTTTTCTTGCATTTAATATTTACTGTATTTTTCGCTCCATAAGACGCACTGTTTTCCTCCGCTGTGTGCCTTATGGAGTGAATGCCTACGGATGGCGGCGGGATCCCGCTGCAGTCGCAAGCAGAGGATCCATGGCTCCCCTTCCTTCCCTCCTCCGTGGCTTGCTTTGAAGCAGCAAAGCAGGAGAGGAGAGGAGTCCTAGTGTAAGCGGCTCCTGCCTAGCTTTGCTGCTTCAAAGCGAGCCGCGGAGGAGGGATGGAGGGACGGATTCTCCTTCCCTCCCTCCTTCCCAGCTCAGCTCACTTTAAAGCAGCAAAGCGGGAGATGAGCTGCTTACACGAGAGGAGGCTGCTGGGGTTCCTGTGTCGGGTCCGTTCGGGGCCGTGCTGCCTCCCCGCTCGTCGCTCCTTCAGCGCGCACGCTAAAGAAACATACAGCTCCTGTCCCTCTCCCTCTGATATACCGGTAGTTTATTAAATAATTTAGTACAACATTTGATTCAGAATATTCCCCCCCCCTGTTTTCCTCCTCTAAAAACTAGGTGCGTCGTATGATCAGATGCGTCTTACGGAGTGAAAAATACGGTACTTGTTTTGTCGCTTTAGGTTGTATCCAATTGTATCCCTCCATTCATGGTAGGGTTTTTAATCAAGCAGAGGTTTCCGTGAACAGAATTTCTGCTGATTCTTCCATCTCTGTGCACCTCCCCCACACACTTCCCCTAATCTCCAGAGAATTGGGTGCGCCCTTTGGAACAGTGTGGAAGGCTGCAGGAGAAAGGAGAATTTGCAAAAGGAGCAAGGAGTTTCCCATGAGCAGAGGGGCACTCTGGATACAACTCACGGTTAGCTTCAACATTAACAGCTTTAATTTTCACAGCTTCCAACCATGGAACGCTGGTTTCATACAGTGTCAACAAACAGGAAATTCATAGTGCAATTAATTTAAAATGCATTTCCCAATAATGATAAAAATGCACATTATAATTGTTTTACTTTGAGATAAAAACATGCACGTTTGTGGGAAGCAGCTGACATGGAGCTTCAAGCAATTTCCCAACCCCACACTTAGATGTAGCTATTTATCTTTGTCCCTCCAAATAGCGTGGGGTATTCCCAAACAATCAACTCGGTTTTCTAACGTTTCGGTTTCTGAATGCCCGAAACCCAAATGTAAATGCTTCCATTTTCGAACGCGCCTCAGAAGACGAACAGCTTCCGCTGAGGTTCCCCCCCCCCAATTTTCTCTACTGAATTTGCAGACTGCCCTTTGTGCCTCGGTTTCCGAACATTTCGGAAGTCGAATGGTCTTCTGGAACAGATTACGTTCAAAAACCGAAGTACCACTGTATTTGATACAGAACAAAGATATCCCTGACTTAACTAAGGAGCAGTTCTTGGAGTGCAGACTTTTAAGAAAGCTGTTTATAAAATTAATATATAAATGTGCATTACTCTCTTGTACCCCATGGGTTATTTTAAAGATTACGTTGCTAGTTGCCATCAGGACTTATTGAGGTCATGTTTGGGAGGGCATAAATCTCTGTTTAATAAAAAACGACCTCAAAATGTCCATGCTCTTTCTGTTAGTCTGCACCAACAACGCCGGCCCTTCTTACTGATTCACAAGACTATCATGCTGCAAACTGGCCAATTACCATTGGATACGTGATGACAAAGGCTATCCAGCCAACAAGCAGGAAAGTGCTCAGGATGACGGTAGCTGTGTCCTTGAGTATGGAATCGACGGGAGCCTCTGGTCGAGGTGGCGTCTGGCCTGGGGTCTCTCCAGCATTCTCCGAAATGGGAGGAGGCAAGTCCTTGCTGGAACTGCCACCCATATTGATTGCCTGAGAGAACCAAAGACGGCATTAGTTCAAGGGGCTTCCATGGAAGGAACGACCTCGATTAGGGCTGCCCAGCTGCTTACGAAAAGGGCACTTGTCAAGAAGGATAATGGCTTGCAAAGTTAACAACGTACAATTAGGCAAAGGTCTATTTTTAATGTTTCTTTGCCACCTTTCAGGGCAAAACCCTCCCCCAAGGCAGTTTACATACCAAAATGGAACATGAAAATGAATACAAAACAAATTTTCAACCCTTAAAAGATCCGGGGTGGTGGGGAGTGAATAAAAAGTGGCTAGAAATTGCACAGTGCTCATTGTCTCTAAGCAAATATATCAAGAACTGATTCATGCTTTTTAAAGAGATGATTCCGACCCAAGATAGCCATGCAAACACGATTTTCACTATTAAGCAGATAGAAATAAAACAAGGAAACAAGTCTGCCATCCTTTAGAGCTTATTTCCTATGAACTTCCCTGGTCTTGCGAAGCTGCTTTTGAAGCAGTTTGGCCATGTTTCTCAATAAACTCACTGTTGCATTTATTTAAATATAAAACATTATATATATATATATATATGAATACTCCTTTCTTAAATGGGGCTCCCTGTGTTCTCCCATCTAAGGGGCCGAGATCTTCCACGCCTGCTTAGCTTTAGCTATACTGCTGCATCAGGTGTTCCTGTGCTGTTCACAAAGCCCACGAACTCACACTAATGAGTTTGTACTGAGTGGCTTTGAACGTTACCCACCTAGGAAGGAACAGGGTGTACAAGTTCCCCCGCTGCCTCTGAAAGAACATCACATCTAAAATACAGCCTTCACACTGCTCCCAGCTGGGAGACCCACAAACTTCCTGGTTTGGGGAGAACGTAAAGGTCGTATTTTGAATGAGATATTGTCGCAGAGCAACAGAAACAGAGGCTGATGTGTGCACCTTGTTCCTTTGCAGCATGGCGAACATCTATGCGAGAAACACATCTGACTGGAAAAACTAATGGACGACTCCCCCCACCCAATCTGTTTAAAAGCATGCTCAACAAAAAAGCGCATCCTGCAATTTGCACGCACATGACTGAGGAATCTCATGCAAATCCTGTCTCCCCCACCTCATTCACGCGCATACGTTTTACACAACGTGGAATGTATTCTGTGATGACACTTTCCTAATGACGCCGTTAAACGAGACCTCGTTTATTCACCAACCTCTTCAAAAGCAGCTTTGTCCGAATCCGCCGGGATCACATTTTCGTGCCGCTTTGGCAAATTGCTTGGGAATTTCTCCAGGATCTTTGTTGGGGCCGATAACGGTGTTTCGTGGTGCCCTGGAAACAAGAACGTGCTTTCTGTTATTCCCAGGAGGAAAAGATGGCCTCACTCGCCCTGCTACACTCCTCAAGCTTGGCTTGAATGCACCCGTCAAGTCCAATACTGCCTCTTGCCAATCTGGGTGGAGGGCACAGGCAGGCATAAGTATGGAAACTTATCCCTAGTCAAATGCAGAAACTAGTTCTTTGAAATTTTGCCTTTGGCCCTGCCCACTATTGGTATGTGGCCCTTGGGAAGTTTCCCTGAAGGGAAGGTGGCCCTAAGGTTGCAAAAGGCTTCCCAGCTCTGATATAGGGTCCCATTTAGCTATCACTAGCCTGCTAGTTGGATAAACACATCCTCTATGAATTTAATAGCTTTCTAAAGCTAATGGCCATAGAATCGTAGGGCTGGAAGCGTCACCTGGTCCAAACCCCTGCAAAGAAGGAATCTTTTCCCCAACACATGTATTGAACCCACAACCCTGAGATTAAGATGCTCTGCCGACTGAGCTGCATATTAGTGAGTAATTCGTGATGTAGTTGAGAATTTCCTACAGTTAACTATGTACCAGTACGTATTAAACTTTGGCATGCATTTTACCTTTACCTAATCCACTATCATGTCTTGTAGCGATGGGCCAATAACTATACAACTGCAAGCTTCATACATCCAAAAACTATTCCTGTAAAATGGTGTGTTAACTTGTAAATTAATGGATTTGCAAAGTGCCTGCTCATTAATTTTTTTGTTCTTAAGTTCTTGCTCATGATACCTTATGGTATGAGCAAGGCACGACTGAATATTTAAAATCAAGAATTTGCATTTTGCATATCCCCTGGTAAATTCTTAAATCAAACCCTTAAATAAATCTGAGGATATAATCTGCATCTTAAAATTTGAATTCTGTCCACCAGAGGGCAGTGCAACACAGAAAAAAATCCTGATGTTTACTTCCTGATACCTATTAAAAGCCAGTGATTCCTCAAATAGCGCAAACTGTTCTTCTGTTTAAATCCGGATGAAAACTTCAGATCTGTACTGGGGGTGATAACACACTCTTCAATTGTTACGCCGTGTGTTTTGGGACCCTCAATCAGCGGTATGGGACTTCCCCGGGGCTAGAGAGAAAGAGAGAGGGAGGGAAATTGTGCAATGACTTCCAGTTCTTTGAATGCAGTAATGTCACACTTAAAAAGATAACAAGAAAATTTTAAATTTTATTGGGTGTTCATTTTATACCACAGATGTTCAAGCCAATTTTTAACATATTAACAGATGTTTCAGGCAAACAATGAGCTCAAAGAACACGGGCCATAAAGGCGCCTCTGTTGTTGACATACGGTAAGCTGCTCAGAAGGTAATTTCATGTATTTTATTTGGGTCATTAATTCAAGGCTGGGCATTGCAAAGAAGTACTTTAGCCATGCTAATTATGGGATAAGACAAAGACCGTTTCTGAGTCTTGTACGGGAAGGGCTTCACTGATGAAACTGCTAAAATACTTTTAATAGATTAAGATTTGGAGAGCAATTATCAAAGGAAAATGATGCAAATCCATTTGCTTTTTGTCATTAAAGTGACACCATGGTTGCCACAGCTACTGCATCTAGACCAAGCTTGTGGAACTCGCTCCTGAATGAGATCTGAACATCACAAAAGACTTCCTTATTCCAGCAGGCATTTTAAATCAATCTTCGGTCCGAGGATAACTTTGTATTGTTTTAATTCTCTGTATGGTTCAGTTTCATGTACACTGCTTAGAATTGCTAATGATTAAACAGTTTATAAATGCCTTAAAATAAATAAGCAATTTACCAGTGTCTTTTTCTGCTTCCCCCCTATTTAAAATGGCCAGAATTACTCTTATCTGCTTGCTGAACTCATGTAGCTTGCTTATTCTTTTTTTCTTTGAACAAAATAAGCCTTTGATTCTTGTCATTTACACGAATAAAATATTTTCCCACAATTGGGCCAAATGATTAAATAAATAAATAAAATTCACCCTAAGGCATCTATTCATTCGTTTCATTTTTGTAATCACTTCCAATGATACATCCCAATGGGACCGATCAATTAAAAACCATTTCACACCCAAGACAGATACCGACAGGCACACTGTAGAAACTGGATTATGAATTCCTATTGCGAAGAAATGCAGGAAAAGAGCTCTGGTTCCTTTCTCTGTTTTTTTTGCATCTGGATTCCAGATTCTGAAAATTGTCCTTCCTAAAGATGAGGCCTCTTGCCCAGCTTACCATAATAGCCACTCCTTCGTGAACCATCGATGGCGATGCATACAAGCCCGTAGAGTATTTCCCTACGTAGAGGGTTGGCCTAGAAGGGAGACAGGAAGAAAATATTACAAAGCCTGCCGTTTACTTCTTTATTTAAGATACAGTCATACCTTGGATCTCGAACGCCTTGGCTCCCGAAAAAAATCGACTCACAAATGAGTGTTCCGGTTTTCAAACATTCTCTTGGAAGTCGAACATCCAATGGAGCTGCTGTGGCTTCTGATTGGCTGCAGGAGCTTCCTGCAGCCAATCAGAAGCCGTACTTTGGTTTTCGTACATTTTGGAAGTTGGACTCCCAGAACAGATTCCACTTGACTTCCAAGGTATGACTGTACTTCTATACTTATTTTTGGGTGAACCCGAAATGGCTGAGAGACAAAGGTGTCACCATACATATACAGTGGTACCTTGGTTTAAAAACAGTTTAGTTTATGAACAACTTGGATTAAGAACGCTGCAAACCTGGAAGTAGGTGTTTTGGTTTGTGAACTTTGCCTTGGAATAAGAACTTGTTTCGCTTCCTGTTGAGTGTGTTCCATTTGTAAATTGAGTCCTGCACTGCTATGGGTAAGCGCGCCTTGGTTTAAGAACGGACTTCCGGAACAGATTAAGTTCATAAACCAAGGTACCACTGTATAACACAACCACCTGCAAATATCACTATATATATTGCATGATAACATCAAGCTGAGCAACCGGAAATATATACACAAAAAGGACCAGGTGTTTTGGAAAAATGAAGTACAAAATATCACAAACAGCTGTTAACTAGGCCCAAATGTTCCAAGGGCTCAGTCTATAGTGACAGCCACAAAACCCGTTTCCATGTTTTACACCAGTGCCATTCATCACAGTTTCCTGTTTGCACATCTGCATTCAAATCTGTATCTCCATTTTAAGCATTATGAATTAAATACGGAAATACAGCTGCTGCTTTAAAAAAAATGTTTATAGTGCTAATTACTTGACTTGGGAGGGCTGAACCCAAACTCTGCCTTATTAAATCCCATGGTGTCCTTGTATTTTGAAACTGCGTTATAGTCATACCTTGGAAGTCGAACGGAATCCGTTCCAGAAGTCCGTTTGACTTCCAAAACAGTTCAGAAACCAAGGCACGGCTTCCGATTGGCTGCAGGAAGCTCCTGCAGCCAATCGGAAGCCGCGACAGACGTTCGGGTTCCAAAGAACGTTCACAAACTGAAACAATCACTGCGGTGGGTCTGCGGCGTTCGGGAGCAAAAACAGCTGAGCTCCAAGGTGTTCAACTTTCAAGGTATGACTATACTCTCACAGAAAGATCTTGAAATATCAAATAAAATCTTTGAGCATGACTGCAGGATAGTAAACTGAATTGTGTAAGTGTTGGTTTTTTACGGCGTATTGTAAAAACAAACATACACCTCTCATTTTCTTTACTTAAACGTTCGTATATCCTGATCTCCTGTCACTCCAGGCCTTCCCAGATGACAAGAAGCCAAACAAACCTATAGAGGTGCTAGTTCCAGTCCAGGAATAATAGTGAAATATATTCCATGCTACGGGGGGGGGGGGAATAGCTATGCTATCGCTAAGTAAGGTCATTGGCTGACTTTAAAAAATTGACCTGGATTCCTGTGCATCTGCCTATCTCATTTCAGCACCCCCAACACCTCCCAGTCACTATGAGATGTTGCACATGGATCCATGTGGTGGAAATTGGGGTCCCTGAAGCAAGTCTTTGGATCACAGTCATTATTGTAAGAACAGGGAAGAAATGCACTATGGGAAAGGAGAAGCAAGAGTCTACCAATATATTTAAAGGGCAGGGGAGGGGAACATTCACAGAAAGCAGGGCAGGGTGATGGAGCAGGGATTTTGCTAGAAGATTTTAACCTCTCAAGAGGCTACTGATACATGAGATATTCCTCAAACAGAAATCAAATGAATGATTTTGGTTTCAGGAATATCCCATTACACTCATCACATCTTGGATTTCTGTTTGGATTGTATTTTTGGGGTGGTTGGGTACTGAGGCAGTCTGGCACTAAAAAGAAAAAAGATTGACAGTAAAACAATCATTTGGAAAAGCCCTCTGTGAACATGCAAATTATTTAATATAGGGTGATTTTGTTACATAATCTGCAGAAGCAAAGTGTACACTTATTATTTTTTTAAAAAATCATAGGTTACTTGCAGGCAACGGGAGACCACAGTGAAAGCACGTTTTAATTCCATGCTAGATAATAACCAGGTTGACCTGACACAATAAACACATTTTTTTAATAATACCATTTAGGAGGGGCAGAAATTGTACTCACATCAATTTGCTTTTGGCCTCTGTTTCTTTGGGAAAGGGATACTTCCACTTAGTGATGCGTCCAACTTCGCCAGACATGAAGGTGAGATAGCGCAGGGTCTCAATGCCCACATTTGTATGCATCACTTTCCACAACCCTTCCCGCTGCCAGATATAAAAGGCTACAACAGGGGAGCCGTAATTCTGGATCCACAAGACATCGCCTGACTCGCTGTCCACAGTGACCACCAGTCCGTCTCCGTTAGATGCAAAGTGGGACATTTCTGCAAGGTAAAGAGATGCAAGCAATCGCACGAAGCCTTTGCGAACTCATGGTTGTATGAAATGTACAGTATTAGCATTTCAGCCTGAAATTAGAACCCCAGGTCTTACTATATTGGACGTCTTCATCAGGCAAGGTGGCTGCGTAGTCAAAGTAAGTGGCGTTCCATCGTAGCTCCTTACTCTTGGTATCGTACATGGTGATGGTGTACTCTGTTCAAAAAAAATCCCAAAATTTCAATTCATACTGTGTGGAACAAAACAAAGCACCCACCTCTCTTGCCAGACAGTCCTCAAAACAAAGTATGCGGACATCTTCACATCATTGTATTTTTTGCAAAATTCTTCCCCATGATTAGCAGATTTAAACACCCACCCTACAGTATTTTGAAAAGAAAAACTGACTCCTCTTATAATTTGCTACTCAATTTCTGATTACAGTGGTACCTCGGGTTAAGTACTTAATTCGTTCCGGAGGTCCGTACTTAACCTGAAACTGATCTTAATCTGAAGCAACACTTTAGCTAATGGGGCCTCCGCTCCCGCCGCACCGCCGGAGCACGATTTCTGTTCTCATCCTAAAGCAAAGTTCTTAACCCAAGGTACTATTTCTGGGTTAGCGGAGTCTGTAACCTGAAGCGTCTATAACCTGAAGCGTATGTAACCCGAGGTACCACTGTATAGACTTTTTTTTCCAGTTCATGAAACTACACGTCTGCCTCTGAATGTGGACTAGCATCTGTCTTAAAAGCTAGAATCTCACAGATCATGGCTGAGTGGCACCTCCTGCAACCTTCAAAGCGTATTTTCCAGTTTCTGAGACTGTGGATTGAGGAGCCCCTGGCTTCTGCGCTGTGACTAATGATATGGTTACAAGACAGGATCTTGCACTACTGAAAAACGCTATCGAGTTCAAAGACCAAAGGCCACGTTCAGACAGGAACATGCAGGCGTTTTGGCTCCCACACCCAGCAAAATAACATACTTGAGGTGCCCTCTCTGCAAAATGGCCTGCTGAGGGTCCTGGGAACACAGGAAGTTAGCTTTATATCAAGTCAGACTATCAGTCCTGCTATTGTCTCCTCTAACTGGCAACAGCTCCCCTGAGATCTCAGGTAGGGACAGAGAAGTCTTTGCTATCACCTGTTACCTGTTCTTTCTTTTTTAAAAAACAGGCGATGCCTGTAGGGATTGAACCTGCAACCAGCATTCAAAATACGTGCCGTTAAGACTGAGCTATGAGCCCGTCTTCCTAGCTCACTCCATTCTTAGCAAGATTTCCAGGTAAGTACAAGCCACCAACATTCAGGCGCTCAAGAAAAGTTATTGCTGCTCCCTCCCATCCCACCCCCCTTGTGGCCAGCCAGACTCGCCTCTTTACTTTCTAGAAATGGACTGAAGTAATGACAAGCTACATTGGACCTCCAGGGTAAGAGGCAGCCTATTAATAAGGTAAAAAAGGTAAAGGTAAAGGACCCCTGGACAGTTAAGTCCAGTCAAAGGTGACTATGGGGTTGCGGTGCTCATCTCACTTTTCAGGCTGAGGGAGCCGGCGTTTGTCCGCAGACAGCTTTCCGGGTGACGTGGCCAGCATGACTAAACCACTTCTGGTGCAACAGAACACTGTGACGGAAATCAGAGAGTGCAGAAACACCATTTACCTTCCTGCTGCAGTGGTACCCATTTATCTACTTGCACTGGCGTGCTTTCGAACTGCTAGGTTGGCAGGAGCTGGGACAGAGCAATGGGAGCTCAGTCCGTCGCAGAGATTCGAACCGCCGACCTTCCGATCGGCAAGCCCAAGAGGCTTAGTGGTTTAGACCACAGCGCCACCTGCATCCCTGCCCATGAATAACACCAGATACAAGTGGGCAGGGGGCTACCACTGCCTTCACAGGTTCCCAGCTGCAGGGGGTGGGCCACTGTGGCCAAGAGGATGCTGGGCCAAATGGATCCTCCCTGGCCTTGTTCAACAGCCATTTTGACCAGACTCAATTAGTTCGTGGATGACGTGGGATAACTTGTTTCTGCCTGAATAAAATAAAACGACGAACAATTCACCAAAGGGCGAGCAGCCATTGTAAACTCCGTCGAATGCATGCAAACGGCACAGTCCCATTGTTAGGTGAAAGTTAATGATTTTTTAGCATGAAGCCTTCATCTAGATATGTTAAATAAACTTCATTGCTATGAGCTTATTCCTTTCAGGTCTGGCTGGCTTGGCTTTCAAAAGCTACCTTTGAAGCAGGGGAGAGGGTTGTGTGTGTGTGTGTGTGTGTGTGTGTGTGTGTGTGTGTGTGTTACCTGTTCGACCAAGATACAGGAGAGATGTAGACGGACACAGGCTTTCGGCAAATGAAGAAGTTAAGGTCTGCTGTTTTTCCCCTGTCATGAGGTCCACCACATACCAGCTGTCTTGCTTCTTTCCTAAATGGGAAATATCAGCATTTTAGTACTGCTAAAATCAATTCTGAAAACACCCCGTTCCTCTGTTTCCTGCCAACCAGCAACTGGCTACTCAGAACATTGCTTTTACAGCACAGTGTGCTTTATGGTAGAGCTGGAGGTCACGTTCCTTTCTAGGCAACCTTCTAGGGGCAACATCGCTGGTGGTGGATGGGGCCAGAAGCAAAAGTAGGCGGAGCACATATCACTCTGTAATTCCACTTGGGCAAGCAAGGAGCCCTATCAGAGCTCAATGATGCATGCTAGCCATGCAAAACTACTCAAGGAACTGGAAAGGGCTGTTGTCTGTGACTCCAGTCAATGTGCAGAATGTAAAATTAAACCCAGCTATCCAAAACCTACATGGAGATAGCTCTGGGTGGTCTGGCTAAGACAGAGGTCTATTTTGAGCATGAAAGAGATTATATACACACAAACACGTTTAAAAAGACCAGGGACAAAACAGTGTGTCACAGGTGCTTTTGTGTGGTCGTAAGGAATCAAAGGTAAAAGGTAAAGGGACCCCTGACCATTAGGTCCAGTCGTGGTCGACTCTGGGGTTGTGGCGCTCATCTTCAGCTTCCGGGTTACGTGGCCAGCATGACTAAGACGCTTCTGGCGAACCAGAGCAGTGCCGTTTACCTTCCCATCAGAGCGGTACCTATTTATCTACTTGCACTGGTGTGCTTTCGAACTGCTAGGTTGGCAGGAGCTGGGACAGAGCAACGGGAGCTCACCCCGTCGCGGGGATTTGAACCGCCAACCTTCTGATCGGCAAGTCCTAGGCTCTGCGGTTTAACCCACAGCGCCACCCGCATCCCTAAGGAATCAAAAGCTAGGCGTAAATACCAGAAAATACCGATGGGGATAGAAGAGCTGGAAGAGGGGACGTATTTCCATGCAACAACGTCTGTGACAGTGTCCTAAAATGCACTCAAGTTAACTTTTAGGAAGCGAGTGGAGCCTTACCCATGTACAGAATTCCATCTGAACTGCGGCAAGGAGATGCTTGAACTAGCTCGGGAATGGTGAATGGCAGTTTCTGGAATAGAAATATTCACTTTAGCCACCTTAATTTCATATTCAGCATTGACTGAGATTTGCAAGATAACAAGAAATCAGCAGCGAACGCCATTTCTAAGCGTGCTGTCGTTCTAGGGTTGAAGGAGTTTAGGGGTTTGCCTGCTCTGGCAGATTAATGTACGTCAGGGCTATTTGGGCTTATCTGCGATCTGCATGTACCCTGCGTCATATGACACGACAAAAGGCTTGCATCGGTGAAGCTGTGACCTGGATACCTTTCCATTGCTACAACAACATATCATCGCTTCAAGTTCAAACATAAAAATTCAGAGATGGCAATTGCTTCTGAAGGAAGAGCTCAATGATATTCCTTAGTCCCCTTAGTTCCACTCCGTTATTGTAAATGGAAGGTCTGCTATTCTCTCCCCACACCCAACGCTATTACATATTGCAACACTGCTCACATGTCCTAGATAGAATCTGGGTCTCCATTTTGAGAAATACCACAGGAAAGAGAAACAGATGTTATCTCTCTCTCCCCCCCCTTTCTCTCCCTCCTAAACGTTCAAATGTGCATTTTTTACAAGAAGTGGGACGGGGTAACGGTGACAATTTAGGCGCCACTTGCTCCCACGAAGCCCCAACACATAGTATACTAATATGGAACAATGAGCAGAAAACAGCCAGATATAAATGCATTTTAGTACCACAGAAACACAGACTGACTTTTCAGTATTTGTGTGTTGTTGTTTTTAAAAGGATCACGTTTTCCCTCCTCACCATTTTATCCTCACAGTGTACGTGACTAAGAGGCAGACCGGCCCAAAGAACCTTGATCTCCTCAGTCCATGTCTGATGTTTCCTCTACCACACCGACCAACCAAATCTGACATCTCTCTGGTCCTGAGAGAGAGGTGGGAGCCAGGGCTCACTACCCTTCTGCGTTGATTTTGATATACTTATTTTATTGCAGAAGTTCATGTCCGACGTGCAGCAAGGAGATCTTGAGAGCACTGATGCTGCACTCACAGAATCACAGAACGGTACATCTGGAAGGCGTCCTGAGGGTCATCACCACCAACCCCCTGCCAAGGCTCCAGCAGATACTCTTAGGATAGGGTTCATGTATCTAGGTGCCTAGTGCACATGGCCATCACTCAAGTAGTCTCAACTAGGGCCAGGGCCTTTTCAGTACTGGCCCTGACTTGGTGAAACGCTCTGTCACAAGAGACTAGGGCCCTGCGGGACTTGACATCTTTCTGCGGGGCCTGCAAGACAGAGCTGTTCCGCCTGGCCTTTGGTTTGGACTCAGTCTGACCCTTATGTTTCCCTCCCCTTATGGTCTTGATTTATCGGCTATTTTTAAATGAGGCTGCATTTCAAATTGCATTTTAACCTGTATTTTAAATTGGGGTTTTTTCCTTCTTTTCTTTCTCTCTCTCTCTTTTTCTCTTATTATGTTATTACTGTGATTTTATTGGTGTTAGCCGCCCTGAGCCTGGCTTTGGCCAGGGAGGGCAGGGTATAAATAAAATTTATTATTATTATTATTATTATTATTATTATTATTATTATTATTAAGTCTGTGCAGCGGAATGACATGTGTTGGGCTCCGTGCATGTAAGCCACTATGGAAACATGAAGCCCAACAAAGGGGTGCCAGACAGACAGGCAGTAAGGGCAGAGTAGCACAATCCTGATCAATGTAGGATCTGAACGCCTGCACTGAGCTAAAGCATACCCTCCAACATTTCATAGGTGAAAATGAGGTGTTTTGTAGGCTTGCGGCATCCTTATTCTCACACCAGCCTCACCTCTCCCCAATTTTTACTCAAGAGATTTTATTCCTAATTATAATGGGGGGGAACGGGACGACTAGGGTTGCCATTATTTCAAAAAGTGAAAAATCTAGAAAGAAAAGTTGCTAGAGTTTTGCCCAAAGTTGTTGAGTTGTGTGTTTGTTTTTTTTGCAAAATCTCAAGAGAGAGAGAAAATGAACGACAGTACCGACACAGGTTGACGTTTCAGCGATTTCCATCCACACTTGTTTCCAACGGCTGATTGCCGGCTATTTCTGGGAAATTTCGGACGTAGGGTAACCCTACAAAAACTCAAGAATTTGCAACTCCAACATCTCTGTGTGCGTGTGCATGCACACACGCTTTAAAAAAAAATGCATCCTCAAAGCATTAAAGGTGCATAGCCACTTCATTCAACTCCCATGCTTGTGAGAAGGGTAAGAATCCTTTCTTGTGCCTAGCAGTACACATCAACAGCAGACTGCATATCTTCCTGAAGAAACTGGGGAAAGCGCTAAGATCACAGGTGCATTTTACAGCAGCTTGTAAGCACTGTGCAATTTTCCTTTCTTTGTGGGAAGATGTAAAAAAAATGTAGCGTAGCAGCTACCCCCAGGACCTTAATGTACTTTCCAAGGTCCAGAAGGGTGCCCTTCCACTATGTAACTTTTATCAACATTCAAAAGGGCAGAAGAGATCAAAAGAAAGAATATTCAGGAAAAGTCTGCCACCTACACAAAAAACAACGGGCGCATCGGGAACACAAGCCACTGCCATATGCCAGCTCCATTGATCATGTAGCCCTTGCAGAGACTCTTGGACAGAGAGAGGTCTTTCTACCTGGTTCTTAACAACAAGCAGCCCTGGCAATACCAGGGATTGCCTCGTGCATGCAGGACATTTTGCTCCCTCTCTGTGTTTTTTGGTGCATGCGAGAGAAAATATTTATTTGCTGCAGCTATATTGAGGAAGTTGTAACAGATTGAGGAAAAGAAACTCACCCGAAGCCATTATTTATCTCTTTTATTTCATCACAAAAAACTGCAGCTCTGAAGCAACTATGCAACGAGTGCCTGTAGGGGTGTCTGATCATGGCTGTTTAACACTCCATCTATTTGGAAAGAACTACAGAGGCAGCATGACCTGAAATTAATACTGGAAGCAATACAAAATAAGGGACCCAGGTATTCCTGGAATAAGTTGTAGTTCTTGACAAGGTTGCTTAATAGTGTGATTCCTTAAGGCTGTAATTAAGTGCCCAAGAACTGGTTAATCTCTTGCAAATTGCTGCATGTGTAATACAACTGAAAAATTATCCAAAGTGTCCGATAAGACTCCCGTAAACTAGACATATTATAAAGTCAGAAACATGTTCATGAAGCTCACAATGAACTCCGTAAAGGGTTCAGTTCCTTCCCGCTCTTGCAGCAAGTGTCTGGGAATCCAGAAAAGCTGGCACTATGATGTGGGTGTATCAATTCTTGGAAACAGGTTCCCAAAGTTGGCGCCAAAACTTGACAATCTCATTAGCTAATTGCCAAAGTAGGACATGATTCTGGTAAGTGCAAGAACTGCCTAAATCTCTGCACGACATGACTATCGATGGATACGTCTGCTGCCTAGAGGAATAGTAAGTAGATTTGTTTGTGGGTCTGTTCCTTGTTTGAACAAAGAACGCCACACTCCCTGGTTATGTTTGCATACGATGCATCTTTTCCCTTTCGCTACACAAGGCTGATTCTCACGTAACACCAAAGGACAACTAGGCTTACAATTCTTCCTGCCCTTTCTTACCGCCATCCCAGCCTGTTCCAATTTTCCCATCGAACTTCCAAGTTCAGGCAAATCTCAAGTTTGCAGTTATGTATGAATTGGTGAACTATGACATCCTTGGCCCCTGAACCAGAATGGGAAAACTTTCGACCACAAGACTAGATTTGTTCACATGCACTGGGATATAGATAGGTATAGGTAAAGGATGTTCTTTGAAGGATAGACATGCTTCTTTCTGCAGAGTTACTTTTTAAAAAAATCAAAGCTGGTAGAAAAGACATGCTCTGAGCAGCAGGGATAGCCTTTGAGTGTGCTAAAAGAAAGCATGGCTTGTGTCGTCGTGTGTCTTATTCTATTGAAACAATGCAGCTATTGTCTGATTAGGTTATACGTACGGTCAAGCCTTCATTATTCTTGCCACCAAGCGTGTACAGACTTCCATCATTCGGATCGGGAAGAAAGGCTGGTCTAGGACTTAAGAAGTTATTAAAACAGCAATTAATGTTGTGAATTGGGGGTGAGCACAACAGTATTCAGTTTTTGCTTCCTGGTGAAGGCAGCTACTTCTCTCTCTCTCTCTTTAGGGGGGGAAAGTAAAATGTGCTTTATTTATTTTTTAACTTGGCACAGCACATGAAACCACCAGAGATCCAGTCCCATGTGGGACGGGATAAACACAGTTATTTTGCAAGTAACGTGCCACCTTTCCATTGATGTTAGTTTAATGACTCTGTTCCAGTCTTCAGTGCTCCTTCCTGAAAACATTCCTTTATTTTAAGTACATTGCTGTTTCCATAAATCTTCAGATCTAGTACCACAAAGGGCTGTAATTTGTTAGCTGACAGAAGAGTACAAATCTAAATGCACTTTATGGCTAAGGGTCTTTATTCTCACCCGAATAATTAGAGTAAAGTAGAATTCTAACTACTGATTTTTTTTAAAAAAAGGGGGGGAGCCCTAATCTACACATGCAACTAGAGAAAATAATAAGAGTTCTGGGGTGCAGAGCAAGGCTGCACAACTTCAGATTGAAGGATGTCATTTTGAATGCTCTCCGGTATGAAAAACATCACCCAAGTAGAACAAAAAGCAAAAATGCTAGAACTCCAGAAGGAAAGGGTTTAGCCCAGCTGGGGGCAGCCCAAGGTGTTTCAGCACCTGCCACACTGCCAGGGTGTGGCGGGGGGAGCTCCACAACCACCCTGGCAGCAAAGCTGAGAAGCGGAGTGCCCCCCCCCCCCGTAGCTGACCTGGCAGGATGGCCAGCATTCCACAGAACTTTGCCACCAGTCCCTCTCTGGGGAAACCAGCGACAACACTGGGTGGCAGAACGGTGCTGCCCCTTGCGGGTGCCGCCCAATCCCGCCTAATGGGTGGGCCGCCTCTGAGTGCAGCCCACATGCTATTGTGTTTGTTTTGTTAATGCAGGCAGGCATGAAAAATGGCACCCCTTGCCTTGCACCCTGACGAAGCACAGTCCATTCTACCAGCTACCTATGCCAGACAGGACTCAACTTTGTGCTTCAAAGATAAATATCTTGGACATTCTGTAAAAGACTGCAGTCGTACCTTGGATCTTGTGAGTCAAACGTTTTGGCTCCCAAAAGCTGCAAACCTGGCAGTGAGTGTTCCAGATTGCGAACGTTCTTTGGAACCCGAACATCCGACGCAGCTTCCGATTGGCTGCAGGATGTTCCTGCAGCCAATCAGAAGCCGTGCCTTGGTTTCCAAACGTTTTGGAAGTTGAACAGATTTCCGGAACAGATTCTGTTTGACTTCCGAGGTACCTCCGTATAGGAAAGGGTAACCAAAAGGGAGGGGGGAATTGTATCTGCCTTGCCCACTGTGAAAATGTTAAAGGTGCATTTGTTCATTCTGGCTTTGGGGAGAAGGTAATCTGGTGTTTAACCGAATTTGTTTTGTCTGCTGTACTATGTAAATGGTTTTAGTTATTGCTGCGATGATTAATACAATCAATTTGACGATGCTGTAAGCCACCCTTCTTAAATTGTGGTTTGGGCAATCCCTACAAGCCAGGATATCAAACCAGAATTTGATTCTGGTTTGATATCCAAGTTTATGGGGAAATCTTGAATGGAGAGATTATGGTTTAAGATTTCTCCATAAACTTGGATATCAAACCAGGATCAAATTCTGGTTAGATATCCTGGCTTGTAGGGATTGCCCAAATCAAATTCTGGTTTGATATCCTGGCTTGTAGGGTTTGCCCAAATGTCACAGGAAAGTATGGAAATATCAGATTTCAGATCAAAAGAGAAGGGAGGAGAGAGCAAGTGGCCGCTATTTCCCTGTTTGGACATAATAGGAAACTGGTTTAAGTCTGGAAATAAGGTGCACAGCAGAAGGGAGAAGGAAGCATGTGAACTTCTGTTTCCAGCTGGATAAAGCCATGGTTTATCGTTCTGAAATTTGTTATATCTGAATAGCAACATCGACTTCAATTACCAAGACATGTTACGTGAAATAACTTGATGATGACAGCTTAGTTACAGTCACAATTTGGAATTGGTACACACAGGTTTTTATTCTGTTATGTATGTTTGGAAACTAGTTTGCAGTAGGTTGTGCCATTTTGAAAATTAAATCTTAGAATACTTTCCATGGCAATATGGAGCCCTGGTCTTGAGAGACCATATTGTTCTCCACCACAATATTCTTATAAGGGTGACTACATTTTGGACAAGCCAGGTTATATTTTAGTTCTAGGGAATGTTTGCAATAACGCTTCTCCTAAATGACATCAAAACAAACCACACTTACTGTAAGTTAACATGTTTTACTCGTCTTGCGCTGCTGGCTTTAACAGCAGCCTGACGTGCAGAAATTTAACTTGTGCATTTTCTTCCAGTTAAGACACTAAAAAAAAATTCCCAGTGTGTTAATTTCTGATTTAGTTAAAAGTATGGCCACAGGCCAAGTAAAAAGCTGGCAAGATCAGCTAGCTATAGGGCATTCGTTTAAATAAAATAATATTCTGGAAAGCACAATGTCAGCATAAGGCTTCCCGGCATCTCTGTAATGAAATGCAACTAAAAAATCACTTTTACAGCACAATAACTAAGTGTGCTCAATTAGAAGACAATGAAACTTGCTCCTAAATTAATATGCTCAGAACAAGCTGCTAAACAGGCCCGGGCAACCTACTTAAAATGGAAATATGGCCAAGGATTTTTAGAAGCCTAGGGCTAAGAACTATGAAAGTGCTTGTAGAATGAGGCTTTCCCACATCTCTCTTCTATTTTGGTCTTTTGCCCCTTTTCCCACAAAGCCTGTCCTGGGGGTCAGTGGATCCTCAGAAACAGTGTGGGAAGTATTAGGGCTGCATCGGCAAAGAGGAGAGAAATGGAAATCAGAGACAACTGTGACCCCCTTGCACAAATGAAAATCACTTTGCAAGAAGAAACCTTTTCTACCTAACTCACAGTCTATTGGGAAGACAAAGTTTGTTTGTTTGTTTGTTTGTTTGTTTGTTTGTGGGCTAAGTGAGCCGCAGAATGGAACAAGGACTGATTTGTCTCCGTTTCCTAGTGTAAATATTCGACTGGTAATCCAAAAATGCCAGATTATGGCAAAAGCAGCCTTCTGATCTCTTCTAGAGTTCTGGAGTCTTCCCACTTTCTCTGCCGAGTTCAGCATAGACAGATTCTCAGGATGGAATGGATTGGAAACACCTTTCCCTCATGCAATCATATCCTATCGTTGGCAAGCACATTATTCATCTTACTGAATTGGGATCTTTGCATCAGCTACCTGGGCTAATTTACTGACCACCCCTGTAACTTTAAAGCGCTTGCCTGGACGACTTGTCCAGGTTTGTATCTGCAGGAATCAGGGGCGGAGGGGGGGGGGGAGAAAGAAAGAGAACAGACTTACTCTTCCACATGTAGGGGCACCTGAAGTACAGGATCTGCAGAAACAAAAACAGAAAAAAGTTGAGGTGAAAGCAATTCAACATCCTGACCTCACATCAAGCCTGTAGTCTATGATAAAGCTGCCGTCACCTGCTTCACCTGACGAGGAGATTACAGGTTTGCAGGAACCAAGTCCCAATAATAACAAGACCCAAGAAGGAAAGGCTGGGCAGAGGCCTGGGTATAATGTGGGCCTTGAGCTTGAACCTTTCTGAGTTTGGAAAGTCCCACCCCCCATCCAGCTCACTGTTCACACGTATCATTTGTTAGCTTGTCTCATTTTGTCCCACCTACTCAACTATTTTATCTCTTTTGCCCCTTCCCCTATTACGTACCATTAAAAAACAGTTGAAAGTTCTTTGCAGCAGACACCTGTCTTTGCTTAACTTATTATTGCAAATTACTGTGGTACCTCGGGTTACAAACGCTTCAGGTTACATACGCTTCAGGTTACAGACTCCGCTAACCCGAGGTACCACTGTATAACTTATGCCGATTGCACTGTACAGTGGTACCTCAGGTTAAGAACTTAATTCATTCCGGAGGTCCGTTCTTAACCTGAAACTGTTCTTAACCTGAAGCACCACTTTAGCTAATGGGGCCTCCCGCTGCCGCCACGCCGCTGCTGCTGCGCGATTTCTGTTCTCATCCTGAAGCAAAGTTCTTAACCTGAGGTACTATTTTTGGGTTAGCGGAGTCTGTAACCTGAATCATATGTAACCTGAAGCATATGTAACCTGAGGTATCACTGTATGGCCCTTGACTCCACTAAACTTCCCAGAAACTTAAGGATCTGTTCCCTTGTCACGGAGTAATAGATGCACTGTAATGTTCAAGAAAACAGAAAGCTGATGGAAAGCTGGTAAGTGTGAGGGGCAGAATATCACCTACATTGAAGATCATTTCAAGAGACAAGACTTGGAGAGAGGGATGCTTTGTGAATAGCACTCAGTTCCTCTCTCTGACTGTAGCAGTTTCCTCCAGAATGGGCAACCGTTTACCTCATCATTGCCAGTCTACTTTTTTCTTTTTAATGTTTTCCCATGTTTCTCCTCAGCTAAGGGACATAAGCCACTTTAAAAGAAAGTTGCAGGAAGGAAACCACTAATTAAAGAGCCAAGAGCGGAGAGAAGCTGGATCTTTTGGATTTACGCCAATAAGAAAAGAGATGAAGATAGTAAATTGAAGGAATTAATTTTATTAGAAAGATGATCTTGGAGAACTGTTACAAAGGTGTCACAATGAAATTCAGTTGGGGGGATTTGAGGAAGTCGATAACAATAAAAGTTAATTTGGATTTTAGAAGTTATAAGTGTTTTTATTTTTCTTTCTTTTAGCATTGTAATGTGTTTTGTTTTGTGTCTTTTATATGTTAGATTTGTTATAAATGTGGAAAATAAAAAAAATTGATTACAAATAGAGAAGCTGGACCTTTGCTGAAAATGAACTTGCTACACATATATTAGGATCTTGCGTCTGGGGAATGGAATGGGGAATATGGTGTTATTTTAATTCCGCTATCAGCTGCTCGCAGAAGAGCAACGCCACAGGATCACAAAAGGACCCCAGTGTGTTGAAGCGAATTTAAGAATGCAAGAAGAACAGTGCAGGATCGGGCCAGAGGCCCATCTAAACCACCATCTGGATCTCACAATGGCCAACCAGATGACTACAGGAAGCCCCACAAAGCAGGATTTGAGCACTGCCCCCTCCTGTGGTTTCCAGCAACTACTCCTCAGAAACATTATCGCCTCTGACCTGTGCTTCTGAAAAAGCTTTGGGCGCTAAAAATGTATTCAGTGGCGTAGCGTGGGGGGTGCAGGGGGGCCGGCCGCACCGGGCGCAACATCTGGGGGTTAGGGTTAGGGGGTGCAAATCCACTGGTTAGGGGGCGCAAATCCACGGGTTAGGGGGCGCAAATTACTTGCCTTGCCCCGGGTGCTGACAACCCACGCTACGCCACTGGATGTATTTGTCACATAAGTTTGAGGGGGAAGGGAAATAAAAATGTGTGTGTGTGTGCACGCGCACACGCGCAAATTGTTTAAGGATTACATCTAATGCACACTTACTTGGAGTAAGTCCCACTGAAAGGATAGGACTTACTTCCTAGTAAACAGGCATATGCTTCCACTAGTGCTTTCATTCAACAGCTGTACAAGCCTGAAGTGTTTTCTCTCTCCTTCTATTGCCTGTTAAGTGGAAAACACACAGAAGACAGGCACACTGCTGCATCCTCACCTGCCTGGAATAATTTTAAGTCTTTGGAAAAATTTAGAAAGAAGAGATTTTTAACAGAAAACCCTGGCCTCAGGAGATTAAAGCAGTAAGTACAGTGAATTAAAAACAAAACAAAACAGGTCTACAAGCAAACAATATCTGCTGCTACAAACGTTTTTAGATCAGCTTCCTCCTCAAGCAAACAAAATGATGCAAGAGCAAAGAAATAAGAACAGGCAGGCCTCTTACAGGCAGGCTCCGGACTGCTTTGTGCCAGGCAATCTCTTCTGCATAATCAGGGCTGCCACCTTTTGCTGGCAAAGCTTAGCTGTTCATGTTTCCTCCCATTACTGGATCTCCACACCAGTAGCTAATGCCATCCCTGTTCAATTCCTGCTTGCCAAACAACTTTTATAAAGGCACATTTAATCTTGGTAGGATACCACAAACGTCTGTTTTGCCATGTGCCCAAACAGCAGCAACCTATTGCCTACTGTGTTTGTTGGTTTTTCCACCATGTGTACAGAAGGCAGAACAGGCAGCCAGGTCTTTGACATGCACTATTGTACAGGCACTGTTTTCACATACGTACATGGAAGTGTAGGATATAGCTTTATGCATTAGTGGGGGTTTTTTTTATCACTTTCAGACCAAGCACCCATCTGGACCCCCAATCTGAGGATCCATTTACCGTATTTTTCGCTCCATAGGGCGCACCTGACCATAGGGCGCACCTAGTTCTCAGAGGGGGAAATCAAGGAAAAAAAATATGAACCCCCCCAGCTCTGGGAGCAGCTTCTCCCAGACCTTCTTCCTGCTTTTGCGAGAGGTGGGGGAATTCCCCCACCTCCCACAGAAGCCATGCGCTCTTTAAAGGGGCTGCGCAGCTTCTGCTGGCTTTTCTAGGAGGTGGGGAAATTTCCTCACCTCTCGCAAAAGCCCCCACCACCCGCAAAACCGGCAGAAGCCGTGCGCTCTTTAAAAGGGCTGCACGGCTTCTCCTGGCTTTTCTGGGAGGTGGGGGGCTTTTCCCGCCTGCCTCCCCCCCGCATTCGCTCCATAGTACGCACACAAATTTTCCCTTGCTTTTTAGGAGGGAAAAAGTGCATCCTATAGAGCAAAAAATACGGCAATTTTTAGCTAGTCATATGCCCGCCTCTTTCTGCAGGTCTTTTTCTTTCCTCTTTTTCCTTTTCTTTTCTTAAACACACATCTCAAATGGTGCCTCAACCCATCCTAAACCAGAGGACAACCCAGCCCAGAGCCCACACATTCAAGCTGACGGTCGTTCCAAAATAGTGGGACAGAGGAACAGTACTTTGCCTGTTTTTGGTTGCTGCCCTTTTAGGCTCTTCAAATCTCAAGCACGTCCATGGCAGTACAAATTTCACTGATGCGTGACAATGATGAAGGATTGCCAAATATTTTTTGCTTGTATTATGTTACATTCCCACAGTTCCTTAATAGCGGAACTGAAGATGCAAGTATTAGGACTTGTTTTCAACTGGTAGGATCCAAAAGGCTCAGTCTAGACAACAATCTTTCTGAACAGACCCTGAACACCCTCAACAGATCTGACCTTGGCCAACGTCCAAAGTACAGTGGTACCTCGGGTTAAGAACGTAATTCGTTCCGGAGGTCCGTTCTTAACCTGAAACTGTTCTTAACCTGAGGTGCCACTTTAGCTAATGGGGCCTCCCGCTGTCGCCGCATGATTTCTGTTCTCATCCTGAAGCAAAGTTCTTAACCCGAGGTACTATTTCTGGGTTAGCGGAGTCTGTAACCTGAAGCGTAAGTAACCTGAAGCGTCTGTAACCCGAGGTACCACTTTACTCGTAAAACCATGAACTTTAAAATTCTGAAGATATCTCCCCTCCTACAAATCGAGGGTTTTTTATTTATTTATTTCATAAGTTATATAATGCTTGATTGTAGCAAACAAACAAACAAGCCCCACAGCAGTTGACAATCAGGCTTTTTAATTCTGAATCTTTAGGATACATAAGTATCTCATGTTTTTGAGTTGCTGTCAGAAACAATAAGGGTGAGAGAGATGTTTTAGGAAACAAAGGGGATCTGCAACAACATGTTGCTGTGTGGAATTCAGGTCCGAACCAACTAGCCATGCCCTTTCCAGGGTACTTCATTCCACACCCCATCTCCAGAGGAAACTTACCAGGAGGCTTCTCACCTCCCAAGCTTTAAAAAAAAAAACTTTAAAAAAAACCTTCTGGAACTGTGGTTATTCCCAAGCCTGTTGATACCTTCCTTCTAGTAGCATTTTGGCTACATAAGGAACAACATCCAGAGAACTGAGATTATTGACCTTACTAGTAGCTACATAAGGAACAACATCCAGAGAACTGAGATTATTGACCTTACTAGTAGCTAGAAGAGCCAAGCAAAATTCACCTGGATGTTCTGCACACAGGCCATACATTGCCCATCCTGGCATATGGCATAATTAAGATTAATCTGGATGTTCAAACAAAGGCAACTGAATGGAACAAGAGAAAGAAGAACCATGGCCTAAGGTATTTGTTTGAAACAACTGGTTTAAATAAAAAAATAAGAAAGGAAAGAGAACATGGTGGTGACTTATCAAGTGTTTAAAAGAAGAAAATAGGTAGTGGCTCTGTGGAATTCAAGAGCTCAAATAATACTCAAGGCATTGCTCAAGGCAAGTTGCCTTGGTGAACAGATTAGGGACAGAAACATCTCATCTGGGAAGAAATAAGCTGTTCAGGTTAGAAAGACAGCTCAAAACTGAACTTGAGCAATGACCAGGGCAGTTTTTTCCAGTTTCTTTTCCTGAAAGGGTCACAAAAACTGCTTTATCTTGATTTTTTTTAAAAAAAATAATACCCAAGGTTGACTTTAAACATCTCCTTTTGAAGCCTCATGGCTAAGGCCTGCTTGAATGTGGCAGGTTAGTTTTTATGACTGCAACATTTTAAAAAAGTTTTTGTTCCTTCAATGGCAGCATTCACATGTCACCATAGCTAACCAGGTACCAACCAATTGCACCTACTTTGCTCCTCCCTGCTAGTATGCACAGAAAACAAACTCCAAACCCTGGCATAGCTGTTATGTCCAAACCAGGGATCACTGTTTCACTCAAACAAACCACAACTGCTAAGCCAAGAACAAACCTTGCCTTATCATCAAGGTTTGTCTGAAGCAAAGCAAATAATGTTATCTGGTTCACATATAATGCTAAGTTTGCTATAGTAGTTTGTATTCTCCATATGCTGGGGGGGGGGGGGAGACAGTGAAACAGCCCAGGTCAGTACACACACAGGAACCATAAACTATGGTTTGCTGTGACATGCGAACCGGGCCAACTGATTGAAGCAAAGTTGATTTCCTTTCCAGAGCACATCCAAACCTTTAGCCAGTAAATATTTTAACTTAACTGGGAATGTTTGTTAAGTTATTGTTGATAAGTATGGTTCATATATTCATGCATGATGGACGGCTTCAAATGCAGAAACTCTCCCTTTCAGATACTGGATTTTGTTTGTCTGGCAGGCACAACACTGTCTGTCCAAGGTTGTGGCCAAAGACTTTACACAAGCCTGTTACCAAAGATGCTTTTCAGCAGAGATATCAGGTACTGAACCAGGAACCTTATTATACAGGCCCCTATTACATGTCTGCTCCCCATTATAGACAAACTGGCAAATAAATTTCCTTTTGCCTTGTCCATAGTCTATGTAACCCATTTTTAACAGGAAAAGGCTGTTGTTTTAGCAGCACAGATCCCTGGGCTCCCTAGCAGTCTGTAGTTAAAATAAGACTCTGTCTGCAAGGTTATGAACATATTCCTATACCAGGCCCTCTACCAACCTGTTTATTACATGCCTGCTCTAAAATTCCCAACATCTTGCTGGCCTTGTCTAGACTAACATATGTGCCCGTCAGAAACTTTTAATTAAGCATTCTCAGGAAACTATAGCCTCTAAGAGGATATACAAAAACTGCTAATTTTCAGTTAATAGGACACATACCGTATTTTTCGCCCTATAAGACGCACTTTTTCCCCTCCAAAAATGAAGGGGAAATGTGGGTGCGTCCTATGGGGCGAATGCAGGCTTTCGCTGAAGCCTGGAGAGCGAGAGCGGTCGGTGCGCACCGACCCCTCTCACTCTCCAGGCTTCGCGGACCTCTCCTCAAGCAGCGGGAACGCTCCCGCTGCTTGGGGAGAGTTGCTGGCATCCCGAAGCCTGCGCGCGCTGATCTCAGCGCGTCCAGGCTTCGCGGATCTCTCCCCAAGCAGCGGGAACGTTCCCGCTGCTTGGGGAGAGTTGCCGGCATCCCGAAGCCTGCACGCGCTGATCTCAGCGCGTCCAGGCTTCGCGGATCTCTCCCCAAGCAGCGGGAACGTTCCCGCTGCTTGGGGAGAGTTGCCGGCATCCCGAAGCCTGCACGCGCTGATCTCAGCGCATCCAGGCTTCGCGGATCTCTCCCCAAGCAGCGGGAACGTTCCCGCTGCTTGGGGAGAGTTGCCGGCATCCCGAAGCCTGCGCGCGCTGATCTCAGCGCGTCCAGGCTTCGGGGATCTCTCCCCAAGCAGCGGGAACACTCCCGCTGCTTGGGGAGAGTTGCCGGCATCCCGAAGCCTGCGTGCGCTGATCTCAGCACGTCCAGGCTTCGCGGATCTCTCCTCAAGCAGCGGGAGCCACCGCTGGGCTCCCACGGCTTGCAGAGAGCTGCCTGTTTGGGGGCTGGGGTCGGGGGAAGCTCGGGCTGCCTCAGCCCCGCGCCTGGGGGGGGAAAATATTTTTTTCCCCTTTATTTCCCCCCCAAAAAACTAGGTGCGTCTTATGGGACGGTGCGTCCTATAGGGCGAAAAATACGGTAGCCTAAAAGCATAATAGTATAATACTGCTCTGAGCAAAGCCGACCTCTTTCTCTATTTATTTGCATGATTTAGGGTAGACTTATATAGCACAATGTTTGCATGAAGCAATTGCTTTTTTAAGTTGCTAGGTAGATGGAACCCTGTTGAACTACATCATTTAAAAAGGGGATCAATCAACACACAGCGAAGACTGCATATCCCATGTTCTTGTCAAACTACTGGTGTTTGTGACTGGCCTAAAGCAGAGGTGAGAAATCTGTGGTCTTCAGGTGTTGCTAGACTACAGCTCCAATCAGCCCTGGCCAGCATGACCAATGATCAGGGAATGTCAGGGATATGCAGCCTAGCCACAATTGGAGGGCTACAGGATTCCCATCATTGGCCTAAAAAAGCATACATAAGTATCTCATTGAGTAGGGGGGAAACCGAGTTGTCCAATTCACAAATATACACTGCAAAACTTGTTCAACAGTTACTTTTATAGGCAAATAACTATCATGTTGTGCCCCAAAAGCTTTGCAGGAACACTGTTTCGCAGTTTCATATTCTCTAAAGCAGGGAGAAGTGCGTTTTCTCGAGTCATTGCTGCATTTCAGGTTTTTCAAAGGATACCTGAGGGGGAAAACCTTAACTGCTTTGCACTGCTGCAGGTAATGTCAAAAGGCCAGAGCATATTTTTCTTCTATCTGATTTGAGTTTATCAATTGTCAGTTACCAAGACCAACTTGTTATTTTAAATCTCCGAAGTAAAGATTACTCATACCAGTGCCATTTCTCTCTCCCACATCCTTCCTGGCTCTGTAAAAATCCTGGATAATATCAATGTTTTACATGTCAACAGTCATGATAAACATTTTGTGACAAAGGCACCCAACTAAATCAAAACCCCAAACCCATATACTGTGTTGTCGTCCCTTTACTCAGCATATAGCTAGGCATTGCAGATTAATACTATATATTAAAAACAAAACAATGTAAGGAGAAACCTATGATATGAGAGAAATTATTCATCTAGTCCAGCATGTGTTTTTTCCCAACATGTGGAATGCCAACCTCTGGGAAATAAGTATTTAAAACAAACTGAGAAGTAGGATGAAAACTCAACTACAGGTGGGACATCATTTGATAAGGCTTATACCAGAATAGTCACCGTCAAAGATGTCTCAAATGTCACAGCTCTGCATTGAAGCGTGTAACTGGCAAACTCAATTCCCATAGTGTCCCGATCCAATATATTTCATAACAGGGAACACAGGAAAGCTTTCAAAAGAAGTCCTTGATGTTACTGACTCTTAATGTTCCTTTTAGCATACAGAACACTTTTTAATTTGTATATGGAACCAAACCAATGAGTATTAAGCACCTTACAATGCATCAACAGATAAGAATCCAAATGAACAGTACAAATGCAGTAAAACTTTCTATAGAACTGGATTATCCAGTCTGACTGTTCTAATGTAGCAGTGGTATTTCGCAATACATTTGCTTTAAAACTAAGGTCAGCAACGAAAGTACCGTATTTTTCACCCTATAGGACGCACCGTCCCATAAGGCGCACCTAGTTTTTTGGGGGGGAAATAAAGGGGAAAAAATTATTCCCCCCCTCCAGGCGCCGGGCTGGGGCGGGGGAAGCCCGAGCTTCCCCCGACCCCAGCCCCCAGACAGGCAGCTCTCTGCAAGCCGTGGGAGCCCAGCGCTGGCTCCCGCTGCTTGCGGAGAGGTCCGCGAAGCCTGGACGCGCTGAGCTCAGCACGCACAGGCTTCAGCGTGCAGGCAACTCTCCACAAGCAGCGGGAGCGCTCCCGCTGCTTGCAGAGAGGTCCGCGAAGCCTGGACACGCCTGGACACGCTGGGCTCCCGCTGCTTGCAGAGAGGTGCGCGAAGCCTGGAGAGCAAGAGGGGTTGGTGCGTACCGACCCCTCTCACTCTCCAGGCTTGCAGCGAAAGCCTGCCTTCGCCCCATAGGATGCACACACATTTCCCCTTCTTTTTTGGAGGGGGAAAAGTGCGTCCTATAGGGCGAAAAATACGGTAAATGGAGTGTTTTCCCTATCCCAGCTCCTTGGAATCTCTTGTCCCTTATTGTTGGTCAGTGCATAAGTCAAAGCCATCGGTGTGAAAAGAAAAGAAAAGCAGGCTTTGCTATGCAAGCTATATCCTGCCGTGTATTTTATAATATTTAAAAAAGCAAATAAACATCCTGATATTATACTCTCAAGCCAATTAGGCTATTTCCAAAACAAAATCAGATTACACAATTATTAATATGGGCCTTCCAAAGAGAAGAGCTCCAATAAGAGTTAGGTAATTGGCCTCGAAGTTAGTCAGGAATGCTCATCCTAACATGTGTCTGTCCTGGATTATCAATATAGAAGACTGGTGGCAGCCGTTAAGAAATGGCCCTTGCAAGCATCAATATATTCCCCACTACAGATACAAATATTCATATCAGAGAAGCAAAATGATGGCGCATCCAGATGGCAGCTTCTTCCACTCTTAGATGGAGAACAGCAGCAACTAGATGGCTATACTTCATCAGGCAGCCCTAATAGCAACGTCTAAGCTTAGCACTCCAGAAGCCCTGGAACAGGCACCTAGATGCAGAGCCTTTATTGTAGGTTTCTGGTGACAAAGTCTTCGCAAATCATGACTGCTGGTCCTAAAGAGGCCAAACATGGATGTACATTTTGTAACACAGTGATTCCACTTTGTGCTGCAATTAACCCACCCGCCACATAGATATAAAACCTTAGAAGCTACACCCACAATGACAATACTTTGCTTAATGTTTCAAGGAGTTAAAGGCAGACGTTAAAAACCACAGAGCTTCCTATGATTCTTGCAGATGAGCCGCCACGATAAGCAGATAGTCTTGAGCTGCCATCCTTAAAGCACACTTGCTTGGTAATAAATCCCATTTAACTCATTGGGACTTGCAGAAGACTGCCAATCCCCTCCAAACTCACTTGGAGGTCAGCCATCTGAAGCCAGGATTTTCCTCCAGGTAAACATGCATAAGGGGTCAGGCTGTTCAGAATGTGGCCGGGTTTCTCCAATGTCTGGAACCATTTCCAACATTATGTTGACTTTGCTGTTATCAAAGTTAGTGAAATGAAGGCAAGATGACATCTTTCATACCCACCTTCTTTTAAAGTCCACTTGATTGACCCCGTCCTTTTGCTAACGGCATGCAAACTCCCATCCAGAGTTGAAACAAATAGCAGCGTTTCTGGCAGGGTCACTGAATTGGCGTGACTACAGTTCTGGGGGAGGGGAAAATAAGAAAACATAAACATTATTTACTCAGGGAAATTTAAGAATTGTAGGAAAAACAATTATTGTAACCACCAGCATCCCCCATGCAATTACTGGTCTGTGCTCCTCCCTATATGTTTTGGCTGACACAAAGCCACTTGGACACATTGACTGGGACCTTCGTCCTGCAAGCCACCAGCCCTGATTTGAACTGTCTCACTAAATCAAGGGTAGGCAAACTAAGGCCCGGGGGCTGGATCCAGCCCAATCGCCTTCTCAATCCAGCCCGTGGACGGTCTGGGAATCAACATGTTTTTCCATGAGTAGAATGTGTCCTTTTATTTAAAATGCATCTCTGGGTTATTTGTGGGGCATAGGAATGCATTCATTCCCCCCCCCCAAAAAATATAGTCAGCCCCCCCAAGGTCTGAGGGACAGTGTACTGCCCCCCTGCTGAAAAAGTTTGCTGACCCCTACTCTAAATCCTACAACCATATTCTGGTTTTCCCCAAAGGCTCTCAGTTGTTTTTTTTAAAAAAGACAATTGTGGCAATTCTCTAATGTATTGTAGGGTTGCCGACGAGGTACCACGATTCTTCCACTTCTCTCCAATAAAGGAAGGTAGAAAAGAGGTTTGTTTGGGGATGGGCACCATGAAAATGAGGGCACACAGCACAGCAGTGAGGTGAGGAGAGCAAATGAATCACAAGGTTCAATAGTCAAGGTGCATATGTTTGGATAACAATCCCAGGCCTGATCTCCAGCTAGTACAGGTCCCCTAGCCCAAGATGGGAGAGGTGCCATTACATGTCTACCATCTATAACCACACACACACAAATGTACACACACACACACACACAAATGTAGAATAAGACAGGTTAAATCCTTAGGGAGTCACATATAAATGAGGATGAATATTATTCAGGGACATCATGCAAACCAAATGACAAGATTCAAGAAGTCAAATTAAAACAATTCTTTAAAAAGACAGTTAAAAGGACTCTTCTTAAAAAGAAGAAGAGTCTTTTAAACTATCATTTTAAAGAATTGTTTTAATTTACTTCAAATGACAAGATGAAAGGACACGGCCAGAAAGGAAACTCAATGAACTGGTGATGCCTTTGTTGAAGGGAATAACCAAATCTGGAACAACTCAACTCAGAACAAAAGTTAAAAGCCCCACTGGCATTTCATCTTCCTGCAACTCAAGTCTGTCAAGTAGTTTGAAAACCATGGGCTCCTTGCCCTCACGTCACGCTGAGCACCAACTACAGAAACAGAGGGAAATGAGCAATGAGAGGCAGGTGAATCAGGCTGGTTTGAGGTGCCATTAAAGGTGGCAGAAATGGGCAGATCTGGTGAATTGGAGCACAATCCAAAGGCAAGTTCTCCTGCACAGGAGTTGTAAAAGAGTGGAGCAATGTACCCAATTAGTGAGAGGGAGAGGGCAAGGTTTTCTCTCTCTTTTTTTAAATAAATGCTTATTAGTTTTTTAACGTATCATTTTCAACAGTAATTAAACATTCTTTTACGTCTTATTCAATTTTTTTTTACTTCCGTCAGTCCTGTCTGAAAATTTTCCAATCTAATCTCTTAGTATGCATTTCTTATTTTCCCTATTACATTTCAAACTCATAACCAATATCTCTATCTTTTTCTACTTTGTAACACTTCATATATTTCTCCTTACAAAACTTCTTGTAGTCCTACTAGCGTAATTTGTTGGTTACAGTTGCTCTTCAAATAATTCATATACCGTATTTTTCGCTCTATAAGACGCACCAGACCACAAGACACACCTAGTTTTTGGAGGAGGAAAACAAGAAAAAAAAAATTCTGAATCTCAGAAGCCAGAACAGCAAGAGGGATTGCTGTGCAGTGAAAGCAGCAATCCCTCTTGCTGTTCTGGCTTCTGGGATAGCTGCACAGCCTGCATTCGTACCATAAGACGCACACAGATTTCCCCTTACTTTTTAGGAGGGAAAAAGTGAGTCTTATAGAGCAAAAAATACGGTACTTCTTTCTATCTTCTGTAAATCTCTGGAGAGGGCAAGGTTTTCTCAGGCATCAAAATGGTTTTGGGCTATTCACTGCTCCAAGTGGCAATGCCAATCAAATGGAACACCATGTAAATTATGTTTTCACTGGCAGCTCCAACTTTGGAATTTCTTTTTACCAAGTTTCCACACAAACCCCAAATCCACCAGAAAAACAGAAGTGCAAAGCAAAAACATTTTGCAATGCTACCTTTAAAACAACTGTTGAATAACTGTGCTTTGCTGTTTAGCCACCTGCCATGTCTGGGAACTTTCAGAAGTCTATTTAAAACTGAAGTTACTATTGCAGGCAACGTGAAACTAGTTGCCTCTCTCAGAATCTCTAAGGACCCACGAAGACCGAAATTCTGGCTGTATCTTCTGTGCCACCGCAACAGAATTTGTTTCAGGACAACCTAGAAAGTCAGCTCAACAAGCACCTCCTCACTGCATTCTGTTATTGAAAAGCTTTGTATTTTCAACCTTGCTAGTATCGCAGCACAATGCTTTAAAACAAAATCAAGCAGCAAATGTTAGAACATTCTAACCAAACAATGTACACTGTACACATTCCATTACTTTAGAATAAAGCAATCCAATTTTGTATTATGCCTAAATGGCCTCGGTCCTGTATACCTGAAGGAGCGTCTCCACCCCCATCATTCAGCCCAGACACTGAGGTCCAGCACTGAGGGCCTTCTGGCAGTTCCCTCACTGCAAGAACTGAGGTTGCAGGGAACCAGGCAGAGGGCCTTCTCGGTAGTGGCGCCCGCCCTGTGGAATGCTCTCCCACCAGATGTCAAAGAGAACAACAACTACCAGACTTTTAGAAGACATCTGAAGGCAGCCCTGTTTAGGAAAGCTTTTAATGTTTGATGTATTACAGTATTTTAAATTTTTTTTGGAAGCCACCCAGAGTGGCTGGGGAAGCCCAGCCAGATGGGCGGGGTATAAATTATGATGATGATGATCATTAATACAGTGGTACCTTGGGTTAAGAAGTAAATTCATTCTGGAGATCTGTTCTTAACCTGAAACTGTTCTTAACCTGAGGTACCACTTTAGCTAATGGGGCCTCCCACTGCCGCTGCGCCGCTGCCACGCAATTTCTGTTCTCATCCTGAGGTAAAGTTCTTAACCTGAGGTACTATTTCTGGGTTAGAGGAGTCTAACCTGAAGCGTCTGTAACCTGAAGCGTCTGTAACCCGAGGTACCACTGTATAAATAAAGTCCAGTCAAAAAATATTTAGGAAACTGACCATAAAAAGCCTTAAGATGGCTTGCTGACTACAATTAGCAGAATCAATTGGCTGATTTCATTGCACAGGTCAGAAAGCCACAGTTCACATCTGAACACCCAAGCATTTTATATGAATCTGTGGCTTGTTGACTACCATTAAAAACCCATGTACAGTGTATCTTGGTTCTCGAATGGCTTAGTTGTCAAATAAATCGGTTCCCAAACACCGAAAACCCAGAAGTAAGAGTTGCGGTTTGCGAACACTTTTAGGAAGCTGAACGTCTGACACGGCTTCTGATTGAGTGCAGAAAGCTCCTGCAGCCAATCGGAAGCCGCGCCTTGGTTTTTGAACGGTTTCAGGAGTCGAACGGACTCCCGGAACGGATTAAGTTTGAGAACCAAGGTACCACTGTATACTTTTTATGACATTAGGGCCTTAGACTTACTATCATTTGTAATCAAGCTATTTTTAGTACAATGCCACCACCCGCCTCAAATTATGTAGGCCTATTCTGGAGAATGAAAGCAGCAGCACAGCAGCAGCATACAGCAATAAATGTATTCCAGCAGAGAACAGGAGAGCATAAAGATCTGGGACCAGTGGCCATTATGAAATAAATTAAAAAGAAGAGGGGCTAAATAACATCCCTTTCTTGACACCCTAAATAATAATAATAAAATAATAAATTTTATTTATATCCCGCCCTCCCCAGCCGAAGCCGGGCTCAGGGCGGCTAACAACAATAAAACAGTATAAAAGTACAGCACAAACAACACTCTAAAATCATTCATTATAAAATTAATTCAAATCAAGCCACTGGCAACCATTGGGCCAGAGCTCCGCGAAGATTGCCGAGGGAGGGAGTCAGGCTGTGCCCTGGCCAAAGGCCTGGTGGAACAGCTCTGTCTTGCAGGCCCTGCGGAAAGATGTCAAGTCCCGCAGGGCCCTAGTCTCTTGTGACAGTGTTCCACCAGATCGGAGCCACAGCTGAAAAAGCCCTGGCTCTAGTTGAGGCCAGCCTAACTTGGTAAAAATGGTAAAAATAGGGTTTGAAAGCTACCCTTCTGCAAGGAAACACAACTAGAATGAGTAAATTATATCAGAATCCTACAATGTGTATACAGATTGCTGCGAATGACATCAGCAACGAAACGCTGCAGGAGGAGGATCAATTTACTCCGGTACAATAAGAAAATTTGGCAGAGTCTAATAAAAAAAAAAGTACACCAGTAAGAAATCTGTGCTGAAAATTGGCTCCCCACTTAAGTACGGAAAAAGAAGGTCTTCCTCCTGCCTGCCTTTGAACTTTCACTGCTTCAATCTCTCTTCTCTTTCCCCGGACACTGAAGCATCACCGCACAGCCTCCTTTTGTATCTCTCACTCCCCCTCCAGCTTCCCTTCTCTGGAACAACCTTCAGTAGGTAATCTGTAAATTGCCTTTTGTTTTGCTTCCCCAACAAGACCTCTTTTTGTGCAAAAGCTCCGATACCATCTCTGTTGATCCTTTCCGAGTGCCTTACAAGGACACTCTGCAACCTGGATGATATCCCAAGCTACGCATATTGCGGTTTCGTGCACCTTTGCAAGCCAGTTCCACAACAGTCTGTACTCTGGCAGAATTCAGCCAAGGCCACAGCAGAAAGAGAGAGAGAGAGAGAGGGGGGGGGGTTCTCCCCAGGCACTTAAGCTAAATTTCCCCCAGGTCATTCACGTTCTGGGAGAGTTATTCCTGGAACATGGAGAAATAGTTTTTGGACATGTATAGGCAGGTGTCCCAAAAGCAAGGATGGGACTAAGTGTGTTAAACCTTATCTTTCCCGTAATGTCTGATGGGATGACAGGTACATTTAACCACATGGGAAAGAAGTATTCGGTAGCCTTGGCCAATCCATTGGAGGAGTCCAAAACTATTAAGGCTCTGTTATCAATACAATGAACCTGTAAAGCTAAATGATTTAAAACGATGGGGAGCCTGATCCTATGAAAGTGCAAATACCACTGAGTTGAATGGCGCTTCCCCTTAGAAAGTGCAGCCTTAAACGTAAGCCCAACTATTCTCAAGGTGAAAATCACTGGCTTTTAGCTTAAAAGGTAAAGGGACCCCTGACCATTAGGTCCAGTCGTGGCCGACTCTGGGTTGCGGCGCTCATCTCGCTTTATTGGCCGAGGGAGCCGGCGTACAGCTTCCGGGTCATGTGGCCAGCATGACTAAGCCGCTTCTGGCGAACCAGAGCAGCGCATGGAAATGCCGTTTACCTTCCCGCCAGAGCGGTACCTATTGATCTACTTGCACTTTGGCGTGCTTTTGAACTGCTAGGTTGCCAGGAGAAGGAACTGAGCAACGGGAGCTCACCCCGTCGCAGGGATTCGAACCGCTGACCTTCTGATCAGCAAGTCCTAGGCTCTGTGGTTTAACCCACAGCGCCACCCACGTCCTGGCTTTTAGCTCAACACGCCTTAAATGGCATATATCTGGAGGAAACAGTCAGAACAAGATTCACGATATCGGGGGGGGGGGGCAGATGACAGCATCAATTGTATCGATACATGTGACTTCCTTCAAACACAAGCTCTTTGCGGCTACTACACTTTGGGATCAACAATGCGTGTGAATGTTCAGCTGAAAGTTCAATAACAATGGGATTAATAATGGGATTAGATAGAGAGGAGGGCTTCCCTGCTCTGCAGCTTCTAGAGTTTCTGCCTCTCCATTTATTGTATATATGTTTTAAATAATGGCTCCCTCCTTGTTGTTCTTTTGTTCCAACAGGCTTTTGGGAATTGACTGCTTTTAATGAAAGGACTGGTGCAGTTTTTATTGTACTTATTTGTTTGTTTTAAATAGATTTTATATATGTATATAGTTTTAAATTCTACTAAGATTTAATTGTTTTAATGATTGTCCCCCCCCCCCATGTTTTTAGCTATTCTTGTTTTTAATCCAAAAGCCACCTTTAGTCTTGTCAGGAGAAAGGGTATGGTATAAATAAATATATTATTATAATAACCATAAAAAAGAAAGTTCAGTAATACACAGGTCAGGGGAGTGCACACTTCTGAACCTCCAGCTGATAAAATAGATAAATAAAATAATTGACCAGAGGAATGGAGTTGTGGGACACTTGCACACTTGCATCACATCATATAAACTCCAAAGGGAAGAGTCAAAATTTGTTTCTCTACTTTTATAACACCACGCCATGCCTTCCATGGTAAATGTTTTTTTTATACACACACACACACACACACACACCCCAGAACCTTGCCTTCCCAAGAAGCTTATGACCTACATCTGAAAGTAGGAAAGGCAAGAGAGAGAAAATGAGACAGCAATAAATATTTAACTGCTTGTAGAGTTATGCAATTCTCTCACACATCCTTCTCCAACTAAAAGTTAGGAAATCTGACATGCACACCAAATTTAGGGGAGTAGAAGTGGTGCAATAAGAACTGAACTCCACGTGACACTTCCAAAAGATGAATGTTGTAGATTTGTTTAGGGTACGATCCTTGAGTTCTATCCAATGTTAGCCATATTCAGAGTGGACCCATTTAAAATCATGCACACAACTAACTTCAGTCTGGTAGTATCAATGCATTAACTATGAGTAAAATGTAGTTGAAACCAAACCCTTTATATTGATCTTTGAGAACAGTTTGTTCAGATTGTATATTTTACTGGGTCAGCATTTTCTTGGTGGAATGCGGTTTACAGATCAAAACATTTGTGATGTTGACATAAAACAAACACCCACCCACCCTACACCATGAAATTCAATAGTGCATGAGTTTGAAAGTTTGGAGAAAATATCAAAAAAATTAATCAACCACACAACATGCTTTAAATTAGTCACGTTGAAGATCTCGTACAACACCACCACCAGGTATCACCACAAAGACAACTATCAGTCACAGAATCGATTTATCCACATGTCTGATCTTGTTCAAAGAGATACAAAGTGATGGCACAGTTTTTCATCCTCCTTGCAATGTTTCCTGTTTCAAATGAAAAACACACTACATAAACAGGACATTGCTTTCAATAAATTTGCCATTTGCAGCTCTCTCTAAAGCACAACTCTTTTGTTGTTGTTGTTCAGTTTGAATTCTCATTCATTCTCAAGACTAAGTCCACTTTTGCTAACAAAGTTCTGCCACACTCTACTCTCTCCCCTGTTGGGAGATGTGAAAAGGATTTTTACATGCTGGTAAATGAAATGAGCAAACCAAGACACAGACTTGCGCCTGAGTTTGAAAGAGTGAAACCAAGTCAGGAACAGGATGCAAAGATCCTGGTTATTACAGTAACTGTTCATCTACTAGAACAGACTAACGTTTGTTTGTATACGTTACATCTGCCAATCCCAAGGTAACATCTAAAAGGCATTATTAAATGCTAGCAGGTCTTCATAATAGCTATAGCAAATATTTTCTTCATTTGCTTCTCAATACTGAATACTATTCTGCATTGACTGTGTTCATTTTGAGTTTCAAACATATTCTTGGAGCATTAAAACCTAAATGGAAGCCCTCTCTTGATCTATAGTAACTTTGAAACTAACTAGTAACTTTAGACACAAAACGTTCTCCTCTGCACGGACTATCAGTAAATAAACAAACAATGAAGCATATGGGTAGTTCGCACTCCTGTGAAATAAATGTCACCCCTTCACCCAAGAAATTAAAACTTCGCTTATCCAACGGTGTTTGTTTTGGATAGATGGCTATGCCTGAGATCTAGCCGACAATATTTGCTGCCAGAACACAAGAACAGAAGTGGATTATTTTCCAAGAAACAGCCTTGAAATCAAGCAGCCCCTTAACTGTTCCAATGCTGGTTAATAACACATGAAATCTCACACATGTTGTGCACCTGTTGCATCGCTAAGAAAACAGGGTTTCGTTTCTTTTAACAGGAGTTTCCATTTGACAAGGGAAGTTTATTAAACTGAGTTCGGAAAATTTAAACATGATATTTAGAATAGGTGTTAACTATTGCATAAATGTAATCCCACTTTGGAGTGTTTTTTTTTAAAAAGGAAGCAAGCAGAAAGGAATTGACAGGCTTCCTCAATATTCTGTTGTGGAATATTCTCTCACTAGTATATGTTCAGCAACCAAAACATGCCTTTGCACGGCTGGAGTCCCTTCTGAGTTTTAATAAGATTATCCTGGGTGATATTTTAAATATAACTTCAACATACGCCTTTTGCTCTTTTTGAAGTTAAATGTTTTGTGTTGTAAAAGGGAAGGGGGGTTGCAAGCAAGCCATATACCCCTTGCTCAAGAAACGAAGTGCAACTGTGATTATCTTCAATTTTTAAAATACCGAAAGGATGTGAGTGTTTTGCGTTCCTTGTTTTTTCTTCTCTAAAAACTAAATGAGCTACAAGATCTGGCCAGCAGAGAACTATCTCCACAGAGCCGAAGAAAAAAATGGTCTTCCATGTTCTGGGCTGACAACAGATTACCCCAACTATGAACAAGACAATTTCCTCTTTTTAAAAAATAAAATGCTTTTTCCATTACGTACAAATTTTCACATTCCATTTAATTTACTTATACAATCAGTTGTCGGTTCCCCCCCCCCACTTCCATGGTTCTGTATATTACCAATTATAAAGTCTTAAACAGCTCAATATATATATTTTCTTGAACTGCACAGTGCATTGCAGGTATTTTGAAGCAATCCGATTTTGCCCAGGAATGCTTCAAAGTGAATCCCTACCCTTCTAATTATACTCAGAAGTGAACATTCGTCTTTTAAACTACTCCTTCAAGTCTCCATAAGCACTGTCACCCAGTATCATATCGGCAACCTGAATTCTTTGAAAAAGAGACTTCAGGATGAAAAAGCTTTGCGTAGGAGGGAAGGGAGAGGGCAAACCCTTCATGCGCAAGAACGAAGACCCTGTATTGCTCAAACTTCTCCCTTCCTACCACATAACTGATATTAGAATTGCAACATTTTTCGAAGACGGGCAGAAAGGAGAACCTGAAAGGTTTTCCACATAATTCAATCCATAACAGAAAGCACAACTTCTGTTATCAAGAGAAAGAATATGAAAGGTTTGTCTTTTTGGCACATGTCTTGAGATGGAGATAGAAATCATAGAATTGCAGATTTGGAAGGGATCCTGAGGGGAATCTAGTCCAGGCATCCCCAACCTGTGGCCCTCCAGATGTTTTGGCCTACAATTCCCATGATCCCTAGCTAACAGGACCAGTGGTTAGGGATGATGGGAATTGTAGTCCAAAGCATCTGGAGGGCCAAAGGTTGGGGGTGCCTGATCTAGTCCAACCCCCCTGCAATGCAGGAATATGCAGCTATCCCATACGGGAATCGAACTTGCAACCTTGGCATTATCAGCACCACACTCTAACCAAATGAGCTTATCCAGGCTGATATGAAGGTGCTTTCAGCCTTGGCCAAGACCAGCAGAGGCACGAAGCAACAGAGGCAGTCGGTTTTTACTTCTCATATCTCAGAGGGTCTTCTCGTGCCTCAGAGAAGGCATTGAGAATTTATTGAAGGGATATTGGGAAAGGGGGCTGCTGCAGAAGAAAAACTAAAAAGCTCATGTGGCTTTGGGATTGAGGGACAGGCAGGAACTATGTTATAAGTGTAAACCCCCAAATTATCCTTATGAAGCAAAGCGGCTTCAGAGTGAATGGAGGCCTGATGGCAGGATGGGGAGAATAATATTTTCTTATATTGTATTTTATTTTACTACAAGGAATCCAGGTTGCTGCAGTGACCAAAAGTGACATTCACCTGGGTTTGTGTAGGATAAACACTGAAATGAATATAAGAAGTAATCAAAGCGGCTTGCCAAATGCTGGCACTTAAGTAAGGATATAATGGGCTAACCTTTGCCTAATGAGAGTTCGTAATGCTCCTTTTCTACAACATTACTAAAGACCCGGGAAGCAAATGTTCTGTCTGTTCTGCAACTTGGCCACGCCACAGCCACTGCTCCACTGGGAATAAACAGTCCTATTTGACATTTAGATAAAGTAGGGTCTAATTTTTATAGTAGCACGTTGAGGAAGTTATTTATCAAAGGGGCATTCATAACCTTTAAATGAAACCCAAGGGTGGGTGGTTTTTCAGAACTTTACCAAGTTTCATCATGTTCCTTGGAACAATTATTATTATTTTTTGTTTAAAATGTAAAACTTTGCGTTTCCTTATTCCTTCCATCTGCAAATAAGCTACGAGTCTGCGAACATCCATAGCTTCTTCTATATACATATTTTTCAACTAATATCATGAGCTCAGTCTTCAAGTCATGGGCTTTTAGTGAGACAATGCACTGGTGATGAAAGCCTAAAACTCAGATTTTAGAAACCTAGAAGCCTCCATCCAGTGACCGAACTTTCACTTTTACAGGTGTCACATAATACAGTCGTACCTTGGAAGTCAAACAGAATCCGTTCCAGAAGTCCGTTCAACTTCCAAAACATTCAGAAACCAAAGCGCGGCTTCTGATTGGCTGCAGGAAGCTCCTGCAACCAATCAGAAGCCGCGGAGGCCCCATCAGACGTTCAGCTTCCAAAAATAGTTCGCAGACTGGAACTGTCACTTCTGGGTTTGTGGCACTCGGGAGCCAAAACGTTCGAGAACTAAGCTGTTCGACGGCCAAAATATGGCTGTACTTCCTTGGTAGTTTTAAGAAATCGATCTTTTAGTGCTGCTGCAGTTTCTACACATTGGAACTCCCTGCCCATTGACATCAATGGGATTACAACCTGATTGTTTAGGCAAGCCTAAACAGACATGCAGAAATTGCAGGTGTTTTAATCTGCATTTAGCTTATTATTGATTTTTATTAGATTTTTTTAAAAAATACAAGTGCAACAAGACTGGACCACAGAGTATCCCCAAAACAAAACAACGCCATAGATGTCTACAGTTAAAGTTTTGGCTAGGAAATTCCTATGGGGCTTATTATTCTGATTCCCATTCTACTTGGCATTGCTGGGGAATCTTTTACAGGAATCTTTTACATGCATAGCAAGTGCTCTTATCATTGAGCTACAGCTACTCTCTCCTATTTTGAGGACCAGAAGAGGAGATTGGAAGCATCTGCTTGTGATTCGAAAGTACCAATGGGTCCCTGTCATATCTGAATTCAGGAAACTGTGGTTTATTAAAACACTGGTTTGAGAACAAGACAGGATCTGAACCCATGCTTTGATCTTGGCTTCATCTCACTAACCAGGGTCTCCTGAATTCTGACATTATGAAGAACCGTGGTTAGTTCTACTTCAGAAGCATCCTATAGGGTGCGAAAGAAGTTTGGGGAGTGGGGGAGCCTACAAACCCAAGACTTCCCATGGCTCATTCACACAGTACAAAACCATCTGGTCCATGTCTATACAGTGGTACCTTGGTTCTCAAACTTAATCCATTCCAGGAGTCCATTCAACTCCAGAAACCTTTCGCAAACCAGGTGCGGCTTCTGATTGGCTGCAGGAGCTTCCTGCACTCAATTGTAAGCCGCGTCGGACGTTCAACTTCCGAAAAACGTTCGCAAACTGGAACACTCACTTTATTTGCGGCGTTTGGGAGCTGATTTGTACGACAACTTAGCCGTTCAGGAACCAAGGTACCACCGTATGTCTATTTTATCATTTCACTAAATTGTAATGCTTAGATTTTGAACATTTAAAAATTTACATTTCGTTAAGGCGTGAAAATGATAGGATGCTAACATTTTATGAAGACTTCTAAACCGTTCTCATCAGTTTTAATCACGATGTCAAAATGCAGAAATGAAGCTTAGCATACCATGCTTCCTCTTATGCTAGCCACAAACATAGCAAGAGGCGCAGAAAGCCAAACCCTAACCAATTTCCTGGGATTGAAATAAAGCAAACTGTGTAAAGCATGTCAGGCATGTGTTGGCCCAATTTTTTACTTCCCTATGTTGGTTACAAGATCACATGCCATAGTTCTACTTCCAACAAGTCTATGATATGAGAAATAAGTGTAAAGCAGCATACATGACTGAAGGCAATCCTGTATAGGGAAGTTACTGTATTTTTTGCTCTATAAGACTCACTTTTTCCCTCCTAAAAAGTAAGGGGAAATGTGTGTGCGTCTTACTGCGCAGCACTGTGTGTGTGCTTTCACTGCGCAGCGATCCCTCTTGCTGTTCTGGCTTCTGAGATTCAGAATATTTTTTTTCTTGTTTTCCTCCTCCAAAAACTAGGTGCGTCTTGTGGTCTGGTGCATCTTATAGAGCAAAAAATATGGTAAATGTTGCACCTCGGTTCTTGAACCCCTTGGTACTCGTATGTTTTGGCTCCCGATCGCCATAAACCCATAAGTTCTGGTTTGCTTTTTTGGAAACCAAATATCCAACGCAACTTCCGATTGAGTGCAGGAAGCTCCTGCAGCCAATCGGAAGCCACGCCTTGGTTTTCAAACATTCTCAGAAGTAGAATGGACTTCCAGAACGGATTACAGTGGTACCTCTAGATACAAACGGGATCCGTTCCGGAGCCCCGTTCACATCTAGTAGCAAACGTAACTAGCAACGGCACGTCTGGGCACACACACATCGCTTTTCACTGCTTCTGCGCATGCGCGTGACGTCATTTTGAGCATCTGCGCATGCGCGAGTGGCGAAACCTGGAAGTAACGCGCTCCGTTACTTCCGGGTTGCCGCGGAGAGCAACTTGAACGTGCTCAACCTGAAGCACATTCAACCCGAGGTATGACTGTACATTTGAGAACCAAGATATGAATGTAGAATGCATCTGATTAATCCTACATGGTGGCTTATCAAGGGATCAGTACACCTCCTGTTTTTGGTATCTGCCTGCCTATTTCTTTTATTAAGGTGTGGCATGGCCTTCATAGAGAAGACAATTTACACTCATACAATACAAAAAGAACTAAAGCTACATTAAAAGCAATAAAAAAAATCAAAGAACCATGGGCTGGTTGGCCTGTCACATTCGTCACAATGTGCAGTTATTGTGGCGCAGAATACGTTTGAGGAACCTTTATCTCTCCAGGTGTTGCTAAACTACTACTCCCAACATGCCTGGGCAGGAGTTGTAGTTCAGCAGAATCTGGAGAAACAAAGGTTCCACATCGCGGTACAGTGGTACCTCTGGTTACATACTTAATTCGTTCCGGAGGTCCGTTCTTAACCTGAAACTGTTCTTAACCTGAGGTACCACTTTAGCTAATGGGGCTTCCCGCATCCGCCACCACACAATTTCTGTTCTCATCCTGAGGTAAAGTTCTTAGCCCGAAGTACTACTTCCGGGTTAGCGGAGTCTGTAACCCAAAGTGTTTGTAACCCGAGGTGTTTGTAACCCGAGGTACCACTGTATAGAATAATTTGAAGAAGACAGTGTTCTCATAAGTTTTAGTAACTTAGTATTCTTTGAAGGTGGGATGCGGGTGGCACTGTGGGTTAAACCACTGAGCCTAGGACTTGCCGATCAGAAGGTCAGTGGTTCGAATCCCCGCGACAGGGTGAGCTCCCGTTGCTCGGTCCCGGCTCCTGCCAACCTAGCAGTTCAAAAGCATGTCAAAGTGCAAGCAGATAAATAGGTACCGCTCCAGCGGGAAGGTAAACGGCGTTTCCGTGCGCTGCTCTGGTTCGCCAGAAGCGGCTTCATCATGCTGGCCACACGACCCGGAAGCTGTACGCCGGCTCCTTTGGCCAATAAAGCAAGATGAGCACCACAACCCCAGAGTCGTCCACGACTGGACCTAATGGTCAGGGGTCCCTTTACCTTTATTCTTTGAAGATTGATGCGGCATAGCTTTCAGAGATAAATTGTACAGTACAATCTCATCTTGCACGGTAGTTACGTTTTGGGGGAGGCACGTATATGCAAAAATGTGCACATTTGAACCGCCCCCTTGGAACCACCCCTATGCAAATATCCTTAGCTTCTGGAGCTTGTGCACTGAGTGGGCCTTGCCTCGTAAGCAAGGCAAAGAGCTTAAAAGCGCTTTCCGCGCTGGAAAAACACAGTGCAAAAAGGAGCTGTTAAACTCTCCACCTTGTGCGCAATTCATCTGCACGATTTTAACCGGCCAGCTTTCAACTGCACAAGGTTGAAATCACGCAAGTTAACGACACATCAGATGCGATCGTACTGTACTTGTTTGCTCCTAAGCTTATTGTTATAGCCAAAGGCCATGACAAACCAGCAGAAAAAGTATCAACAAAATAACACAGAACATGCAACCATAATACAAGCCAACATCCATGATTCAAGAAAGAGAAGACACCAGGGACACTAATGATCTCAAATCCAGCTTGATTTCAGATTCACCAAAATAATTTACTGCAATTTCATCCAATTCCTTTTTCCTGATTGATTGATTGATTTGGCAGCCACTGCATAGAGGGGGCCACTCTGTGTGTTACGAAGCTATTATTGTATCGCAGAAGAAACTGAACCATTTCTGCCAGGGTGAAACCTGCTGTCTTGTGCAAACAAAGGGTTCAGAAAGTGATCTCTTGGGTCTCTATATAAGGGGCAGGCTATCAGATAACAGTGGTCTTCCACCTGATGTTGACCACAAATATCAAATCTCTGTGTGTATGGGATCTTGTTATAGCAGCCATCCATTCTCTACTTGACAGTCCTTAATCAAGAGGCCTATGATCTACACATGCAGTAGGAGGTGAAAGAACTCATAGGTGATAGAATGGACTGTACCACTACAGACCGTTTATGCAAGGGTGCATTCACAAATGTTATTTTCCCCACTTGGAGACTAAAGTGGTACAGTCCATTCTAGCTATTCAGAACTCTACCATCTTACTTTGCTGACTGTTTAGAAAAGACCTAAGTCTTACCTAAATCCTCTTAAAATCAATGACAAATCATGACTGACGTACCATATTGGTTTCAGCAGGTGTAACTAGCTTGCTGTTGGTCACTGGTCTACCAGTGCAAGTGAAAGCAGAAGCTTTAAATGTTATTTTTAAAGGCTATAGCAAATTTGAGGCAGCTTTGGTACCTGTTCTGCAATTTAGAATACACTGGCAGTTGTAATGAACTATTCAGCAATGCACTGCTTACTACACAACAGCCATCTCAGAATCTGGCATGTCTAAAAATTTTTTTGAAATATTTCCTACCTCTTATCCTTCAAAATTCAATGCTTACAAACCAGAAGGCAATATAAAAAAGAAAATGAAATGTTTCAGACGATTTCAATATCAGAGTTGAGAGATATTCTACCAGCTTGTCTACTTAATGTGACCTCCTATTAATGAGATGAAAATGTTGTTAATTATATGCAGAATCAAGTCTCCCCACTTCCCAGAGAGAACTGAATGACCAAACCGAGAGATCCAGAATTTATTTTAACATGGGATCTCCCTGACCCTGAGTGATGAAATCTGTTTTCTTAGTGCCTCCTTCCAGCAACTCCTGCAGTCAAGCTGGTGCCAAATGTATTGCTCCAATTTCTTTTGGACCACATCAGCAAGGCCGGGCGTGGGGTGGGAGTCTTGTCATCTGGGCAACCCAGAATCTCCATATAAACTGCCCAGGCTTGCGCCCCAGGGAGGGGCTGCTAACACAGCAATTTGGCTACATCCCTGGAGGCTCACTCCATTGTCTCTTGAGACAGACGGAGGCTTACAACATATTAATCTAACAAAATCTGTGAGAGCCTATGTTCGTATCCACTTTGGACATCCTAAGCGTAGTAATTCTTTTCTCCAGTGAGCAAGTGAAGGAAAAAAGGATGGGCAGATGAGGGAGGCATAACAGCACAAGACCCCCTCCCCGGGTGCTGTTTTGAGGAGGAAACATTGCCTGAATCAGTCCTGTAATTAAATGCATTGAAGAAAGTAAAATGCTAAATGTATTAACTCCTAATCTAAACCTTCATCTGGCTTTCTTTGTGTGCCCCAATATCTTATTATCTGGAACAGAATGTAGGGTCAGACTGTACAAGTCACACCTGCAAATATTTTACTGAATCCTGCCTCTTTTAACTTTGACGAGACCGGAGCAATACACGTTTCAGTGGGCAGATGAAACATATACTGTATTGTGTTCCTGGCAACTTATCGCTGGACATATGGGAAGGCAAAACATTTGAGAGAGCTTCCGCACAATAACACAAGCAACTAGCATGATCATCATATATGCCCTATGATTCATTGAGCTTATTTTGTCAGCAAGTGCTCTAATTACATTGCTAGGTTACAGCCTGATAGCATGCATAGGTTTTAGAAAACAAGTCACTAAAGCATGTTTAATGGAGTAGAGGGAGCTGTTATTTCTGCATTATTATTTCTATTTAAAAGGAAGCAGGGGGGAAACCACACTTTTCAAGTAAAAGCAAAAATATAGCTGAAGTTACTTTTGGTCTACAATAAATCAAACAATTCTAATACATTACCAGTATTTTCAGCCCCACTGAATATTAGTTGCACTTATTTATTCCATTTGTATTCTGCTATTTTACATGGAGTTCATGAAGGCCTACAAGGCCTACATGGGGTTTGCCCCATTTATCCTTGTGCTTAGAGACAGTTCACACCCAGTGACATTCCTGGTTGGACAAGGATTTGAAGTCAGGTCTCCCCAGTTCAGGCCCACTAGACCAGGAACCATTTTTTAAACCAAACATCCATATGGGGGCAAATAAATACCATATATTTGTAAAGTGGTAATACTGCTGCTGAGATCAGGCCTTAGATCAGGCCATGACCTGGTAGTATGCCCATTCCAACCCATCTGCTATAACAATGCTGGCTGGCTGTGTGTGAATTACATCCTTTAATAATGTATACTTTTTTTTAACCTTAAGCTTTCCCCCCCAAATTAATATTTTTTTTATTATGCATACTACAAAGGTGAACCAGACGAGTTTTAGAATATCCCAAGTTTGGCCCTTTCGGAGGGTGCACACTGCACATTCTGGCACTATTCTCTGCACAAATTCAGTGAAAATATACAAGATAAATAGCACCCTTTGGTACAATCCCTTGCCGGGTGCTGTGGCTTTGACTGCAAAAAATAGCACTCTAACATACCCTACTGCTTCCAGGCTTTCTCAACAATGCCCATTAAAAGGGTTCAGGGCTAACTCTCAATAATTCCTGTCTCAAGAGACAACAGTGTGATTTTTATGACAAGACAGGACAATTTAATTCCGCTACTTTTTTTTTTTTACTTCAAGAAAGCATAACTAACTCTTATTTTCCCCCTCTGTAATGCTAGAAATGTATCGTTTGATCAATGTTTATTTAATTCATTGTCCGCAACACAAATAAAAAAGCAAGAAAATTAGCATAATATTTTTAGGACCCACCTTATATTTGTGACTGTAAGTTGGCTTTAATATTGTGTTTTTAATGTTGTAGGTCTTTGGGTGAAGGGTAGGTGATTATTAACAACAACAATTCAATGCAAGGATTTAAAAAGGAGAAAAGGTGAAACCCAAGTATGGTTTTAGATATTTTTTCCCCATTTGAAGTCCTTGTTTTGAAAATCCTTGGTATTACAAATATTATGGCAACGCTCTGTTAAGCATGAATATTTTGAAAGAGGAAGGGGGTGAATAAGAAATATAATAATTTAGCCTCTCTTACCTCACTCATAATATCATACATGTATACCAGTACAAAAGAATGATGCATTTTTTTATTAAAAAAAACCTGACCTTAAAAGTTCCTCTCCTGAATGTGAATATAACCCATATTCCAAGACTGGGTTTCCTAATTATGTTGTCATTATAAGCAGGAAGACTGACAACGAGAATCTAATACAACTAGTTGCTACCATACCAACCTGAAAAAAGATGCACATAACTTCTTTTTAGTACACTTCTATATCAAAAATGGTCTAATGAAATACACCACTATGCTTCTTAGTTTGAATCTCATAAAACAGTGTCATTTTATCAACAGCTTTTAAACATATGAACGTGCTATCGCTAGACATGTGCAGAGCAGTAATGCGGGGGAACCCCTATAATAATTTGAAATAATCTTACACTAGGTATATATTAGCGGCTTAAAAGGCAGCAAGGTCATTTCCCTGCAGACCACTCCCTTGAAAGTCGCATTTACATGCTGTTATAAGGTACAGGTAAAGGACCCCTGGACGGTTAAGTCCAGTGAGATGCGAATATGGGGTTGCGGCACTCAACTTGCTTTCAGGCCGAGGGAGCCGGCGTTTGTCCACAGACAGTTTTCCGGTTCATGTGGCCAGCATGACTAAACCGCTATACCTATTTATCTACTTGCACTGGCGTGCTTTCGAACTGCCAGGTTGGCAGGAGCTGGGACAGAAGAACGGGAGCTCACCCCATTGCGGGGATTCGAACCACAGACCTTCCGATCAGCAAGCCCAAGAGGCTCAGTGGTTTAGACCACAGCGCCCCCTGCATCCCTATGCTGTTATACACACTAGAGAGGGGGGCAGCGAGATCTTCACTCAATGCATGTTACCTGTTCGGATTCCCCACCACTGTAACTCCCCCCCCCCAAACTCCTAATTAAGCTGCCACCCACATATGTGCAATGGCTGTCTCCAAGGTACACACTTCCAGTTCCAGCTTCATTGTGAAGTGATCGTGGCTTAAATTCACCTTTCGGCTTGAAGCCAGGTTTAAGGGGAAACGCATCAAACGGCAATATTTCTCAAGAAACCACACAATAGTTTGACATTGTTGTGGGAAATGTTGCGTCACGTATAAACGGATTCAAAAGCCGGGGGTGGGAGCACGCTGGAGCTGGATTAAGAGTTAGAATAGTGGTTAAAGTGTCAGACTAGAACCTGGGAGACCCGGGTTTAAATTCCCACCTGGCCATGCAGCTCAGAGTTGTTGTTGGGATTAAGTGAGGAGGAGAACCATTTACACTACCTTGAGCTCCTTGGAGGAAAAAAGGTGGAACATAAATGCAGTAAATAAATAAAAAAACGGTACTTTGAACACACAGCTTTAGTCTACATTACTAGTCAACAAAACCAAGCTCAGCTGGAAACCAGATGCTCTTTCCAACTTCCCATATTATCTCTGCAGCTATATAAAACAACCCTGGAGTAAGCCAGATAGTTCAAGAAGAGGTTGTTGAGTAATAACCCTTTCACCGCAACATGTGCTGGCTACAGTGCAATAATGGCTGAATATACATGTGAGGATGAAGGCCTAACTAGCTTCAAGAGAGAAACTTTGAAAAAAGTTTTAGTGTTAGTTTCCCCCTGACTGCAGGATGGGCAGAGTTAGGTGGGACAACCCCACAAGGAAGGAATGTAGCAGCTTATTGATTCTATGGAGCAGTAAAGACCAAATGGAAATTAGCAAACAGCTGTATTTAAAAAAATGATAATGCAAAAATAGCCACTTCGTAACTTGTCACCTTTTTTGAAAGTTCTTTGATCAGAACCAGTCATTTCTGTTACTATCCTGTCACTACAGACGAAAAAGATGTGTCCTTATTATAGTACTTCTATCCCTAAATATTAATATAGTGCTGGAGGTATTGTTCACACAGCCGGTACTCCAGTTAAGACTGAAAAGCAACTTATGCTGCAAAAAATATTATACTTCGGTTCAGTTATTGGTCAACCAAAAATAGTTTGTAACCGTAGAAAATAAGATGAGGGGAAAAAAGATGATGTCTCTATAGTCAGGTGTGACAAATACTGAAACCAGCAATTACTCGAGTGCATTCAACTGAGCAGTCTTCTACAACAATAAAAACACTGGGAGTGTTTTCTGTTTTGATGCAAATGTGCACCTTCATCTGAATTCACCAAAAGGAGTTTTGCCCATGTTTCTAGAATTGAGAAAAGCAGCAGCATAAGTCACTCATAAGTTTTCAGTTTCCTATGTTAATTTGAGAAGTTGGGCCCATGGAGCGATCCACAGGGCTTCAGAAACATGGCAAAATCCAGTTCCCCATGTCGAATAATCCAACAAGCCACTTTCCATGGAGCTCAAGTCACTACTGCACAGCAAATCCAGAGAGCGCCGATGTGGTGAAAATTATCTGACTTCACCCCTAAATGGCAAGAGACCCCCTAGACTTGAAAGGAACCCCTAGAAAAAGCATGCCAGCCTCCAATGGAAGAAGATGAGCAGGGCAACTCTCCCAAGAGATCATCGTCTTCCAGCAACATTGCCTCCAATGCCAAAGATGGCGAGATGCCTGGGGCATCTCTTACACACCCGTGACCCCAAATCCTCCGTGTGGCGCGGCAGGTAGAGGGGCTCAGCCTCCTGAGCCGGCCTTGCGATATGAGGGGTCCCTCATGTCCCCCCCTGGGGAGGCTCTGGAGAAAGGGAGTTCCATGTGGCATACAGGTGCCCACTAGAAAAGGCAGAGGAACAGGCCACAGGATGCCACCATACTTCAAAGCCGAACGCCCAGGTGCTGCTCTGCTTCCAACAAGTGCCAATCCTTAAAGAATTGGTTCCGAAGTAATCGACCACACCCCTCCCCACAGCCTCTCTCACTTCCAAGGAAACATAACAAGAGGGTAGAAAGAGGACCTATCCAAGTGACACCAGCACAAAAACCCCACACATATACTAAGTAAGAGAACATCAGCTTTGCCACACACCCCGTCTCCCCCCACTGTTTTCTTCCCAATCCCATAACACCAACGTCTCACGGCAAATGAAACTAATCGGCAGAAAACGCCACCCGGAGAATGAGGCAATGCCTGTGCTTTCGTTAAACGAGGAAAATACTCAATCGTCATAATAATACAGAATCGGTTTCCAAACAATAACCGCGAAGGGCAGTTCCCACATCCTCTGCCCACCTCACCTGCAACGAGGGCGAACTCTGGGAGCGCAGGCGGGGCAAATACCCCCATCATTTGCCCTCCCTTCTGCGCTCTAGGGGGCGCCAGAAGCGGCAGGGGAGTTTAGCGCCCGAGTTTCCCCGCATCTCTCCCCGACGGAGAAAGTACCTGAACCCCGCTTTGCGCCCCCCTGGGTTATGTTTGGGCCCCCCCCCACCATGCCCGTGAAAGGGCGAGAAGAAGCTAGGAAGCCTTTTCGGAACGCCCCTCTCCGCCTCTCCCCCAACCCAGCACCGCGCAGCTTCGCCCCCTCGCCCCCGGGAAAGCGGAGAGCCCCAGCCGTGCGCCCTTACCCGGGGTCCCAGACAGAGCAGCAGCCACAGAGCGGCCAGGCGGAGGAGAAGCCCACTGGACGCCGCCGCCACACGCTCCCGACGCGCCATGGCTCTCTCGACGCCGCTCCCGGGCCCCGGCGCAGCGCCCGCCCGCCCGGCTCGGCAGCCTCTCGGGCCGCCCCTGACTGCGGCGTGTCCGGCCTTCCTCCTCCGGAGGCGGAGCCTCGCCTCGCTCTGCCTTCCGCGTCAAAGGAGGAAGGGATGGAGAGGCGCGCGGAGGGTCGGGCCGAGCTCGTCGGGGGTTGCCGGGGGACTGGCACCGGCTGGCACTCAGGAGGCGCCTCCAAAGCCCTGCGCGAGGAAACCCTCGGCTTTATGAAACGGAGAGGCCAGAAAGAGGAGGGCCGGCCTTCAGCGGCTTCCCCGCCTTTCCCCTGCTGGCAACATGCCTGGCAGGGAGGGAGACGCACAGTGCGCGCGCGTGTGTGTCGCATATAGATCATGCCCTCCGACTTGTTTCCCCGAGGGAAGTAGGGACGTCCCATTCCTTAATGGTAATTTGGCTGTTTATACCCCGCCCATTGGACTGGGTGGCCCCAGCCACTTCGGGCGGCTTCCGACACATATAAAAAACATAATCAAACATTAACGTCCCTATACAGGATTGCCTTCAGACGGCTCCGGGGGTCGGATAGCTCCATACCCTCCGACGTTTCTCCCATGAATATAGGGAGGTCCTAAGGAAAAGCGGGACATTCCAGGATCAAATCAGACACCTGGCCGGCTTCTCTAAATCAGGGACGTCCCTGGAAAATAGGGACACTTGGAGGGTCTGATATATGTTTGAATGGGTGTAGATGTAGACATTTACACCTATTTTAATATGGTTTTCCACTCTGGAACCAAATGATTTTCAAGGTCTCGCGCCATAGGCAGCCCTGCCTTTTAGATGTGTCGCAGGGGTGCCAACTTGAATCAAATATTGGGGACCCCCCAGGTACGCCCTGCCCTGCATCATCAATCACATGATGCAGCACGCACACACCATTTGAATGGCAATGTCTATCAACTTGGGGGGTCCGCCCCCCTCAAATATTTTATTGGGGTGCCAAATGGGACCTTGGCCCATAGGAGTTGGCTCCTATGGATGTGTGCAAGAAATCCAAGCCACAAAGTAGCACCCCTCTACTCCCACATACTGGATGGAGCACCAGTCAGCTCCTCATTGCGCACATTTCTTAGGTACCTGGGCAGGTTTGGAGTCACAAGATTTGTAGGCCTTACTGGAATCAAAAGAAGTGGTGACAGATATAAACTGAACAAATAAATAAGCCTGTGTCAGAGCTGTTCTACTTGAGCTCCCTAGGTTCCTACAAAACTAGGTTTTGGTTTAAGTGTTCTGCAGCCTAGGCTTTTTCCTGACAACCTCATTTTCTGGAGACAGGAGATAGACCTGTCAAAAGTAGTTGGGTCAAGACGTGTTAACCATCTCAGCGAGAAAGAGGCCACAGGGTGGAAGGGTTGTTGTGCAGGACAAAATATCTACAGTATTGTAGGATATGTAGGGGGAGGAATATTTGACATTATTGATGTCTCAAGGCTGCCAAAAATCTTGAGTACAGTGCCAAAGACCTCATAGCATTTGATGATAATGATGCCTAGTGGGAAATAATGGTACTCTAGCACATGCTGTTGTGAATATGCAGGGACAGAGTAGGCTAAAAAGAGCACCAACTTTCCTGCTTGGAATATTTATGTTGGAATTGTTAATCACTTCCCATATGGATCTTTCAGACTTTATATGATTTTACAGAAAGGTAAATTAACAGCAATGGAAGCAGAAGTGTGTAGCATTAAAACTCAACAGGGCAGCAATCCTGCAAGTTCCAGAAAGAACCATGCTTGACAAAATGGAGGGCCCAGTCCATGCTGCTAAAATGTCTAAAGGTCAGTGAGAGCGGGACAAAAGCTTGTCTGAGTTCCCTGGCAATTTTAACCTGCAGACAAGTTAGTCCAATGAGAGATGTGTTTGTTTTGCATCTTGGCAGGCGGGTTTAGAGAGAGAAAGTCACCATGACCCCTCCAGTCCCTAGGTGAACTTCAGTTGTAATAATAAGAGAAACCATGCATTTCCATTAACTGTTCATCAGTTCGAAAGGTTCTTGAACAAACATAATGGAGATTAAAGGAGAGATTTGACCTCTGTGAATGAATGAATGCTGCTTAGCAAATGATTTTCCTGAGCGCGCCTAACTTGTATCTATATTTTTATGCTGTACTCATTAGCCCTTGTTAGATGTCATTTGCTGATGTTATAATTAATAGGAGTTGCAAGGCAAATGGTGCTCTGTTCAAAATCAAAACCGGTCTTCTAATTCTTATTCAATTTTCTGTGTACCAAGCTGAAATATACTCGGAGCCGCGTGTGGAGTTCATGCTCTTTATTCAGCTCATAGTAGTGAGAAATGCCAATTCCTCCAAAGTGTCTGCTTTATATACATTATTTACACAATGGGCCCCAAGTGATTCGCTAATTCTGGGATTCTCCTGTAGGCCAATCAGGTTGCGGATTCACTTCCACTTGGAGCTGGATTGGGTGGCTCCTGCGGACCAATCAGACTGCTGCATTCTGAATCCTATTGTTCTAGGACCAATCAGACTGCTGCATTTTGGATCCTATTGTTCTAGGACCAATCAGACTGCTGCATTTTGGATCCTATTCAACTCGGTACATAACACATGCCATTGCTTATATAGCCAGAAGAGAGGCATCAACAGATGCAGATGAGGGAGTCTTGCAATAACCCTCAGGTTTGCAGAAGTACCAAAAATTTCTAGAAGACTAAAGGGTGGTGGAGGAGCCCCTCAAGTCCCCGCAACTCCCATCGGCCAAATTTGGGCCCCTCAAGTCTCTTTGCTCATTTTGGGGCCCCCAAGTCTCCTCGGCCCACTTCAGGCCCTACAAGTCCCCTCAAGTCTCCTTAACCCACTTTGTCCCACTTCGGTCCCCTTAGCCCACTTTAGCCCAGGTTTTAGTACAAAACCAGCACTAAACTTTGGCACCTGTTTGGAGTCAATTGGACAAGGTTGGATTTTTGGGGCATTTGTTGTGTCAATTGGGGGGGGCAGCACGAAACGCATAGTTCACAGCACAAAACAGCACTAAAACTTTGGCAACAGTTTTGGGGGGATCCAGAATTTTGGGGCCACATGATAATGAAGCTTTAACAATCTGCAGTTGGGAGACTAGCACTGCAATTGCGATGGAAATCAAGTGAGGGAAGTAACCACAAACCAGGTTTTAAAAGGAAAGCAATGGTCTGAATGTGACGTTAGCTAATCATTTGCTGTGGAACCACTCCAAGTCATTACAGCAAGTGGAAGCAATTCCTTTGGTTTCACTGCAATTTAGCAAAACTGCCTAAAATGAGATCAGGACAAATGCATGTTGAGGGTTGTGTCCAAGGGCAAGTAAAAAATAAAAATGAAACTGAACAAGCAGGGGCTCTGCCAAACAGAGTTCCTGAAGCAATTTCTGCCTCTTCTTTCCTTATTATTTTCTATAATATTTATTTTTTATATTTTTTAAAAAAATAATTTCCTCATTATTTTTTATATTTTAAATGTTAATGGAACTCTTGATTTAGTAAGTTCCTTGCTGGAATACTGCTTTGTGTTGTCTTCCCAAAAGCATCTGCAATAAAGATAAAATAAATTAAGCATCTCCTCCTCATTTGATTATTTTCTGCCAGTGGACTTAAAACATATGTTTTTCCCTTAGCTCAACTCCAACAAAGGATGTTTTCCAGGGGGAAACGAGGAATACTGTACTCTCTTCCTAACTCCACCTACCCGTTTTTAAAATGAGCAATTAGTGTCCTCTAGCGGGTAGAAGCATTTGCTGGAGGCAAGTGAAATAAAATAAATCCGGAGCCGCAATCAAAAAGCAGCCAAGGCAACTACGCCTTTCAAAACTTGCGCAAATTACCCCGACTCACTCCATATTTAGTTAACGGCTTCGCAGAACCACAGCAACGTAGTTTCTCTGTTAAAAACAACAACGGTGCAAATAAATAAAAAGCAATTAAAACAACAACAACCAAGCAGGAAATGACGGACGTGGGAAAACGGAAAGATATTTCATATTGGGTCGTGCGCCACATGGCAACCCTAACTCAGCAGCGTCCTGATTTACAGCCCAATCCATTACTCAAGAGTAAATTAAGCAGGGTTTACAGGGTGCACAACACCGCCTGCAGCCGATCTCTTTTAGGCTGCAAGGCTTCAAGCGGCCGTAAAGAATAAGCGGCCCCAATCCCGGCGCCCCCAAAAGGCCGAAAGAAAACGCTTTGCGCATTAGCGATGTACTTTCACCTCGCCACATCCTCCGCATCCCACGCGGCTTCTGACGGGAAGGGGCGGGTCTTGGCGCGTCACAATGGGCATAAATAGAGCTGGAGAAAGCTGCTCCGGCCTTTTCGCTGCAAGGACGGGGAGCTGGGGAAGGTGAGTGCGGCTTATCCTTATTTTGAGAAGGGATTTACGTGGGGAGGGGAAAGAAACGAGGACCCTGCGTGGTTGGAGGAAGCAAAGAGCGGTGTCGGGAAGCCGTCCTGTGCAGGCGAGGAGACAGCAAGGGCAAATTCGGGACATTTCTTCTGGGCCGGTTGCTGCCCTATGGAGATCCGCGGGGCTTTACTCCCCGGTAAAATTGAAATAAAAACTTTGCAGCATCAGCACCACGCGTCACCCGCAGGACCAGGAAAGCAGAACGGAATAATGTCCGGTACAGTGCGGATTTTTTTTTTTTTTTTTGGGGGGGGGGGTTCTTAGCGCACGCAAAAAGTCCTTATATTTATACGCTCAGTAATTGGGAATAACGATTGCCGTGGATTTTCTTCTGCTCGCAGGCACCCGTCGGTTTTGGAACTTTGTTCCCAAAAAAGCACGTGCCATCACGGCGAAAAAGGGCAGGGAAATGTTCTGCGTGCTTTTGAGCAGGGCCTAGTGGCTAAAAGTGGAAGGACGTCCAACGTGCAGGGGGACCTTAAGAATATAGGATGCCGAATTATACAACTGCGCCCCCGTTAGGCTGGTGTATAGGCCACGTTAGTGTATATTTTGCAAAATGATCCCCAACACTTTTAATTGCTCGCTATTGCTTAACATGGTGGCGTAAAAGTATTATCTCTCCCCCATGCTCTCAGTTTCGTTTATATAGGCGATGCTCTGCTCAGACTGGCTGAATATAGCTGGAGGGAGTTATGCTCATAGCAGAGCATCTACTGCCAAGGGTGGAACTGGTGGTGGACTTTAGACTCTCCAGAACAAATGTGTGTGGACTTTTATGCTTTTGATGACTCTAGGCAGTCCTAAATCCTCTGAAATGCGGCTGGGTTTTTTCTTCTCTTTAACTGGAGAAAGTAGCCATTGAGAAAGGGAACACTCCTGACTGCCTAATGCTGGCTGCTGTGATGATTCTTTTTTGGCGTGTTAGACTGCTGATGCAGATGACGAGACATAGAATCTGAGCCTCCAGCATAAAATTATAGAAGGCAGGTTGTGCTACCCTGCAGGTAGCATCTTTATGCTGCCGTACGTGGCCCCATTAAGATGCATTCACAAGTGGGAGACAGAATAATGCTCCTCAAGCAAATATATTCATTACTGCTTACCAGTTGTAACTGGCAAGAGGATGGCAATGGCAGTGACTGGACTTTTATCTTTGCTCTTGTTTGTTTATGCTTGCAGTATTATGAAGAACCATTCTTGTTTTTAAAAAAGTTATGATCAAAGATTAAATCTCCTTTCAGCCATAATTAAGAGAATTACATTGCTTATGGAATGACTGGCTTGGCTGTGATGATTATCTTGCAGCAATCTGGCTGGCCCTATTTGCCGCACACCTGTGCGCTGTTGCAAAAGGAGAGCAGGCATGCAAGCTGTGTGTGTGCTGCACAGGAACAAAATTGTTCCATGTTGTCATTCCTCAGTCTAAACTCTACCCCCCCTTTTTTTTTTGCAGGCTAGTGTCTTCCTTTTCCTCGTGGAAAGAAAACTACATGAAGGAGCCGTTGCTCTTCGACTAAAGCTGCTGTGGGGATGCACTATTTTAAAATAAAATAATAAAATAAAAAACTATGGTGTGGCTCTTTTCTCTGTTGACTTTGAAGCACTGCCTTTGAACTGGTGCATGGCCGATTCCATGGCCTCACCGGCTACGCTACAGTGCAAAAGTAAAGGACTTGCTTATAACTGGTGCTGCTCAGCTGAAATCTGAGTGATTCTTTTAAGGGCAAGTTACATTTCATCTGATGATTAAATACTGCAATCTGGAACTGCATCAAGGGTTGCAAATACAGTGGTGCCTCGCAAGACGAAATTAATTCGTTCCGCGAGTTTTTTTGTCTAGCGAATTTTTCGTCTTGCGAAGCACGGTGTCGGAAAAGTTTTGGAAAACCTTCAAAAATCACCAAAAACCTCAAAAAAGGCTACCACACCGCGTTCTATGAGTTGCTCCTCGAAGTCAAGTCGCAACTGTATTAACAGTGTTAAGAAAAAGGAAACAAACTTGCAAAAAACGCAAGACATTTTCGTCTTGCGAAGCAAGCCCATAGGGAAATTTGTCTTGCGAAGCAGCTCAAAAACCGCAAAACCCTTTCGTCTAGCGAGTTTTTCGTCTTGCGAGGCATTCGTCTTGCGGGGCACCACTGTACCGTAGACAGTTGGCATTGTATACCAGAACTTACTGGGTTTCAGCTTGCCTTTGGTTTATTTGACCTGAATATTATACCCCTGGAGTCCACTGCTACCTCTTTTGAATAGTTGAATAGTCTTTTGTTTTATGTGACACCCCCCCCAACAAAAAATGTTTCTGGGAATGTTAGAGGCTTCCATTTAGGCAGAGGCTTAGGACAATACATGTCCAGACTAACAACACATAATTTGTGTAATAAATTCTAGAACATTGAATCCTCCCCTTGCCTGGAAAGTGTAATGAACAAGGCATTCATGACAAAACAATGGTTCTCATACCATCCCTTTCAGGAGCCTACAGCGAAGGTTTAAAAATTAACTACATTTCCTGAAAGATGCAATTTGTTTGGCATGAATAATATTTTTTTTTAATCATTAAAAACTTGGGGCATTAATTAAGTAAATGCCAGTCTGGATTATACGGGCCACAGGCAGTCCTGATGTACAGTCATACCTTGGAAGTCGAAAGGAATCTGTTCTGGAAGTCCGTTTGACTTCCAAAATGTTTTAATGCCAAATCACGGTTTCTGATTGGCTGCAGGAAACTCCTGCAGCCTATCAGAAGCCCCGTTGGACATTCGGGTTCCAAAAGAACATTCACAAACCGGAACTCTTGCCTCCAGGTTTGTGGCGTTTGGGAGCCAAAACGTCCCGAGATCAGGGCGTTTGGGATCCAAGGTACAAATGTAGTGGAGTCACTCTTGGTTTGGTATTGGTTATTGAGAGTGTGTGCTATATGAATCATAATTGAGCTATGAAATCTGGCATTGTCTAAATGTCCCTTAAGAGATACATCCTATAAGGGCCCCCTGTGCCTAAATCTAGCTGAAAGTACCCAAAAGCCAAGTTTGCAAACTGGATTTTTACTAGATCTGCCAACCACACAAATGGAGGCTGTACTTTGTATAGTGCAGTGATAGCGAACCTTTTAGAGACCAAAGGGCCCAAACTGCAACTCAAAAGTGCCAACACGGGAATTTAACCTGTATATCTCATTTTTTCTGTGTGCGTATTTCGTCTTTATGACTGCTGTTGTAATAAATAATCCACGAAAGTTGCTGCATTAAAATCTTCATTAAATTACCTTTCCTTTGGTATATAATTTTATGGTATAACTCAGTGTGTTTTTTCTAAAAAAATGTGTTTGGGAGCACTCTCATTTTGACTTAAGAAAATCACGGGGGGGGGGGATAAATGCCATAAATACAGTTAAATTTGGAAAGATAAATACAGTCGTACCTTTTTGAAGAGCTTAGTTCTTGAATTACTTGGAACCCGAACACTTCAAACCCGGAAATGAGTGCTCTGGTTTTGGAACTTTTTTTGGAAGCCGAACGTGCTGTCCCAAGTATAACTTCAGTTCTGAGTGTCACACTTCCATTTTCCTAGTGAGGAAAGGCAGACTGGGCAGCAAAAGAGCAGGCACCTGCCACCCTCCACAACAGCAACCACGCCCTCCTCCGGTGCTGAGCAAGGCTGGGCTGGCAACTGAGCAGGCAAGGGATGTCGTCACCCGCCCCACCCCCAACTCCAGCTTGCAGGCAAGTAGGAGTGGGTTCAGGCTGCCCGTTGCTGCTTGCACAGGAACAGGAGCTGTATTGGGGCTGCCCAGCAGGCTCTGTCACACTTTCCATTGAGGGGTTTGTGGCTGTGCTCCCCTCAAGGGAGAGGTTTAAAGGAGACCACACCTCCACATCAGATCCCCTGCAACCCTGTGAAGACAGCCCGGAAGTTGCAGCTGAGAGCCCCTGCACCACCTGAAAGCAGCCAGGCACTCCTCAGCTTACCTGCCCGCTCCAGCTCCTACTTGTGTGTAAGCAGGAGTGGAGACGGGGGTCTACTTCTGAGACCTCATCCACCCCCAGCACGGAAGCTACGGCCCTGCTGGGGTGACCGCATGCATGCCCACAGAGAGGGCTCTGAGTGCCCTCTGGCACGCGTACCATAGATTCGCCGCCACTGGTATAGTATGTCAACTGTCTGTTGAGTCGCAGGTGAGAGTGCTGTTACTGAACAAATTTCCATGAGGATTCCTCACTGCCCTCGTAGGCTGTAGCTTACTGCTATGACAAGGGTTGGCAGCGCTATTCGAAGGGATCCTTCAGCAAGCATCTTAGATTCCCAGGCCTCTGGCCTGAGTTGCTCAGGGGACACCTATTGCTATAGTGCAATGCCAGACACATCTTGCTAGTACTGCCAAATTAAGTGTTGCTTCCTGAGGAAGATGCCATTGCAAATATATTACATTTGAAGGCTGTTAAGTGCCTGCACTGCTGCCAACAATAGCAGCCCTGATCAGTAGATTCTAGGGACAACCAACTGCTTGGCATGAAGTTGTTTTTTTTACTTCCAAAGTACACATACCTCTACACACTGCAGGTTGGAGAGTGCTCTACGTAGTGGAGTGTGGCATATAAGTACAAAAAAATCTATGGAAAAATCCCTGGATGCAGCTCTTCCATAATATGCTAGGAATGAGCAGGCCACAACCTGTAGACTAGAAAGCAGGACTAAACAGGATGGTATCCTAGAAGAGGATAAGAACAAGGGCACGTAGCTTCTCAGTATGAATTAAGGAATTACATAGACATACAGATGTGTAAATATGCTATTAAAAAAATCTAAGTAAATAACTTAGTTTTAAATGTCTCCAGAGACTGAACCCAGGAGATAAATGCCCAAGGACTGCTGACAAATTGGGGGAAACAGAAAGTGGCACATGTATCTTAACTAAGTGGCTGGAATCCCAAACAGAAGCATTCAACACTGTCTTGCAAGTCCCACTTGGGCTTTACTGTTTTGCCAAAGTTCTTGTGAAACTAAGTGCTGCACAATGATAAAGCAAAAGACATGGGAGAAACACACTTATCTGTACAGGCCCAAGACTTAAGAAGAATGTCTTTCATGGCCTTGTCTCTCAGAAAAAAACGAGAACTTGATTCATGTGTGCCCTGCATGCAGTGTTCACAGCTGCTGTTCTCAAAATGGTAAATAATTTAGAATTCATAAATAGAACGGTGTGGATTACTTTGCTTGGGAAAAATAGCAGTGGAGATGGTCTACAATCTGGCATTGTTGCCTGCTGCTGACAAGTTTATAATTGGTTGAGGCTGCACTTGGTTGAGGCTGCAATTGGTTGAGGCTGCCTTGGTCTTTGGACCCATGAACAGGGGAGAGAAGCTGCAGACTGGAATGGCTACTGGGCAATTGCAATCCATAACTGAACCAACTGGCTGCTGTTTCCACCAGGGGTGGGAAACCAATCTTCCATTTGTTGCTATACCACAACTCCCATCATCTCTAACCATGCTGGTTGGGGCTGCTGAGAGTCGGAGGTGCAACAGAATCTGGAGAGCCAGCAGTTTTTGGACAGGACCTCCCATGTCCCCCTCCCCCTTTCACGACTTCAGAAATGACACCCAATCAGTTCTTTGACATGGGATAAATTTATTTCAGAGAACAAAGCAAACCCATTGTAATAACCCACATAGTCCAATTAATGAAGTGCAATGAAGTCAATTGTGTCAAATCTCGGTATCTGTTTACATATTAATTAGTGCATCTAGTCTTTAGACTTTTGTTATTGCACATGGGCGGGGTGGGGGGAATAACTGTGAAGAAGACATGCAGACTTCATAAAGGGAAATGTTTCCATACGGAGAACAAGAGCTGGGTCTGTACACAAAATGGAATGGTCACAGGTGTTTACATAACAAAAATAAAGGTGTCCAAATAATATGAATACTTAAATATATTAAATGCTTTTTTTCTTCTTTAAATATGTTTCAGGCAAGGTGCTTAAAAAAACAAAAACTCCACTCAATTAGTTTTCATTTCGAGATGACAAATCATGAAACGTTTTATACACAGTAACTGAACACAACATACAAAAAGTTTAAAAACCACTTAAAGCATAGCACACTATTAAGAGGCGAGCTGAATAACTCACCTGCTTTGTAAACTAATTTTAACATTCTCTTGACATAAGTAGTTGGCAATATTGAGTATCAAGAAACACTCCGTTACTGGTGTCGATCATTTATGATGTAGTGTTAATAGTTACCAATTTAATGTGCATGTATGGTCTAAAGACAATAGAGAAAAGCAAGGCAATTTGTTGTTAAGTGTTGGCCATTATCAGTTGTAATGCTCTGGAGTCCTGTTGAGCTTCCATTTTCACGAGATGGCCTAAAAAGGTGCCCACAGTTAATGATGGCAAATGAGTTACAATCAGGATTTGACCTCTCTTTAAAAAAAGTGGATCCACCATACTGTATCCATGAACATCGTATGCACGAGGAAACACAGCAACAGGAATGTGAGACAAATTTAATCAACTTGAATGACTTCATACAGGCTAGCTGCAATCATTTTCAGTACACACATGCATGTACTGACAGCATTAGACATTTCGACGTGTGTTCATGTCCAACAACAGGTATTGAATCACAAGCCACGGTGATTGTACCTCACTTAAATAAAAGGCTTACTATGGTTTGGTCTCATGGCTTTGCCTTATTTTTAATTCGTTTCTGGATCGCCAGACCCCCCTCGCTAATCACTTCTGTATGTCTGCATGTGTTATATGGCTACTTGTTTCCAAAAGAAGCACAATTTTGTATGAAAAAATAAGCTACTATGTATAATCCACATGAAGTGATTTCACAATTATCACCTATACATCCAATTTACATTCTTAACTCCGGAAAACAGTTCAAAATTTGCTTGACACAAGCTATTGGGACTGCAGAAGTGAAAGAACATATCTGTTCATTTTACACCTCCAACCGCCTGAGAGAGAAAGAGAAAGAGGGAGGGAGAGGGAGGTATTCCAGTTATGCAAATTTGTTCCTTATAGAGGACGGGTTCGTGCGGCTGCATAAGGCGAGCCATCGATGCTCGGTGTGCACTGCCAATATTGCACGCTCACGAACAACAACTGTTTGCGTCAAAGCTCCTGGTTCAATTGCAGTTGGTGGAGATTTTCCTAATCCTTTACAGCAGAACGGTGCTGCGCGTTAACTGCTAACGTCGGAAGCCCAACAGCAGCTGCTGCAAAGACACAGACTGGTTTAGGAAATGGAATTTACGTTCAGAAAAGGAGATAGGAGCAACACTTGGGCAAACTGGAGCAACGATGGGCATAAAGCCATCCTCCTCGGAAAGCAAAATAAAATGTGGCACAAGGACAAAATCTACTAAACAGTTCGTTGCTGTTTTTTTAAAAAACCCAAAAACCACATGAAAACATAATCTGTTAATACTGTAAACTGCAGTCTTCACATTTCATGGCTGATCAGTAGCTTCTGTGACGGATTCTTTTGGAGGACACATAGATGAACGGGGATCCATGGCTGAGTGCATTAGAGGGATATAAACATCGTCCATGTTTGGCATGACAAAAATTTTCTGCAAAGTGTAAAAAAACCAATCAGAAAATTCAAACGGCACAGGCAAGTGATATGCTTCAAAAATAAGCTAATTTCCCTTCATTTTGGTCCGTCTCCTGTTTCCCAGTAACTGCATTAATGCGCGAAGGGGGTTTAAGCAGCCACAATCTAGGCTTGCTGCTTTTTGCCTAGAATTTGTGAATATTTCAGACCATCCTATCTGTGGGTCTAACGAGTATGATACTAAACGGGTATACAGCAACCAAACATAATCCCCAGTATCTTTTTATTTTAATCTATGAAACAGATTTGAAACACCAGTCATTTATGACAAAGCTACATCAGTTTTCAGATGACAAGTTATCATTTGAACTATACAATTTTGATGAAGCAATTTACCTTTTGGTGTGTGTGTAAGGATTCCCTCTGCTGCCTGCAGAAGCCCCTTATGCGCCCCCCCACCGAGATTTCCAAAGCAGCACTGATCTGAAGTTTGGACAGAAGGTTGCGTCCAACTAAGTTTAATACTCTGAGCTGACCAATTTAAATTAATGGACCTAAGTGAGTTATGTCATCCATTTCAGTGGGCCTACTCTGAGTAGGACTAATGTAGGCCCCATAATTTCTGCTTCACCACAAATATTATAGGTGGAATTTTTCCCCTGCAGATTTACTCCAGGAGCTGGTTTTGAGTGGCTGGCACCAAGTCCATGTGCGATAATTTCAAGCAGGTTTTCTGCATTATGATTTCAGTTGGATTTTTATAGTCTTTAAAAAAGCAAAAACAACAACCACCACCCCATGCTTCCTCACCAAGCCTTGTGAAGTGGACAAAATTATCTAAGGACACACTTAAACCCCAGTCACAATTAAAAGAGGTTTGAAGAAAAATACCTGGAATTCTTGTTCCAATTTTTTCTCTATCCATTCAGTCACATGAACCAAAGTCACCTCTCTCTCACCAAGCTTTGGCCTAGCTTTGAGCTCCAGGTAGGGTGGTCTTCGGAAGCCGTACCTGAACAGAACACAAAGAATGTATGGCTGCATTTACTTGTTTATCGGATTCATCTTCTCCTTCCTCCTTCCGCTCTTATCATAAACTACCAACCTGGGAGATAAGTCCAAAAGAGATACTTGCTAAAGGACATATTGAGACATCCACACTTGAACTGGGGATCTAAACGCATGTCTCTCTGGTCCAAGTCCAACAATATAGCTAGCACACTAGTTATCTTGTGTATTCGCTTTATGTTACAATGTGACAAAGCTGTGAATCTTCCTTGGTATGAGTCATTAACAATTTGTATTGCTTCTGAATTCCAGTACGGTGGTACCTCGCAAGACGAATGCCTCGCAAGACGGAAAACCCGCAAGACGAAAGGGTTTTCTGTTTTGGAGGCGCTTCGCAAGACGAATTTCCCTATGGGCTTGCTTCGCAAGAAGAAAGCCCATAGGGAAATCTCCGGGGACCTCTTTTAAATGCTGGTGGTGGGGAGCAAAGCCTTTCCCCCCCTCCGGCCTTCAGAAGAGGTCCAGGAAGGCCGGCGGGGGCCGAAAGGCTTTGCTCCCCACCGCCAGCATTTTAAAAGCAGTCCGGGATAGCAGGGAAGCGCTTCCCGCTATCGCAGATGGCTTTTGAAGGCAGGCGGGGGGGAGCAAAGACTTTCGCCCCCCGCCCGCCTTCAGAAGAGGTCCAGGAGCTCTTCTGAAGGCGGGCGGGGGGCGAAAGTCTTTGCTCCCCCCTGCCTGCCTTCCCGGGAGAGCGGAGAAAGGCAGCGCGTTTCTCCGCTGTCCCGGACGGCTTTTGAAGGCAGGCGGGGGGTAGCGAAGACTTTCGCCCCCCGCCCGCCTTCAGAAGAGGTCCAGGACCTCTTCTGAAGGCGGGCGGGGGGCAAAAGTCTTTGTAACCCCTGCCTGCCTTCCCAGGGGCTTTTACATCGCCCCGGACAGCGGAGAAGTCCTCCGCTATCCCGGGCGATTTTAAAATGCCGCCCGCCAGCATTTTAAGATCGCCCCGGACAGCGAAGAAGTCCTCCGCTGTCCCGGGGTTTTTTAAAATGCTGGGGGTGGGAAGAAAAGCCCTTGTCCCCCCCCCCCAGCCTTCAGAAGAGGTCGGGGGACAGACTGTCCCGGGACCTGGTCTGAAGGCGGTTTCCATAGGAATGCATTAATTGATTTTCAATGCATTCCTATGGGAAACCGTGCATCGCAAGACGAAAAACTCGCAAGAAGAAAAAACTTGCGGAACGAATTAATTTCGTCTTGCGAGGCACCACTGTATCAAGTAAAACAGTCTTTGCTGCTAGTAGTAAACAGTAATTTACAGATGTAACAATAGAGGTCTTAATACCAAAACTTGCTCTAATTCAGGGTCAAAGGTTCAGGGATACACCTGTCTTGATCCTCATCTTGTGCAATACTTTGTTTCCCAGCAATGGGCCTCATCATAAATTGGGGAAAGCTAATTCTCCTTGATTTCTAGATTACAGTAGCTCAACCCCCCGCAATCCCGCACTCGTGCTTCTCTGCCCGAATAGAACTGCTAGCTTGTACCAGCTTTTCAAATATTAGAAATCTACGAAAAGCTTTTAAAATGGATTTAGACATTTATTTATTTTTACAACAGCACCCCTCCCATCTGCAGTCTGAAGTGGAATGTGGAGTCAAACCTCGGCTCCCGAACGGCTCCGTTTTCGAACGTTTTGGCTCCTGAACGCTGAAAACCTGGAAGTAAATGCTCCGGTTTTCGAAAGCTGAAAGTCCGTCGCAGCTTCCGCTTGAGTGCCAGAAGCGCTTACAACCAATCGTAAACCGCGCCTCGGTTGTCGAATGTTTCGGAAGCTGAACAGGCTTCCGGAACGGATTACGCTCGACAACCAAGGTTTGATTGTGTATCTTAACAAACTGTTTCATAGAATCACAGAATTGTAGAGTTGGAAAGGGCTACCCTGTGGCTCTCCAAATGTTGCTAGACTACAGCGCCCATCATCCCCAAATGCTGGCTCTGCTGTCTGGGGCCAATGGGAACTAGGGTCCTACAATATGTGGAAGGCTGCAGGTTAGCCGCTCCCAGTTTGTAGGAATAGCAAATGCCATACATACCCCCTCTGAAGCAAGCACAATTGTGTGCAATTAAACTTGGTCCTGGGTAAGTTGGATATAACCAAAGGGTTGCATCCAACTAAGGTAGAATAATAATAATAATAATAATAATAATAATAATAATAATAATAATAATAATAATAATAATAATAATTTTTATTTATACCCTGCCCTCCCCAGCCAAGACCGGGCTCAGGGCGGCTAACAACCAATAATAAAAACAAGTTGATTGAAATACAACTTAAAAACAAGATTAAAATACAACATTAAAACAATTAAAACATTAAAATGCAGCCTCAACACAGGAGGAGAGAGGAAAAAAAGAAAGGGGGGAGGGAATCAAATTGATTCAAAGCCAAAGGCCAGGTGGAACAACTCTGTCTTACAGGCCCTGCGGAAAGAAATCAGATCCCGCAGGGCCCTGGTCTCATGAGATAGAGTGTTCCACCAGGCCGGAGCCAGTGTTGAGAAGGCCCTGGCTCTGGTTGAGGCTAATCTAACTTCCTTAGGGCCTGGGACCTCTAAGGTGTAGAGTAGACCCACTGCAATTAATGGACCTTAGCCATGACCGCTTAGGTGGGTCTGCTCTGAGTAGGACTCAGGTACCAGGCACAATGCATGTTTGGGATTTGCAAAATGCTTCTTAAAAATGCTTGCCAGTTCTTAAGATGGGACATCCTACGGCATACCAACCCTTCAGCTGCACACATATGCAGCCTTCTTTGCTTTCATATGAGAGAAACAAAAAGGGAGCAGCAGGGTGGGGGGCAACCCAAATGGCAAAATAGGAGCTCTTTCCACAGCACGCACAGAAAGAATCAAACCACTGTCCTGGTACAGTGGTGCCTCGCAAGACGAAAAGAATCCGTTCTGTGATTCTCTTCGTCTAGCGGTTTTTTCGTCTTGCGAAGCAACCCCATTGACGGATTAGCGGATTAGCGCTATTAGCGGCTTATCGGATCAGTTGATAAGCGGCTTAGCGGCTTAGAAAAAGGGGGGGAGGAGGACTTCCGGGTTGGCGCGATCTGGAAATGGCGGATTCCCTCCGAGCTGCGGAGGGAATCTGCTCAACTGAGGACGGGTCTTGCCGCGCCGGCGACGCGGGGACCCCTAAAAACCGCAGGCGCTGAAGCCTGCGGACTGAAGACTCGGTGGGCGCCTTAAGCGCCCCCCGACTCACGAAGAGCCTTTTTAAAGGCTGCGGAGAGGGTACGGAGGGTGGCGTGGCGCTGAGAGTCGATCGCTACCTCGGTTGAGCGAAGCCGCGAGCCATGACTGGAGAGCGCTGACTTCCTTCCTTGAAATTCGGACTGAAAAGAATAACCCGTGAGTAAGACGGAATTGGATTTTAAGAATATTATCCCGTGAATTTGAGACGACCGGGGGGTGTGCTAAAAGGAAGTCCGCACCCCCCCTTTTGCAGACGATCTAAAGCAACGACTTAAGAACTAAGCTGGAGAGCCTACCCTTTGTGGGGTGAGTTAAAAAAGATTTTAACTTCCAAGATTTGGCAAAAAGAAATTTTGAGCTGGAGAGTGGAGTTTTGGAAGCTTTCTTTCTGTTGTAAACAACCCCCCCTCCCGGGCCCGGGAGCGTCCTGTTTTTGAGCTTGTGGAGCGGAGTTTGACAGCTGTCAAAGCTGTCAAACGGACAGTTTAGAGTGGAAAAATTTGTTATTTAAGATCCCTCTGGACTAAAATGAGTTACAACTGATCTAAAATTGTTGGAAACAAAGTAATAACAATAAGTAAGAGGATTGTTGGAGAAAGATTACCAAGTAACCAGATTCCCTCTAGGGGGAACTCTGTGAAACTACAATGGCTGTGGATGGAAAGTTACTAGTGGAAATCGAAAGAATGTTTCATTTTGTGGGAATCTTACAAGAGCAGAGTCTAGCTATGAATAAACAACTTATGACCTTGACTTCTGGAACAAGCAGCTCTGCTGATTGTATTGAGGACCTGAATGAGAAAGAATCCACAGCTGAATTGGAAATGATATCAAAAGAAGTGGAAGAGACTAAACAAGAAAAAGAGGAAATAAAGTTGGAAAGCACCAACCAGAAGCTGACATCTGTGGAATATAAGCAAGGAGACTTTTGGATCATATCTACTACAAATCTGCGAAAGATGCAAAAGAAGAAGGAGGAGGCCCCGGGAGTTTATGGAATACAGGAACTTAAAATAAAGAAATATGATTGGGGCCTCTACTTTGACTCTGACTCTGAAGATGCAGGCCTTGTGGAAACTTTTCAGCAGCTGTTTTCAAATGCCCTTGTGGGAAGAGAATATGGTTGGATGGTGATAGAACTCTTTCGAGATTCGACGACCGACATAAAGGACTACCAACAAGACCGGCGAAGAGGGACTGAAAGAGACTTGAAAGCCTCGGACGTGAGGAACGCAGGCTAAGAATTGCTATTTTGGACATGTATTGGGGAAGGGACGAAAACCGGGGATGGGAGGGAGGGAAGAATAAAATTTTAAAAACACTCAAGATCTTTGGGTTTAGTTAATATGACCTTTATTTAAGACAAAATGGGGAATCGATGGAAGGGAATTTGAGTCCAACTTAGAAAAAATTATTTTTCTTTATGAAAGAGGTAATATTAAGATGGTTAAGAGGAGAAATACCAATTTGCTGACACAATTCTGGGAATTCGGATGCATGAAGGGGGGTGGGGGGAAGTCAGGGAACAAGGTTAGGAAAGTAAGATTTTCTGAAATTATACATGTTTTTGTCTTTTGTCTTTTTTGTGTGTAATTTGTCTTTTTAAAAGGTGAAAAACCAATAAAAATTTGTTTTTAAAAAAAAATAGAAAAAGGGGGGGAAGGGGAAAAAACCCGCAGGAACTCGCAAGACATTTTCGTCTTGCGAAGCAAGCCCATAGGAGATTCGTTTTGCGAAGCACCTCCAAAACGGAAAACTCTTTCGTCTAGCGAGTTTTCCGTCTTGCGAGGCCTTCGTCTTGCGGGGCACCACTGTAGCTTCATAGGAACAAATGATAAATTGCACTGTTCTTGAAAAGGCTTCAAGTCAAGTCTCGACTCCCGCTTACCATATTCGATCACTGGGAGGTGGAGGAATGTTAACTGCTAATGTTCCTTTACATTCTTGTACCTCAACGGTTAGCAAAAGTGGAGTGTTCGAGACCTCTTCAATCTTTTTTTTGATGAACTCCGTCTCTGTTGCTTTCTGGAAGTATTTTGACTTGGTGATTTTATCCACAAACCTCATTATTTTACTGGTTCGGTGCCCCCCAACATATCTTTGAGAGAGAAAAGAAGAAAGAATCAAAGTAGGTTTACAGCTGTTCCTGGAAAAGCAGGGTTTTTAAAAATTTAAAAAACAAAACAACATTTTATCTTATTCTGTAGCTGTACAGTGGTACCTCAGATTACAAACACCTCGGGTTACAAACACTTCGGGTTACAGACTCCGCTAACCCGGAAGTAGTACCTTGGGTTAAGAACTTTACTTCAGGATGAGAACAGAAATCGCACGGTGGCAGCACGGTGGCAGGCCCCATTAGCTAAAGTGGTACCTCAGGTTAAGAACTGTTTCAGGTTAAGAACGGACCTCTGGAACGAATTAAGTTCGTAACCAGAGGTACCACTGTAGATAGAATATTCACACAGAGCTCTCTGCAGGTTTCTAGACATCAACTCCCATCATCCTTGGCCATTGGTCAAGCTAGCTTGGGCTTATCACAGAATCTTAAGAGTTGGAAGTGGCCCAAGGGTCATCTAGTCCAGCCCCCTGCAATGCAGGAATCTCTGCTAAAGCATCCAGGACAGATAGCCATCCAACCTCTGCTTAAAAACATCCAAGGAAGGAGAGTTCACCACCTCTCGTGGGAGTCTGTTCCACCACCAAACTGCTCTTACCATCAGAAAGTTTTTCCAAAGGTTTAGTTGGAATCTCCTTTCTTGCAACTTGAAGCCATTGGTTCGAGTCCTACCCTCCAGAGCAGGAGAAAACAAGCCTGCTCCCTCCTCCATGTGGCAGCCCTTCAGATATTTGAAGATGGCTATCCTATCTCCTCTCAGTCTCGTCTTTTCCAGGCTAAACATACCCAGCTCCTTCAAGCGCTCCTCATAAGGCTTAGCTTCCAGACCCTTGATCATCAGTACTCACCTGGAGTACTGTGTCCAGTTCTGGGCACCACAGTTCAAGAAGGACACTGACAAACTGGAACGTGTCCAGAGGAGGGCAACCAAAATGGTCAAAGGCCTGGAAACGATGCCTTATGAGGAACGGCTAAGGGAGCTGGGCATGTTTAGCCTGGAGAAGAGGAGGTTAAGGGGTGATATGATAGCCATGTTCAAATATATAAAAGGATGTCACATAGAGGAGGGAGAAAGGTTGTTTTCTGCTGCTCCAGAGAAGCGGACACGGAGCAATGGATCCAAACTACAAGAAAGAAGATTCCACCTAAGCATTAGGAAGAACTTCCTGACAGTAAGAGCTGTTCGACAGTGGAATTTGCTGCCAAGGAGTGTGGTGGAGTCTCCTTCTTTGGAGGTCTTTAAGCAGAGGCTTGACAACCATATGTCAGGAGTGCTCTGATGGTGTTTCCTGCTTGGCAGGGGGTTGGACTCGATGGCCCTTGTGGTCTCTTCCAACTCTATGATTCTATGATTCTATGATTCTATGATTCTACGATTCTATGATCTTGGTCGCCGCCCTCCTCTGCACATGTTCCAGCTTGTCAACATCCTTCTTAAAATTGTGGTGCCCGGAATTATGAGAGTTGGGAATCCAACAACATCTGGAAGTCACCATGTTGGCTTTCTATGCTTTAGTGCTAGGGATGACTAATTTGTTGCTGCAGGGCCGTAAGCGGCCCAAACAACACAGGCTGCTGGAACACCTCAACAGCAGTTGAAAAACTCGTGATACTGGCTTTGCTATGGGCAGAGAGGAGGAGAGTTGCATGCATGCCTTTCTTGCATCCCCTATTAGTAGAATGGAGGCAAAATGCACGACGAAGCTTGGATAGATTATTATTATTTATTAAATTTATATACTGCCCTTCATCCGAAGATCACAGGGCTGCTTATAGGGCATGTATGCCCTTTAATGCACAAATGCAGACTTTCATCATAGCATTAAAGTTGAATTGCTACAACCCCAGAGGTTACTGCTAGGTTCCTAAGAGGGCCACCCACTAATTTATATACAGAGATGCCTTTGGGCAAATCGACACGATAGAGGACTTACAGACAAAGTGACCCATGTAGGTAGGTAGGTGATATATATATATATATATATTATATTTGCTTTCGTAGATTTTCACGGGTACAGGAATGTAGGTTTTGGTGTCTTCGGGTGTCTTCCCGTGTAAGAGTTGGGGTGTCTAGGCGACGTTTTGACCATCCAGTAGCCAAACCATAGTGGCACCTCCGGATGCTGCACCCCCCTGCAATCCCTACACAGATCTGGCTGGCACAGGGCACAAAACCACAGCTCGCCCCTATACACGAAGCCAAGCCAGAGCACAACTAAGTGCAGTACAGCCATCTTCTCAGAAAAACTCTTCACAAGGTCAAGAGGTCAAGACACGAAAGCTTTAGCAACTAATCCACACCTAATGACCCTCCTAAGTGGTACTCAGAATATCACTCAAGTAATCACTCAAGATATCCCTCAAGTAATTAATGAACAAAAGAAGAAAAGGCACATTAACCTAGGAACTTCCTATCTGCCCAGAACGTTGGAGGCTATACACCACACCCCCTCAACAGTATTTATAGGAACTCAAACACTGAGATCCTGCTCTGTTCTAGTAACAAGAAGCCGAAAGCACCAGCCTGAAGATGACGAGTGAGACCTCGTCGAAACGTCGCCTAGACACCCCAACTCTTACACGGGAAGACACCCGAAGACACCAAAACCTACATATATATTATATATATATATATATCACACATATCCAAAGATTCTGGGTGCTTACATTCTCACCAAATGTTTGTTATTATCATTATTTATTAAATTTATATACCACCCTCCACCCAAAGAGTTTTGGCCTGAAGGGCTGTTCACGTTAGTCCTTTCAATCTCAAGCAGTATTTTGGTGGATTTTGCAAGAGAACATCTTTTTAAAATCCTGCATACTATTTCCTCCCCCTTCCCCCAATTCCCCTTTTACAACAGTTTTTAATGCAATGTTATAAGAAAAAAACTGATCCCTGTCCCTATTCTCACAACTACTTTCAAACCTCAGGAGTGTAAGAGGGACATTTTAAGGATTAGGGAGGCAGCTGTTTAAGGACTGCTAAATGGCTTTGCTTTAACAGAGCTTTACGGCGGCTGCTTTCTGGTCCATCTTTGTCAATGTTATGGATTTCTGCTTGTTGTGCTACTGTTCCTAACTGGATATTGATTCTTTAGTGTTTTGTTGTTATGTTTGAGTGTTAGCTGCTTTGAGATTGCAGAGAGTTAAAAAAAATATGGGATACACATTTTAGAAATGAAAAAAAATTAAATAAAAACGTGGGTGCAAATGGGATTAAAAGCAGGTCCTGGTATTTTTTAAGAAGATGGAAGGCCCATGCCTCTGTGTTGTGAAAACAGTGCTAATAAATGACCTACATGTATGAGATTGTTCCCAAGTTGCATGAAAATACAGTGGTACCTCGGGTTACATACGCTTCAGGTTACATACGCTTCAGGTTACAGACTCCGCTAACCCAGATATTGTGCTTCAGGTTAAGAACTTTGCTTCAGGATGAGAACAGAAATCGTGCTCCAGTGGCGCGGCAGCAGCAGGAGGCCCCATTATCTAAAGTGGTGCTTCAGATTAAGAGCAGTTGCAGGTTAAGAACAGACCTCTGGAACGAATTAAGTACTTAACCCGAGGTACCACTGTATAGATGTCGTCATTCAGAAAGTTTTTTTTACCCAAGAACATGCAGCAAAGATGGCAGAGGCAGAGCGCTCATTCATTAGCCTAGGCGAGGAGCAACACAAATTTACTGTTCCTATAGCTCAGGCATGGCCAAATTTGGCCCTCCAGATGTTTTGGGACTACAATTCCCATCATCCCTGACCACTGGCCCTGTTAGCTAGGGATGATGGGAGTTGTAGTCGCAAAACATCTGGAGGGCCACGTTTGGCCATGCCTGCATAGCTAATGAAGACCTGCATGTGCCACAGCAATGTAGGCAGCAATTTCTGGAATTTCCATCATCTGGAAAATTTACTACATTATACAACATTTTTTATAATTGACTTGAGATGCTGTGTAAATCTACATGCTAGTCGTCAACAACAACAAGATTTATTCAGTACGTACCCAAAGACATCACCGCAAAGCCTGCAAAAACGCCTTCCTAGTCACAAATTTTTAGCAACTATCCTTCATTCACCCCAAATGTTTCTCCTTTCCAGATGGCACTGGATGCATGACAGCCGGCTATTTTTAACCGCTAAATGTGTTCATTGTAACATGAACTAGCATAATGAATGGCAATTTATTCGTCACCTTCTTAACATGCACACACACACAGAGAGAGAGAGAGAGAGAGAGACAGAAAGAAGTGTCTGGAGAGACACTCAAAGCATATGGAGTTCCTTCCCAAGCCTGCAGATATTATTGTCTCTTCCCCTGCCTCTCCCAGAGACAGCACTCAACAGACAAGACCAATGGCCTGACTTCCTATGATTGTAAAATAGAACTTTAATATGCAAGAACGAACAATGAGAATCTTACTGCTGCGCAGAACCTGCGACAGTGCACTTGTTGGCATATCAGGCAAATTGCGCTTATTTCCCCAGATATACAGATGTTGCAGCAAATGTGGCTCTCAGAACCCATTAACAGCCTGATGATGCTACCCATTCACTTCATCTTCTACGGATATGCATATGGACCAGATTTAGTATGTGTGATGTACATAATTTATTTGCATCAGCCAAGTATCTTATTCCACATGAGAAGATCAATACAGTTTGGTGGGAAGAAGCACACACCCGTTGCCTTCAGGGTCTCTGCATATTTGAGAACAGGTTTCTTTTAGGTGCGCTAGATCTAACGTCAAACTCCTAGTGGGGCTAATCCCCAATTCAGCCTTTGCGTTAAAACACAACCTCTGGCGTTCTGATGGCAACTTTAGGTTGTGGGGAAATGCAGCAGCTTTCCTTTTACATGAACAACTCATAGTCCAGGGGAGGAATTTAATGTCCTACTAAAGCGATCGCCCCCTCAGGGTAAGCATATCAGCTTACCAGCTGGAACAATCCCTGCTCTCCTCCCCACACAAGTTGCGTAGCGAGTTCCCGCCTTCTCCCAGTAGGAATAAAGACACAGGACACAATAATTTAAGGTTAATGGGCTAAAATTGGCCACAACTTTATTGATTACAGGTAAGAGCGGTATTGGCTTAGGCATTGGTCCTATCAGACTATCCAGCTTCAGTCTGTTAGCTTGAAAACCGGGAAGGGTTAACACCAGCAGGGGGAGCCCTGCTGATGCACATCAACTAGGTACTCCCCCGGGGTCACTGATCGGGGGCGCGCTTTAGGCCCTGGCCTCCATAGGCTTCGGACGAGGCAACGCCCCCCCGGAATCCTTTACCAGACTACCCTTCAATATTTGGGGGAGGTGATGGCGCTCCCCCCCAACACATCTACATAACAATACCCCTACCAATGCCTAACCGCCAAAACCAAGGAGTTGTGACAATTTGCTATGAGGTAAGCGCAAAACCAAATGGCCAGTGCCAATTTGCCAAGTGGAAAAAATTCCTACTAGGCCCCTTAATGGCGACCAACCGAAGTCCATAGCAAGGTCAGAAGGGAAACCCTAAAGGGCGGGTGGGTGGGAAACCACAACAGCTGCGCAGACCAAAGAGGGAGATTGCAGGACCGCGCTTGCCTTAAATGAGGCAAGCCACACACCCCGAGCTAGCCGATTGGCTGGCTCAGGGGATGATGCGGCCCAAGGATTCCCCTGATCACGTGGGGGCTGGAAACCAGCCTCCACGCACGTGTTGGGGGCGTGAGCCTGCAACCCCACCTCCTCCTGATGTCGGAAGTGGCTTTGTGCCAGAGGTCGTTCTTAACCTCTCTCCCTCCTCCACAAATTACTTTTCAAAGCTTCCACTGGCAGGAGGCATTTGCATCCCACCCAAGATCAGCCATTCCTTCCATCAGCAGAGGAATTTAGATGTCCTGAAGCCACTGTAGGCCCTCTCAAATTCACATCGTGAGAGATGCTTGAGCAATAATTGGGTGCGTTACACAAGAAATGAGGGAACAGGAAATGTGGGAGTCACTTCTACATTCCACTGCCATTACTGTGAATGCCCAAGGCCACCTTCACTTGCTCGAGAGGGGTGAGCTATGAAGGTATCATTACATCTAGTTGCATCACTATTGCCTAGACAGCAATGACCTTTCAAGTGACTTCTTGTGTATACAAACCAGTTGAGTAGTTTGTAAGCTTTTCAACAGCAACAGATATTGGCTGAACATAAAAAAGCAGCTTCGCTGGATCAGACCAAAAGCCTATGTACCCCAGCACCCTGTTTTCCACAGTGGGAGGATACGGATGGTGCTGTGGTCTAAAACTACTGAGCCTCTTTGGCTTGCTGATCAGAAGGTTGCCGGTTCGAATCCCCGTGATGGGGTGAGCTCCCGTTGTTCTGTCCCAGCTTCTGCCAACCTAGCAGTTTGAAAACACACCAGTGCAAGTAGATAAATAGGTACAGCTGCAGCGGGAAGGTAAACAGTGTTTCTGTGCGCTCTGGCTTCTGTCACGGTGTTCTGTTGCGCCAGAAGTGGTTAAGTCATGCTGGCCACATGACCTGGAAAGCTATCTGTGGACAAACACCGGCTCCCTCGGCCTGAAAGCCAGATGAGCGCTCCAAGCTCATAGTCACCTTTGACTGGACGTAACTGTCCAGGGGTCCTTTACCTTTTATCTTTCCGCAGTGGCCTACCAGATGCCCATGCAAAACCCTCAAGCTGGACATGAAAGCAACAGCAATCTCCTTCACTCTCCAACCATTCAGCCCCAGTGGATGACTCTTATTTTAAAAAGGAGGACTTCTGTCATGTCCCCCTTTTGCTTCCCTTTACCTAATCTATGTACTGTAAATTCCCAGACATTCTAATGTTTTCTCACAGGGGAGTTGTTTCAGTCCCCTGATGATGATGATGATGATGATGATGATAACAACAATAATAACAATAAGAAGAAGAAGAATTTGGATTTGATATCCCGCCTTTCACTCCCTTTAAGGAGTCTCAAAGCGGCTAACATTCTCCTTTCCCTTCCTCCCCCACAACAAACACTCTGTGAGGTGAGTGGGGCTGAGAGACTTCACAGAAGTGTGACTGGCCCAAGGTCACCCAGCAGCTGCATGTGGAGGAACGGAGACGCGAACCCGGTTCCCCAGATTACGTGACTACCGCTCTTTCCCACCTGGCTGGGCTTTCCTTGCCACTTTGGGCAGCTTCCAACACATTAAAACATAACAAGACATCAAACATTAAAAACTTCCCTCTACAGGCCTACCTTCAGATGTCTTCTAAAGGTTATATAGTTACTCACCTCCTTGACTTCTGATGGGAGGGCATTCCACTGGGTGGGTGCCACTACCGAGAAGGCCCTCTGCCTGGTTCCCTGTAACCTTACTTCTCCCAGTGAGGGAACAGTCCGAAGACCCTCAGAGCGGGATCTAAGGCTGAACGATGAGGGTGGAAATGCTCCTTCAGGTATGATCTCTTTGTTTTGAGATCCAGCTCTGAGGGCCTTCTGGTGGTGAAACCTGCCTACAGTATCCACCCACACCCCACCCCCATTTCTGCATGTCTGAAGTGTCCCAATTACTTCAGAGGTCCCTGTTTTGGTTCTGGGTGCTTCAGAGAGAGCCACTTTTGTTTCAGACAAGCCCCATATCATTTCAAAGTGACCCACTTCAGTTCGCGATTTGGTATTTGTCCAAATCCAATGAACGCAACCAAGTCTGGCTGTAACACTTGTTGATGCACACTCTTAACCTAGAGAATACTAGTAATGTGCTCGACACAAAAACAGAACAAACAATCTCCTTGTGCTCCAAGACACAGACTAACTCACCCTTCTCCTCCTGGCACTAGAGGTTTCTCGCTGCCTGTTGCTTCTGGAGCATCGTCTTCGTCTGAGGAGCCAGCACTAGAAGATTCCTCATCGCTGTCTGCAAGGCAATATGCCCTTGGCCTGAAACTGAAAAGAAGGACACATTTCGGTTTTGAAGTGACACCTTATTAACATAGGTTGGAAACAGGGTTTTTGCTCCTTGCATGACTAGACATCTTCCTGTTTCCCCAGTTAAAAATGTGCACCGCACCATGCTTTATTTATACAATAATTATTTACTCCAACGCAGCTGTGCCGAGCCTAGCTTAAAATGAACAGAGGCATGTGTGAGCTTCTTCCATGCAGTCAAATGGAAGGTGAAGAGACATTTCTGCACAAGTGTCTTTCATGACAATTAAATGCAATGCAAACAATTATAATGCCAAACTAGGATGAGCACTTTGACTAAGCACAATTTTTTGACCGGATGAGACATGCTTGGGAAGTCAAATGGGTTTCTGAATGAAACTCGAGGGTTGCTTTTGTGAGCACCATGAGCTTCCAGGAGTTATTTTCTTGCCACCGTATCATATAATTTCCCTCTTATTGCCCCCTGCACACATAGCTGAGCCGCCTCTACCTATCATAATAGTTGCCGGCAGCAACAGAGTTAGAAGTGTTTTAGACAAGACATTTGGTAAGTAGCAGTAAAGGCAGTGATGGTCTTAGAGTCAAAGTATAGCTGGCATATTAAGAAGGCCTGAGACAATATAGGGCAAGTCTAGGGAATACATCTTGTTGAGTCTCTAAGTATTCAAATGCAGTATGTATTGAGGGGTTCCCAGCAGGGGAGAAGCCCCTGGCATTGCAGTGTTCCCCAACCTTGGGCCTCCAGCTGTTTTTGGACTACAACTCCCATCATCCCTCGCTAGCAAGACCAGTGGTCAAGGATGATAGGAATTGTAGTCCAAAAACAGCTGGAGGCCCAAGGTTGGGGAACACTGCTCTAATGTTATGATTGCAGAACTGCCACCTAACCCAGAATTAGTAAAAACAATACGTGTATGGAACAAAACCTAGATGGTAATCCAAAGAGCCCTAACCAGCAATTTCTCTGTAATGGGTGTAATAATCTGTTATGGCCATTTCACACGGACGTTGCATGTTCTCAAGTGGACATTCCTTTCCAAAGCCCTGTCCTAACAGTAAGCTCAGATTTTTCTTAGTCACCAGCAACCAGACAAAAACAGAATACAAGAGGGCTGTTTGCAAGCAGCAACTTATCATAGTGTTCTGGTAGTAACATGGAAAAGCTGGCCACCAGTACCACCCTGCCAATTTTTCGAGACAGCCATGATTTTTTCTCCCACGCCCACTTCACCCAACCAGGATGGCTAGATGAAAAACATTTGGCGATGGGAGAATTTAGGCCAGGTACTGTCTTCTGTCAGCCTAACCCACCTCACAGGGTGGTTGTGAGGTTTAAGTGAGGAGGAGAGCCATGCACACTACCTTGAGCTCCTTGGGGGAAATGGTGAGACAAAAATGAATGCGTGTTCATGGTAATTTGAACACACAGCCTTAGTCTGCATTACTAGTCAATAAAACCAAGCTCAGCTGGAAACCAGGTAGAAACATCATCTTCTATAGAATACACTGGGCAACAATTTTTTACTTTTTGAATGTTGTCTAGATTTCTACAACTGATTTAGGGTATTTTTGCACTGCTGAATCAGAAAATGGCATCCGTTTCTCTCCATCAGGTCAGGTTTACTGTAAACTGAATGGTGGGCATTGATAAAGGTAAGTACATGTAAATTGCATGTTGCTTTGCCATTTTTCAAACTTCAGGGCTTGAACTTCTGTTTCTTGGAACTCCTGGAATGCTCAGCGGCAGGGAGGTCTCTCTTCAGAGTCCAACAGTTGTTGTTGTTGTTGTTGTTTAGTTGTTTAGTCGTGTCCGACTCTTCGTGACCCCATGCACCAGAGCACGCCAGGCACTCCTGTCTTCCACTGCCTCCCCCAGTTTGGTCAGACTCATGCTGGTAGCTTCGAGAACACTGTCCAACCATCTTGTCCTCTGCCGTCCCCTTCTCCTTGTGCCCTCCATCTTTCCCAACATCAGGGTCTTTTCCAGGGAGTCTTCTCGTCTCATGAGGTGGCCAAAGTATTGGAGCCTCAGCTTCACGATCTGTCCTTCCAGTGAGCACTCAGGGCTGATTTCCTTAAGAATGGATACGTTTGATCTTCTTGCAGTCTATGGGACTCTCAAGAGTCTCCTCCAGAACCATAATTCAAAAGCATCAATTCTTCGGCAATCAGCCTTCTTTATGGTCCAGCTCTCACTTCCATACATCACTACTGGGAAGACCATGGCTTTAACTATACGGACCTTTGTTGGCAAGGTGATGTCTCTGCTTTTTAAGACGCTGTCCAGGTTTGCCATCGCCTTTCTCCCAAGGAGCAGGCGTCTTTTAATTTCGTGACTGCTGTCACCATTTGCAGTGATCATGGAGTCCAACGGTAGTCAGCCATTATGACTGCGTCCCAGTGACCCTGATACCTGGTCTCCATCTCTTTCATGTCCTGACGGAATCTCTCCCCCTGCTTGTCACTCATTGAACCCAGGTTCTCAGGAAACCGGTTCATATGTGAAAATAGGAAGTGCATCTTGACACTCATGTTGCAGCCCAGGTTTCTGAAAGCAGTCAGCATGTTGTTGACAAGTTCTGCGTAGTTTCTGGCCTTACTGTTGCCAAGAAAGTTCTTCACTACCAGAACAAATGCCTTCCATGCTTCCAGTTCCACTTCATTCATTGACTTTCCGAACTCTGGATCTCTGATGAGCTGACGGATCTGAGGACCGTCAAAGATGCCAGCTTTCAACTTCTCCATGGTCAATCCTGGAAAAGCCTGGCACAAGTAAGTGAAGCAGTCACCATCCTTGTCCAGAGCCTTGGTGAACTGCTTGATTAAGCCGAGCTTGATGTGCAGCGGTGGGAAGAGTATTCTGTCTCTGTCCACCAGAGGGTCGTTGATGACGTTCCTTTTTTTGCAAGGCACCAATTTCTCCTGCACAGGCCAGTCCTTCTTTGTGTAATTCTGAGCACGCACCAATTTATGGAAGATTTCAAGGTTTTATGACTTCAAACTGATCCCTTTTCGACATAATCACCCAGAACTATCGGACCTGAATACTTCTTGTCATTAAAATAATCATTTCCAATCAAAACAATTATTCGACATGGCATTTTACCCCCACCAACTTCTTCTAAAATACTCCACACAAGCGTACATGTGAACAAAAACGTAAAAAAAGACATGTGGCCATAGCTCAAAAACTTGACCTGATTGAGCAAAACCAATGTGATTTTTTGATTCAGTGCATCAGATTCGTCCTAAATCAACTGAAAAAACACAGACAACAAATTTGTTGTTGACCAGTGATATCCACAGCTATATAAAACAACCCTGGAGTAAGCCAGATAGTTCAAGGAGAGGTTGTTGAGTAATAACCCTTTCACTGCAACATGTGCTGGCTATAGTGCAATAACGGCTGAATATACACGTGAGGATGAAGGCCTATCAAGCTTCAAGAGGGAGATTTTGAAAACAGTTTTTACTGTTAGCTTTTCCCTGACTGCAGGATGGGCAGAATTAGGTGTGACAACTCCACAATGGAGGAATGTTGCAGTTTATTGATTCTATGGAGCAGTAAAGACCAAATGGAAATTGGCAAACAGCTGTATTTAAAAAAATGAAAGAAGAGGAGCACAGCAGGGAAGCTGTGCTACTCCTGTTGGAGAGATGCTTGCTTCTAAATATGAAGAGGCATAGCTATCAACGTTTCCCTTTTTTAAAGCGAAATTCCCTTATTCCGAATAGGATTCCTCGCAAGAAAAGGGAAAAGTTGACAGCTATGCAAAGACACATCATTCCCTAAGCCCAGCTTTAAACATTTGAAGGCAACTGGGGAAGCACAAGAGAGTGCTTCCTCTCGCTCAACTAGACCAGAAGTCATTCCAGTGATTCCGGCTAGAATCACTTAAGGAGCAAACACAGAAGAAAAGTTAGTGAGCACCTTCAAGCAAATTTAAAGAGTAGAAAGAATTCAGCCTTGATAGGTAGCTAGGGTAGGGGGTTGAAGACAGATATTAACTTCAATGAAACTCCATGCCAAGGTTTTGTTAAGATAAACGCAAAAACCTTAGAGAGCCAGGTGGCTTCAGTTACTGAAGGGGGTTAACAACTTGAAATACCATTGCCCCTTATTTCCAGCCAAAAAAGGCCCTTTGAATGGTCTCAGCACAAACAGAATGAACACTCCACAAGGGATGAGATGATGCGACAAATACCACTCACCAGATCAAAACAAATCCACAGATTGACGAATCCAAATATTACCAAAAAAAGGAAAGGAAATGAAAGCGGGAAGAAAACCAAAAAAACAAATACAAGTTAGAGAAGATACAGTATGGAGAAATTGCAAGCTACCTTTACCTAGGAGGGGCTCTATTTGGCCAACATAAAGCAAACAGTACTAGCCAGCTGACATTTAAGCAAAGCTCTTTTTAATGCAGGTTAGACCACGCAGCAACACTTGAACATTTGATGCAGTATCGGATACTTGGGTTTCCAAAACTGCATAAATGTACGCCAGTAAAACTATTAATATTAGACAAAATATTGATACCGATTCTTGGTAATAGGTATAAGGGGATTCAACCAATACCTGGGAGAGACCCACTGAGGTCTTGTATCTGTGCAGAGAGGAGATGCCTGCCAGCCACAATATAATGATGTGAAATCAATGGGGAAGAATAACGCAAGCCGAAAAGCTGGGACTTTAGACCCAGTTCTAGCATAGATATGACCTCTCTCCCTTTGGTCCTACTAAAAACATACATATGCCCACTGATTACATTTTTTTTACATATATAATAGGTGCCCTGTGTTTCTGTGCTCTTGGCATATAATGACTGCTGTTTGTCTATTCTCCTGCAATGTGGACAACAAACAAACATCCAGCATGAGCAAGGAAAAGTGCAAAGCTTCTAAAACGGGGGTGGGGGGGTGGGGGGGACCCAACACCCACCCCAAACCTAAAAGGTACACAGAATATGGGCAGGATGATGGAGGTGGAACGAATGTTAGGAAGAACCAATGCTCCCTTGTGGCAGCCTCTTCAGAATTTAAATTGGACTGAACATGTACTCTAGTGCTGCGCACAAAGACACAGCTGTTTAAAACAGAAGTAGCCAATGTGGTGCCCTTTGGATGTTGGGCCACCGACTATGCTGGGTGATGCTGGCAGGAGTTGTAGTCTCTGGAGAGCATTACATTAGCCATTACATTACATTACATTACATTACATTACATTTTAAACCCCTGGTTTAAAAGGTTTACAAAAATTATTATTTTTCTCTCAGTTCATTTATTGCTTGCAACCAGCTTTTTATTTAGCACTGATACATAAAATTTTTATTTTTCCCCTCCTGCCCCCTCCATTCCTACTTGGGATCAGTGCCGGATTTATGAATAAGCTAAACAAGCTATAGCTTAGGGCTCCACTCTCTTGGGGCCCCTCAAAAAAATTAAAGGGAAAAAACTGGATGTACATTTCCAAAATATAAGATAAGAAAACAAAATAAAACAAATGTGATTAAAGTACATATTTTGTTATGTGCAAATGGCTTTAGATACCTATTAGGTCCATAAATTACCATATAGCATATATTCAACACAAAAAACAGTGACAATTTGTTGTTGACAAAGGACAGCTGCGCATATAAAGGGCCTCATTACCTTCAGTAGCTTAGGGCCTCATCAAACCTAAATCCAGCCCTGTTTGGGGTAGAGAAGCTAGAAATTAAAGAAAAAATCTATTTCCAGAATGATCTCTGTCCAGTGCCATTACCATTAGTTTATTAGGGTACAGTTAAGCTAACTTTGAAGTTGTTATTCATCAGTCTACAGGTGGTCACAAGACTTACTGACCAATCCCCGCCTCTCACTTTTGAGATCAGTTTTAGCATAGTGCGACAACTTCCCCAAAACTGTAATCAGTTATTCATTATAAAACTCCAGACTTATCAGCTCATTCAAACACTATCTAGTTTCTATTAGAGTTTTATGAAGAGCTTTCTGTACTTAAAAAAACACACCAAAACAGTAGGGAAAAAAATCCTTACCCTTCTTTGCCAATTTCTCCAACTTTCAGTGCTTCACCTAGAGGTTCCTTTCCAAGTTTGGTCAAATTCATTTTGGTCTCCAGGGTCATTAGAAAAGATCCACTGTAAGATATTTCCAAGTCAATCCAAAGCCCTAGAATTGTTGGGGAAAGCAACATTTTAGGTATGACTGAAACTACCACACAATATCCAGGAAAATGCTGAAACACACAGAGCGAGATTGATCCCTACCTCTTTTTTCAAACCTCTTGTTTTACGTTAGGCCAACACTATCATGACTAGTCAAATAGCAACTTAAGATTAAATAACTAGACAAAAAGCAACTTACAAACATGATACGGGGCAGAACTCTGCAAGTCACCGAATCTAGAAATGTTAAGGGCTTAAATAATATTCATCATGCTGGTCTCAGCAAGTCGCAACTGTGTTTTTAGTTGGACTAACTTCGGTTGGAAGGAGAAGGCAGTTCCCCTCTTGCAACAAGAAGGTGGCTCAGTAAAGAGGAACCAGCTTTCCTCGGCATCTTAGGAAAGTCCAAAGGCCACTTTCACTATCATAGGCCATCATACTGGTTGCAAAGGCATAATGTAGGGGTGGGGACTCCTAAAACAGGGGTGGGGAACCAGCAGCCCTCCAGATATTGCTACACTCTCAACTTCACTCTCAGCCCCAGCCAGCATGACCAATGGCATAGGATGATGGGGAGGCCATAGTCTGAAAAAGGGTTCCCCGTCCCTGTCCTAAAGATTAGCAAAAGGTCCTGTGAGGCCTTCATATGTGTACCTGTGCAGAGGAATCTCTGCAGATCAGCTGATTAAGAAGGAACACCCTACAAAGGCATGCAATCTGCAGCTGTATTGTACTGTTTACTGAAATGACAACCTACATTCCACTCGACTTTATATGGACTGCTGTTGCAGAAATAAACAATTAAGAATATTGCCACTGTAAGTAGTTCTATAGATACAGTGGAACCTCTATTTGCGACCATAATCCGTTCCGGAGGTCGAAACGGGTCACTGGGAGAGGCGCAGGTGTGGGCGGTGATTGCCCGCTTCTGCGCATGTGCAAACGGTGATCACCGCTCCTGCGCATGTGCAAACAGCAGCAAACCCACCGGTTACTTCTGGGTTGCCGTGGTTGTGACTTGGAACAACGGTAAGAAGAGGTGGTGGTAAGTAGAGGTTCAACTGTACTGGCTAAGAATCAAAAGGCATGCAGCCCTTGGCTACCACTTGTGCCCTTGGCTCCAACTGCTTGCACTCCACTGGAGAAACTGCTCTAATGAAGGCCCCCTGGGCTTGGAGCAGCTTGCCAGGCAGTGCATCAGGGAAGGAGGCAGCGACAGAAGCAGAAAACTCTGAAGACCAGCTGCACGTGCAGAGCTACCCTGACCGACCTTTGGATCCCGGTCATAAAACATGGAAGCATTGGCAATTGTCTTAATTGCCATTCACTTCACGTGGGCATTCGTTTGTTCGCGACATATGAGTGATGGGAAATGATCTGCAGAACGGCTTGCACGTGAAGCGCTCTGTTCCTCCGCGCAACATCCCACAATTATGAAAGGAGGAAGTTGGAGAGAACATCTGCGAGGCAGAGAGATAAACGGCCGTTTAACAGGCTTGGAACTTTGTTCCTGCCTTGCTAATGAAGGAAATGAAAAGAAGGATCATCTCAGAGCTTATGCAACGCTAATGTTTACGATGAACTGGGAGGAAGTGTGTTCTTGGCCTGGAAGAGTATACAAGCTGATGATGAAGACCAAAGGTCAAAAAGCATCCAGCCAGATCTCTGACTGGAAGAGGATAGCTTTTAGAACATATTCTTGACATTATAGGATACTGTACATTTAGTGGGGTGTGTGCCAAAATCTTTCCTGTTGTTTTAATGTAGTCCTCTACCATGATCTACCAGATCGTGAAGCTGAGGCTCCAATACTTTGGCCACCTCATGAGAAGAGAAGACTCCCTGGAAAAGACCCTGATGCTGGGAAAGATGGAGGGCACAAGGAGAAGGGGACGACAGAGGACGAGATGGTTGGATAGTGTTCTCGAAGCTACCAGCATGAGTTTGACCAAACTGTAGGAGGCAGTGGAAGACAGAAGTGCCTGGCGTGCTCTGGTCCATGGGGTCACGAAGAGTCGGACATGACTAAACGACTAAACAACAATATCCATGATCTCAGATAACCACAGATGCTCAATGGAGTATCTTCAATATCCTTGCTTTCCATGAACTTCAGGCTGCACAAAGGCATCCACATCCAAATGCAGAGACTGTTCCAATTTCAGTAGGTTGTGCTAGCTGGCACAACACTTTGCACATCCAGCCAAAAGTAATTATTTTCCCACTCAATTTGTTTCAAATCTAACCCTGCTTCAAGTAGCTCAGGCTGGTGAACATCATCCCGTGTCCTTTTTATCGCCAGAAAAAACCCTTGTGGTAGGCTGGAACAAGGGATAGGTGTGGGATCTAAAACCATGTATTTCCAGTCTATGCCCTGCACTCTAACCCAGCAACAGGCAAAGTGATGCCCTCCATATATATTGCTCCCACCAGTCCCAGCCAGCATTGCTGATGGGAGTTGTTGGTTCAGCCACATATGGAGGGCATCAAGCTGTTCTAACCACTAGATCACACTGTTTGGACAAAGATGGCAGACGAGTTCAGAATCGTCAGCAACATCAGAAGAACTACAAAACAAGTGCTAGAAATCAAACTTGCTAGATCACCATAGCATCTTTAATCTTCAGTATGCTGCAATTTTACAGTTCAAAATTATCCTGCAGAGACTTCTGCAAGTTGGGCAGGTGTCTTCTCCTTTTCCGTCTAAATTGAATACCTAATAAGAGACAATAAGCTCTCTAACAAGAAGCGGCCTATGAAGCAATAGAAGCCTTCCTATCTTGGTCAAGTCACATGCAATACAGGAGGAGGCATCTCTTTCATTTGCTGAAACAAGCTTTTTAAATCATCAATAAACACGAAATTTTTGAGAACAAAAACATTTAAGGGGCAAGGATGAACGGGCTGAAAGAGATTTAGCATCCACTCAGAATTTCTAAGAATCAAAGTACTTCCCTTCAGCACATTGCATTTGAAGTTAGTTTCTTAAAGACTTGATAGGCAGTGACAGGCATATTCTGCAATGCCAACTCTAGGTAATAACCTAACCAGTTCAAGAGGAGTCAGGGAATTCCTCTGTAAGATATGGAACAGTTTATTCCCAATGCAAAAAGCAGTTTAATCTTATCAATGAACACACCGAATCGTAAGCACAATACAATATTTCCCCTGCATGGAAAAACGAGATTTGTCTTTGAAAAATCCAATTTCTTCCAATAAGCCACAGCAAACAGCATCTTGCAAAAACAGTGTGGGAACAGTTAAGAGCCCATGAAAACTATAAGCTACGTTTTGTCACTGTGCGTTCATGCCTGTTGTTTCAGATGTAGAAACTTAGCAGTCTGAAAAGAGCAGCATGGGAAAAGGAAGTGGCTTTCCGAACAGCCAGTCTTACTAATTACTTATAAAAAGCAGAGTCCTGGAATTTGAAATAGGAGCGTATGAATAATTCCCATTTATCTTCCCACAAATGGACAGAACTTTCCCCTTTGGTTTCAACTGATGAAATGAAAGGGCACCAGAAACAGTCAGATTCCACATGTATCTGTAGCCTTAAGCTCCCACTTATGTAACCAGTGAGTCAGCATGCTCCAAATACCAACAATTCTTTTAAAAAACAACTACAATATAATGAATCAACCAGAGGAAACAATTCAGAGGATGTTTCCCTCTGCAAAGCACAAATCCCAAGTTTTCAAGTATCAGAAACACCAGAGAGGAATTTAAAAAGCAGGTGTGCTGTGCAACATAGCCCCAGCATGTTTATGTTCTTTTACAAAAACACAACCTTACAAATCACTGGCTGGTGACAGACAATACAGAGTTGAAGCATAACAGTGCCATTGCTTTCCATACTTTAGACATGGTTTTTGTTTGTTTTGTCCTATACTGTTGGGTCCGATTACATTTTCTTTAGTTTAGCCTTTTTCTAAAACAAACCATTTCTTTAAGCACTAGAATTCGGGCAAAGACATAATATCTAGAAGTTAAATATTATTGTTAGCTTTCTACTTCATTGCTACAAAAAGAGAGTCAAATAATTCGAAACAGACTCATATGATATCATCTTCATCTACAGGCCTCCCCTGCAAGGCCATGCTCAGGTGGAAGATTCTTAATTTCAGGGTCATGGCTTCATGTTGGGTGAAATAATAATAGTAATAATAACTTTATTATTTATACCCTGCCCATCTTGCTAGGTTTCCCCAGCCACTCTGGGTGGCTTAAAGGTAAAGGACCCCTGACAGTTAAGTCCAGTCGTGAACGACTCTGGGGTTGCGGCGCTCATCTTGCTTTACTGGCCGAGGGAGCTGATGTTTGTCCGCAGTCAGTTTTTCCGGGTCATGTGGCCAGCATAACTGCTTCTGGCGAAACCAGAGCAGCTCACGGAAACACCGTTTACCTTCCTGCTGGAGCGGTACCTATTTATGTACTTGCACTTTTGGCGTGCTCTCAAACTGCTAGGTTGGCAGGAGCTGGGACAGAGCAATGGGAGCTCACTCCATCGCAGGAATTCGAACCGCCGACCTTCTGATCGGCAAGCCCAAGAGGCTGAGTGGTTTAGACCACAGGGCTACCCGCGCCCCATCTGGGCGGCTTACAACACATAAAAAATATGGTAAAACATCAGACATAAAAAATTTCCCAATACAGGGCTGCCTTCAGATGTCTTCTAAAAGTCGGATAGTTGTTTACAGTGGTACCTCGAGTTACAAACGCCTCAGGTTACAAACGCTTCAGTTACAAACTCCGCTAACCTGGAAGAGTTACCTCGAGTTGAGAACTTTGCCCCAAGATGAGAACGGAAATCGTGTGCTGGCGGCGCAGCAGCAGCAAGAGGCCCCATTAGCAAAAGCGTGACTCAGGTTAAGAACTGTTTCAGGTTAAGAACGGACCTCCAGAAGTTCGTAACTAGGGGTACCACTGTATTTCCTTGAAAGATTCCTGCACTGCAGAGGATTGGCCTAGAAGACCCTCGTGGTCCCTTCCAACTCTACATTTCTGTGATCTTGGAACTTATTTCTCCAGAACCATTAAGAATCAGCTTCCACATAACTATGAGCACACATGTGCTTTTCTCTGCCCTGATTGTGGTAAATATGCAGTTTTAATATCTATTTCAGAACAAAGCATATTCCTTGAAGTCACCCTTCGTTCCAATGTCGTAAGCTCTAACCACTCCTCAAAACTAAACAAAAACCAACAAATTTCATAATAAATTGAAAATTTTAGAAAACCCACTGCTTCTCAAATAATAAAATATTTTTAATGTTGTTAGATCAGTTCTGGGGCATTTTTCTTCCCATATAACAATTCAGTACAAACCAATAATGTGTTCATTAAAAAAGAGGGAGAACATTTACCCTTCAATCAGCCAGCTAGCCAGCCATATCAAAACCTATTTTTTTATAGGCTTCCTTCCTTCCATCATGAAACTCAAGGTGTCAAGCATGTTCCCAGGCAATCTCCCAGACAGACACTGACCAACCTTAGACCTGCTCACAGACCATGAAGCAATGACTTGGAGCATCAAAACACAGCTGTAAAACCCAAACAAGCCAAAACAGCTGTAACCATACAGGTTGCAATATATGCAACACTGCATTTTGAGGAAAGTCTCTTTATCAAGGAAACTTATTCCAATGCTTCTCCTAAATGCCGGGGTGGCTAACCTTTGGCCCTCTAACATCACTGGACTCCAAATACCATCAGCAACAACCAGGGAGGATGGAAGTTGTAGTCAAGGAACAGCTGGGATGACCACGCCTTCTCCATTCTTGCTCCAATACTTCCTAAGGAGATACTTGAGGCTACCTCACTTCTGGAGCGAGCAAAATGTGAAGAAGCCTCAAGAAACTCATTAGGAAACAATCAGAGACACTGAAGACAACCCCTTACATCTTTTGGATCGTGATTCTGACTTTGGATGTTGACACAAACAAACACACACACACACATCCCTGAATAAATATATTCCTGGTCAGCTCCCCACAATTCGGACATTTCCTCAGGCTCAGTCATAAAACCTGCTGTCTTAGGACGATATTTTGCTAGCGAGTCCTGTCAGCTCAAGGATTTTCACTTGTGCAACAGAACCCCCCCCCTTGCACCCCCCAACCTCCCCCCAATCTGTTCCAGTGGGCTGGGGAAACCCCCTAATGGGATATCTGTTCATAGACCCTCCCTCAAATGTTTTTTAAGAAGCACCACCAAATTAGGCTTGCCATACGTCAGGAAAATTCCTGGCATGTCCTGGTTTTCAGGTGTAAAAATGGCATCAAGGGGGAATTTAGCTCAACAACTGCAGGTGTCAGGAGTTTAACTTTTTGAAATATGGCAACCCCACACCAAATACTACTAGCATTTCTGCTGCCATGCTTTTCTGGGAAGAAACCCCCCTTCTGAATGCATGTGTGTATAAACTTTAAGATTCAAAAGCACAAATCTTGCCATTCAATGATAAATGGTAGAAAGGCTACAAAAACAAGTAAAACGAATTGCCATACAAATGTTATTACATAAAAAACAGACATTAAAGTAGCATTTACAAGCATGGCTATCCCTCTGCAATCGTTAGAATTGGAAACACGACTGCACCCCATCAATTGTTTGCTGGGAACAGTCATAGGATAGTTGTGCTATCAAAACAATCTACAAGGTTAAAAATCTGTTAGGTTACCTTTATAATCAATGGCAGGTTTGCAGGCTTGAAGGATTTTCGGCATGGCAATTCCCATGTCCAATTCAGTTAGTGTTAGTTCATTCATGAAATACGGCAACTGAACGAATGAAAAAGAGAGTCTCTTTAAAGCATTAAAGTACATGCAGTATCCAGAAATTAAGTCCTATTGTGTTTAACAGGGTTTACTAATCTGACTTCCTAGTTAAGTGTAACTGGAGCCAAAGTATTGAGAAGATACGGAGAAGGTTTCTTAAAAGCAGGGGTGGGCTGAAGACTGGTGCCGGGGGCCACATTGGGCACCATTGTGTGGAACAACAGAATATAAATTTTAATATAATCATATTATTTCTGGTAGCCACACACTGCCTGTATAGAACGCTTCGCTAGGTAGTCTTTTATCGCATATAGGAATTCACTTATTGCTTACATTCTTAGGAATGCAAACTCAGGATACTCACCCTGGAGATTCTCTTGGTTTTTTTTTTAAGTAGTAAACCTATACAATACTGAAATCTCTCTCTCTCTCTCTCTCTCTCTCTCTCTATATATATATATATATATATATATGATTCAAAAGGTAATGTTTCAAAGACCTTGGGCTGAATCTAGGCTTAGTAGTCATTTCTGTTTAGGTTCCAGAAAGGCATTAAAACCAACATAGGTTATTGCTCTTTGCAAGATAACGGAAAGGGATAAAATGTTATTACAATGTTTTTTGCACTATCAGTTAAAAGAACTGAATACTTTGGTCTCTTGTTTGCCCGCGGGAACAGACAAGAAGACTGAAGCAAAGCCCTTCCGGAGACAGATTTCTGAGGGTTTTACACTTCCCAAAAGGGTCAGAAAGGCTGGCAAGCCCTGCTTTATCCATCGTTGTAAAGAGCGACATTGTTAAGTCGCCCCTCACCGGCCAGTCCCAGGGCAGATTAATACCATTTAACAGTTCACAATTAAAAACAGATTACAGTCACAGGATTTGGGTGGGTACTGAAAACATGCGTCTCAGGTGTGCAACGCCAGGAAAAAGAAGTGGCAGGAGCGAGTAAGTGCAGGGGTCGAGAAAAAATTAAATTTGTGGGAGGGGAATCAATATACGGACTTAACAATCCAAGCCCCGCTTTGAACCAGACTAGAGTAGGGATGGGGCCAGATTGGGGAGAGACGTTCCTCTTCCTGGCCCTGCAGGCCTACCTCAGCTTCCCACTGCCTACTGCCCAAGGATTGATGGCAGGTGGACATGACAATGACAGGATCCCCAATGGATTCACCAGGAGAAACACACCCCCCCCACACACACAAACACATGGAACTTTCCAAGATGGGGTGAGGCTGAGTCAGCTGAGGGGCTGTGGATGAAGCCCTTGTTACTGAGCTAGCCTGGAGCTACACAGTACGTTCCCTATTCTAGAATAAAGAGAGCCGAGTCTTGGAAAAACAGCCCATACCTTTATTTTGCTGAGCTTCATTTGTATCTTCTTGGACACCATGTCAGACCAGTACTTTTCTCCCAAGAAATCCCAAAATATTCTTCCCAGCAAGGCATTCACCCATGCTTCCTGCGTCTCTTCTTCACAATGGGCATCGGATGGCAACTGGTAAGAGAGAGAGAGAGTTTCCCTACTTTCAGCAACTCTGGTGTGGCTATCGAAAATGTACAACATCACCGACCCTGGGCTGCTAGCCACACAGCAGGCTTCACGGGCAAACAAGAACCTCTCCATAGAAAGGGGTATCGTTTTATCTGCCCGATGACGAGTTAAGCTTATTCCACAAGCATAATTCAAAGGCATTTCTCAACGTGGACAATCCTTTGAAAAGAAGGGGTCATTTTAGCAATGCTGAAGAGCTGGTGCCAACAGTTTATTTTCTTTTTGAAGAAAGCCAACACTAAGAAGGTAGCCTGAAACCAAGCTGGAGACAGAAAATAAGGGGGTGGAGACAAGCTTTGCCTCTTATATTGTGCAAAATATAATTTTGCTCCCCTGTCCCCTCTGGTCAAACACAGCAGAATTGCACAATAACCCAAGTGAAGAAAATGTTGGATGTTGCACATACCTGGGGAAAGAAAGGAAAAATGAGCAACTCACACTTCCTGAGCAATGGCCGAAGTCACACAGATAATAATAGATTGTTAGTGGGGGGCATTAATAAATAATAATAATAATAATAATAATAATAATAATAATAATAATAATAATAATAATTTTATGCCACACCCATTTGGCTGGGTTTCTCCAGCCACTCTAGGCAGCTTCCTGCACATATAAAAACATAAGACGTCTAACATTAAAAACTTCCTGAAACAGGGCTGCCTTCAGGTGTCTTCCGAAAGTTGTGTAATTCTTTATCTCCTTGACATTTAAAGCTATGGCTGGCTACATTTAGCCATACATGAAGCTGTACGGCTTTTTTTTCAGCTGGAACTCAGTTCCAGCACCTCTCAGGTAGACACCATTGCCATTACAGTGGTACCTCTATTTACGAACTTAATTCATTCCGGAGGTCTGTTCTTAACCTGAAACCGTTCTTAACCTGAGGTACCACTTTAGCTAATGGGGTTTCCCCCCGCCGCTGTGCAATTTCTGTTCTCATCCTGAGGTAAAGTTCTTAACCCGAGGTACTACTTCCGGGTTAGTGGAGTCTGTAACCTGAAGCGTTTGTAACCTGAGGTACCACTGTACCTCCAGAACAAATTAAGTTCTTAACCTGAGGTACGACTGTATAAGAGAACAAGGGAGGCGTTCATGGTGAGTTCTGGCACCTCTTTTTCTGGAAGGACAGAACTGGTGTAGATACCATGGGAAAGGGTGCTGCAGGACTGCCCAACACTATGGAGACGCTAGGGAAAGGCCACAGCACGATTCAAACTAGACAGAAGCTGATGGCACTAAATGTGGGTTGAGCCCTTGCCAAGCATGCAAAGAAACCTCTTGGAAACAAGAGAAGTTGAAGGGTGACCATAATATTTCAGTGCAGATCAGTTAACCCTTGTACACCTCACCTTCTTCACAGCTGTAGGGCTGCTGTCTGCACTGTGGACTGGGCTGGCTACAGGGCTCGCCTGTTCTTGTGGAATGCACCTGGCCATATACACGTTGTAATCCAGAAGCATTTTTTGTCTCACACTGGCTGCCAGTTCCTTCTGCTTCGGCTGGGAGAGAATTTCATCGATGCTCCCTTTGCTGCTGCTACGGCTGTGGGTCAGAGCTCCAGACTGGCTGTCGGATCGACTGTGTGCTGGCAAGAATCCTAAAGGCCGGGAAGGGAAAAGGCCTCCGTCATTAATAAGTAATCAAATAGGAAACTCAACGACCATGAAAGTCAGGAGTTTAAGATGCTAAGATTCTAGTGAGAGGCTACAAGGCAAGTCTTAGAAGAGCAGGATGAAAAGCATGGGGTTTTTTGGTTGTTGTTTTTTACACTAGCAGCCATGAAAGTGGATGCAATAAAAATATCTGCCAAATTTCTGTACATTAGAAATGGGCTTTCATTTAACCACGGGCGCAGTTTGGAGACATCCCCCTCTCACTTCATCTCCTCATATGTGTTTTTATTAAGTCGTCAGTGAAACATTTTTTGAATTTTTACACTGCTGTGCCAGACAGTGCTCCAAGGCAAACGACAAGCAAAGGGGTTACTTGCAAGTCTTTTCCAGAAGCTTTCACGCATATTATCTTAAAATCAGCAAGGTGGGTTACAGCAATTGCAGGAAGCAACTCCCATGTGGAAGGGAACCACAAGGAAGGAAGACATAAATACAGGAATTTCCAGGGGAAAGGTAGCCAAGCCACAGCTGCAACATGGCTGCTTACAGTCCACCCAATTTTGGCTGCATACACACCAAACATTTAAAGTATGTCTCTTCCCCCAAAGAACACTGGGAACTGTAGTTTGTTAAACATACTAGGAACTGTAGCTCTGTGTGGGATAAACTACAGTTCCCATGATTCTTGGCGGGGGGGGGGGAAATAACATCCTTTTCAGTGTATGATGTGTAAGCAGAGCTTTTTTTTCAGGCGGAACTTTCCGGAACTCAGGTGGGCGCCACTGCCATTATAAGAGAACAAGGGAGGCGTTCATGGTGAGTTCCGGCACCCCTTTTTCTAGAAAAATAGCACTAATGCTAAGGAACTTAACCATACAATGGGAACAAGATTCCAATCAGGTTTATATAAAGAGCAGAAAGCTATACCTATCCCCATGGACTTTTAGCAAAAATCCTCCTCCTCTGTTTAATATACCTGGGTGAGTGAAGCTTTAAGAAAGGGAAAACCCCTTGATAGAGGCAGCAGTATGGATAAACCTTCAGAGGCGAAAAAGGAAAACCTCTGAATGACATTGCAAACAGAATAATTGACAGAGCAATCTTGATTTGGGCCAGGTAGAGCAGAGAAACCGATCTAGCACCACATCCAAAGCCCTGTCATCTCACGCTGGTCAGGGCAGAAGTGGAGGACAGGACAGCTATTTTAATTTTCTGCTTTGCCAGTGGATGCAGAACTGCTGGCAACACACCCCTCCCTGAAAGGCCCCATTTCAGGACTTTCAGGTTGCTAACAATGGCAAGAAAACCCCTAGCAATAGCTCTCTCTCTTTCTCTGCTCGCATGGCTGAAGCTTGGACTTCTGCCACAGCAAAGCCCATCCCAGCTGGCAGGATTCTTCGATGCTGGCAGAGGCTGGTGGAAAGGCAACTATACCCAGCCTTAACCTGCTCCATCATTCGTGTTGGAAGGAAGAGGGTATAGGATTGCCCTGTTAATTTCAAATCAACAGAAGGAGCAGATTAAGTGCCTCTAAATAAAAATTCTGTAAATTCAGCAGGTTATGCAAACCTGACAAGTCTGCATGAAATGAATTTGTATATTTGTATTTATTGCATAAAACAGGCAAGGACTGCCCACCACAGTTAATAGAAATGATGATTTTGAACAATGGCAGGGAATGTGCAAACCTAGGGGGAGGACTGTGTCCTGAAGTTAGTGAGATAAAACTCTGTGTTTTTAAAAAGCCTGACATCACTAAATGCTTAGCAGAACTGCCTAAACTTCCCTTGGTTCCTATTTTATTTTACTGATGCACTATGCACTCCAAGGTTCAAATTATGGCCAAATTTCTAGATTCTACATCTATATTGCTAAACGACGTCAGAGCTAACTTAGGCACGTTGCAAGCTGCAAACATTTTGTTCTGCAAATATTTTAAAAGAGGGGGGAAAGATTTGTGATGGGAGAGGAAGGGTGAAATAAAAAAAGGCCTGATTAAAAATTAATGTCTGCTTGCCACATTTGATTTTAAAATTACACATCTTAAGTAGTGTGTCTGATGTTTCTTGCTAATGTAACTTTAGAACATTTAGATTCATGCAAGTTTCAGTCAGTGGTATGGTCTCAACATTTTTCCTAAATATTTTTCTCTGAAGAGTGACTGACGCACATCTGATCATTCTGAGGAAACAGCAGCGTGTTTTACAAAATGACACCAATTAAATAAAATGTCAGAAACACTCTAGAAGAGTATACCTATACCTCCCTCCCAGACACTTGAAAACAGAACGTCCAAACATTTTACAAGGCCCTTTTAAAGAGAAAAGCCAAACTTTTAAAGAGAAATTGTCAAGCCAATAGAAGGGCAAACTACAAAGTTCACACAACATTTGCTGACGGTCAGACACTACTTTATATTTTTCCTTTAGGAAAGATTTTTTAACAGCAGTGAACATGCTAGCAGATACCCTAAGCCCTATTTCCACTCAAAAGGCTCATTTTGACTCCGTGCAGCAAACTACATATGGCAGGATATTAAAATGCAGATAGTTAAAAATGGATTAATAAATGCACGACGACTCTGGGAGGAGTTAAATTGCCCCCAGACTGCAGTCTAGACATGTTCTGTTTAACACACTGAATGCCCAAATGTTCCTTCTGGAATATATGCCACTTCCAATGAATCTTTTATAAGCTGGTATTTTGAGCTTGCTACAAGAAGAATCTTAATAATATGAGAGAACAGGCTCCTACCAGGCTTTTGTCCACACACAGCAATTGGCTTTTTCCCTTCAGATTTCAATTTGGAAGCCAGGAGGAACCTCTGAAACCATTCCTCCTTCTCCCTACCAGTCCTCCCAAAGAGATAAAGCACTTGGTCCTTCTGAGTAATGGACTTCGCTCCATCCTGAGGTTGCCTCTTGAGTTCTTCACTGCTCGCTTCTACTTTTTCTACGGTGGGCTTCTCTTCCGAGGTCTCTTTGTCAGCCTGGGCTTTAGCCATGAAGTCATCTTGTCTCCCAAGCTCAATGCAAATAGGATATTTTTTGTTCCAGATTCTTTTCCGGGCCAAACTTTTGGGTACCAGGTGAATCTGGAAAACAAGTTGCGAATTCATTTCATTGGCCCACCACACCGGGCAGGGAAATACGGAACGGTAGGCATTTGTTGAATACGTAATCAACTGCAAATGACAGTAGACAGGGACCCTCCTTTACCATCTGGCCTTCTTCAGCTCTAGGATTCTTTCCTAGAGTTCACAGAAAGCCTGGGAAGGCTTCGCCCAGAGGAGTTCCCCATCAGTCCCTCTGCTACCCCCTATTTTTCCTCCTGTCAGTCCCCACCCCCAAATAACAATATAAGTTTGGGAAATTAGTGGGAGAGGAGGCCAGTTTAGCTAATACCAAGAAGAGTCAATTACTACTACTACTACTACTACTACTACTACTACTACTACTAATAATAATAATAATAATAATAATAATTTATTATTTATACCCCACCCATCTGGCTGGGTTTCCCCAGCCACTCTAGGCAGCTCCCAAGAGAATATTAAAAACACGATAAAACATCAAACATTAAAAAACCTGGCCACAGTGATCCATGCGACGGTCACCTCCAGGCTTGACTACTGTAATTCGCTCTACGCGGGGCTGCCCTTGAAGCTGTCCCAGAAACTCCAGCAGGTGTAAAATGCTGCAGCGAGGCTCCTCACGGGGTCTCTGCCATGGGAGCATTTTCACCCAGTGCTTTTCCAGCTGCACTGGCTCCCGGTAGAGTACAGGGTCAGATTTAAGGTGCTGGTTTTGACCTTTACAGCCCTTCATGGCCTAGGACCCTCGTAGCTACGGGACTGCCTCTCCCGGTATGCCCCTCGGAGGACCTTAAGGTCCATAAATAGCAACACCCTAGAGGTCCCGGGCTCTAAGGAAGTTAGATTAGCCTCAACCAGAGCCAGGGCCTTCTCAACACTGGCTCCGGCCTGGTGGAACGCTCCGTCTCATGAGACCAGGGTCCTGCAGGATCTGATTTCTTTCCCCAGGGCCTGTAAGACAGAATTGTTCCACCTGGCCTTTGGCTTAGAATCAGTTCAATTCCCTCCCTCTCTTTCTTTTTCCTTTCTCCTCCTGTGAAGAGGCTGCATCCTAATGTTTTAATCTTGTTTTTTAAATTGTATTTTAATCAACTTGTTTTTATTATTGGTTGTTAGCTGCCCTGAGCCCGGTTTTGGCTGGGGAGGGCGGGGTATAAATATAAATATAAATATAAATATAAATATAAATATAAATATAAATATAAATATAAATATAAATATAAATATAAATATAAATATAAATATAAATATAAATATAAATATAAATATAAATATAAAACTTCCCTAAACAAGGCTGCCTTCAGATATTTTCTAAAAGTCAGGTAGTTGTTTACTTCCTTGACATCTTATGGGAGGGTGTTCCACAGGGCGGGTGCCACTATCAAGAAGGCCCTCTGCCTGGTTTCCTCTAACCTCACTTCTCGCAGTGAGGGAAATGCAAGAAGGCCCTTGGCACTGGACCTCAAGTGTCTGGGCTGAATGATGGGGGTGGAGATGCTTCTTCAGGTATATGAGGCTTGATTTCAGAGTGCAGGGCCTGCTTCATCCTGCCATGTTGAGGATCTTCCAAGCTGGAGCAGGTAGCTCCCCCTTAAATTCTAAAATTTAGCACCATCTCCAATTGCAAATGGAGGCACACAAGAGTCCCAATATAATAAACTCTTTCAGTTCTCATTATTTACTTGTAGAAGAAAATAACTTCTACAAGTTAGTTTAGGGAAGCTTTTAATGTTTGAGAGACTGTTGTATTTTGGTGTTCTGTTGGAAGCCGCCCAGAGTGGCTGGGGAAACCCAGCCAGATGGGCGGGGTATAAATAATAAAATAATAATAATAATAATAATAATAATAATAATAATAATAATAATTATTATTATTATTATTATTATTATTATTAACTTGCAGAAGAAATCGAACTTGAGTATCCACAACATTGGTAGTGGTAGTGAACTTTAACACAAGTAGGCAGTGCAAGTCTCAACATATTCAAGGCCCTATATGGTGACTTCAACTGAACGACATGGGCAATGGCATGTCTGCATGTACCCCTAAAAATATCAGTTACATTATGTCAGTATACTTAGGCACCGTCACCAAATAACCCATTTTTAGCTGATTACATTGGTCTATTGGTCCCATTATTGTGTAATAATTCTCAAGAAAACTCCACAGCCAGTTCCAAAGGGATGTAGCCAATGGTGGCTTTGTGGTAGAAGAAAGCACTGATAGCCATACAAGGCAAGGCACTCAGTTCTCCCCAGTTCCCCTTGCTGTCTTTGAAGATGGAGGCAGCAACATTGTGAAAATTCAGCATTGGTATTTAGAAAGGGGAAAATTAGATATTTAGGAAGACACGGGGATAACACTGAAAACAGAATCCCTATGTTCTCAACACACACCCCTTCACCAATATACATAGTAATAATAATAATAATAATTTATTATTTGTACCCCGCCCATCTGGCTGGGTTTCCCCAGCCACTCTGGGCGGCTTCCATAGAAACCAAAAAACACTAAAATATCATACATTAAAAACTTCCCTGAACAGGGCTGCCTTAAGATGTCTTCTGAATGTCAGGTAGTTGTTTATCATTTTGACATCTGATGGGAGGGCGTTCCACAGGGTGGGCGCCACTACCGAAAAGGCCCTCTGCCTGGTTCCCTGTAGCTTTGCTTCTCGCAATGAGGGAACCGCCAGAAGGCCCTCGGCGCTGGACCTCAGCGTCCGGGCAGAACGATGGGGGTGGAGACGCTCCTTCAGGTATACTGGGCCGAAGCCATTTAGGGCTTTAAAGGTCAACACCAGCACTTTGAATTGTGCTCGGAAACGTACTGGGAGCCAATGTAGGTCTTATGTAGACCGGTGTTATGTGGTCTCGGCGGCCGCCCCCAGTCACCAGTCTAGCTGCCGCTATACAGTCTAGCTATACATAGCTCTCACACCAACACACATAAATATTAAACACATGACATCATGCTACAAGTTTTCCTACCCCGCTCTATTTCCATGGCTGTTATCTGAGGGGCAGGAAAACACACACCATAGTGATGTCACATTTTGAGTTTCCTTGGATGCAGTAGAACAAAGAGATGATGCAAATAAAATATTTTATTATGTTTGGCAGCAAACCATAATGGCTAGTCCCATTATCCAAAGAAAAAACATTGCAAGAGACTTAAAGTGGGGGTGGCTCACCTGTGACTTTCCAGATGTTGCTGGACTGCAATTCCATCATCCTTCACCATGCTGGATGTGGCTGATGGTAGTTGGAGTCCAACAACACCTGGATTGAGTTAGCCACCCCTGGATGATGATGATGATTTTAAAACCCACTTACCGTATTTTTCGCCCTATAAGACGCACTTTTTCCCCTCCAAAAATGAAGGGGAAATGTGGGTGCGTCTTATGGGGCGAATGCAGACTCCTTGGCTTCAGCGATAGCAACACGAAGCCTCCGAAGCCTGCGCTCCGGAGGCTTCGCGTTCCTTCCGCTGAAGCCAGGAGAGTCTGCTGTTTGAGGCTGGCGGTGGGGAAAGCAGCGCTTCCCCCATCGCCAGCCCCAGAGGATGGGGGGCAGCAGGAAGGCGCGCGACGCCTTGCCGCTGCTCTCCAACCCGGGTTTGAGGCTGGCGGTGGGGAAAGCAGCGCTTCCCCCATCGCCAGCCCCAGAGGATGGGGGGCAGCAGGAAGGCGCGCGATGCCTTGCCGCTGCTCTCCAACCCGGGTTTGAGGCTGGCGGTGGGGAAAGCAGCGCTTCCCCCATCGCCAGCCCCAGAGGATGGGGGGCAGCAGGAAGGCGCGCGACGCCTTGCCGCTGCTCTCCAACCCGGGTTTGAGGCTGGCGGTGGGGAAAGCAGCGCTTCCCCCATCGCCAGCCCCAGAGGATGGGGGGCAGCAGGAAGGCGCGCGACGCCTTGCCGCTGCTCTCCAACCCGGGTTTGAGGCTGGCGGTGGGGAAAGCAGCGCTTCCCCCATCGCCAGCCCCAGAGGATGGGGGGCAGCAGGAAGGCGCGCGACGCCTTGCCGCTGCTCTCCAACCCTCCTTTGGGCTTTTGTGGGAGATGGGGAAATTCCCCCACCTCCCGCAAAAGCAGGCAAAAGCCGTGCGCTCTTTAAAGGGGCTCCGCGGCTTCTGCTGGCTTTTCTACGAGGGGGGGAATTCCCCAACCTCCTAGAAAAGCCTGCAGGAGCCGTGCACCCTTTAAAGAGCAAGCGGCTCTTGGGGGCTTTTCCCCAAGGAGGGAGAAGGGACTGACTGGCCCTTTCAGTCCCTTCTCCCTCCTGGTCGAAAAGCCCGCAGGAGTCAAGTGGGGCTCCTGTGGGCTTTTGCGGGAGGTGGGGGAATTCCGCCACCTCCCGCAAAAGCAGGGAGAAGGTCTTGGAGTAGCGCACAGGCTGCGTGCAGCCTGTCCGCTGCTCCCAGAGCTGCGGGGGGGAAATCATATTTTTTTCCTTGATTTCCCCCCCTGAAAACTAGGTGCGTCCTATGGGCCGGTGCGTCTTATAGGGCGAAAAATACGGTAAGTCCTCATGCGGGAGCTACCCATAGAATGTCATTGGAACTCACCTTGCTTTCCGTAAGATCATAAATTTTCTGGCTAATGTAAGTGACTTCCGGCTTGGCTTCATTGTAAATAGCCCTTCTGGAGATATTTTTGTTGGGGTTCGAAAGTCTCAAGGTGCTTCCTTCAAGTCTCACATAGACAGAGTGAGTCAATGTAGCATGGTATGTCTCTGGATCATAGTTATGGATCTCATTCATCCAGCCCTGGAAAAGACACAGGAATTTTATTGAAAGGCGATTCAGAATAGTTCCCAAGGCCAATTTAAAATATCAGCCACTGAAAGCCTAAATCCAACAGAACAAGGTCAAACTACAAACGAGACAAAATTAAGGTTCTGTACGGCAGTCACCTCGAGCGCTGCAGGGAGGAACCGATTCCTGCCTTTCCATAGTGTGTCAACCTCATCCATTCCATAATCCTTGAAGAGTAAATACATTTTGACACAGAGCCAGAGCAGGTTGGAGCAGGTTAATGGCAAAGCCTATTCTAGGACCTAGAAAAAAACCTGGAAAGCTCCTTATCCCTAGGACCTTCTAAGTGTAGAATTAAACAATTTGCAGCAGTGGAGAAAGGACTAAGGTGGTTAACCTGCCCACGCTTAAAAGTGAATGGAGGATGTGGTAAAATATTATTATTATTATTATTATTATTATTATTATTATTATTATTATTCCCCCGCCCATCTGGCTGGGCTTCCCCAGCCACTCTGGGTGGCTTCCAACAAAATATTAAAATACCGGAACACATCAAACATTAAAAGCTTCCCTAAACAGGGCTGCCTTCAGGTGTCGGCCCTCTGCCTGGTTCCCTGTAACTTGGCTTCTCGCAGTGAGGGAACCGCCAGAAGGCCTTCAGCGCTGGACCACAGTGAACAATGGGGGTGGAGATGCTCCTTCAGATATACTGGACCGAAGCCATTTAGGGCTTTAAAGGTGAGCACCAACACTTTAAATTGTGCTCGGAAACGGTACAAAAGGCCTCACTGAGACTCTTGCTTGCTAGCCCTGCAGGCAAGTCAGAGAGTGCGGCTGAATGTTGCTCAGAAGCAAGGCCTCCATCAGTGATATCTTAGAATGGCAATGGCATCCACCTGAGAGGTGCTGGAACCCACCTGAGTTCTGACAAGTTCTGACTGAAAAAAAAGCCAAGGCCTTCACCATCCCCACTCACTCACCTCCCCCAAATCCTGGGGACTCCCGGCAAGCAAAACACCCAGGATGTTTATTGGACCTGCTTCCTCTTGTCTCCTCTCCCAAGCGCTACAAAAACATGTGATCTGTATGCTATCGGAACAAAGGGGTCTGCAATTCTGACATGTCCAAAAGCTCTTGGCAACGGCATGGAGCTCAGGCGGCCTCTGCTATGCAAACTGAAGTTTAGGCATGGCCCATAATCTCCAAAGAAGGGGGATTCTCCTCCACACACAAACACTTGGCACCATTTCCCTAGCTACAGAAGAGAACAAAACAGCCTCTGTATGCCTGAAGCTCTTGGGTACATGGTTGGTGTCACGTAAGGGCATCATTAATCTATTGCACAAGACAGATGCAACATTAAGGCAAGATATGTTCACTGAGAGCAACAGAAAAGATCCCCCAACAGAATACCACTCTAGAGCAGGAAATGAAAGTCTTACCAAAGAGCCATGGTTCCCTAGAACAGATTACCTTTGAGACAGGAACACATGCTTACAAAACGTAATTCAGACCAGTTTCCCCATTGCTTCCCCCAACAACCCGGTAGTCCCTGTCTTCATTTCAATTTAACTGGGTAATGGAATTAGATTAACCACATGCTGCTCAACTGATTTATTACACCTGTTGGCTCAGGTTTTATAGTTAGAATAAGTGGATTAAGCTCTGCCAGTCTAACCACATTAGAAATCCACCCCACTCCTTTAATCAGTTTGTGAACGGAAAAATAGCACACCTTCATTTCTTCGACACTCTGAATGTTATTGGTTAGACCTGGGGTGGGGGGACAATGACAAGGCAACCTTTTCAAGGTCATCTTGCAACCACTTTTCTCAAACTACAGGTGAACAGTATTTATAAAGCAACAGGTTTACCTACATTATTCATGCCAAAAGCTATCACCACCACTGGTCTGTATCAAGCAAGTAGTGCTCGGACTGTCAATACGAAAACGGTACTTAACGTTCTCAGAAGTAATTGCATAAATTGTTTTCAGAAGAAATTGTATAAAGGTATACAAAAATCTCACATACAAAATACGGAAAAACGACATTTGAAAGGCAGAGTGAGTAAAACGAATCAATCTCTTAGTAAGAGCAAGTAGGGTCCCTGGAGTTGCAGATCAGAAGCAAACCTTTTCATAACTCACGTACTCAAAACATTTTTTACTTTTAGCATCTTGATCATATTCAGAAGCATGTATTGCTGCTTCACATCCCTGAATGCTGCTTCTCCCCTGGGCCTACCCAAAATGCTCTCTGAACACAGGAACGAACATGTCAGGGAGAAAGCTATCATGGAACCACTCTTTCTTGTGTTCTAGATTTCCACGGCAAGGGACTTTTCATTTGGGAAAGCATTCAACGGTGCTACCCTGTCCAGTTTTCTGCAGCCATACACTCCAGGCAAACTGTACCAGGTACAGATCCAAGATATGATTTTGGGCTGCCCTTGCTAGCTAAGCTAAACCTTGTCGGTTGCCAACTTCTTCTGTTCCTCCCCTTTCCCTGCCAAGGAATCCCCACTCCAGTCTTTCCTAGGAGAAAGACAGGATGAGAACATGTCGACTAAGCCAGCTAATTCCCCTTCAATGGTGCTTTATATGAAGTACTTTGGAAACAACAATTTGAAACGAACTACTTTTTAACGCAGCATTTCTGCAGCAGCTACTTTCTGCATTAGAATGGTGAGTGCAGATTTACATAGTTGCTTTAGTTCTAGGTACTTGGCATCCATCAAATTTCTGCTTTAGTTCAATTCAATGGAACATTAAAAGCGGTATTTTGTGCATAACTGCAGTGCCGGATTAAACCCTATGAAGGCCCCTTGGCAGTTGAAATCTCGGGGGGGCCCTTGCCAGAACGACAACAAACAAGATCAAATCAATATTATTTTGACCCTATGTCATGGGGCCCACAAAATGCATGGGGCTCATAGGCCGGTGTCTACTGTACCTATTCAGTAATCCGGCATAAATAATTTGTGGCACAAAGTTTCGTGAGCCAGAGTCCACTTCACCAGATGCTATAGTCCAGGGAAGCTTATGCGACAAATCTATTAACCTTTCTAGTGCCACAGAGCCCTTTTCTGTGTTTGGTGTAAATAAAGGTAAAGGGACCCCTGACCATTAGGTCTAGTCGTGGCTGACTCTGGGTTTGCGGCACTCATCTCGATTTATTGGCCGAGGGAGCTGGCGTACAGCTTCCGGGTCATGTGGCCAGCAGGACTAAGCCGCTTCTGGCGAACCAGAGCAGCACACGGAAACGCTGTTTACCTTCCCGCCGGAGCGGTACCTATTTATCTACTTGCACTTTGACGTGCTTTCAAACTGCTAGGTTGGCAGGAGCAGGGACCGAGCAACGGGAGCTCACCCCGTCGCGGGGCTTCGATCCGCCGATCTTCTGATCGGCAAGCCCTAGGCTCTGTGGTTTAACCCACAGCGCCACCCGCGTCCCCATTTGCTGTAAATAGGGTCGGCCTATTTCAAAAAGTGAAAACCCAGAGACAAAAGTAGTTGAGCTTCCAACACAGGCTGCCATACTTTCAGCTACTTCCACCCGAATTCCAGCCGTGTCCAGGAAATTCCGGATGTACGGCAACCCTAGCTGTAACGCAGTTAACCCTTCTGGAATTAAAATCAACACAATTCATGAATACCCACCAAATTATATCTTGAATTATTATTTATTAATTACACTTATATTCCGGCCTATACACCGCAGGTCTTGGGGCGATTCAATCTCAGAAAATTTCTGCATTTCACTCTGGACTAGAAAGGCACAGAATTCTCTATCCCTTACCTACACTAAAAGTCTCAAGGTAACAATTGTGTAGTGCCTGGCAGTGGGTAAGTACACTTTCCCGGTGTGGGTGGATTACTCCCTATGGATATTTGAACATATGAATCATACTGGGTGACGCATATATCTCCAATAAACCTGCTCACGGAGATGCCGAGCAAAAACATATCATGCAAATCCGAGCAGGATAATACGCGACACAGATATGACAAAGGATGCCTAGCAGGAAGTGCAACTTAAGCTGCTGCAAGCAGGGCAGGAGCGGAATAGAACTCTTCTCCTGCTTTCCAGCAACTGGTATTCAGAGGCAGGCAGCCCCGATTCTAGAGGCAATATACAGCTATCATGACTAAGTAGCCATTGATAGGCTTATCCTCCCTGAATTTGTCTAATTTGCCTTCAGAGCCACCCAAGCCATCACATCTTGTGCCAGCAAATGCCACAGTTAGCTGTGCCTTGTGTGAAGAAGTAACTTGATTTTGTCTTTATCCTCTCACCTTTCAGCTTTGTTTAGTGGGGTAGGAGAGCTGCCGGGGGGGGGGGGTCACATCTGGCAACCAATGCGCCCCTTTGGTTTCAGATAGTACACATGGGGAGACGAGCCTGGAAAGCCCTCTAGCAGCTAAGGTGGCTCATTTACCAGAAGTCATGTATTTAGCGTTAACTCCGGAAGTGTATACAGTGGACGCTGCGGGTTGCAAACGTGATCCGTGCAGGAGGAACGTTCGCAACCCGCAGCACCACGTCTGCACGGGTCGCAATTCAGTGCTCCTGCGCATGTGCAAAGCGTGATTTAGTATTTCTGCACATGCGCGAGAGCCAAAACCCGGAAGTAACCCGTTCCGGCACTTCCGGGTTTGATGCGGTACAAACCCGAAAACACGCAACCTAAAGCGTCTGTAACCTGAGGTATGACTGTACTCGATTCTGACCAAACGAAGTCTCCTGATATATACAGTGGAACCTCGGGTTAAGAACTTAATTCGTTCTTGATGTCTGTTCTTAACCTGAAACTGTTCTTAACCTGAAGCACCACTTTAGCTAATGGGGCCTCCCACTACCGCTGCGCCGCCAGAGCACAATTTCTGTTCTCATCCTGAAGCAAAGTTCTTAACCCAAGGTACTATTTATGGGTTAGTGGAGTCTGTAACCTGAAGCGTCTGTAACCCGAGGTACCACTGTATATTGTGCTCTAGGATGTGTAATATACATAATATAGTGATTTTATGCACCTGTATATAGCTACCCTTAACTGCCTTTTTTCTCGCTTTTATAAATGATCTTTATTGAGATTTTATATGAAGCAAATACGAAACAAAATTAACGGAACAAAGAACACTAGACAATGTTTGGTAGGGTAGTTTGAAACGCCACAGTGTATATCAACAGAAGAAAGGGGGAGCATAAGAAATAACAGGCGAACTCGGGGAGGAGCCAGAGTTGACTAAAAATTAGGGTTGCCATATTTCAATCAGTGAAAATCTAGACACAAAAGTTGTTGGGTTTTTTTGGGGGGGGAGTTGTTGAGCATAATCATCTCGGAAGCTAGAAAGCCCCACTTTTTAACCTTCCCACCCTACTGATCTGTAGAGAAGTGTGAGCTGGAACAAGAGGAATAGTGGCAACACAGCCACCTCTATAAAGTTAAGAGAGTTTTGTACATTAAACTGGACCCAACATTCCCTTTTTGGAACAGTGAGATCTTGGTCAAATGTGGACCAAGCACAAAAATGAGGTCATTTGCCCGAACATTTTCATACCCCGACAGCAATAACATTTTGGATGCCTCAACAGGACATGGAACCTTAGGGTGGCCTCCAACTAAAGTTTTCTCAAAGATAGACATACTGAAAATAAACATGACTCAGTTAGGTCCACTAATTTCATGGGGTCTACTCTGAGCAAAACGGGTTGACTATTGCCCTAAGCTTCCTCAAACACTCTACTGCCAGAACAACATGCCAGGCAACAGCAGGAAAATTAAGCCACAGCCCTTATCGCATAAACATATGGAAACCTGAACAATGAGCTACATTGTGTGATTGCCACATGAGCTATTGCGGCAACCTCTTAAAAATCAAATCCTTGCCAGCACTGGAAAATTCTTCTGAAAGAAAAAAAAGAAGCTGCAAAGCCTCTTCAGAAATTAAGAACACTAACATATCACTTCAGTAAACAGACTTAAGCTCGTTCCTTTGCTTGCAAGATCCTTCAACGAACAGCAATGCCGAAGAAAGCTTCAAGAAATTCAGTCTAGCACTGTGAAGGTGTGGTCACAACCTTCCTGGCTCCGCAAATTTGCCTTTAATCTGTACCTGTCATGGTGGGAGCTCAATGGAACGAATAGGAAGTCCAATTTCCCTATGGGCACCATCCTCTTTTCAAAGCAAAGATAATTTAAAAGTCCATTCCAAGGTCCATGACACATAGAGCTTCCCAAAACAGACGTCTGCTGCAATCCATGCCATTAAAAACAACAACATCCTGGGCTCAGCACATACAAAAGGGCACAGCTTAACTGTGAAGGGCAAAAACAACAACAACATAAAGGTCCCTGCACAGTCTCTTTTTGCAAACTAGCCAAAACCACCAAGCACAAGCTGGAAAAGTACAATCTGCAGCAGGGTGGGTAAAAATCAATTTAAATCGGATTTTTAAAATAAAATGCTTTTGGAGGAAAAATCTTTCTGAAGATACTTTTCTATTTAAGTTACATTATAGTCCAAAGGCTATTCATCAGGAAATAAGGATTTGTTTTAAGTTTTCCATGTGTGCTAAAACTCAGTCTAAGGTTTTTTTTAAAAAAAACAATCATTTAACCACGTCAGTTAACAAACATGGATACATATGCTATACAGTAATGTTATTGCTTTGGTTAAATAAATTGTTTAAATTGTTATTAAGGAAACGATAATTTTTCTCCTTCTAATAAAGCACAACAGAAAAGTTACATCCGTTCGCATCCAGAGGTACCACTGTACTCGGACGTTTTGGCTCCCGAGCACTGCAAACCCGGAAGTGAGTGTTCCGATTTGCGAACGTTCTTTGGAACCTGAACATCCGGCGGGGCTTCCACTGCTTCCGATTGGCTGCAGGAGCTTCCTGCAGCCAATCGGAAACCACACTTTGGTTTCCGAATGTTTTGGAAGTCGAACGGACTTCCGGAAAAGATTCCGTTCGACTTCCAAGGTACGACTGTACTTCACTTTAAATAGGCACCATCTTTTCTTTCAGCCTCTTAAGACTGTTTCCTGTCTTTTCCACTTGGGCCCTTCCTATAGCCTTTTGAGAACAAAGCCTGGTTGGCAGTGCTCCTGCTGATTCTTCCAACCACTTTCCCACATCCCCAGTGCTATTGAAGAGGACACTGGATACAGTAAACTGTGCCCTCGAGGCAAGATGCTGAAAATGCACTCCACTCCAGTTTGGCCGTACCCTGCCCCATGAAAAAAAGGGGGCACAAGAAGGCTTCAGCTCCCTTTCCTGCTCTGGATTCTCTAGAAATTCAACATGAATCACACTCTAACAAGTGAGTTTCACTGTCATCATGCATATTGGGAGCAGAGCATATATGAAAGTGTGAGTTCCATAATAGAAACAGAAGCCACAGTTGCCCAAGCGAGCAGCGAAGCCAATTTTACATTGCCAGAATGATTGGCTCTCAGAGGCAAGTTCCTGTTGTGCTCCAACTGAATTATATAACTCTATAACAATTCAGGCTCCCATGGCCTGATCTGTGTGGCCAGAGACACATGGGGCAGCAGCCGTTAGACCACCATATTAATCTTCCAGTTATGGAGCCATCCCATGGTAAACCTATACAAATTGCACTAGAAAAGAACTATTACAGTGGTATCTCAGTTTTCAAACGTCTCGGAAGTCGAATATTTCTGTTTTCAAACGCCGAAAACTGGGAAATAACTGCTTCAGTTTTTGAACACTTTTCAGAAGTCAAACATGCTACGCGGCCTCCGTATTGAGTTTTCCATAAGTAAATGCTTCAGTTTTTGAATGTTTTAGAAGTCGAACGGTCTTCCGGAACGGATTACGTTTGAAAACCGAGTTACCACTGTAACTGAAGCCATCAAAGCCTGACTTTGTGAGGAAGGGTGGCCTACAAATTTAAAATAAGATTAATAGAATAGAACCGAATCACAAAGCAAATCCAACCAGATCTTTAGTGCACATCTACTACAACAGAAGTGGGTATCAACTTGCTATCAATTTGTTATTGTTACATCCTGCACCACTTCCAAGAACCACAATAATCCCCACACCCCTCAGTATGGCTTGAAGTAAATTTGTTATGATACAGGATCATGTGCATCTCCAAAAGTTAGAAGCAGTTGCTCACCTTTAATATCTCAGGTTCCTGGATGTCCAGAGGGTGTATATTCAATTGCTTGTTCCAATTCCTATGTAGCCTGTTACCTCGAGAACTTGGTGTAAAAAGCCAAATGACACAGATAGCAATCATAAATCCCACGCCAACTCCCAAAAAGAGTCCGCTGAAGTAACTGGGAAGAGGGAGAATAAGGTAGGCATAGATCAACATTGTGAGAAAGTACAACGTTTTCATTGGAAGTTTAGGCTGTTGCACATGTAGTTCGGTGCCATCTTCACCGCTGAAAGGTGAGGCAGAGCTTTCCTCAGGCCTCCCCTCTGCCTTCAGGTAGCTTTTTTCGAAAGGTTTGTCAGGTTTACCGTCATCCTCTATCAAACAGAAGTCTTCGGAATACAGTTCACAGAACTCCTCGTCCTCTTTGCTCGCCAGAGCAGACAGAGAACATCTTTCAAGTACCAGTGAAGCCTTCAAACTGGAGTCCTTTGTGCTTAACAACGGGGAGCTTCTTCTGTCGGCCTCTTTTGCAGGCTCCTCCACGTTCTGGGACTGCTTAGCACTCTTACATATACTGGAGTTGCTGCCGTAGAAGTCCCCTTCGGAATCGCATTCCTCCTCCTTAATGCTATAGTTGTTATTGCTTTCCAGATGGCCATTCATGCTGGAGAGACTGGACAGCTCTGAAGCACTTGAAGATAAGGCTTTGGGCCTGTGGCTACTACTCTCGTCACCCATTATTTTGCTGAGGAGCTGAAAAGGCTCGTAGATCACCTCCGAGAAGCGTCTCTTCGTGTCCTCGATTTTGGCCTCCATTTCGGGCACTTTAAAAAAAGAACGAGTATCCGACGGAGACGTCAAGGGGGACGAGGGAGCAGTTTTGGAGTCGCCACCTGTACTCCGAGGCTGGGTGAACTGCTTGAACAGGTGCAAGTTGAGTTTGGAGTCCGGCGGTTTGTAGGAAACCGCTTCGGGCTCCTGCTTAGAAGTGTCTGTGGAGAGAGACTTTACCAGGGTTTTCATCAACTGCCTGTGCCTCGTGGGCGGAGTGGCCTCTTTTGGTTCGATGTCTGTCGAGAGGGACTTAACTAAACTCATGAAAGGCTTTGAGCCGGCAACAGCGGATGGCATGTTGGTCTTGGAAGGGGAGGGCAATGGAGATGGCGACAGGCTGGTTTTCAGTTCTGAAGGCAACGCCACCCCTGATGAGATGGCGGTGTGAGTCAAATGCGAGGAGGATGAGAGAGCTGATGGCACCACACTAAATACTTGGGTTTCTAAGGGCTTTGCAGTTGGCGAGACGATGGGAGACAAGACGAGTGGAGATGCACCCACATTAAGCGAGGTAGTGGGACCTGAAGAGTCATGATCACCGTGATCAAAGCACAGGTCTTCCTTAGCTTCAAGTGCAGTTACAATGCTTTGGTTGTCCAGAGCCTCGGAGGGGGACTCCATGAACTCTTCTTCCTCCTCTTCTTCCTCCTTCCCAAATGCCGAGAAATGAATGGTGATGGTTTCTCGGGAAACTGATCGCTGAACCTGCACTTTGGGCGCGGGCTGCTTTGAAGACATCTCACCGCTTTTCTCTGCATGGCTACTGTTCAGACTTGTCATTGCAGGCCCCAGGGATGCAACAGGGTCTGTGAAGAGGAAGCCAAAAGCAAATCAGGTGGAGGAAGATCACAGTTGCAATTAACAAGCTTTTGAATACCACACATGAAAATGAGTTTATTGGCCATGGAGAGGGTGCAAGTCATCGTCACTCACACTTCAGCATATATATTTTTTGGAGGGTGGAATCATACCATAAAACCAAAATATGGTTAAGTGGAGAAAAAGCGGTAAATTGTTTACTACCAAGAACTGAGGCCGATTCTCCTAGCCTTTGGGGACCAGTCTGAATGTTTTATTACTACTGCTGGGAATGGGGTGGGAATGGGAAGAGGGGAAGAGAGAGAAAACGAACACACCAAACATGCACATTGGTAACCATGACACAGAAGCAGGATGCTAAAATGCACAGTCCCAAGGAGCATGTCTGACTGGGAGAAAAAACCCTTCAAAGTTGGCTCAAAGTAAAATCCCATGTGTTGATCTTAATGTTTGGATGGTTACCTGTGAACACACAATGCAAAGGGATGGAAGAGGGGTGGAATTAGGCCAAGTTTTAAGAATTCACTTCTGGTCTGTACTTTTACAGGGATACTAAAACAGTCACTTGGTGTCACTTCAACACAAGCAAAAAAAAAAAAAAAAAAAATCTACCCGCTTCCAGTCAGTACGTTGTAAGCAATGACAGAATTGTGCGAGATGATGGATATAGCATTGTTATTTGCCTCTTCAACTGATTTGTCAAATTACAGCCAGTCAAGATAATTACTGTGATGGTGAAGTACACTCCAGTGATTATAATGGCAAGCAATTAAGATTATTGATGGACAGGATAGGATTTCATAAATCAAAGACGCTCAGTCCCTTTGATTGCACATTAATCTCTTAAAGAACTAATCATATACACACACATGCTGCATTTGTAGACACACAGCTAAGACCATAATGCAAGAAAATTATTACACACACACACACACACACACACACACACACCACTTGTCAGAGCCCCAGCACATAGCAGAAGAGAGTGCTTTGCATTCCAAGATAACTGATCATCTTAGGATGTTTATCACCTTTAGTAAAGTGAACCTCAAAATCACATTGCAGAACTGAACACTTTTCAGTCCATAAGTGTTTCTGTTACACCCACACAGCACTAGCACCAGAAATTCTAATTTCCAGTTCAAAACAGCCCGCTAATAGAGCAAGGCGCGGGAAGAGGCTTGTATTGCTGAAATGATTGCGCTTTTAGCTCTGAGAACAAAAATTGTGCTTATTTAGAATGATCGACTATTAACGAGGAGGTGCGTTAAAAGCCCGCTCCATGGGCACTAAATTGCAGTGAATAAGTCATGCATTAACCATGGACCGTTGTGTATTGAACTTAAATCTAACTATGCTTTAGAGGCTATGGATATGACAGAGCCCCAAGACCCCAAACTGGAACTGGCACCAGAGGCCCAGCACAGACTCGCCACAGCCTGTATTGTAAAACAGGGAGACTCTTTGTCTTCAGTGTTGTGCAATTAGTGGATGCAGAATTATATTTTCACAGGCTGGCTGAGAATTCAGGTTTCTTTTGAGAATCCATAAGCCATTTTCAGAAGCAGCCGAAAACATAACAAATTCTTAATTTGGGGAAATGGGTGGTTGGTGGGGAGATGAGCAAAGTAAAGACTGCCTCAATTGTCAAGACAACAGGTTTGTCACCTTAGTAACTAATTTTTTTTTTTGCCGACGGGAGCTGTGAAAGCTGCCATAATCAAACTGTCAAGCAGAACTCATCAGAACTCTTTAAGTGTAACATTAATCTGAAAAACACCTTTACAAAAGAGAGAGAGAGAGAGAGAGAGAGAGAGAGAGAGAGAGAGAGAGAGATCCCACAAGGAACTGGAAACTCCATTTCTATTCTCTCCTTTTTTACAACATAATGGCAAAAGAACCAAACCTTTATCAGTCTGGAATACTGCATAGCAATTTTGCATACTCCACAACTTCATATAATTAACAAATTTGTACAAATTAGGTAATCTAAAAGAGGCACATCGGCACTGGGAGAACTATTATGGGACTAATGCCTATTTTCTTTAAATTATCAGTATTTTACACATACATTTATCTCTTGAAGCCAAAGAGATTTTATCATTTGAAATGCTGGTGCTTTCTTAAAAGAGAGTATCTACTTTTTAAAAAGTTGTTGCTGTTGTTGTTATTAAAATTTATAGGCCGCCGTATACCCAGAGGTCTCAGGGCTGTTCACAGAACAAAATCAAAACAAAACCCCACAAAACACATTATCAAAATCAAAACATCAACCCAGTAACCCTCCCCAAAAAGCCCACATTTCAAAAGGGCATAGGATGTCAATCAGGTCAATCAAGCCCTGGTTAAAAAGGAACGTTTTTGCCTGGCGCCTAAAGGTGTGTAATGAAGGCGCCAGGCGAACTTCCCTGGGGAGAGCATTCCACAGACGGGGGGCCACTGCAGAGAAGGCCTGTCCTTGTGTTGCCACCCTCTGGACCTCACATGGGTGAGGCACACAAAGAAGGGCCTCAAAAGATGATCTCAGGGTCCCAGGTAGGTTCATATGGAAAGAGGCGGTCCTTGAGATATTGTGGTCCTGAGCCATTTAAGGCTTTATAGGTCAAAACCAGCACTTTGAATCGGGCCCGGAAACCCACTGGTAGCCAGTGCAGTCGGACCAGGATCGGCGTGATATGCTCAAATCACCTTGCTCTAGTGAGCAACCTGGCCGCTGAATTCTGCACCAGCTGAAGTTTCAAACTGTCTTCAGAGGCAGCCCTATGTATAATGCATTGCAGTAGTCTAACCTTGAGGTTACCAGAGCATAGGCAGCAGTACTTAGGCTATCCCTGTTCAGATAGCTGATGGAAGGCACTCCTGGCCACTGAGGCCACCTGAGCCTTGAGCGACAGCAAAGGGTCCATCCAGGAGTATCCCCCAAGCTACGAACCTGCTCTTTCAGAGGAAGTGTGTCCCCATCAAGAGCAGGCGATCTCCCACCCATCCGGTCTAGGGAACTAACCACTGTGGGATGTGAAACACAAGAGCACTCAAGTACAACATTCCTAGAGTGAACATGTTTACATATGGGGAGGGATGTTTTTCCAGCCAGCAGATAAACTTCCTGTTTCCTTCTGGGCTGGGACAGACTTTCTCTGCATGTGACTAGAGGTGGGTATGGCCTCACCTGTGCAGGTAATGACAAAAACAAAGGGCAGGGCAGCCATCTCTCTCTTTTGACTACATGCATCAAAGAAGCAACATCTGCTTAGCCAAAGATGCCCTCTTGGCTTCCAGTCAAGAGAGGACAAAGGGACTGTCTTCTTATGAGATACAGTGGTACCTCGGGTTAAGTACTTAATTCGTTCCGGAGGTCCGTTCTTAACCTGAAACTGTTCTTAACCTGAAGCACCACTTTAGCTAATGGGGCTTCCTGCTGCCGCCACGCCGCTGGAGCCCGATTTCTGTTCTTATCCTGAAGCACTATTTCTGGGTTAGTGGAGTCTGTAACCTGAAGCATATGTAACCTGAAGCGTATGTAACCTGAAGCGTATGTAACCCGAGGTAGCACTGTAGTTTCCAGGTATATGTTTCTTTTCTATGCTAAGTCTGCCTTCTGGGATCCTATTGTGAACAGAATGATGTGAGCAAACTCTTTTTATACTTTTGTAGAAGACTGTGTCGTGTCTTATCTTTTATGAGGGAATAAGGGGAAAATACCAGAACAGTTATTATAGAGGCTTTAGCGAGCCTGAGCAAACGCATCCGCTGCAAGTTTAAAAAGGGGAATGTTACTCTGCTAAATTGTGGAACTTGTTAACACAAGTTGGAAAAGGATATAATCAAACAATATATCCTCTCCTGCATCCCTGAACATTCCCCCAACCACTAACAGTGCCTCAGTCTTATTTGGATTGAGTTTCAGTTTGTTGGCACTCATCCAGTCCATTACTGAGGCAAGACACTAGTCCAGTACTTCCACCGCCTCACTGCAGATGTATAGAAGAAATAGAGGTGAGTGTCATCAGCGTACTGCTGACAATGTATGCCAACCCTCCGGATAACCCCACCCAGTGGTTGCATGTAGATGTTAAGCAGCGTAGGGGATAGGATTGAGGCCCCGTGGAACCCCACACCAGACGTTCCACGAGGCTGAAAAGCACTCCCCGTGAACCACTGCAAAGCGGTGCCACCCGCCCCTAGTTCGGATAGTCACTCCAGAAGGATACCATGGTCGACGGTATTGAAAGATCGCTGAAAAGTCAAGAAGAATTAACAGGGACATGTTTCCCTTCTCCTTCTCTCTCTCTCAACAGATGCCATCATACAGGGTGACCAAAGCAGTTTCTGTGCCAAAACCAGGCCTAAACCCCGACTGAAATGGATCCAGAAAATCAGCTTCTTCCTAAAGGCCTTTAGAAATCAGAGTAAGCATGTCACTGTACTCTGCCTTCCCCTCAAGTTAAACACAGGATGTAATTACAGCAAGTTAACATTAACTAAAACAAAGAGGATATCCTGGAACGCAGTACGAATGCATCCAACATGTTTAATTGAATACATTGCATGCACACACAGGGCCAAGTGCTAGGCTGAAAACAGTTGTAGAAGTTCAAACCAGCTCCAAGATCGCACACCAATTCTTAAAATTGATTATTTGTAATGCAGCAGACCTATTATTCACTGTGGATAAAGAATATAAGTATATGCCGGGACATTAGCACTTACGCAATGACTAATCTGCTCAAAGCAATGATAGGAACCAAGTTAGAACTTGGATCCATTGCCTCTTGACTGCAATCCTAGAAAGAGTTGGCTGGGAGGAAGTCCCATGGACCTCGGCAGCGCTCACTTCTGTGTAGACATGCATAGGATTCCACTGCAAAGTAGAAAACATCACCGCACATCCCACGGTCAATTAGAATTTAAGGAACCCAGTGCAACTGAGCGGCTAGGGAAGTCAAGCCATCAGGTACGGTGCTCACTCTGGAATACACAACTAAGAATTGTGGGAGTCATTTCCCCCAGTTAATGTTAAAGAGGGGGCCTCACCTTTGATGGAAGTTCATGGTAGTAAGACAACATTTTACAACACGGCGTGCTGCCCCAATGAACTCAAAAACTCTAATCCAGTGTTTCCCAACCTTTTTTGGGCAAAGGCACACTTGTTTGATGAAAAAAATCTCGAGGCACACCACCATTACAGCCCCATGACGTCAGCGCGCAGCGTCACGCCGGGAGGGACGCACGAAAGTGTAAGTTTCAATTTTTTCCCCTCCCCCTTGCCGGGGAACCTCCAAGCTTTGGGGGTGGGGGGGGAGGAGGCAGCAAAGCGAGGCAGGAAGGAGAGCGCGGCTTGGCTGGGTGAGCTTTGGCAGGGGCAGGGAATGAGAGCCGCGAGGCGGGCGCTGCGGACGGAGGCGCTGCCCGCCGAGCTCGCAGGCAGCCAGGCAGGCAGACGACGAGAGCTCCGCGCTGGGCGGCCTCTCCTCGCTGCCGCCGCCCCGCCTCTCGCCGCCCGACTCGCCCGCCTCCCTCCAGGCAACATCTCGCGGCACACCAGGCAACATCTCGCGGCACACTAGTGTGCCACAGAACACTGGTTGGGAAACACTGCTCTAATCTACATCTACAGCTGTTGAGTTCAACCTTAAATCAAGATATTCTCCATTCACACGCCAATTGGCTGAGATTTCACATTCGTTCATCAATACAACTCCGGTCTAGCAGCCAGCAACTCTTTTCATCCTTCCTCCCACCTTCCAGAATGACAAGCAACAGAAGATTCTGTCCCTCCTCTGCTAAATACTGTATATTACTTTGCCCAATTTCTGAGTGCATTGAGAGTGCCCATGCATGATCTGATTGCATGATCTCAACAGCATATGCTGTGCTAGCGGAGGTGACAGCAATGTATGTCGCCCCGGAAAGTTTATAGGAGCGGGAAGGGGAGGGGAAGGGGGTTAGAATGCTTGCTGTGCCAGCTGCTTCCCTTTTCTCAGTCCGTCCCTCAATTTCAGCGCACAGTACCTTAAATCTGTCATCCCAATCATTTTACCAACAATTGAGTTTAGAACAACTGAAGCCTGGGTCCATGGGGAGAGCATGCGGCTCGGGGAGACACACAAGCTGCCTGCAAAGCAGTTCCACTCAATCCAACAGCCATATAATGCAGTTTGCAGCCCAAGCAGAAAATCCAGACCCAAAGTGCACAGCTGTGCAACCTGGGCCAGGCAGTTTCACAATGGAGGAGGACGAGGAGGAGGACGACGAGGGGGTGATTTGATCCTGCTCCTTAACAAAGCAAGACTCACACAGATCACTTGATCCATGCCAGCTCACCATGGGTAGGCAAACTAAGGCCTGGGGGCCGGATCTGACCCAATCGCCTTCTAAATCCGGTCCGCGGATGGTCCAGGAATCAGCGTGTTTTTACTTGAGTAGAATGTGCGCTTTTATTTTAAATGCATCTCTTGGTTATTTGTGGGGCATAGGAATTCATTCACCCCCCCAAAAAAAAAATATAGTCCGGCCCCCCACAAGGTCTGAGGGACAGTTTGCTGACCCCTGTTCTAGACCGACAGAATTTGGGGAGAGAAAAAACCTACCACCCAGCTTTACAGCCTTCTTTTGACAGAAATGAGAGGCACGCCGTAAGGTTTTGATTTGCTCCGCCTTGATTGCAACTACCAGTGTATGTTCACACAAGCAGAACCTGTTACTCACCATAACAACTTGGGACCAGTTTACCCTGTGAGATCGCCTTACCCCAAATGTGCCCACTCGGCTGCTTTGATCGGTGGACTTGGCACTGCTAAGGGTGCCACAGAATGCCCATTTCGCATTTGTAAGAACTTGATCGTTCAAGTGTGGAACTTTGAACCCCCGATTGAGACCGAGCAGGCACCTACCCTGTATTTATTTCGACGACTGCTAAACACATTCTCGTTCAGGCAAGCTTACCCAGATGCTTAGAAATCCAAGGTAATTTTAATCCATTTTAGCATTTCAACTTTTGTTATGTTTTAAAGTACAGTTGCAAATTTCTTCTCGATTTTATTTTGTAAATTGCTCTGATGCTTTTTTGGGGGAAAAAAACATCAAGAAGTGCATAGATTTTGTGAAATAAATAAAGAATTGTGTCACAGGCATCCTCATGGAGATGGTACACCTTTGGAAGAGTCGGGGGGAGGCAGTCAAAGTGGTGCCCTCTAGGTGATATTGAGACTACAACTCCCATCATCCTTAACCTTTTGCTATGCTGGCTAGGGGCTGATGGGTCCTGGGAGTCCCAAAAGATATGGAGGGCACCACACTGGCTAACCCTGGGGTGAGAGCTTTTCCTTTTTTAAACAACAACAACATCATGAAAGTACTCTTACATTTTCACAAAGTTTAAAAAAAAATTAAAAAAAAATAAGTTTCCAAAATTATACACAATTTAGTTTGAGACCCAGCTCTTGTTCTAAGTAACTGGAAAATTGCATTAAAATTTTAATTTCAGTAGCACCCGCATGGCACTGCCTGTCTCCACATTGCGTGGCACAATCCCAGATTGTGTACGACAGGAGGAAAGAGCATCACAACCAACTTAAAACTATGGGCGTATTCACGCATTATCTGGGCTTTATGTGGTTTTTCCTGCTTAAAATCTGTTGCAATTCTCTGTGCATGCTCAGACATTTTCTTTTTTAAAAATAATATTTTTTATTAAGTTTTCTGTTTTACAATTTCAAATAAACATTTTACAAACCAGTGACTTCCCTTCTCTTTCCATGGTTCATTTTACATATCATACATCCCTGCATATTTTACTGTAACCATTCAAATCAATTTTTCCACTTCTATATCCATCAAAAATTATTCACTCTGTTGAATTTATCTTAATGATGCCGGCGTTTTCAGCTGTATACAGTTATTTTCCATCTATTCCAATAAATGTTTTCCAATCTTCTTTAAAGGTATGTTCTTCTCGCTCTCTTATTCTATATGTTAAATCTGCAAGTCGTGCATATTCCGTCAACTTAATTTGCCATTACTCTCTAGTTGGGCCCTTGCTCACTTTCCATTTGGGGGCTATCGAAACACGGGCCGCAGTTGCTGCATACATAAATAACCTTTTCTGACACCTGGGAATTTCAGACATTTTCTAATCACAAGTAGAAGCTCCTAGTTTTGCACACCACTTCAAAAACTCTGTCTATGCATGGAGGTCACCCCAGACTGAAGATGAGTTGTCTCACTATCACTTTTCAGGGCACTCACTGAATGGAGGAATGTTTCCCTCCCCCCCAAAAAAGTACAGTGGTACCTCGGGTTAAGTACTTAATTCGTTCCGGAGGTCCGTTCTTAACCTGAAACTGTTCTTAACCTGAAGCACCACTTTAGCTAATGGGGCCTCCCACTGCCACTGCACCGCCAGAGCACAATTTCTGTTCTCATCCTGAAGCAAAGTTCTTAACCTGAAGCACTATTTCTGGGTTAGTGGAGTCTGTAACCTGAAGTATCTGTAACCTGAAGCGTATGTAACCCAAGGTACCACTGTAAATCCAAAATGGCACTCCTGCCTAATGAAAAAAGCAACTTCCACAAGCCCAGCAGACTTGCAAATCAGCCCAGCTGACTCCACCACCACAAATGACTATGTTGAAATATTTAATTGTCCAAACAGTCTTTGTTATTTATAGTACCTATTAAAAAATGGAAGGACAGGCTAGGCAAGTAAATCAGGGCTTGGAAGTCTCACCAAAGAATCACTGCTGAAGACTTCGTTAGAAAAAGAAAAGTGGCAACTATCATAGATAGATAGATAGATAGATAGATAGATAGATAGATAGACTATGTATTTTGAAAAGTTGTCAGTTCTCTTTGCGTTTAGAGATGTCTTAAGACACTGTAGCCACATTCCTGAGATCAAGTAGCAGGTTTTCATCTATGGCTGATTATAAGAGGACACCATTTTGAATCAAGACGGCAAACTAAACCTTTCAAAACTGCACTTAGTTTTTCATTCCTTAGAATTCCCAAGCAACGCCAAATTCAAGGCTGCTAGTAAAAGGGTATTTACAAAACACAACTGAACACACACAACTGAGCACTATAAATACTGAGCATTACAAAGCCTCTTTCAAATGTGACCAATTTTGATCCACTTGTGGAAACAAAATGAGCGCTGCAACAATAACACATTTTGTACTATTCTTCAGCACTTTAGTTCCCCAACAACCATTTAGATAGTCTTAAGACTTTGAGAATTCAAACTATTTCAGTCCTTGGATTTCTGCCCTGTCGTTTTTTAAATTCATACAATATTTTAACTAGCACAAAGTCTAGGCACATCCTTTGCACCACATCTTTCCAAAAGTATACTGTAGTTGTTGTTTTGTTAACAGTTTAACATGGTTTCATTTATTACTTGCAAATATAGTGTTAGTTACCTGATAATAAATGAATTTCCCATTAATATACTAAATGGAAAAAATATTGATGCATACTAAATTAGTGAAATTTAGCAAATAAGTTGTTGTTAGTATTATATATCACCCTTCTTCAAAAGATCTCAAGGAAGTTCACAAGATAAAATCTACAAATGTGCATTACAGTAGCACCTCTGTAAAACATCACTACTGCAATACAAATAATTGAGATTATGGCATCAATTGTGTACACAAAAGAATTCCTTGCCAAAAGAACACTTAGTGGACCATCTTTGGGCTTACACAAAGAAATGTGGAAGCATTCCTAATTCAAAAGAAAACATTTTAGAGAACACATTGTGCTACAGGAAAATAATTGCCGGTTTTATAGTTTTACAGCCGAAATATTCAGCTTGTGATTCTGCTAGTCAAATGAAGACTTCACCATCTCTAGTTAGCTGGGGCGGGGGAGATACAACTAAAACACCAAGTCTTCTTATGGAGAATTTTCATAAGCATTGTTTTTATAAGAATCACAAATTGCTGCAGAAATGTGAAAAACTGAATTTAAGCTGCACAAGACAGAATATCATACTTGTGTCATAGGTTAACAGTTTACCATATGACCATTTCTTTCCTTGTTGTTTGTTTGTTTAATGTCCCACCTTGTTTCTCCATAGGCGCTCAAGGTAGTTTGCATCGTTCTCCCGCTCCTCATTTAATCCCTACAACAACCCTATGAGGGAGATTAGGCTGGGAGCTAGTGACGGGTCCAAGGTCACCCAGTGAACTTCATGGCCGAGGGCAGATTCAAACCCTAGTCTCCTAGGTCCCAGTCCAACACTCTAACCACAACACCACACTGGGACCTCCACTCTCGTCTGTACTCTTACTAATTATGCCAGAATTAATCACTCAACTTCTGAAGTTGATGGCAAATGTGTTACTGATTCGAGGCGCACGCAATCCTGTTTAGAGAAAGGTTCTCTGCATGCCATCTGGCTCAAAACCTTATCACAACCCTTCCGGTGAAAGCGGAGGACCCATTAATTTGTGTTCCCACCGACCCAGATGTCAGCTTCCCTTACTTAGATTCATCCCTCGCTATATATCCACAGCTCTTCATATCCTTCAGCTGCAAAACTCCTTCAAGCACCTTGGTGAGTTGTTTGTTCAATGCCTGGCACAAATTCCACTGAGTCCACAACTTGGACCACTAATCTGTCCGTTTGATCTGCTTTCCTTCCTAACTCCTTAAAAAAACAAAGCAAAGCAATTCACTGCCTGGGCAAAAATACAACTTTAGCAGCAAGGCTTTGTGTGCGAAGGCTTCTGTGTCCTTCCAGAGGCCGCCCTGCAAAGTTACTGAGATCTCTTGCCCCCCACTATTTCCAGATGATCTTTGCTCGTACAGTGGTACCTCGCAAGATGAATGCCTCGCAAGACGAAAAACGCGCAAGACGAAAGAGTTTTCCGTTTTATGAGTCGTTCCGCAAGACGAATTTCCCTATGGGCTTGCTTCGCAAGACGAAACGTCTTCTTGTGAGTTTGTTTCCTTTTTCTTAAAGCCGCTAAGCCGTTAATAGCCGCTAAGCCGCTAATAGCCGTGCTTCGCAAGACGAAAAAACCGCAAGACGAAGAGACTCGCGGAACGGATTAATTTCGTCTTGCGAGGCACCACTGTATATTGGCTCCCTGTTTCTCCACTCCTCTGTGCCCAGCTAACAAGAGAAAGAAAACAAACTGCCACTCTCAAGCCTTAAAAGGAACTTTCACAGTACATTCTCTTCCCCACCTTTCCTTTTAAAGAAATATCACCTTAAAAATCAATACAGTCCTCCACAGGGACAGGCAAGTGGTTGAAATTCAGCGTAAGTTACTTCAGGTTCTCATTCTCAAAACCCATGTAGAGAGGTGTGTGTGTGTGTGTGTGTGTGTGTGTGTGTGTGTGTGTGTTCGATACCGCCCTAAAAATCCATCCTTTACAAATCTGTATAGACCAAAATGGCCAGGAACTGCGTTGGAACGGCTATTCAGTGTTTGAAACTCCCATTGTTCTAGGCGCATTTTGCAACAGGGAATTTCATTAGCGCAAGCCGTTTTTTAGCTCTGGGCGCAGTACAGTGGTACCTCGGGTTACATACGCTTCAGGTTACATATGCTTCAGGCTACAGACTCCACTAACCCAGAAATAGTACCTCGGGTTAAGAACTTTGCTTCAGTATGAGAACAGAAATTGTGCTCCGGCGATGCAGCGGCAGCAGGAGGCCCCATTAGCTAAAGTGGTGCTTCAGGTTACGAGCAGTTTCAGGTTAAGTACAGACCTCCAGAACGAATTAAGTACTTAACCCGAGGTACCACTGTACTGTGCCTAAGATTTCAGATTAAAACTGCAGAATGGAAAGAAAGGGGGACCTTTTTCTGCCTCCCCACTTCCAGCTACTCTAAAGACTGGAGAAGAGACCCTCTTCAGAATATTGGGGGAGGGGGGAGGCGAAGGATTAGACCATGTGAATAATGAACATAAGATTTTAGGTACAGTTTGTTCATTGTCAGCTTTGTATTCTTGTTATTAAAAAAGCGCACCTAGACATTCTGTTGTTGCGCCCATAACCTAGGTTTAAGGGCCATTTAGCTCCTAGCTTTCCTATCTCCATTTCTAACACTGCTGCCATTGTTACACTACATATTGCTTTGTGCTGTATTCTCTGTTTTATTGAATTTGTATGTCGCCATTTCACTGCATTTTTAATTTTAAAAAAACCAAAAAGCAATAAGCCACTGAAAGCAGAAGTCCTAATAATATCTGACTACTCTTGGGTCAGGGACACACATAAAACCTGAAGCCATCCTTGGATAAATGCATTTTTGTTATGTACTAAGCTTGGATCCCTGCTCCTGCCAACCTAGCAGTTCGAAAGTACGTCAAAGTGCAAGTAGAAAAATAGGTACCGCTCCGGCGGGAAGGTAAACGGCGTTTCCGTGCACTGCTCTGGTTCGCCAGAAGCGGCTTAGTCATGCTGGCCACATGACCCGGAAGCTGTATGCCGGCTCCCTCGGCCAATAAAGCGAGATGAGCACCGCAATCCCAGAGTCGGCCACAACTGGACCTAATGGTCAGGGGTCCCTTTACCCTTGTAAGCTTGGATCCTAGAACAACAGGCAGGTAGGATCCTAGAAAGCAACAACTGATTGGCTTGCAGGAGAAGACCAATCAGGCTCCAGGAGGAAGTTAATCAGCCTATTAGGCTGGTAGGATCGTAGAATGCAACAACTGATTGGCATTCTACTGATTGGCCTGCAGGAAAACACCAATCAGGCTCCAGGAAGGAAGCAGAATCAGCCAATCAGACGGGACTCAATGTGTAAATAATGTATATAAAAGCCTGATGTTTGGGGGGCAATTCAATCACTGTTTTACAAGCTGCAATAAAGAGCATGAAATCACTGAAGGACTCCAAGTATATTTCAGTTTTCAAAACGAATGAGCTACCGTCTCCTCCATGTGACATAGACTTATGACCTACAAGTCACCCTATTGCAACACAGACATAGTGTGAAGTTGAATGCTACTTAAGAGAGTGGAGGAAGACCAGTCGCCAGCAGAATGACTCAGTTTCAGCAGGTTTGCAAGCCTTTAATACTTAGGCCTTCTTATGATTCATTTGTGTTAAATCAGTCACAAGCATAAGCACCACTCTTGGTGCGCTGTGTTTTGCAAGCCCGTATGTTTGTTGTTTTTAATTAAAAGTCAGCTGCTGGAAGCTGGCAAGGCTTCAACAAGAACACTTCTACCCAATGAACACTCTACCCCACCCAAGCAGAGTACAGATCAGCATAGAAGTGGGGGAAATTCCCTGGGCCAATGAATCCAACCACAAGTGATTTTGCAAGTGTCATGTCACAATCACTCTGTAAAGTAGGCTGGACTGGGAAATGCGATTTGGCCGAACTGGTGCACAACCAACCACAACAATATGCTAAGCACTGATTTTCTCTGCAATGATAATAGACACCTTCATCGCTTCCTCAAATGAGCACACCTATTTCCCCACCTTCCTTTCCTACCCTCTTCATCCAGGGGGCCACAAAACAGGGTAGGGAGGGCCGCTGAGATAGGCTACAGTACCAACAGGCAGTCCCTTCCAGAGCCAGATGAACCAACAGCTCTGTACTGTTTGCTTCACAAGGATCTGTTGGTGACTTGCTTTGAAAATACATTTATGGTACTTTCTCTTCTAAGGGATCGCAACAAAGGGCCTACGAGAACAACACGCGCCTTGCTCAAAGACAAAGGCGGCAGCTGCAGCAGCCATGACGTCGAGACAGACCCAATGCCAGGAGCCGGTTGGCTTGATTACCATGTATGTCAGGGAAATATTATGTTTGCCTATTCCTCACAAGCTGTAGTTGTTTTTTTAAAAAAATGATGTAGACAACAAGTTGATGCCTACATGTTAGTCTGCTGTTATTGTCGTCATCCTCATCAATGCCCCCACTTCAGCAAGAGAACAAACACATTCTCAAATCCTAGGAGGAGGAGAACAAATCTCTTGCTTTAAGGCCCTGAAAGGATGGCTAGGTACCAACAGTTTTCCCTTTGTTTATTTGTTTCAATTGTTTTTCTTAAATATTTTCTTGGGTTGCAAAAGTACGGGACATACATTGCCTCTCTTTTCAGCTCATCGAGTCCTTTTTACAGATCAGTTATATCCTTCATTATGTGAGGGAAGAGAGAGAGGACTGGGAGAAGTAAAAGGAAATAGGTGGGAAACACAACATTCAGATTTGCTTAGTTTAGTAATATGCTCTGGTGTTCTGCCCTGGGCAAGCCTTAAATCTCACTCCTACCCCTTTCACTTCTTCCCTTTACCATTGCTTCTCCAAGCAAAGGCTTTGTTCTTTTTCCCTTTACATGTTAAACCGAAATAAAAAAATTCCTTCCAGTAGCACCTTAAAGACCAACTAAGTTAGTTCTTGGTATGAGCTTTCGTGTGCATGCACACTTCTTCTTTTTTTTTCTTTTTTTTTGACTATGGCAGACCAACACGGCTACCTATCTACTACTGGAACCATGTTAAACCGAGTTACCAAAGTGGAAATAATTTGTAAATTTTGAAAAATAAAAATTATTCCTGGAATAAAATAAAATAATAATAATAAAATAATAATAATAATAATAATAATAATAATAATAATAATAATAATAATAATAATAAATATATTTATTTTTTATACCCTGGTTTCCTCAGCCACTCCAGGCAGCTTCCAACTGAATATTAAAAACAATACAGCATCAGACATTAAAAACTTCCCTAAACAGGGCCGCCTTCAGTTGCCTTTTAAAAGTAAAATAGTTGTTTATTGCCTTGACATCTGCTGGGAGGGCATTCCACAGGGAAGGCACCACTACCAAGAAGGCCCTCTGCCTGGTTCCCTGTAACCTCACTTCTCACAGCAGGGAACTGCCAGAAGGCCCTTGGCGCTGGACCTCAGTGTCCGGGCAGAACGATGGGGGTGGAGACCTTCATGTATACTGGACTGAGGCCATTTAGGGCTTTAAAGGTCAGCACCAACACTTTGAATTGTGCTCAGAAACGTACTGGGAGCCAATGAAGATCTTTCAAAACTGATGTTATATGGTCTCGGCGGCCGCTCCCAGTCACCAGTCTAGCTGCCGCATTCTGGATTAAAAACAGTGTACAAAAAAAAGAACCTGCTGTATTATCTACCCGTACCAGAAGACTGGCCTGCTTTGAACTTGCCATAAATAGTCAACCACCACTCCAATAGGGCCCCCCCAAGTTTACAGACAGTAAGTAGTAAAGCACCACCCAAAGGTCATAGAATCATAGAATCTCAGAGTTGGAAGGGACCCCAAGAGTTATCTTGTCCAACCCCCTGCAAGGCAGGAATCTCAGCTAAAGCATCCAGGACAGATGGCCATCCAACCTCTGTTTAAAAACCTCCAAGGAAATGAGAGGCCACCACCTCTCGTGAGAGTCTGTTCCACCACTGACCAGCTCTTACCTTCAGAAAGTTTTTCCAGATGTTTAATCAGAATCTCCTATCTTGCAATTTGAAGCCATTGGTTCAAGTCCTACCCTCCAGAGCAGTAGAAAACAAGCCTGCTCCCTCCTCTATGTGGCAGCCCTTCAGATATTTGAAGATGGCTATCCTATCTCCTCTCAGTCTCCTTTTCCAGCTCCTTCAAGCATTCCTCATAAGGCTTAGTTTCCAGACCCTTGATCATCTTGGCTGCCCTCCTTGACACCCGTTCCAGCTTGTCAACATCCTTCTTAAATTGAGTTGCCCAGAATTGGACACAGTATTCGAAATGTGGTCTGACCAAGGCAGAAAAGAGTGGCACTATTACTTCCCTTGATCTGGACACTATACTTCTGTTGATGCAGCCTAGAATAGCATTACAGTGGTACCTCGGGTTTAGTACTTAATTCGTTCCGGAGGTCTGTTCTTAACCTGAAACTGTTCTTAACCTGAGGTACCACTTTAGCTAATGGGGCCTCCAGCTGCTGCCGCGCCGCCAGAGCCCGATTTCTGTTCTTATCCTGAAGCAAAGTTCTTAACCTGAAGCACTATTTCTGTGTTAGCTGAGTCTGTAACCTGAAGCGTATGTAACCCTAGGTACCACTGTAGCTTTTTTTGCTGCTGCATCACACTGTTGACATGTTAAAGCTTGTGGTCCACCAAGACCCCTATATCTCTTCACATGTACTGCCAGTAAGCCAGGTGTCCCCCATCCTATATTTGTGCATCTGGTTTTTCCTGCCTAAGTGCAGAACCTTACAACTGTTCCTACTGAAATTCATTTTGTTAGCTTGTGCCCAGTTCTCCAATCTGTTAAGGTCATTTTGAATTCTGATTGTCTTCTGCAGCATTAGCCAACCCTCCCAGTTTGGCGTCATCTGCAAATTTGATGAGCATCCCCTCAATTCCTTCATCCAAGTCATTTATAAAGACGTAAAACAACAACTGGCTCAGGACAGAAACCTATGGCAAATGCATCGCAAAGTATTGGAAGACACAAGATCTACCCACCTTGGAAGAGTGGCAGATGAAGGTGATTGACTACATGGGACTGGCTGAAATGACTGACAGAATCCGAGACCAGGGGAAAGAGACGGCAGAAGAAGATTGGAAGAAATTTAAAACTTATCTTAAAAAATATTGCAAAATTAATGAATGTTAAAATGTTGTGGTTACATAAAGTAAGGGATTACAGCTATAAAAGATTAAGTAAAAGAAAAGAAAAGGAAAAAAAATGGATAAAATTAAGGGGAAGGATTTGCTGAAACAATTTTGGGAATTGGAACACAGAAAGGGGAGGTATGGGGAAGTCGATGAAGTAAGTTTAAGAAAAAAGGAGTTGAAATTATACGTGTTTGTTCGTTACTGTATGTATATTTTTGTACTGTGTGCATTGTATGTGTTTTTAAAAATTTGTGAAAATTTAATAAATATTTATTAAAAAAAAAAAGGACAGAAACCTATGGCAAATGACCTCACAAGCAAAAAGGGAAAAGGGCCTTTGCACAACTACTTGAACCAGAATGTTCCATTACTTTTCCCTGCAGGCCAGCTTTCAAAATAGCAACAACTTCTGCGAATCAAGCCCTCACTTCATGCAGTTGTGACTCTTTCTGCATGAAGCAGAGCTCAGACACGGGCACACATTTTCCACGGGAATCCGGCCATGACTCAGCAAAGAAGTGAGGAAGCGAGGTATTTGGACAAGGTCAGCAAAATTAAGTATTTTGAGTAAGATGTGCTACTGAGAGGGTGCTGACTATGTGAAGGAAGAAAAAAAAAGGAGAGTGAAAGGGGAAGAAATTCTCATTGCCAAAATATGTCAGTGACTTGGGGGGTGGGCATCTTTGACATTTGTTCTCAACGTCACAAATTTCTACGCTAGTTTGCAAACATTTCCAGGGGGTACATGTGTCGTGTTTTCTTGCAGAGAATCTTGTGGCACCTTAAAGGCTTGCCAATTGTTCTGCCTGCTGTAAACCCTCCAAATGTTGCTAGACTACCAACTCCCATAATATGTGAACATTCGCCATGCTGACTGGAGCAAATGTCTGTTGGTAGTCCGACAACCTTTGCCTTGAGACATCTGGATTTCTCTCACACACACACTCACATTCCCTACAAGCAAGCTGGTATCAGAAATTCAAAGTCATTTCTGCAACATAAATTTCAAATAGATTTTCTCCCATACGTGCTAGGCTAAATTAGTTATTAGTGTGTTCATTCTGCTCTTTAAAAAAACAAAACAGTAGAGGTATATAAATGTTAACAACCCACTCTTTAGTTTGGTTAGAATTCTTAAGTGGGGAAATGCACACTCAAAATTTACTATACAGGTGAAACTCGGAAAATTAGAATATCATGGAAAAGTTCATTAGTTCCACCTTTTAAGTTGAATTACTGAAATAAATGAACTTTTCCATAATATTCTAATTTTCCGAGTTTCACCTGTATAGCTGTGTTATTTGCAGAAGCCAAAGAATTCATGTGAATGAATTCATGCCCTCCCCTCTTTGTCTCTTATGTGGCCGTGAAATCAGAAGATTCCCCTTCTGTTTTCAAATAACTGTGCTTACTCTTTATGTTGGATCCCAGCCAAACTATGGTTTGGAGTGGAGTCAACAAACTATGGTTTAGGACAACCTGAAACACAAGGACCACATGCTACTTTCATGCAGGTGGCAAGAAGGGGGGAAGTGGTGGCAGAAAGAGAGAAGAGGAGATAGCCCCCCACACACATTTAATTGTGAGTTAGACCACTATTGGCTCCAGCCCAGCCCAAAGCCAGAATGTGACGTCTGACGGATTGTCTCCAGGGCTATGCAGCCATTAGAGAAGGCGTGTAAAACTATCCATGCACTGAAACTCCTGGTCATTGGCAAGACTTACTAGGGCTGATATGAACTGCAGTTCAGAAATATCTAGGAAGTCAAAGGTTCCCCACTCCTGGTTCAGGGAAACACGCCCATTTCAACTAGGGTTCCTGTCCGGACTTTCCCCCCTAAAGAAGTGCAAGGATTTTGTGGCCCATTAACAGTGTTAGAAAAACAGAAATATAATCTAATTGCCAAATGGCAACTTAAACCTAAGCTGCGATCGCCACAATGGAATGTCTATGCATCGTTTTCCTACCCATCCCCCAGTGGAATTATTTGTTGTTGTTGTTCATTCCATTTCCATACCACTTTATGTTTATATTATATGAACAAATTTCAAAGCAGTTTACGACACATTAAAACACCAAATAAAACAATCCAGAATAAAACTAATTCAAGCTACAAGGGAAATCTTTCAGATCCTTCTCTAAGTGACATTCCGTTATCCCCAGTAACCAGCCTGGAATCCAGAGATCTCAACAAGGTTGCAATTGGACCTGCACCAATCACAAAACACGCCTGGCCCCTGGCTAATTTCAAACACTGATTGGGCTGCAATTCTCATCAGCCCCCTGGCAGCATGGTCAGGGGTGAAGCGAGTTATTGGCCAACATCATCTGGAATGCCACAGGTCTAACCCATAGATAGCACTAACCACAGTTTGGATGAAAGAACCTCCCAGTTGCCTCCTTGTGGTCGCACTGGAGGGGATTGGGGAGCACTGGAGCCCAAAGCTTGCCAAGGCTCGTTGCCACAATGTGGTTTAGCATTATGTCTGAAAGCAACCAATCTCAAAAACAGTGGCAGACCAAGAAAAGAAACGGTTATGTCAGGGAACTGCCATTGGCTCAGAGGCGAGAAATAGAAGGGCAGTTGCGTTACAGGGAGCCTCCGAAAATCTTGTGAAGCAGTTCTTCTTCCGGGGAGGAGGAAAACCCCACCTCCAGGGGGGAAGAGGTGCAAGGACCAGAGGATGCTAGTGGAAGCCTTAACACCGCTCCTGAGGAAGCTGGAGAGGAGGGAAACACGCCTTTGCCACCACCCATCCTGCGCAGTAGTCTGAGGCGCAGAGAGGGGCGGAGACAGTTGGGGGTAACGCAACTTTTATGTTGGGGGAGGTACAAAAAAAGACCACTCCTGGATTCTGCTAGCGATTGAGCCAGACATGAGCTTTGGGGCTCTTCACTGTAAATAGTTTGCACCAAAATAAAGCCTGTAAAACTCAGGTTGAAGTCCTGCCTGGTTACTCTCGAGCAACCGCAACAGCCATCTGACAGGTTAGCCGCAATAAACACTAAAGCGAGGTGGGGGGGAGATGAGCAAGAAGACTTTTATTGTCTTCTTGCAGCCGGACAAAGCCTGAGATCAGTGTGCTTCTCTGGGAAGATGGAGTTCTGCTACTGGGGGGGGAAACACTTTCCCCTAAGTTGCAATCCACCTCCCCTTAGACAACTGGAGATTCCCAAGAAGTTCTCTACACTATCTCAATACTCAGGCAGATTGATATGGGAGTAAGCGGTCCTTTTAGATATTTCAGACTCTTAATCTTTTAAAAGTCTTGTATGGCAAAACAGAAGCGCTTTTATTTGTGCCTGGAAATCAACCCAAGCTTCTTTAACAACTGGGGTGACCGAGTTGGGCCCTTATCAATCTACCAGCTGCATTCTGGAACCAACTACGGCTTCCACGTGGTCTTCAAAGGCCACCCCCAAGGACAAAGTATTGCAACTATAGTTAACTAAAGGTAACCAGAGCGAGGGCATATCATGGGCTTCCTGTTGTGGATCAACAGGGCATTTTATTTTCAAAGTGATGAGAAATCATAGGCGTTCCCGCAGACTGCCGTGGGAAACCAAAGAGAAAAATAAGATTTCCCCTTAATCTCTGCCTCTTTGCGAGCAAATCTGCTACACGGTGCACAATCTTAACTGATTAATGCCAGCATGCAGAAGGACCTCGGTCAAAAAGTAAATCCACGAGGCTGTACTGGATATGCCAGCTGCCTTCTGAAAAGGCCATGTAAGCTTTGAAAAGAGGAACAGATAAAAACGGGGAGCTTTATACAACACAGGAAATTGCTCCATTCACCCTGCCGAGCACAATTTAGCAAGCAGAACGCTCAGGGATAGAACAGCTTCATGTCCCCATCATTCCATCCAGTAACAAAAAGAGAAAGGTTGTAGGGTATAAACAAAATCCAGTCTGCAGAGCGGCTCAGAGAAATAAGCAGTCAAGCACAGTCGTACCTCAGAAGTCAAACAGGATCCGTTCTGGAAGTCCGTTCAACTTCCAAAACATTCGGAAACCAAAGCGCAACTTCTGATTGGCTGCAGGAAGCTCCTGCAGCCAATCAGAAGCTGCGGAAGCCCCGTCAGATGTTCGGCTTCCAAAAATAGTTCACAAACCGGAACACTTACATTTGGTTTGCGGTGCACGGGAGCCAAAACGTTCGAGAACTAAGCTGTTCGAAAACCAAGGTATGACTCTATATCTTGTTGTTGTTTTTAACTCCATCCAATTTGCATTTGTTCAACAGACAGAGGTTTGGAACATGCAGGTGTGTTTTGGTGGCCGGCTTTTCTCTTGGGAACAAGCTTCCGACTCAAGTATTTTAGGGTTCAGCCTTCATGAAAGCAGCCATATTCCAGGCCAAGAAAATTCCATGCAATCAATTGTTTTTGTATCTGGTGTTAGCCGCCCTGAGCCCGGTCTTGGCTGGGGAGGGCGGGGTATAAATAAAATTTATAATAATTATAATAATTATAATTATAATTGTTATTATTATAATTGTTATTAAGGAGCTTTCAAGTACATATGCATTGTTTGAAGATAGCAATCAAACCTTCTTGGAGGGATGATGCACAAATTTACAGCACCAAACAGATCCTGCTGTTATCGTATTTTAATAAGAGGGATTCCCCCTCAGAATTACAACTCTGCTCTACGCAGCAAGAGGTGAGGCTCATATTCCACTTCTACAGGAAAAATGAACTATATCCTTATAAGATCCAAGAAAACATGTTACAAAGCAATGTACGCAACTTGCAATTAATTGAAATTTAGGTTGTTCACTGTGGCACAGCATTAACTGAAAAGCTGATGAACGCCTAGAATTGTTTTTCTGTACATGGACCATTTTCCCTGAAACCTCAAATGTTTTAGTAATGTTCAAGTTCTTTCAGCTATGACACTTTTGATACTGAGATTCTACTATGGATACCCTCACTGACTAAAGGTCCACAATGACCAAGGCCTCTTCAGTGGTGGCCCCAATTTTAATGAAAGCCCTTCCCAGGGGGATCTGGTCTGCCTTGCCTTGCCACTATATGCTTTCAAGTGCCTGGTGAAAACACAGCTTTTTCTAAAGTCTCTTGGGACTGGTTGAGACTGTTTCTGGATGTGAAAAGGGGTTTTTGGTTCATCTTGCTAAGTATATTTAGTTTTTCTACTGTTTTTGTTTCTGTACTGCTTTTATTCTACTTTGTGTAACTAATGATCTGTTTTGTTTAGTTTAAAATTCGTCTGTAAGCCACCCTGAATTCGTCTTTAGAGATACAGAATGAATGTGACAAAACTGTATTAATCCTGTTCCACACTTGATAACAATTATGCAATGAGTCTTTATATGCAAAATGAATGAATCAGTACCCATTTTGCCAGCACTAAGAGAGCTGGTAGAGTGCTTTTATTTTATTTTTTAAAAACCCACATTAGTCTGCTTCAGTTTCAGGTAAAAGATGAGACCCTTACCTGTATCAACTCAACACCCACATTTAAACTGTTTTAATTCTGTGAACTTGCCCAAGATTTTTGTAGTCTGTACCTCAGATTAATGCAGTGATGGTCAACCTTTCCTGAAAGCACTGGGCAAGCAGTCTCACTATCAACAACATGCAGCATGTTCTATAAATACATGAATTGGGCCTGAACTCACTTGTGGGTGGAGAAGAGGCAAGCAAACAGTGAAATTATTGTAATAGCAAATCAGTTACATCAGACTATTTTCCCCCAAACCAACAGGGCCAGAAGAGTCACAAGCCTATGAAAGACTTGGCAGGGATTGAAATAATACCATAGAAACAGGAGGCAAATAAATCACACGCTTACACCCAAGCATGGGATTTGGGAGGTGGGGGGTGGGAGAGATCTTATGGCCAACGTGAGACTCCTGATTAAAGTAGTAATTGTTCATTTGTCTCTCACTAAGAAACAACGCACAAAGGCCTTTCCTTACACTGTTTTTTTTCTAGCTGCACAATGATGATCATTCTAAATAAATCTTGCAATAAATAGTATGCAACTCTGCATGGAAAATAATTTACTGTGTACACTATTATGGTATTAGTGTATTTTAGATACAGTACTGACAGAGCCCATACTTCAAGCTCTCCATATTGGATGAAAACTATGGGTCTGAATATATGGTGAGTTTGGGGTCAACAGGTTGCCTTTACAAGTAGTAGTAGTAGTAGTAGTAATAATAATAATTTCCCCAGCCACTCTGAGCGGCTCCCAACAGAATATTAAAAACACGCTAAAACATCAAACATTAAAAATTTCCCTGATGTTTTCTAAAAGTCAGGTATCTTCTAAAAGTCAGATAATTGTTTATTTCCTTGACATCTGATGGTGCCATGCTGAGAAGGTAAAAAGCACTCTTTCTCTCTCCCTGCAAGTTTCAGCATCTCATTGATTCTCCATAAAGTGAGAGGGGAAGCTGTGACTCACCCCTGGCCAAGTGTTGGACTCCCGACTCCCACCAACCATGTTGGCTTGGGCTGATGGGGGTGAGAGAGCAACAACATCTGCAGAGCCACAGCCTCTCCACCCCTTGGTTACAGGGCTGTAGAGTGTGAAGAGCAAACATGCATCCTTAGGAACCAAGGCCCAAACCAGGACTCTGGTAACTTGCTGTAGTTTTTAGGAAACAGAGCCCAACATCTGTGCAGTATTTTTAGTAATGAAATTGTGCTAGAGTACACCCTCCAGATGTTTTTAAGTTCTCAAGGGAGATGCCATAGCTCATTGGGAGAACATATGGCTCAGAAGGTTCTAGTTCCATCTCTGCAGAAGCCACCTCAAACCCAGTGGAATATACTCGGAGTCGTGTATGGATTTCATGCTCTTTACTCAGCTCAGAGTAGTGAGGAATGGAAGTTTCCCTGAAATGCCTGCTTTATATACATTATTTACACAATGGGCTCCACGTGATTGGCTAATTCTGGGATTCTCCAGTAGGCCAATCAGGTTGCGGATTCACTTCTACCTGGAGTTGGATTGGGTGGCTCCTGCGGACCAATCAGACGCTGCATTCTGGATCCTATTTTTCTAGGACCAATCAGACTGCTGCATTCTGGATCCTATTCAACTCAGTACATAACACCCAGGTTTTAAATCTTGGTTAAGTACGAATGCTGGTTAAGCACGGCAGGAGACATTTGAACCAAAGGAGGGGAACAGCATGAATTTTTTGAAACTGCTGTATGAACTATTGTTATTATTATTCTGTTGTTGTTGTTGTTGTTGTTGTACTTTGTTTTAGGGCAGCATCTAATCATTTTCTTTCACTAGTTACTGTTTTTAAGCAAATTCCTTAAAAATACTGCAAAAAGGAGTAGAATTGCTGGCTTTGTGCTTGACACGAGCTAACAGGTTTCTCTTGAGCTTTATCCAGGAAAAAAATGTTCCTAAAAAGTTGGTAATGTACTTCAGCAACAAGCTCACTGCTAAAATTATATGTCTGTATGCATCCTTAGGATTATATGTCTGTATGCACCCACTTGCCCTGTCTGCTGCCCCAAAATCCCTGTGCCTTGACTGATGAAACCTGCCAGTGCTGGAGAGGCATACAGCCATTCCCAGTACCTTTGACTAGTTATGCTTTCATCTGCACAGGTACATGGCAAAGCCTCTTGTAGTATATCCAGAAGCTGCTGCCTTTATGCAGCAGGTGAAGTCTAGTCCCAGTGCCAAAACAAGGGAACAAGTTGTCCCTTTGCCGGATTCTACATGCCACTGTCCCATGGCACATCTTAGTCTTGGAATGGGAAATAAGACTGCTGTTTCACGGCCTTCTCACCATCAGGTAAAACCCAGTCAAAACCAACCTCAACCTGAGTGCATTTGAAGTACAGATCGGCCACAGGGACAAAGCATTCTTTTCCCCTCCCACACAAATTACAGGGCTAAGTCTCCAGCAATTTGTATTTAACATAGAATTATTTAATGCCCTTTCCTCCCAGTCTTCATCTCCCTTTTGACTTAACTGCCTCCAGACTATTTGCTGAACATTTATCCAAGACCTGTAGATTAACATTAATCTGGGAGATAGAAGACAGCAATTGCAGTGTGTCCTCTTATTCCCGTCGCTGCACTGCTTAATATTTATCCGGCCAGAATTTAGAAGCATGAAAATGGGTTTGAAGAATCCAGCAGCAAGCTGGAAAATTAAGATCTACGTTTTAACTTTGGGGTTGTGGTACGAGTCTCTCTCTTCTTCTGTGTTTACGTTGCTTTTGATTTTACGGTTCGGGGTCTGACTTTGCGTTTGAATTGCTGAGACATATTTATTGTGAGTTGACCAGATTTGGTTATGGGGCAGCATACAAGTGCCATTAATAAGTGAAGATGCTCAAACTGTCCCAGTTCTGGAACAATTCAGACTAAGTAAACATTAGAAGCCTTTTGTCTCATCAAGAGCTACCCAAGTAGCATACTTCAGTGCATGTCTAAAAGGTTGATCGCAGGACCGATCCGACCCAGGTAAGATAAAAGGTAAAGGGACCCCTGACCATTAGGTCCAGTCGTGGCTGACTCTGGGGTTGTGGCGCTCATCTCGCTTTACTGGCCGAGGGAGCCGGCGTGCAGCTTCCAGGTCATGTGGCCAGCATGACTAAGCCACTTCTGGCGAACCAGAGCAGCACACGGAAACACCGTTTCCCTTCCCGCCGGAGTGGTACCTATTTATCTACTTGCACTTTGACGTGCTTTCAAACTGCTAGGTTGACAGGAGCAGGGACCGAGCAATGGGAGCTCACCCCGTCACGGGGATTCGAACTGCCGCAGACCTGATCGGCAAGTCCTAGGCTCTGTGGTTTAACCCACAGCGCCACCCGCGTCCCAGTGCATGTCTATCTACACTTTGATTCAGGGGTCAGCAATCTAAGGCCCACAGGCAGGAAGTGGCCCGCAGAGGTTGTTTGACCAGCCCACGAGCCGCCCCCAAACCTAGTTGCCCGCCTGTGCACTGCGCTAAACCGGTGCAGCGTGGTAACTCGCTTCCACGGTGCTGGAAATCGTGTCTGCACACATGTTGAAAATCGCAGGCGCACGCGCAAAATCTGGCCCACAGAGGGATCTCCGCAGGACCGATCCGACCCAGGTAAGATAAACCTTGCCAACCCCTGCTTTAATTCAAACCAAGCCGTCATGCTCTAACAGCTTATATTCACAAAATTATTCTGGACGGTCATTATAGACACAAGCTGATTATGAGTCTGACTTTCCAAATATATTGTAAGATCCATCCAAAGCCATCACTAAGGACAAAGTCTACCCATAAGGATTCCCTGTTTGTTTTCCATGGGACTCCAGGTTATTTGAAACAGTTATCAACATTATTTAAGCCCAGCTGCTGCCTTTTGTTTGTTACTGCCCTTCTAAAAAGCACCTTCCAGTCCTTCGAGGTGTGCTCAAACATTGAAAGGGCTAATGTGATCAACCAGTAGATAAAACACATTTAGGTCAATAGTGTGTACTGTGACAGGAATTTTGAGGTCTTAGATATATGGTAATGTTCATAACCGCACGTACATAAATCAGCACAGGAAGACCGACCTGAAGCCATTTTGATTCCTAAACTGAGTAAATGTTTTCTCTGCAAGGTCAAAGTGGGAAAGCCTCCTCATTGTCTTTTCCTTCACAAATCCTGTCTTAAGGGTATGTCTGTGTTTGAATAGGGTGTGAGCCTGTGACCTGGCCCAGGAACTAAGTATTTATCACTACAAAAGAATGGCCAGACTCCCCAGGCAATCCAATCAAGTAACCTGCCAGACAGGAGATAAACAAGGACAGGAGAAAAACAATTTTCAAATTTCTGTTTTAGACCGCCTTTTCTGTGATGTAGGTATGATGTATCTGAGGGGTGGTCTTAGGTTACACCCCTTCTGTGATGTATGTATGATGTTTCTGGGGGTGGTCTTGATCTACAGGGTGGCAATTTCAAAAGTCTTTATTAGGCCTTGCGCGCCATTTTTCTGGGTCCCTCCTCCTCTCCTGCGGGTGAGGGGAGCACCCTGTTGCAACAGATCAATAAAGATCAAGCTTACTAGCTGCTTTGCTTCTCAATATTCTCTGGTTGACCTCTGTTATTCTCTTCTACCAATAGGGAACCTATGTAAGGACTCTATATGGGCTTTTGGATACCCCATAAGGGAAAAGGGCAATTTTTTATTTACAACAGAACAAATGAGTACAGCATCCACCAACACAGTGGGAAAGATAGGAGAGCTACATAATTTTATTAATCAGCCTTAAATCCTTTGAACGACAATGCTTTTTTCTTTTTATACAGTATATATAATGGTTACAATTAAAACACAGCTCTGTAGATCTAACTCTGCACTTTCTAATCTCAAGAACTGCAACGTGCCAAACGGCTGTGCTTTTATTTCCTTAAGTTTAGAACCGTTTCATATACCAGCCTTATGAGAATTAATGTCAAGGTGTTCTTGAACCTTAACGATGCCGTATAACGCCAACTTTCCCTTAAACACCAAGAGGCCTAAAAAAATACTGACCGTTGTCTCTCAAGACAGACAGATGACAACAAACGTTTTTTAAAACCCTCATAGGCAGACCACAGAAGCCGTCATCTCAGCTATCTGCCAATCTCCCATTCCCACCACCCTTCTGAGTAATACCCCTCCCCACCTTCTCACTATATAGAAGGATCTGGCAACTTCTGTTTCAGTGTATCTGAAGAAGTGTGCATGCACATGAAAGCTCATACCAAGAACTAACTTAGTTGGTCTTTAAGGTGCTACTGGAAGGAATTTTTTTATTTTGACTATGGCAGACCAACACGGCTACCTATCTGTACACAGAAGCCGTGTTATTGCACATCTAATTGGGTCAACTTGACATCAATGCCTTAGTTAGTAGCTCTGCTTTCTCATGGCTAACACAAGGACGTTAGTGGACTGTTTGCAATTTCCCCCAGATGGTTTCCAGCCTCAACTCACACTCCTCGATTGGCAGGCAAATTGTTTGATTAGAACAGGATGCTATGGGGTGTGCAGTGTTTTCTGGCCACAGTATGACAAAATGATTTATTCATTTCCCATTTCAACTAAATTAGTTCCTCAATGCATCCATTGCCAAAGCTTCCAACATTTCTCCAACGAAAACAAGGGTGTCCCATAATAATAATACTTTTGGTATTTATGCCCCACTCATCTGACTGGGTTGCCCCAGGCACTTGCAACATATATAAAACCATAATAAAACTTTAAACATTAAAAAAACTTCCCTATACAGGGCTACCTTCAGATGCCTTCTGAAGGTTGTATAGTTACTTATCTCCTTGGCTCGGGGGTCGCATAACTCCATACCCTCCAACATTTCTCCGATGAAAATAGGGATGTCCCAGAAGCAGCTTAGTCATGCTGGCCACATGACCTGGAAGCTGTACACCGGCTCCCTCAGCCAGTAAAGCAAGAGGAGCTCCACAACCCCAGAGTCATCCGCGACTGGACCTAACTGGACCTTTACCTTTAAGGAAAAGCGGGACATTCTGGGATCAAATCAGAAACCAGGATGGCTTCTGTAAATCCGGGACTATCCCTGGAGAATAGGCGCACTTGGAAAGTCTGCATTGCTGGTAAACTAAAAGTGAAACAGAAAGAGTGCCACTGTAAATATATAGGCCTCTGTCCAGTTTGCTACCCATGAAGGGACCTGGTGATCTTGGGGCTAGGCCAGTTTTCAGCTTCTGCTGCTTAGCTGTGAAAATGGGAACGCTGATAGAAGATTGAAACATGACTATGCTATTCCCCAAGGCCTCAAGCGGTGAGCCACAAACACAGAATATAGATACAGTTAAGAACTCGGGTTAAGAACTTAATTCATTCTAGAGGTCCGTTCTAGAGAAACTGTTCTTAACCTGAAGCACCACTTTAGCTAATGGGGCCTCCTGCTGCCGCTGCGCCGCTGCTGCACGATTTCGGTTCTCATCTTGAAGCAAAGTTCTTAACCCGAGGTACAATTTCTGGGTTAGTGGAGTCTGTAACCTGAAGCGTATGTAACCTGAAGTGTCTGTAACCCAAGGTACCACTGTATATGCACCCAGAAAGTAGAAAATACAAAATTCCTCCAACTATCTCCTCGAGCTCCAAGTGCCTAGCTCAATTGTGTTCAATACTGAATCACCCGTAATCACCACAAAAGCCCATGATTTGAATGATGGGTCCAGGACAAAGTCTACGGCGGCCCAGAATTTCTTTGACTTTGTGGGTGACAGCAGTTATCAGCAATGTCACACTGAACTGAACAGGATTGGTGGCACACTTTTCCTCAGATGAGAAAAGAATCATTATCCATTGCGTGGGGCAGGGAACAGGGGCTGCTTGAAACTTATTCAAAACCTAATCACATATTAATAATGGCTCAAGAAGCGAGTGTGCAGGCATCAACCAACTAGCAGCTTTAGTGGACTTCGGCTGCTGCAATGGGGATTTTCCCCCCCTCCCCGCCCTTCTTCTCCAGACACAAAAGTTGTTGAGCCTTTTCGGCATACAGTGGTACCTTGGGTTACATACGCTTCAGGTTACATACGCTTCAGGTTACAAACTCCGCTAACCCAGAAATAGTGCTTTAGGTTAAGAACTTTGCTTCAGGATGAGAACAGAAATCGTGCTCTGGTGGCACGGCAGCAGGAGGCCCTCATTAGCTAAAGTGGTGCTTCAGGTTAAGAACAGTTTCAGGTTAAGTACAGACCTCCGGAACGAATTAAGTACTTAACCCGAGGTACTACTGTATACCCCCTGAGTTCGGCTTGCAGGGGAATGGGGACTATGAGAAGCAGTTGGGGCAAGGAGAGAGGAGGTCGTTGTCTGGCAAACTGAAAACTTTGAGATGACAGATTGATTGCTCCATCCTCTCTCAGTGCCTCCTGTAAGCTAGCTAAAAGAAAGAAGGCCTCAACCTCTGCATCTTGGCCGCAGCTTAATTTTAGAAGGGCCTATGATCCCACTGATTGTCACCTTTAGAGAACTGTATTCTGTAGTTAACATCTTCTGTAACTGTTACACTACAGGTCATTACTTTTAGATGAGATGGTATCAAGTGTCTTTAACAGATGCTTACATGGCAGAGATTGCAATCTCCGCATTATCAAGGTGAGTGCTCATTATTTCAGGTTCATCTTTCCTTCTCATTAACATTGGGAGGAAAAACAAACCGGGGGCACAGACAAGGTTCATACTGATGCTAACTGAACAGGTAAATCAAGTAACGTTAAGATATGCCAAGCATTAAATGAATACTAAAAGAATGAGTGTGAAACAATCATTTTCTGCGGCGGACAAGACAGCTGTTCCAAAAAGCTCCACAATAAGAACATTAAATATTGATGGAACACTCAGGTTGGGCTTTTATCATGAAATACATTTGTGCACACTGACTGTTCTCAGATACACAGCATATAATCTTAGCGGTTACCACTCATGTAAAAAAATACGTTCATCTGCTACTTTTCTGCTTGCATCATTTTATGTTTTCATTTTTTAAAAAAAATAATGTTGTATCTTTGGATGTTTTTGTTAATCCATATTTCTGAAGATTTCGTTTTTGAAATTTCGTTGTTAAGTGCTGAAAGCCACCTAGAAAGTTTTAGCTATGTGGCAATATACAGAAATATATTTCATATATTAAAGAAAAATACACCAGAGAAAAATAGTTATTAGTTCTCTCCCAATAACTTGTACAGTGGTACCTCAGGTTAAGTACTTAATTCGTTCCGGAGGTTCGTACTTAACCTGAAACTGTTCTTAACCTGAAGCTCCACTTTAGCTAATGGGGCCGCCTGCTGCTGTCGCGCCGCCGGAACACAATTTCTCTTCTCATCCTGAAGCAAATTTCTTAACCTGAGGTACTATTTCTGGGTTAGCAGAGTCTGTAATCTGAAGCATATGTAACCTGAAGTGTATGTAACCCGAGGTACCACTGTACACTAGTTACATGTAGGGAGAACCTAAAAGCATTTTAAGGTGTGGGAAAGTTCTCGAACAAGGAAGACAACTTTACCAGAATGTGTGGTGGGCAGAGGTATATTGTCCTCTAAAGCAGTGGTGGGGGACCTGTGTGATCCATCAGCTCTAAACTGCATCGCCAACAGGGATGACGGAAATCATAATATGACAACCTCCGGAGGCCACAAGGATTCCCCACCTTTGCTTTAAGGTAACATCCTTTTAGACTTTGTAGAGTAACCTGGCGACACACATGCTCCATAATTATTATGCCCTTACTGTTAGCTAGCACTACAGCAGAACCTAACTCATATTATTGTCAGGAGTTCAGCTGGCTGTGGTGGCAATATAAATTTACAGTCTGCAGAACACTGCCTGAAGAACAAAGGCAGCATCGTCCCCGTCCCCCCCGGGAGGACTAAAGCTTGGCCATCCTTGGTGGAAAAGAATATATTGTTCCAAATCGGTGGCTTGTCAGACTGCGATGAACTTGACACTTCCCATAGCAGACCTGCTTTTGGATCAGTGAGCCTGAAGCCTAAACCTGGCAAAGGAGGTGAAAACCTTCCTACACCACCATCAACTGCCCCATGTCGAAAAAGGTAAGAACTTGGTTTTCTATCTACAGATATGGGGCAGATAGGAAATGGATGTGTCTAGGGGAGGAGTGGGCAATCTCAGGCTGAGGGTGGGGAACAAATGCAGCCCTCAGATTCTCCCCAGGTCACAGCCTTCACAGGTCCTGTTCCACACACCCCTTGAGTGTTTTTGCCTGGCTGGAATATATCATTGAACTGTGATAATACCTATTGCTTGCTTGGATGCAGGATGGAAAGAAAAAGTGTGTCTGCTTGAGAGTGTGAGAAAGTGTTTGTGTGTGTGTGTGTGTGTGTGTGTGTGAGAGAGAGAGAGAGAGAGAGAGAGAGAGAGAGAGAGAGAGAGAATATATCAAGATAAGGAAACACTGACTTGACTTAACAAAATGTTCAAGCTAAAATTGAATTTTCCATACTGTCTTGAGGAGAGAAAAGAAAGGGCAGGCAGTACAAACGGCACAGCAATAATATAAAACATCTTCCCTTGTGGACAAAAGCGGACAGAACCAATTCACCTTTAATCTAATATACAATATGCCAAAATTAGTATGGAATGACAAGACGGATGCCTCAACGATTCAACATTTATCTGAATGCTTGTTTGCTTCAAGAGAGACTTTATTGCTAGATTACTTGGACAAATGGGTTTTAAGAGACTAATTTATCTGCCTCAAACACATTCTCAGCTGTATTAAAACAGAGCTCAATTTAATCCAGCTTTGATGCTTGATCAATGCAATGCAGTTGCCTCATCAGAGTCATTCAACAGCACTAAACTAAGTTTATAAACCTCTGTTCCCCTAGACATTAAACTATGCTAAAGATTAGTTGCCCAGCGTTGACCGACAGAGATAAGCTTCCAAGAATATAAGCAAATCATGGTTTAGAGTTGCTTGTCTGCTAAGCAGATTTTTTTTTTTTAAGCAATCTCATTTCCACAAAACTGCCTCTAGAAGTGGAGTGACCACGATTTGGTGGTTTAGACATTGTGACAAGTCATAGTTATGTTTCCTTAACCATACTTTGGGCCTAATATCTTACAGACTTTGGAGTCAGTAAGAAATGGCCGGATGCAAACACAAAAATCCACCTACAGTTGTGGCACTATGGCCAGGAAATCATTCCTAATCAACAAAAGCAGACTTCAATGGGTACATTAATATGCTTCATGTATACATACTGGAAAACTCCTCAGTTTACTTCCATGTACAATACGGGGAGCGAAAATGCCCTCCAGCACTCACAGGTAAACACACAAATAGTTCCAACAAGTTACTGTCACCAACTACTTCTGAATCGTGGTTTGTGGTTGTTATTTTTTAATTTTGTATTTATGATTTTCAGTTATATGCATTTCAATAGTTTCAGGATCATTCTAACATTTCAAAACTCAACTTCTTTCCTCCTCTTCTTCCTGTGGTTCCTTAAATTAATTTTTTACATTTCCTGCAGATTCTAAATTAACTAAACTTATTCGTCTACTTTAAATGTATGCTCTTATGAAACGGCAGGTTACTGCAAACAATCCCGTCAATGTCCTTATCTGTTTACGGTTTGTTTGCAAAAAATAAGCCATTTCCATTCTTCTATTTAAAAAGTTTGTTATCTCGTTTTCTGGTAAGTTTCGCCATTTCTGCATGTTCCCTAAGTTTTTGTGTCCATTCTTCTTTCATTGGAACTTCTTCTAGTCGTGGTTTGTTTTGCTGAGTTTATGGCTTACTGTGCCATGTAAACGTGGCCAAGCATTGGTTTGTGTCAGCTAACGTTGGCTTGCTGTGCCCTCACCTGCTGTGTGAATATACGGAAGCACTGTGCATTGCCGCAATGACCAGCAAGGCATTCTCTTATCAGCTAGATGCAGAAAAAGGGTGGGGAACACGAACCTTATCTGTGAAGACCTTTTACTGCTCTTTGCAAGATCCTTGGGCAGCAGGGTGGTGGGAACTGGCCCAGAATTCCCCCATTCTCCTATTCACAGGTGCCCCCAGCCCATGAAAGCTCATACAGTGGTACCTCAGGTTACATACGCTTCAGGTTACAGACTCCGCTAACCCAGAAATAGTACCTCGGGTTAAGAACTTTGCTTCAGGATGAGAACAGAAATTGTGCTCCGGTGGCGCGGAGGCAGCGGGAGGCCCCATTAGCTAAAGTGGTGCTTCAGGTTAAGAACAGTTTCAGGTTAAGAACGGACCTCTGGAACGAATTAAGTACTTAACCCGAGGTACCACTGTATACCCTTTCTGCTAACGCTTTCTTCCTGCTGCTCAACTGCATCTGTTACAATTGCTGACATGGTTTACTAACAGCAAAAGCGATGCTTTCAATATATAGGCATTGCTAGATATGGGTAAATGGCACTTGCGTCCCATAACTAAATAAAAAAATCTGCTGCAAAGCTGATGCACAGCCAGGCTAGAGAGGGCCAGCTTAGAAGTGGATGGAGAAAGAGATCTGTTGCCTACAAGAACGAGGAAGGGGAAGAGATGTTTCCAAAATGAACCAATGATCAACTCTAAACCGTGTGAGTGGTTTCATTTGAGTCCTTCTCCCCTTGTCTCTCTGACCCAGGCAGGCAGCTGGGGGGCAGCCTGAAGCAATTAAACAAACTTAAAATTGAGTCAGGATGCCAAGTTTAGGCATAACGAAACACAGCACAGGCAGTGATTAATACAAGTCATCTTCAAATTATGTTCTCAAATTTGCTGGCCCCAAACAACCTTTGTTTGTGTGACCATCACGAGCACACATTGAATTTGACAATTTGTAGAGTTTTGCATTCAATGCAATTGTAAAAGAGTCAACAGTTATCCTGCTAAGCTGAATGGATGCTGTTCTGTCTGAACACAGACCACCACCCCCTTCATTCAGAGAATAGGATGAAGGTGCTTGGCGCATTAGTTTAGCTTTGCAGGCCTGGGCTTAGGGAATAAGTGAGACAGATGAATCCAAGTAGAAAGAAAATCCATTTAGGGAGAACATTCTACCTCAAGGGTGTTCCACATCTTTTCAATAACCTTCACTTGCTCTTTCCCCAAAATGATGGGATTCTGGGATTCTAACTCAAAAACATATTGGGAAATGGTATTTCTAAGAATTTTTTCTCCACTCATCATGTTTTGCGCCCAGGAGGTGTAAATATAGAGGGAGCATTTTGCTCTCTTTTCCGTTTTGTTTATGTTTGAAAGCTCCAGACTGTTCTTCTAGGCCATCTTAAAAATACTGTAGAAAACAGACTTGGAAAATATCAGCAAAATAAATAGAAGCAGTCAAAACAATAAGTCTGTCTCCCCAATCCCCGCCCAAGAATGTTCCCATGTCTAATATCCGAGGAGATCTGCTAGATACGGAACACAGTAGTTCTATATTTAAAATGTTTGTATCTCATCCTTCATCCAAAAGTCTCAGGACAGGGAACAGCAATGTCCATTAAAAAGCATCCTCACAGAATAAAATTCACAGGTGAAAATAAATATATAGTCTATCAAAACCTATCGCACCCAAACGCTACCATCAATCTTCAAAGCACAGAAAGCCACATTTTAAGGTCACATCTACATGACGCTAACTATAGACACCAGCCAAATTTCAAGGGGTAGGTAGGGCATTCCAAAGCTGGGTTGTCACAACAGAGAGGGCCTGCTTATGCCCCAATGACAGATCTTAACTCCCAGGCACGATTATACAGTGAGATGTGATCCTTCAAGTAAGGAGATCCCAACTCATACATTTATGTCATTGTTAGGCCATCAATTATGTCACAGACCAAACAGATACAGACCTCATTTGCAGATATCCATGTCAATCAAAGTATCTGCCTAGTAAATAAACTCGACTTATCTGAATAGCAGTGTTAAATTAAGCCACAGCACAAGAAACAGCAAGTTGAACCTATTGGGAATAGGTGTTCAATACCAATCCATCCAATAAAAATAATGAACACTAAAATCTACAAATCCAGCAGAGTAGAATCAAGTAACTACAGTGGTACCTCGGGTTACAGACGCTTCAGGTTACAGACGCTTCAGGTTACAGACTCCGCTAACCCAGAAATAGTACCTCGGGTTAAGAACTTTGCTTCAGGATGAGAACAGAAACCGTGTGGCGGCGGGAGGCCCCATTAGCTAAAGTGGTACCTCAGGTTAAGAACAGTTTCAGGTTAAGAACAGAGCTCCAGAACAAATTAAGTTCTTAACCCGAGGTACCACTATATCTTAAAAGATACAGCCTGAACAATTATATTACTACACATTTGTATGTCTAACTTGCCTTACAGTTTAATCCAATGGTTCTGAGGCACAAAATTATGAGCATGCAGTTAGATGCACTGTAAAAACCGATCCATGCATTTCTGTGTACAAGAAGTGTGGAAATTTTTATTGTAATATTAAAGAGTGGAACCTACTTTAAAACGAGGAAGGTGCATAAGAGACAGCAGCAACTGCCTTGGAAGTACACTTAGTCCTAGAAAGGCATTCCAACCAGATCTGAAGCAGCTAGACAGGTTTCGTATTGTTGCTTCTGTAGGATTAATTTCCTTTAAGTAGCAGGAGGTGATAATGGTCAAAAGCCAGAGGTCCGCACGGTACTCAGACGCCTGAACGGCAGAGAAACTCATCACATCAAGCAAGACGTCCTTTCTCATACTGCTTGATAACATTCCAATGCCCTTCTAATACAGAGACAGATTCCTATACCAAGATTTTCCAGAAGTAAAGCCTAAAGTGTACTGAAACAGCAGCTTCAATAGCTATCTCTACAGTAAAGGACAAAAGAAACCTAGAAAAGAAACCCTATTGGGGTTTTATGCTTAATAATAATAATAATAATAATAATAATAATAATATTTACACCCTGCCCATCTGGCTGGGTTTCCCCAGCCACTCTGAGCAGCTCCCAACAGAGGACGAAAAACAGAATAAAACATCAAACATTAAAAACTTCCCTAAACAGGACTGCCTTCAGATGTCTTCTAAAAGTCGGACAGTTGTTTATTTCCTTGACATCTGATGGGAGGGCGTTCCACAGGGCGGGCACCACCACCGAGAAAGCCCTCTGCCTGGTTCCCTGTAACCTCACTTCTTGCAGGGAGGGAACTGCCAGAAGGCCCTTGGAGGTGGACCTCAGTGTCCGGGCTGAATGATGGGGGTGAAGACGCTCCTTCAGGTATACTGGGACGAGGTCATTTAAGGCTTTAAAGGTCAGCACCAACACTTCAAATTGTGCTTGGAAATGTACTGGGAGCCAATGTAGGCCTTTCAGGACTGGTGTTATATGGTCTCAGCGGCCGCTCCCAGTCACGAGTCTAGCTGCCACATGGGACAGTTGCATATTCCTGCCTTGAAGGGACTACATGATCATCAGGGTCCCTTCCAACTCTACAACTCTAGGATTCTATTATTAAGACCTTAGAAAGGATGTTTCAAAAGGGCTGAGATGCATCATTGGATGCCACCTTTCCAGAAGGCCCTTGGAGCTGGACCTCAGTGTCCGGGCTGAACGATGGGGGTGGAGACGCTATTGGTTATCCCAGGATAATCCTCAACACAGTGGTACCTCGGGTTACAGATGCTTCAGGTTACAGACACTTCAGGTTACAGACTCCACTAACCCAGAAATAGTACTTTGCTTCAGGATGAGAACAGAAATCGTGCGGCGGCAGCAGGAGGCCCCATTAGCAAAAGTGGTACCTCAGGTTAAGAACAGTTTCAGGTTAAGAACGGACCTCCGGAACGAATTAAGTTCTTAACCCGAGGTACCACTGTATACGTCAGCGCAAGGGTAACAGGACTCTTATCATATTTAGAAAAATACAGTGGTACCTCGGGTTAAGTACTTAATTCGTTCCGGAGGTCTGTTCTTAACCTGAAACTGTTCTTAACCTGAAGCACCACTTTAGCTAATGGGGCCTCCTGCTGCTGCCGCACGATTTCTGTTCTCATCCTGAAGCAAAGTTCTTAACCTGAAGCACTATTTCTGGGTTAGCAGAGTCTGTAACCTGAAGCGTATGTAACCTGAAGCGTATGTAACCCGAGGTACCACTGTAATAGGCCCACTACCTAATGTTTTTGTAGATCAGCCCTTCTATGGGCGCATACACACAAATCCAATCACTAACTGATGTCAATTCTCTTCACACCCTGAAAACTGTGGCTTCATAACCAGGTGGGTTATGAAGATGCATTGAAGTCAGCGCAGGTTCCTCCCAGGGAAGTGATCAACCCTCCCTCCCTTGGGAGTTCACACTTGAAAACGGGGCTTTGCATGGAAATTTTGCATCAAGGAAAAATACAATACAATACTTTATAACGTAGCAAGACCCGTTCTGCAGACAGGCTACCAATTCTTGACAAGTTCTCTCTGTCCACAGTTACACACCTCTAGAGCAAGCGAGACACAAGATACCAGGCAAGAGGTGGAAAAGAAGAAATAGCTAGCAGTGCCCAACAACAGAAGTACTATACTCCCTAACACTAACAAAAAATAAAAGCACAGTTCAGTATGTTTGGTATTTCTGTTGGCAGCCTCTTTCCCCCAATGCTGCAAACTGCAGTTATTTAAAAATACACCTCAGGCAAAAAATCCTCATCAACATCATCATATGATCTCCACAAGGAAGTCACGTTATTAAGTGTTAATATTTAAAAGTTAAGTTTGCTCTGAATATTTTTGGCATCTGCATTGCAACAAGGTTGAGCTTAGAGTCAGCCAGCTTTTTGAAAGATGCACGTCTTTTAATATGCATTATATACGCAGGCGCACTTTTTATTTTTCATTTTGTAAAGTTACAATAAGGAAAAATAAATGATCAAAGGCAAAGGCAATCCAATAAGGAGAGAAATTATAAAGACACAGTCATACAGCCATAAGTGGGGAGGGAGAGAGGGAACAGCCTCCATCTTGGTCTGCTGGCTGCATGCATTAAGCAAACTGTTCCATATATGAAGTACAAATGTCTGTCTAGTCTGTTACTGCCTGGGAAAGGCTCATTTTTGATACACTGCAACAACGGATAGGTTTTCCATCCATTGAACCACTGGGTTAAAAAGAAGCACATATTGCAGAATCAAGCCTAGTATCTCAAGAGAGTGTTTTTTTGCCATTTTAGGAAAGCAGCTACATTGCAAATACAGTGGTCCCTCGGGTTAAGTACTTAATTCGTTCCGGAGGTCCGTACTTAACCTGAAACTGTTCTTAACCTGAAGCACCACTTTAGCTAATGGGGCCTCCCGCTGCTGCTGCGCCGCCAGAGCACAATTTCTGTTCTCATCCTGAAGCAAAGTTCTTAACCTGAAGCACTATTTTTGGGTCTGAAACCTGAAGCGTATGTAACCTGAGGTACCACTGTACAATCATCTGCCATCAGCTTTGTTATGCTCAAACGTAAAACGTGCAGCACAATTCTCCTGTGCAATGTATGGTACTACAACACATCAAACCAAATGGCATTGGCTCGAGTCAGCGGTAGCCAACTAAGGGCTGGACTACAAGTCCCATCATCCCTGGCCATCAATTGTGCTAGTTGAGGCCAATGAGCAAAAATGTATTGTGGTCCACAGGTTCCCCATCGCTGGCTTAAGATATCTTGGACCACAGACGCCAGATTTCCATACATTTTAAATCCAAAGGTGGATGGATGGGTGGTGGGGAGAACATTTGATCCAGCTTTTTGGGAAATGGAAGTTTGAGGTAAGTGTGTATAAGCAACACGGACTTGTCAATTAAAAAAACCCCAAAACACAGCTTAACAACATTCAGTGCATTCACTATCATTAAATAGCATTAAGCCCATAAATCAGTAATGTTTGATACACATAAAGTAGTAGCAATAATTAAAAGGTAGCTATGCATATCTTTTTAGCCAATCATAAACACACTACAGCCACCAGAGTTATCAAGCTTCTTGGGCCACATGGAACTCCCAGGATCTCTGCACATTTTTAGGTGCTGAACCTTGAACCAAAGCATCAGACGAACCTTTCAGAATCTGCACATGGATGCCCCCATTATTTAGTCAGGCCTGGATTTCACATGCAGCAGACTGCCACAACAGGGTTCTGAGACAGTACAGTGGTACCTCGGGTTAAGAACTTAATTCGTTCTGGAGGTCTGTTCTTAACCTGAAACTGTTCTTAACCTGAAGCACCACTTTAGCTAATAATAATAATAATAATAATAATAATTTATTTATACCCCGCCCATCTGGCTGGGTTTCCCCAGCCACTCTGGGCGGCTTCCAAAAGAATATTAAAATACTATGATACATCAAACATTAAAAGCTTCCCTAAACAGGGCTGCCTTCAGATGTCTTCTAAAAGTCTGGTAGTTGTTGTTCTCTTTGACATCTGGTTTTATAAAACAATTATAAAATATAAAAAACTATTAACAAACTAAGCAATAAGCAAAACAGCAATTAAAAAATAAGCTAAATATCACAATTACAGCAAAAATGCGCTTAATGGGGCCTCCCGCTGCCGCTGCGCCGCCTCTGCACCATTTCTGTTCTCATCCTGAAGCAAAGTTCTTAACCCAAGGTAATATTTCTGGGTTAGCGGAGTCTGTAACCTGAAGCGTATGTGACCCGAGGTACCACTGTATGATGCCACTTCAATTTGCAGATGTGAGCTCACAGTTTTGAATGCCCCCTTAACATAAAAGACTCCAGAGCAAGCAGAAAACTAGGAGACCAGAGAAGGGCTGGGGCTACAGACTCTTTCTCAGATGCACTGTTTTTTGTTTTGCTTGCAAGGAGTTCCTCTGCTGGGCGAGTTCCTCCACATGCAGCCAGAAATCATACAGTCCATTCTACCATCTCATTCTGCTGCATGCATAAAACAGACCTCAGTAAATCTAGCATATCTACAGGAGTAAACGTTGATTTCTTCATCCATCAATATAATGCTTTTGCTTCCTGCTGCGGAGCATGCTGCTTTCATTCTACTGCAGAGATGAATAACACCATAGACTTCAGGCTTATGGGATCTACTTCATTTTTCTTACTAGAACCTAAGGGTGATCAATTCATGGAGAATAAAGTTATCTGCAGCTACTTGTCATGATAGCTGTGTACTGCATCAGAGGTGGTATGGTGGTGGATTCCAGTTGCTGGGAATTCCAAGCGGGGAAAGGGCTATTGTGCTAATGTCCTGTTTGCAGGCTTCCCATGGTTCTTTGGTTGGCCACTTTGAGAACAGAATGCTGGAACCTTGGTGTGTGTGATAGGAATTTTCAGGTCTTAGATATATGGTAATGTTCATAAGTGTACCAACCAAGGACATACATAGATCTGCCCAGGAAGACCGACCTGGAACCATTTTGATTCCTAAACTGAGCAAATGTTTTCTCTGTAAGGTCAAAGACCTTTTCCTTCACAAATCCTGTCTTAAGGGTATGTCTGTGTTTGAATAGGGTGTGAGCCTGTGACCTGGCCCAGGAACTAAGTATTTATCATTACAAAAGACTGGCCAGGCTCCCCAGGAAATCCAATCAAGTAACCTGCCAGACAGGAGATAAACAACAACAGGAGAAAAACAACATTCAAATTTCTGTTTTAAGACCACCTTTTCTGTGATGTAGGTATGATGTATCTGAGGGGTGGTCTTAGGTTACACCCCTTCTGTGATGTATGTGTGATGTTTCTGGGGGTGGTCTTGATCTACAGGGTGGCAATTTCAAAAGTCTTTATAAGACCTTGCGTGCCATTGTTCTGGGTTCCTCCTCCTCTCCTGCAGGTGAGGGGAGCACCCTGTTGCAACAGAACCATAAAGATCAAGCTTACTAGCTGCTTTGCTTCTCAATATTCTCTGGTTGGCCTCTGTTATCTTCTCCTACCAATAGGGAACCTATGTAAGGACTCTGTATGGGCTCTTGGATACCCCATAAGGGGAAAAGGGCAATTTTTGTTTACAACATGTGATCCAGCAGGGCCTTCTCAATAGTGGCACCCACCCTGTGGAAGACCCTCCCCATCAGATGTTAAGGAGGTAAGTAACTATACAACCTTTAGAAGACATTTGAAGGCAGATGTGTATAGGGAAGTTTTCAATGTTTAATGTTTTATTATGTTTTTGTATATGTTGGAAGCTGTCCCCAGAGCAGCCGGGGCAACCCAGTCAGATGGGAGGGATACAAATAATAAATGTATTATTATTTGCTTAAGATCTATCAATCAGTGCCTGATGCAAAACTGCACACACTAAGAATTACAGAATTCCAGTTCCAGATATGAACAGAGCTCATACAAAAAATCATCCCCCAAACTTCATTCATTTCTGCAGTTTTAGTGTAGGGCGCGAGGGGAGTTAACTTTGCTGCTGATTTGGCTAAAACAATCAGGAGTCAGGAATCTGTGCTGATTTACTACGAATCACGCCAGATCCAAACCTACCTTCTGCCAGCCCCTGCCTCGTAAGACAAAGCACAAAGTGCAGCATAATTGAAACTGGCCTGTCTTGAACAGGATCAAAGCACATGGCCTTTAAAAACCAACAGTACAGTATTAATGACTCACAGAGGCAAATCCTCATTTTCACATCAAGCAGAAGGTTAAGTCATAGATTTTGGTTTCTTTTTAAAAAATACCTCATATACCCTTTTTGTCCTCAGCTTACAGAAGAAAAGGCAATTGTGTGAGAAGAGATGGCAAAAGATTCCAGAGTAGCAGTTTGTACTTTTATCAGGTTTCAGGATTACCTATTAAGTATCACCTACTTGAACTGGCACCAACCCAAGAAGATATAAACAGCTTTCCCAGAAACACACCGCTTCCATCTAGCAGCCTACTTGAACAGACATTTGCATTTTCAGGTGATTTGTTCTCATCTCAGAATTTGCAAGAGCTCAAAGGAATCCTGGCCACAGCTCCCGACCTAGACTACAATTTAAATGCACAGCAGGATTACCTATCAACACTCTTGGGTACCCAAAGGGGGCATCGAAGCTGCATTTCACAGGGAACTGACAACCACCTCAGCCTCCCACTGAAAGCGGTATTCTGAAACTGAAGGGAGCTTCAGGAAAAAAATCATAATTACGATACAGAAACCAACTGATCAGAATCCCGCTGGTTGAGCCTGTGATAGGAATTTTATGGTCTTAGATATATGGCAATGTTCATAACCGCACATACGTAGATCAATACAGGAAGGCCAACCTGGAACAATTTTGATTCCTAAACTGACCAAATGTTTTCTCTGCAAGGTCAAACTGGAAAAGTCTCCCCATTGTCTCTTTCCTCACAAATCCTGTCTTAAGGACACATTTAAGATATGAATAGGGTGTGAGCCTGTGACCTGGCCCAGGAAATAAGTATTTTATCACTACAAAAGAATGGCCAGGCTCCCCAGGAAATCCAATCAAGTAACCTGCCAGACAGTGATGTAGGTGGAATGTATCTGAGGGGTGGTCTTAGGTTACACCCCTTCTGTGATGTATGCATAATGTTTCTGGGGGTGGTCTTGATCTACAGGGTGGCAATTTCAAAAGTCTTTATAAGCTCTTGCACAGCATTTTTGTGGGTCCTCTTCCTCTCCTGCGAGTGAGGGGAGCACCCTGTTGCAACAGATCAATAAAGATCAAGCTTACTAGCTGCTTTGCTTCTCAATATTCTCTGGTTGGCCTCTGTTATTTTCTCCTACCAATAGGGAACCTATGTAAGGACTCTATATGGGCTCTTGGATACCCCATAAGGGAAAAGGGCATATTTTTTATTTACAACAAGCCCAAGCCTTTAAGCATATCTAAAGTATGGAATTACCACCTCTGCCCTTTAAAATAAGGTTTGCAGCGTTTGCCTGCAGCCCAGGGTGCCAGGGCCAAAACATCCACATGACTTCTCTGCAAGACTTTATAAACACTGGCAAATATTTCTGTGCGAAGAAGCTGTCTTCCAAGAGTTGGGTGCTTTAGAAAGAGACAGGTTTCTTTTTTACAGTGCCATTCTGTGCTTGACCCAAACCAAGTCTTGAAACAATCCCAAAAGGTACAACTGTTCCTTAAGATGATAATATACTCTTATCATTCAGTGCTGAAGTGGCTAAGAACAAGCTGCACAAACATCAAGCTGGGAATGGGCTTTAGGAACTGATAGTCCTTAATTTAGCATCTTCAATCACATTCCCTCTCTGCTGTGCCTTCACAATGGCCTAAGACAAGGGGTTGGGAATTTCTGTCTACAGCCACATCCCATATTCAAGAAAGTTAATGAGTACTAACACAACTGAGCAATAAGCATGGCCTATCAATTAATTTATATGAAAGTGAGGGCGGGCGGGCAGTCTGCTCCCTGTAGAATAAAAGGAAAATGCCCTTGTAATAGCTCTAAAAGCACAACACGTTAACAAATACAACACCTTGAGATATTTTCCTCTTGCTTCTGCCATAAATTTATATGACTACCGAACAAAGTCAAACTGTTGATGTCTGGATCACACAGATATTTGGACGGGGTGGTGGTGGAAGCTAGTAAGAATGTTCATATCGCTATGTCAGTTCTACATCAACATTTACTAGATTATGCCATAGCTGTCAACCTTCCCTTTTTTTGTGGGAAATTCCCTTATTCCAGTGCCGTTTCCTGCTGCTTCCTGCTTTGTTAGATATCCTGTAGATTGTCCCCGGGACAGGTGAGGCTGCTGATCCCTTATTTTCAAATCTGAAAGTTGACAGCTGTCAGGGGTTCAGGAGCAGAGGCGAGGGCAAGGGAGGAAACAGAGAGCGAGGGGGAGGAGTCCGAAGGAAAGATGAGCGATGACGACGACCCAAGATCTCCGAGTCTTTCCAGTGAATCGGAAGATTCACAGAAAGGAGCGCCAGTGGCCAGAGCGAGGGGGGAGATTAAGGGGACACCCCAGGAAAAAGGGACAAAAGGGGGTTCAGAGAGCAGCAGTTGGAAATCGGGGCCAACGTCCCCAACAGAGCGCAGTGGGGAGGAAGGGCACCAGGTATCGGGATCCGGCGGCTGGCCGCAGGGGGGAGGGCATGAGTCAGGAGTGGCCACACCTCCATCGGGGAGCGAAGGAACGGTCAAGCGGAAAGTGAGAGGTTGGGCGCGCGCGCCAAGTTCAAATGCACAGGAAGGCGGCAGAGTAAGCAGCCCGGAAAGGGAGCCAGGTCCTAAAGCCCGCCGCAAGGAGACAGAAGGGTCCGGGGGGTCAGCGTCAGAAGAGTCCAGGAAGGAAGAGACCACGGGGGGCAGAGGGACCCAGAGAAGGAGGGGAAGGCGGAAAAGGTGGAGTAAGGCGAGGTTATTAAGTTGGTGTACAGGAGGCGGGGACTCAGACGGAGCTTCGCCGGTCTAGCTGATAAGACGTAGGGCTGCATGCGGCTGTTTGATATTGGAAACTGTAACTCAATAAAGACTTTTATAAAGTGAACGCTGGCTAGCGTGATCCTCTGTGAGCTAGGATCTGGAAGCAGCCCTGACAACAGCTATGGATTATGCCACCCAATTCCGAAATGATTGATTTTAATAGAGTTCCTTCTCTCAGAGAGGCAAATCACACTTCTCTTTGCACAACAGACACAAGAACCGCTGTCAATTTCCACGGCTTTCTGCAACAAGACAAACATGATTTAAAGCGCCATATTGGGCTCGGGCCAGCCCAAGACATTTTGCCACCCAAGGCAAAGGACAAGGCCCCCACCCCACCCTTTTCCACATACAGAAGCGGAATGAACTGATGGAACAACCTCCTCCACAGCACCCAAGGGCAGCAAGCTATCTTAGGAGATGCAGAACAGAGGAGTTTAGGAAATGCAGAGGGGAACAGGTGAGAGAGCTTTGAAGAAAATATTTGGGCCCTGCCACTGCTGTCTCCAGCACCTGCCATCATGACCTGAGACAGCCACCTCGTTCTCCCTAACGGGGAGCCTTAGCACCTGTTTCCATAGCCAGTTCCGCATGTGACGGCCATACAGAAACATTTATTTTATCTGTGTTCATGCCAAGCTCAGGCAGCCCACAGTGAAAGAGCTGCTTGCATTCAGCCACCTGCAGAGGCCTAGGCACATCACCTGGAAGTGGTTTGCAGCAGCATGCTGGAAGCCAAGTTGTGGGCCGGCAAACAGATAGACATAACCATCTCAACACAAGCAAAGAAGAAAGCAGAAGCCAACATGTATTTTCTGAGGCTGACATGTGCTAGATAGACCTAAGTGTGTCTGAAGCACACATTTGCTGGCAAGAACCTTGGCTTCTATGGAAGCCAGAGAATCAAAGAAGTACTGTATTTGTTCACTAAATGTCTCTCGTGACTTCAATAAAAGGGGAGAGGCTGCGTTCAAGTAGAATCACCAGGTACCCATATGCTCCAGAAGGCCAGCATCGCCTGGCACATGTATTTGTTTATGATTTCATAAATTTTATATACCACTCGATTGTAAAACAAAACAAAAAACCCTCAGTGCAGTTTCTAAGTTCCCTCACTCCACCCAGTGAAGAAGCATCAGCTGGTCAAAGTTCTGCAATAGTTTTAATGCTCAACATGTGTCAGAAATTTCAGATAACAGCCAAGGGAGACTGCAACCCTGCCTAGAACTGGTGAACTCTTGGACCCGAGAGCCACGTACCAAGACTGAGTCCCAGTTTGTTGGCCTAGTTTATTTTAAACTGCATTCTCACAATATCAGCCACGAAGATGGCTGGTGGCAATCCATTGCAGAACAGCCACCGCCGTAAATGGGATACTTAATACCAGAGACTTCGATCAAAATGTCAATAAAAACACTTGGGGGATGAAGTGCTATACAAATTGTAAAAGCAGTGGGATTTGACTAGCACAGGGATGGCCAAGCAGAACATTTTTAAGGCTCAGGGGCAATTTGAATATTCATAACCCCTCCAAGCACCTGGAATTCCTTCCTCCAAAACCAGATTCAATGACATATAAAAAAGAGCTTGTCCACGTTTATGCTTCTCCCATGCATAGAAATCATGGGAGAAATCACTTCAGAATCATACTTAATAGTAAAACATTATTGTGTTGACAAAATCATAATTACTCAGTGAGATTATTTAGGTAAGATGAATTCACTTGGAAACAAATCTGCAGCACTTTTTCTTCCTTCCCTCGCAGGGAAGTAACTGTGCAAGGGAGATTTTCCATCAATTAATCTGGGAGGCAGCAAGAGTAGGCATCTGTATTTGCAGGTACGAAGACAGAATGCAATTGTATTGATGTAAGCAAGCTAACTAGCACTATAATCAAATTAAGGGAAATCAACAATGGGTGGGCATTTGCAGCCTCTACAGTATTTCAGCAACACACACTTAAAAGTTAGTTGCTTGCTGGTGCCTTGTGATCCATGTTCTCCATTTAACGTGTTCCACGGGGAATAAAGATCACGGAAACCAGATTGTGAAGCCGTGTTATTCAGAAAAGACAGGGCCAGTTCTTAAGAGATGCTGCACATCTGCCAAGTCACAAGGTCAGGTATCCAGTGTGGTGCTCTCAGGATTCCACAATGGGATTCAAAGTCCCATTGTTTCTGATCACTGGCTGTGCTGGCTGGAGCGCATGGGAATTGGGGTCCAGCAACATTTGAGGAACACCACCTTGGGTGTCGCCGGCTCAGGAGTATACCAAGTTCCACTGCCTCCCAGAGGTTTATCCCTATTCTACCATTCTCTTGGTACCTTTCACATGACACATTGTAAACACACAACAGAATCCTTGGAAGCAAGTCTCATTTCGTTCAATGAGTAAGCAAGTATAAGGTGACTTCCAACACACTATTTTTTCTCAGAGAATGATGGGAGTGAAGAAACAAAGGGGTGGACTCAGTTAAACAGTTGTGCTAGTGGACTTCCCCCTTCACCTGCCCTGTGCCCCCCCCCCAAAAGGGTGTTTGATGAACTCCCAGAACAGCTTTTACAGAGAGGAGATTGTTCCACCTGACAAGCTGAAATATTTGCACCGGTGCAGGGTTTCCCCAATTTAGGTCTCCAGCTGTTTTTGGACTACAACTCCCATCATCCCTAGCGAGCAGAACCAGTGGTCAAGGATGATGGGAACTGGAGTCCAAAAACAGCTGGACACCTAAGTTTGGGAAGCACTGTATGGGCAGAACAATTGTAATCGCACAACTCGGAATTCCACCATAACCCTAAGAGAAAAAACTTTTGAGTGAACAGGACAGTCTTCAATATTTATAGATTGACTGGAAGGGGTTACAATGGTGCTTAGAATTCAAGTTTGAAATGCCTAGATCAGCCTTGCAAATACATGCACAGGAGGTGCTATGTTAGTCATTTGTAGGCCTAAAAGCAAAACAGAACAACTGGTTTACAGAAGCATGCTGCCGGATCACTCAGGCAATTACTCACCACTAGCGATGAGGCAATTGGCTGTTTAGATGCTTGACCTAGATGCTGTTTCAACAAGCCAACACAAGGTCAATGACCTTAGCTGAAAGTGAGTGGCAGAGGCCATTCCTCGTTTAAAGGAAGAACTCCTCAGTGAGCCTCATAATCGTCTATTCATCATGGTGTGCATCACCCTTCTCCAATCTAGAATCCTTCAAATGTTGCTAGACTACAATCCCCATCATCTCCAGGGATTATGGGAGCTGTAATCAGGGATTATGGGAGCTGTAGTCCAAGAAAAAACTGGAGACACCAGAGCAGGGGAAGCTAGCCTACATACTGATGGACCAATTTCGTCATTTTCCCCAATCTATCTTCACATCTTACACATAAACTAATATTAGTAATAATTTTATTATTTATACCCCATCCATCTGGCTGGGTTGACTTGCACTTACTCCTTTCCACACTCCTGTGTCATGTTCCAACGCCACAACCGTGCTGTTTTTATGGCAATTATCTGCATGATTCTTGCCTCTGTACAGCAGGCCACATTCCAGCCACAGAAAAGCAAGTTTTTTTCCCTACACAAACACATGCACAATCTCTCTATCCCTCCATCTAAGCAAGCAAGAGGCAATATCAGAGTTCAATTACACATTCCAGCCTGGCAAAGGCACCCTAAGAGAGCAAAGTTGGAGAGGGACGTGGCCTGGGGCCAGACAGAAAGGGCTGCCACAGGTCAATTTGCCCTTTGAAGGGTGGGGTGGAAGGCATTAGTAGTGCATTAAACCTGTATTTCCCATCCAAAACGTTGCCAGGCTTGAAAGCAGCTAGCTGCCTGCTTTGGCAAGGAAGAACTGTATCAAGGCAAGCAGGCGCAAAAACTTCTGAAAAATATGAACAGTGCATTTTTATTTTGAAGTCACTGATGGGCCACAAATTACCTACCTTAATATGGGACTACAATGTGGGCTAGTTCTGAAAGGGGCTTTCAAGGCTGCATTAGTCAACGTCGCAATAATGAACTTCCTCTACTACGCTCTTTGTAATAAAACACACAAGCACTTTTATCCGTGACAGATCCCCAGTCTTACACAAATTTATACCCGCGGCCAGCTTTCTCCTGGCAATTTTCACCATGGCTGCATCTCAACCAAGGAGCAAGACCTCACTGTACTAAATACATTTCCAATAAATCATCCTTAGGATTGCACTGCAACTTGAATCAGGATCATGCCCAGTAAGTACGATAAAATCCAGAGTTGCTGGCTGGTCTCCTGTGTGTTGCAATGCCTCACTTATTAAAGTTTTGAGCCAAAGATCAAATTGGGGACAACTGACATGTGCCTTGACAGAACTCAGTCTTCAGTGATATATGTGAGATTGCATGGAAAACGTGCATAGATCAAGGAACACAGACAACCTTGTTATATTTCTATCCACCATGTGCTATTTTACAGCAAGTTAACACAGCCAAGCAAGGAAATTTCTACCCTAATAAGCAGCACGACAATCCACAAAAATCACGTGGGATAGGACTTTCCAGTAAATGTCTTCACCACCCAGTAACCCTTTGCAAAGACAAGGCAACTTTACCTCTTCCTCTTTTTAAGCCCATTTCTATTAGGAATGTCAACTTTTTATATACTGTATTAATAAAAAAGAGTTTTAGTCTTCACTTGCGCAACTTCAGCCTTTTTTTAGAATTCTGAATGAAGATGGAACGCCTCCTCTCAAGGGTGATATAACCGGCTTACAATCTATAGCTCATTGTTAGAAGGGAAAGCTATCTTTAATGTTTTCTTGGGAACGTCCTCAAATTCTGTATTACATAACACAGTTAATATGCCATGGCCAAAATGAATTCAACGTGGACAAGTGCCGTGGACAATACAGGTCAGGTACCTGTGACTGAAAGCAAAACCACAGTAATTTGATGAAAGGCAAACCTATCTAGTACAGAAAGAAAAGGGATAGTGAGTGGCCTTCAGGAACCCTATCATTTTGCTCATTCTCCTTTCAAATTATTGGTGAATTTTTATTCATCTACAGCCCTTGATATCTCTCTTCAGTGCTTCACATGCCCAGCAATCAACAACTGAGTTTACTGCATCATTTCTGGTCCTTTCCTTAGTTCTTCCAGAACGATTCTAACTAAAACTCCCTATTTCTCTTTCCATAATCTTAGGAAGCCACTTAGCAGCATTTTCCCCCTCCCTTCCATTTAGAACAGGAAGCTCTCTCTCTCTCTCTCTCTCTCTCTCACACACACACACACACAAAGATCATGAACAAAATGGCATCATCATTTCGAACTTTAAAAAGAACACAAGCTGCCGCCTTATAACAGGCCAGACCATTGGTCCAAGTAGCTCAGCTATTGTCTACACTGACAGTCAACAGCTCCCCATAGTCTCTCCCAGCCCTACCTGGGGACTTAGCCTAGGGCTTTCTGCATGCAAGACAGCTCTGTTTTGTAAACACAGTTAATTCAGTGAGTCAAACACTTAGCCATTTTTAATTCAGGTGATAGCCCCCAGAAATGTGGCTACCAAGTTTGAATAATCTTGTGAATAAATGTTAGCCTATTCCTACAAAAGTTAAACATGCAACCTGAAAACACAAAATGGTAGCAGATTGTCCTCCAAGACAGGGCATGTCTGTGGCTCCTAGAAAATAGTGTGTGGTATTTCTAACAGCTCAGTGCTACGCAGAGTTAGACACGGTTAGGCCCACTCAAATCAGTGGCCTTAAGGCTTAAGCATATCCAACTCCGTATAATAATGAGCTAGACGTATGCACAAATGTTAAGATTAGAACAAGTGAAAAAATAGATTAACTATACAAATGGGACATTCTAAAACTGACCAAAGCAGCTCTTGTGGAAAGTAGCCCTACAAGTGGAAAGCAAGACAAAGTGACAGTATTTGGGGAACCATTCAAGAACACATGGAATATATAGTTTTACTGATGTCATGGTTGTGAGAGGGACTTGGTTTGCTTTATTATTAAGAAAACTTTGAAGTATTACAAAGCAATAGGTAATAGTATCCATGTGAGAAGTTCAGCAAGGATTTGACATAAAATGCCTTTCTGCATCTTTAAAATCAGAAGTTACAAGTGGGACTTTTGTGAGATGGTGCCACCAGAAATGGGTTGAAATGATTTATCTGGTACAGTATACATATTTGTTGATGACATTAAAAGTTAATTGGTATTCTGCTTATCTCATGGAACTTCAAAAGCCACTCTTTAGCCGGGGGGCAGGGGGGAGTTAAAGTTTTGGTAACTAAAAACTGAAGTTTTACTAAAGTGACTGCATATTTGATTTATTTATTTTTACTTCACGTTACCAATTTGAAGTGTTTTAGGAAACACAGAGATAGCTGTGCAGGAGGCAGGATTGCCTGAACAACGTCCCTCCTACTTCTGCGGCCTTAAAGCTTTAGAAGGCCAAATCTTAAATCAAAAAGGGCTCCACAAGCTATACAATCTAAGCAGATCAAAATCCAATTCAGCTCTAACAACTGAACACAACAGCATCCATATTTGTGAGGAGCCTAGGCCAGTCCCCCCTCCCTTCCCTTGCTGGTGCTCAGACATTGCTCACTGCCTGAACTCAGATGTATGTAGTAAGCAGACACACCAAAATAGACCAATCCAACACACAGCAAAAGGAGAGAGGGAGAGGGAGAGAGAATATCAGGTGTTCTTTTGCCATTCCTGTGGCTGAACACAGCAGGCCTATAAACTTCACCCACAAGAGAAATAAATCAAAGCCCTCCCATTAAACCCACTTGTCAATACAGCAAGGTTGCAGCTTGCTGACACCCCCAAGAAGTTGTGACTTTTGGAGTTTATCTATCCACATGGAACATCAGAAGAAGCTTTGCTATATCCATCCAAAATCTGCCCCATCACTGTGAGGCAGTGTTAGAAATGGAGATATTATAGCTAAGAGCTAAAGGGCACCTTAAACAGAGGTAACAGGCACAACAATGGAATGTCTAGGTGTGCTGTTTTAGAGCAAGAGTACAAAGCTGAAAATAAATGAACTGCAGCTAAAATCTTATGTTCATTTCCCACATGGTCTAGTCCTTCCCTTGCCCACCCTCCTAATATCCTTAAGAGGGTCTCTTCTCCAGTCTTCAGAAAGTAGCTGGAAGTGGGAAGGCAGAAAAAGGTCCTCCTTTCCTTCCACTCCGCAGTTTTAATCGGAAATCTCAGGCGCAATACTGCGCCCAGAACCCAGAAGCGGATAACTGAGGAAATTCTGGGTTGCAAAATGCGCCTAGAACAATGGGAGTTTCGAGGGAGATGGAACTTGTTGCCAGATCAAATTGCCTACTAACCCCATGAGGGCACTCTCCAGAAACTCAGCTATCCAAAGTCCCCTTCTACTCCGCGCTTCGCAGCTGTTTTGTTTAAAGGGGCGTCTTTAAGACATCTTTCTAAGGCACCCCTCCCTACCAGAACCGACGGCGCAAACAGAGGTTGACAAGCCCCCTCTTTGCAGCGATTCCTAAGGAGGGGGGCGGAATTGAGAACAGCTCCAACCTTCCTGAGAAGGTCACACCCTCAGGCCCAACCTTACTTCCTTCCCCAACACCTGACTCGTGGTCTTCAGCAACACAAGGCTGCTTCTTCCTCAGGCGCTCCAAATATCTCAGGACCGACGGAAGAAAAGTTCCAGGAGAAGTGAGCCACGGTCCCAGTTAAGCCTCGCAGTCCCCAATTCCAGCAGCGCCTCACACACTTTCCCCGGGGTGCGTGGAAGGGGCGGGGAAAGTGGAAAAATGAAGACGAAAAGGCCACCCCTCCGCCACGGGAACGTCAACAAACAAGCCGTCCCCGAAGGCCAAAGTGAAAGGTTCAACACCTCCTTCCGAGGTGCAGCCCGGAACTCTCCCGTCGCGGCGAGAAAGCCCCGCCGCACTCTTGCTAGGCTCAGAGGCGCCCTCTCTGTTCCCCCAGCCTGACAAAACAGGTGCCGGAGCCCAGCCTCGTCTCGAAGTCGCTTTCACCCCACCCCACCCCACCGACGGCCATTGCATCCCCTAAGCAGCCCCTCGCCTCTGCTCCCCCGGGCAGCCTCGGTGGGCTCGCCAACCCGCGGCGGCGCCGCCACGTGCAATCCCCGGGGACGCGCGGCGCCCTCGCTTCCCTCGTACCCCGGCGGCAAGCCGTAGGCCCAGGCCGGCTCTGCTACCTCGGAGGCCGGAGCACTCGCGCTGCCATCGGCCGTAGAGCGCAGAGAGAGCGAGGCGAGCAGGCGGGCGGCTGCAGGAGCGCTTCTCTGCCCAGGCTCCTCGGCTGCTGCTGCAGATGCCCCTTGAGCTACCCTACGGTAGCAGGAAGGCGGCTCCAGCTCCGGCTCCGTCCCGTTTACCTGATCTGCGGCAGCTCGTGGCATCGCATGGCGCAACACTGCCCGGAGAAGGCAGGCGGGCGGGTCGGCAGGCGGGCAGCTACGGCTCCCTCCCTTCTTCCCCGCGCCGGTTCGGCTCGCCGCTGCCAGCCCAAGTCAGGCGGCCGCACTATGGGAAGAGAGGAGCGGCGAAGGCGGGCGGGCGGCCGGGGCAGCCCCGCCCGGCGATGGGCTGGGTCTGCCGGGGAGGCCGGCTTCCCGGTTAAAGGCACACAAGGCCAGGAAGAGAAGGGGAGTGCAGCCGACGAGGGTGCTGTCAATTGCCCGGGTGCCCCAAGATCCAGCAGGAGGGGCTGAGATTAGGGGTAAAAAAAGAAAGAAAGAAGGCGTTGTAAGCAGGTGCAGAGGGCGTCCTCAGCGCTGGGAAACTCCAGGCACAAAATAGCGTACCCTCCCAATATTATTATTATTATTTCTCTGGTCAAAACAGGGGCGTCCTATTGCATCATCATCATCATCATCATCATCATCATTTTACTATTTATACCCCAACCACTCTGGGCAGCTTCCAGCATATATAAAAACATAATAAAACATTATACGTTTAAAAAAACACAACTTCCATCTACAGGGCTGCCTTCAGATGTCTACTAAAGCAGTGTTTCCCAACCGGTGTTCCGCGGCACACTAGTGTGCCGTGAGACACCGGCTGGTGTGCCGTGGGAGGGAGGCGGGCGAGAGGCGGCGGCGAGAGGCGGCAGGGAGGATCCGCGTCGAGCCGGGGCGGCTCCGCGGTGGTGGTGCCGAGCGGCGGGGCAGCGCGCGCAAAAGGGAGGAGCGCGAGACAGCGGAGGAGGAGGAGGCCGGCATGTCCAGGCAGCAGCAGCAACAGCAGCAGCAGCAACTCCCGGCGACGGCTCCTCCTCCGCCCGCTATCGCAGCCGCCGCCGCCTCAGCTGCCGCCGCCGCCTCAGCTGCCCTCGCTCTGCTGCCTCCTCCCACCCCGGCAAGGGGGAGGGAAAAAACTTTCATTTTTGTGCGTCCCTCCCGGCGTGACGCTGCGCGCTGACGTCACGGGGGCGGGGCTTTAATGGTGGTGTGCCGCGAGATTTTTTTCCGGTAAGCAGGTGTGCCGTTGCCCAAAAACGTTTGGGAAACACTGTACTAAAGGTTGTATGGTTACTTACCGCCTTGGCTGGGGGGGTCGCACAACTCCATCCCCTCCGACATTTCTCCAGTTAAAATAGTAAAGGTAAAGGACCAGTTAAGTCCAGTCGGAAAAGCAGGCTCAACAACTTTGCCCAAAAAAAGCCCATCAACTTTTCTGTCCGGATCTTCACCGTTTGAAATATGGTAACCCTAGACTAGCCTGCATGCCCACCATTGACAGTTGTGTGGCATCGACAGTATAGGCAATGGTATAAATTTGCCTTACGGGCATTCCAGAATTGCCAAGTTCAAAGGAAATAAAGGGGAATCAAGTCCTGCACTCCAACTGCACTGTATCTTTTTTGTCACTGGAAAGGTAATTGCTTATACTGTATGTTCTGTACTCAAGTTCTGCTTAGCACAGGAAATTCTGGTTGCTAATTTGGTCCCCAAACCCCTATAAGCACCCCTGTGCCTTTAACACAGAAGTTCAACAGGTGTAGCTTTCTGACAGAGTTTCGGAACTATAATATTTTTTAATTCAACTGCTGGATTTCCAGGGAGCTATAAAATCAGTGTTTCTCAGCCCGTGGGGTGTGTCCCATCCAGGAGGACACATGAAGATTTTGAAGGCTGGAGTTACTGTTTCCAAAAATATATGTGAAAATATATATAATTAAAAGTCACCATCTTTCAATCTTTATGAAAATTTAAACAATTAGGAAAGCCAGGTTTGAAGGCGAGGGCATGGGATTTTTACTTTAGCTAAAAGGGGACATGGGATGAAGAAGAAAAAAGTTGAGAAACACTGTCTTAAATGCACACAAATCCTGACAAAGGGAATACCTTTTTTTTCTTCTTTTTTTTTGCTGAGTCATCCTTCCTTGGGACCTACGTTTCACAGCCTTTCTAGCTGTTGCGATAAAAGCGGACCATTTTTTTACATCTAAATGTGATAGTTACATTCTTGATTGATTATGCATAAACTGATAATTTGAAGTTACAAGTTCGTATTGCAGGGCTATTGCCGGCAGAGATCCATACTCAGAAGTCCCTGCTAAAGATGGGCTTGTGAGATTCAGAGGAGATAGGATTGATTGGACCTTGAACCTTGTGGCAGAGGCCTGTTCAAGTTTATGCAAAGACGCCTCACTGTGTTCAGTGGGACTTATTCCTGAACAAGTGTGTTTATGATTGCAGCCTTAGGTTCAAATCTCTCCCCAGCCAAGAAAAAACTGAGTGGCTAGGAATGCTGTCATTGATGATGGTGGTATTATTATGGGCTTTCAGCCAGTTAAAATACATTGTTACCTTTAACTGGTTTTAAATATGCACATGTAACTAAAACAATAGTTATGAAGAAGGGGAGCATTAATGTATAGTTTTTTAGATGAGCATAAGGATATTGGTTCAATCTAAAGGGACATCTAGTCCAACATTATTTTCTCAGGTGCATATAGGAAGCCCAAAGGTAGGACGAGTGCAATGGTTCTCTCCCAAACCCCATGAACTGGTATTCAGAATTTCAAGAGCATACTGTCTGTGTTTACCCGTCATAACTGGTAGCCACTCATCTGCCATGAATTTGTCCAAACTCTTTAATTTAAAGGGAAGTCATTACTAAGTCCAGCTGTTAGAGGCTCCGCATAACAGGTTCTCAGCAATCCATATCCTCTTATTTAAGGCAGCCACCTCATTTTGAGCCCCTTCACCTCCACCAGCTGCTGGCAATTTAACCTATGCTGAGTCAAAAGCCTGTCTCAGCTTATGTAAATAGATAAGGGACAAATAAAGGGGCAGCTTTCGGGGCTGCTGAGTTACACCATAAGGTAAAGGTAACGGACCCCATGACGGTTACTGTAAGTCCAGTCAAAGGTGACTATGGGGTTGTGGCGCTCATCTCACTTTTCAGGCCGAGGGAGCCGGCGTTTGTCCACAGACAGCTTTCTGGGTCATGTGGTCAGCATGACTAAACCACTTCTGGTGCAACGGGACACTGTGATGGAAGCCAGAGCGCACGGAAACACCGTCTACCTTCCCGCTGCAGTGGTACCTATTTATCTACTTGCACTGAGGTGCTTTTGAACTGCTAGGTTGGCAGGAGCAGGGACCAAGCAACGGGAGCTCACCCCGTCGTGGGGATTCAAACCACCGACCTTCTAACTGGCAAGCCCAAGAGGCTCAGTGGTTTAGACCACAGGGCCACCCGCGTCCCTGAGTTACACCATATCCTGTGCTCTGTCATGGTGAAATGGCAACCGATGCAGGGCTGAATACTTTTTTAATTCTCTTCCTTCCCATTCAAGCTAATGGGAGAGGAATTATTTGCTCTCGGTCATAAAGTCGCACCATGGATAGGCTGTGGACTGGAGGAGTATAGAATCTTCGGTGCTTTGAACCACATTCCTCCAACTGGAGTATCACGGTTGGTTGCAGAGGGTTGGACTGGATGACCCTCAGGGTCCCTTCCATCTCTGCAATTCTTGGGTGGAAGAGCTTTCACAAACTGAGTGCTCCACCTGCCGATTGGGATAATTCTCCTGGTATATCTCTCATTCTGGTGTGTATCTGGTGTTCTACCTGCGTACTAGGGCTTCTGCCCAATCCTAGAATCTCCTCACCTGGCAATTTTCAGTATAGGATTGTGCCCTTAATGAATTTAGAAATGCTGTTTAATACTACCAGCCCGCTTAAGGGTAAAACCTTAGGCTTCCCACATGATTGCGTCATTGGACTGTGTGGAATCTAAAGGATAAGAGATACACCCCCCTTGGTTTTTATACCGATGACGGTCCGCAGTGTGGTTTATTCGAGTTACACATAATACAAAAACAGGGCTCATACAATAAAGAAAAATGTAGATTATTATGCAAATCCCTCGCCTTTTGTCTTGGACTTTGCGCACACGTAGAGATATGGGTGAGGGATTTGCATATTTTTGTTGAGCTGCTAGTTTTAATAGGCAGATAAAATTGACACGTTTAGATCTAATTCCTTCCAACCTTGTAGTCATTGAATTGCCAGCATGAGGCGGAAAATCACTCACAGAGCCAAATTCAAAAGCTGGTGTAAAACCAGAGGTTCCCACTGAAAAGAAAGGATTTTCTTTGTGAGGTATTTGCAGATAGGAACATAGAGAGCTGCCTCATATGGAGACAGTTCATTCGGTCCATCCATCTACCACTGAGCTGTGGTCCTTTCTTTAAATTACCTTCCACATGTTCAGCTGAACATGCATAAACATCCCCCAAGACTGTGCCTACTCGTGGCTGCAGGCCTCGGCCTCATCCCTGTTTCCGCATGGGCTTTGTCCACACAATCACAGGTGCTGCCTCTTCACAGGTACACAATTGTGCAGTCAAAACCCGCACATGTACATTTTGTATACATGCACAACCCCACTCCCCTTTAAATGTGCGTCCAGTTGAACATACGGAAGGTGTCGAAAATTACAGGCACAATCTGAAATGCTGAATAGAACCCATGGAAGTTTGAATAAAATCTATTAGATTTTCCCATGGGTTTGGTTGCAAAGGATTGCAACCAAAAACAACAAGTTATCCTATTGCACTTTATGGTCACAATCAAAGAGAGGGCAAAGCTCCACGAAAGAGATTTAAACATACTTAACTGTCTTGAGCAGAATCCAGTGCTGGCCCTACCACTGGGCAGAATGAAGCAACCATCTTAGGCATCAGATACTCGGAGGCAGCAGAAGTGGCCCGTAGCTATTTCTCCTGAATCTCCACCCATTCAAAGTCCACTTGATTTCTGGCAGTAGAGTTGGGAGGAGTCACCATTTTGCCCTTTCCCGCAGGTAGCAAAATGTATTCGGATGGTCCTGGCAAAATCATATGGCTACCAGCCATCCATAGTCAGTTGCCCATGTCTTTTCAACGGGAGCCAACTTATAAGGGAATCTAAGTGTGGGGGGGTGTCTTTCTGTTTCAGCGTTATGCCTATTGAAGACAGGAAAATGACACATATTTTCTAGTTATGCTCCACTTGTATATTTCTAAACAAGGCAATTATTACAGTAATATAATATCTCCGGTGTTTCCCCTTCAAAGGAACGAAGAACAACAACAAGATGTACAACCCACAAGTTCCGGGTTGCTTCTTACAAGAAAAAGGTTATCTGAAGAACCACCAGTGCTGAGAAGATGTAAAGTCCAGCCTTTGTGTCATTTGCAAGGCAAATGGACTCTCAGGTATGCTGTTGTATTGTAGAGTGGATCTGTCAAATGAATTCCAAAGTCTGAAGATAAGATAATCACATATGGGACTTTGACCTGGGGCTCAAACCAAGGGGTTGGGGGTTGGGCACTTTCCCACAGCAGACCTGCTCAGCCCCTCAACCCCCCACAAATTGAACTTTTTGTGGTAAGGAAAATGGACAGGGTAGAAATGCCCTGGAAAATGCAGGATAACAATCGAATGACGCAACGTCATACAAGAACAGCTCCGCAAACGGATCAGAACGAACGCTCAGTAAACAGTGGGCATTGTGCGACCTCCCCGCAAACTTTGTGCAAGCAAATCAGGATGAATGCTTAACAAACAGGTCCTTATGGAAGCAACCTTAGATACACACATCCGGTGTTCTACTAGTGCTGGACTTGTGTTTCTCAAAATGCAAAATGGCTGTTGGCACGGAAACATCAATTTATTCAAAGCCTATGGGGCTTGCAGAGCCATCCAGCCCCCCTTTGTGTCAGGCTGGGGGGTAAGGATTAGGTAGGTGTTTACCTGGGCTACCTCTGCCGGCTCCCACCAGCTTCTGGAACATAGCTGTCAACTTACAGATTTGAAAATAAGGGACCAGCAGCCTCAAAAATAAGGGATCAGCAGCCAAAATAAGGGATTTTCAGAGTACAGGCATGTTCAACTTCTGAGCCCCTCCAAGCCAAAGGCAGAAAGCCCAGCCAGCAGCCAAACGAAGCCTCAAGCGGTGGTTCCACAGCGCAGCAACCCGGCAAAGGGGATGCAGCAAGGAAAATCACCGTCACCTCTCTGCTGGGAAGTGCTGAGCAAAGGTGAGTCCCCAGGCAACACGGCCGATTTGATCGGCACAAGGCATGCAAGCTCCACCCCCCCAGTCATTCTTAGACTCCTTATTGGGTGAGCAATGCAGCCAAGCAACACAGTTGGAGCCTCCCTCCTCCCTGGCTGGCAGGGAGGGAGGGAGGGAGAGGAGCTGCTTCCTTTGAAACCTGGGAAATTTAAGGGACATCATCAATAAGGGACAGCAGCGGGACACAGCGCTGGGATAAGGGACTTTCCCGCCAAATAAGGGACGGTTGACAGCTATGTTCTGGAATGACCTCAGCATTGCTCTGCTAGCAATGGTGCTTCCCCCTCCACCTGCAGGATCCCTGCCCACAGCCAGGGGAAACCCCAAGTGGTGTGGAGGGGCATGGTTGAGCACAGCAATTTATCTGACGGATGGAAACTGGGCCTGCTGTTCTGTAAAGCCCTGTTGGCCTGTCAGGTTGGACTGGGGATGCTAATGTTGCTCCCTTTGGGTCTAACTACATGTGGTGGCAGGCCAGACCATAGTCTCTGCCAAACAGAGAAACAGCCGGTGGGAAAGCATGCCGAACCCACCTGCCATTTCTGATTTCTGTGTTTAAACCATCTTCCTGCTCCTGCTGCTCCCGGGCTTTCCTGTAGCTTTCCTCCTGGCAGGGCTTATTTCTGACCTGGGCCTAAGACAGTTGAAAACTACGTAGCTGGATTATTGTCGGAAGGCATTTTGTACAACTGCAAAGCAGTTTTCTACTAAGCCGTTAAGGAATCCTGCAGCAAATAATGTTTACTCAAAGAGGAGCAAAGTATGCAGCAAATAAGCCTTCTGATTCCTTTGCCTTCTTGGTTCATTTATTTCAAGATTAACATGAACACAGCCGCAATAGGATTTGATGTATTGCGCAAAGGAATGCTCAGTAATTTTTTTCTGCTTCATGTTTTTACTCTTTTGGTGGGAGCCGCCCAGAGTGGCTGGGGAAACCCAGCCAGATGGGTGGATTATTATTATTATTATTATTATTATTATTATTATTATTATTATTATTATTAGTGGATTGACGCCGTGTCCTTGCTGCAGTTTCTTCCTTACGGGGTAAAACTTATTGGTGCTTATTTTTAAATCCATGTCATGTGATTTCCCCCTTGACTACATTATGACGCTCCTTCTGAAATCAATAGATTTGCTCCTAAGCTTCATAAATTAACTAGTCCAGAGACAGGAGACATTGATGATTATGTGGGTCTGGTTTGCCATGGAAAAAGCAGCATTCGGATACCCACATCATAACCATATGCATTCAGAGTGTGTCATTTTAGGGGCTGAAACTTAATTTTAGCAAATTTCTTCAGTGCGGGGTCATATTTTTGTTTTGGGGTGTGAAGAATTCAGTTTTGCGATTGAATATAACATTTAGCTTGGTAGGTCTACCAAGCACATAAACTACTTTAAGAAAACCAAATAATTTTTAATTTTACCTTCTGAAAAGGTCTGGTAATGCTAAATAATAATAATAGTAATAGTAATGCATGATATAGTTGCAGGATTTTAATTATATTTATGCAATTTTACATGCATTTTACTTAACAAGCTAAACTAAGTTATATTAATTTAACAACAATGTCTTTTGAATTCCCAACTCACGTTACGACTTTGTAGCACTCCTCATTTTTGGAATTTGGAAGTTGAAAATTTCAACACGCTCTACTATGCATGCCATGCTGATGGGGCTGATGGGAGTTGGATTCCATCAGCATCTGCATGGCCAAAGGTACCCAATCCTGGCCTAATGTGCTGCAGATTCAGCAACTGGTGCTTTTCAAGTTCTGGTTGCAAACATCTACATCTAGAGCATCTATATACTGCTAACAGCCAAACCAGCTAACAACAGAATCAATCAATCAATTTAAATAATATTTTGTAAGAAATGCTTTAAAGGGTCTAGGCATGCCCCACCAAAGAATGTTTCAACCATTATTTTGAAACCATGGATTTTTCTCCATTATATATATTACTGTTGCAATTGCTTCCCCATTATTAGTTTTCACAATCTGAAAATTCAGTGAATTTGCAAGTAATGGTGTAAGATTGTTACTCTGTAAAATGTCTTATCCGTCAATGTTGACATATACGTTTATAATAATATTTTACGGTGCCATTCAATACAAGTCTCTTATGTATAATATTATGTGAGAAATCTATTTTCCTTTTACGTGGAGTTGAAATGTATTTTATTTTGTTCTCTCTTGATATGGGCTAATTTGATAGATTCTGTTCTACATGTCTACTCCAGCCTATTTGAATTTGATGGGACTCCTAAGAAAGTATGCCTAGGATTGCAACTGGGTAGCTGTGGATCTGAAAACACCTGCTGCAAACCTTGCTATTCCATCAGGCTTCTGCAAGCAGTCAAGGTTACATCTTTCCATAATAGTTGGTTGATTTCAACTTTTTATATAATTATCATTGTATGGTTTTATGAATAATTGTTGTCGACCCGCTCTAATTTTTTGTTTGTGAATAACAGTATAGAAATGTATAGAAGTATATATACCTACTGCTATATCCAAAGCCCTTCCATTTTGGTCAGTTTCTTGTGGCAAAGCCTGTGGCACTCTGCCCCTACTCCAAAATGCCTTGCTGGTTCCTGGTTTCCTGGTGGCTACCACAGAGGGAGAACTGCCAGAGGTAAAGGTAAAGGACCCCTGGCGACTATGGGGTAATGGTAATAATAATAATAATAATAATAATAATAATAATAATAATAATAATAATAATAATTATACCCTGCCCATCTGGCTGGGTTTCCCCAGCCACCCTGGGTGGCTTCCACCCAAATATTAAAAACAATACAGCATCAGACATTAAAAACTTCCCTAAACAGGGCCGCCTTCAGTTGTCTTTTAAAAGTAAAATAGTTGTTTATTGCCTTGACATCTGCTGGGAGGGCGTTCCACAGGGCGGGTGCCACTACTGAGAAGGCCCTCTGCCTGGTTCCCTGTAGCTTTGCTTCCCGTATCGAGGGAACCGCCAGAAGGCCCTTGGTGCTGGACCTCAGTGTCCGGGCTGAATGATGGGGGTGGAGACGCTCCTTCAGGTATACTGGACCGAGGCCATTTAGGGCTTTAAAGGTCAGCACCAACACTTTGAATTGTGCTCGGAAACGTACTGGGTTGCGGCGCTCATCTCGCTTGCAGGCCGAGGGAGCCGGTGTTTGTCCACAGACAGCTATCTGGGTCATGTGACCACCCCACCCCAACACTGGTGCACAATATGAAGTATATATTCAGCACATAAACTTGTACATATAATGGGAAGGGGAGCAGGCAGTATTTAACTAAATCAATGTAACTTGAGAACAGGTTGCTCACCCATTTGCAAAGAGAGACTTAAAGAATGTTTGGCATGCTTGTGTTGGCAGCCTTCACATCTTCGCTTCTCAATTGTATTATTTGCTCAAGTGCTTGGTGTTTGATATTTTTTATTTTAAGAGCCTTGGGGATTGTTTGCGTTACCCTGGAAACCACTCTGTAATGTGCCTCCACTCCGGTACCTCCATGTCGGTTGGATATGTACCCAGATGTGTCTGAGAGTGTTTTGTCGCAACCGTGCGTCTCTTCCACTGCGCCATTTTATTTTCTGTGGTGCAGAAAATAATTTATGTGGGGGTTACGTTCTGGAGATCATACCTAAAGCCAAAATCACAAATATATAGGTTCAGTGGTGGGCTGGCTTGCCAAAGTCATTTTTCCTGGAAAACCACCCACTTTTCCTGGAAAGCCACCCACCTTTAAATTTTATTTATTTATTTATTTATTTATTTATTTATTTATTTATTTGCCATGTGCGTAAAGCTAAATGTGCACAAGTTAAATGTGCGTAACTTGCGGGCTTACTGTATAATCGAGAGGTAAGATATACAACTGCCCTTGTTGATATCACTCTTATGCCTTTTCATAGTACAAATTTCCTTCTGTTATAAATTTTATTCCCTCAGAAGATTGTAAACCCATGACATACGTTTGGTAGCAGCCCATAGCCACAATGATCACTAAAATCAGTCCATCTTAACCTAAAATTATCCTTCCTTTGTTTTTGTGCTCTGAATCTAATAAAGTGAATTAGTTTAGTCACTGAAACTTAATCCCATATTCTTTGATAGATGGTGTCGTTGCTCATCTTCACTTTCCCTCCTATAGAATTCTGGCTGCTCCTAACTAATGCGAAATCAGTTCTCTGTGTTCTTGCCTCACTGAACCTTCCAGATAGGATAACAAGACAAAAACTGGGTGTCATGGGACATCATCTCCCAATTTCCTGTCACTTTCCTTATCATTTTTGGGAAGGTGCTTTGTTGCAAGAGACTTCCAAATCCACTTTAATTGTTCAACCTGAAATTGCTGGTACATGATTGAATTCCATCTGAAAATAGTGCCAGTGTCAAAGAGTAAACAGAGACAATAAAGAAATATAAAATAAACCTTTTGCTTGGGAGATTATTTCCCTGTATTCCACCCTCCTGGCTGCACAGCAGAATATTGTTGCTTTCTCCGAATGCAAGGGAGCCTTCAGTGCCTTTGTGACATCCGAAGCTTTTATAGCAATATTTACACTCCTCTTAGCATTATTTGCATGCCTAGCAACCAACACATTTCACACCAAGGAAAAAGGAGTGAAGACGCATATGTTTAAGGAAGCCTGGTAGCCAAGCATCAAGAAAATGTAAGGGACACCAAAGTGAAAAACAGCTAGCCCTCGTCTATCTGCATGGGCGTATTTTCATATATATTCCTACCATCCACTGGACATGAATGGTAATAGTTGTAAGATGTGATATTAATGTGAGGGGAACGCTGCACAGGAGAAACATTTTCTTTTTTTAAGAACAGCATCTGCATCCCTGCATAAAAGGTAAAGGGACCCCTGACCATTAGGTACCTATTGATCTACTTGCACTTTGACGTGCTTCGAACTGCTAGGTGGGCAGGAGCTGGGACCGAGCAAAGGGAACTCACCCCGTTGCAGGGATTCGAACCACCGACCTTCTGATTGGCAAGTCCTAGGCTCTGTGGTTTAACCCACAGCGCCACCCGCGTCCCATCCCTGCATATCTGCAAGCAAATCAGGTGGAATTGCCAGGTCATCGCCCAGAAACAATGCCCTTGCCTTTAAATCAGAGGTGTGGAACTTCAGGCCCAAACAAGCAAAGGTAACCTCCAGGCCTTTCTATCCAGCCCTTCTCCCTAGACTGCACCTCCCCCTGTTCCTCAGACTAGACCTCTCACTGGTTCTTGGAACGGTGATGATGCTTGCTAGGATGGAAAAGAACAGGGCAGAAATCTTTTACTTTTGCATGGCTAGAATGCAGTGTAATCTGGCCAAATGTGTGAAGGTAAGTGATATATCTGTTGCTTTGCTCATTTTCTGCCTTGGGCACCCAGCCTCACGACAGTTGCCCATAAGGGTGTAGAGAACTCTGACTGGGGGGGGGGGGGAGAGAAATATCAGCCCTGCTTGAAATGTTTCAAGGTGGCTGCTGCACATCTCACATCATTTCCCAGTAGGCAATGTTGCACAAAGGAATTGGTGAAGGAAGGGTTAGTAGGTTGCACAACATCAGACTCTTGCTTCGTGCTTCAGGTTCAGAGAACAGAAAGGTATAGGTACCTCACCTTCCAGGTGAGAATCTGCTATCATTATAAGTAGGATCTACAGTGTACAATTCAGTGTTCAAGCTGCAGTTGCAAAGGAAGAACGTTGTCCATGGGACAAAGGATGTCATGTGATGTTAAGATGATTGACAGGTGGGTGGCTACGCCCACCTGCCTAAAAGAAGCCATGGAGTGTGTGGCCAGTTCTGGATCCATCTGGATCCTGCTATCTGCCTCATGTTTACAAGATGTGGAGATGCAGAAAATTATTCCAGAGGTCTCCATCCAATTTAACCCACTGGGAAGGTCTGAGGTGTGCTTTCTTATTAACAATTGTGTTTCCAGCTTCTGGGGCTTCTGCAAAGCTAATCGTGGTTAAAATACAACCAAACTCTATCATGTGTATCCCGTCCCTCTCAATGCTTCCTCTGCGTCAGGAGTTTTTGAAGACCAGGGACAGGAACACAAAGAACATACCTTTTGCCCAAGAGGCATCTTACGCAAAGGAGAGTATCTTCAGCGATGCTTTTATGTCAAGTTGCGCTTCACCAAAATCAAGTAACCTCAAGAGCAATTGGGGGCTCGTTTCCAAAAAGGGCATCATCAGGGCTCAAACCTGCATAGACGGAAGAGGTCTCAGATGGGTGGAGGCAGGCTGTGATTTCTCTGTGGTGAAGAAATGACTAGGGGACATTCTGTTTCTACTCGACTACTAAACCATAACAACAAAAAATAGTTCTGGGGTTTGAACCTTGCCTCAACTGAAGCCCTGCAAAGCATCAATTAATTGGACCATGTTACCTAGCCACAGGTAACATGGGACACAGGTGGCGCTGTGGGTTAAACCACAGAGCCTAGGACTTGCCAATCAGAAGGTCGGCGGTTCAAATCCCCGCGAGGGGCTGAGCTCCCGTTGCTCGGTCCCTGCTGCTGCCAACCTAGCAGTTCGAAAGCACGTCAAAGTGCAAGTAGATCAATAGGTACCGCTCCGGCGGGAAGGTAAACGGCATTTCCGTGTGCTGCTCTGGTTCGCCAGAAGCGGCTTAGTCATGCTGGCCACATGACCCGGAAGCTGTACGCCGGCTCCCTCAGCCAATAAAGCGAGATAAGCGCTGCAACCCCAGAGTCGGTCACAACTGGACCTAATGGTCGGGGTCCCTTTACCTTTTTACCTAGACACAGAGTTGACAATCCCCTCCCTTCTTGCACCATTTGTCTCCCCAAAGGGAAGTGCAAACCTGTGTACGCCATGCATGTGCAGCCATGTGCCAGGCCAGCTGCCAAAGTCACAGGAAGGTTACATGTGCTGGTATATCGATACTAAAGGGCTTGGCAGTTGCTCAACTCTAAATGACTGGTATTGGATTGGAACATGATAGGGAAGTCAATTCCTTCTCCTGCTTTGCAAGAGGAAAGGAGAGCTGTTAGACACAGAAGGAACAGCCTCTTGAGGACTGTTTGGCACAACCTTGAGAACTAATAGTTGATCTGAAGGCTACAGCAACTAACCGCTATAAATTCAGATCCTTCCCGCAGCCTTTTACACCAGCAATCCTTGATAATAGAGAGCCAAAGATTTATAGTGTCTCAGTTTTTAAATTCAAGTGATAGAAGCATTCCTTGAATATTGCCTTCCTCATTCTTTTTAAAATATTATTATTTTAATTATAAAGAAAATAACATCATTTTTGACATATACACAGGTTAAAAAAAACAAAACCATAGAAATTAAGAAACTGTGAGAATTTCCTCCCTTTACAACACAGTATCCCTTTAATACTTACTGTGAACCAAAGACAGCAAGGAAATTGCATACAGTTGGTTTCTTTTCAAATAAATAGCATTGAGAAACTGGAGAAGTAGAATAAAGTGAATTTACGAAGGATGAAGAGAAGTTAATTAAATTGAGTTTAGGGGTTATTATGCCTTCCATATTGCGCTAGAGGACTTATATTGTATTTTCTTAACATAAACATAGGTAATAAAAACCATATTGGAATAAACTTATGAAATTTTGAAATATCATGCAAAACCTGAGAGTTTGTCAGTTTTTACATATTCACTAGGCACCAAACCTTTTGGTACCAGTAGGACAGTATCATATGTGGAGTGAGAAATCTCTTTAATGTTTAGCAACAGTAAGGCAGGCTGCTAGTAAAAGTTGTCCTGCCAATTTTTTTTTAGGCTTTTTTTTAGGATTTTACCCCAAAGCTGTTGAGCTTTTTTTTACCCCCAGGAAATAACCTGCCACAGGGGCTGAATTAAACTGACCGTTGGGCCAAATTAGGACTTTGGACATGCCTGATTAGGAGATAGTGCCTCAATGCACACAAGTGGCAAGTGTAGAGGAGAGCTGCATGGTTTTCGTTGTAGAACAAGGCCCCCATGTGGAAGATTGTTTGATATCAGTTTCAGAGCAGCCTTATCTATGATCTGAGTCCAGTGCAGGTGGGTGATTTGGTGGTTGTGTATTATTTTCTTTTTCACTGTGCCCAATAGACCCGAGTCCTGGTGCTACGCTTTACCCGCTTGTAGCTAGCTAGCTGCAACTTTGGCATTATTAAGCTGTGAGGGTATGTGACTGTTTTACATGTTTTTAGGTAAGTTTTTTTGTTTCATTTTTAATCACATTGTTTTACTGCTTTGCCGTTTCCTTTCTTTGGGAAGAAGGGCAGGATAGAAATGTAATAAAAGCAATAATTTCCTTCTTGTTCCATCCTCTCCCATCACCAGTTGAGGTGAAATCTATTAGTTTTATGGTCATGCAACACTAGATTTCACATGGCAGATGGGTGTGATATTATCCTGCAGGGGTGAAACCAGGCTTTATTTCACCCAGGCGCACACACACATGCACACACGCACACACACTTTCATACATGCACAAGCTGATGGACTGAAACTAATAAATGTTCTTCTTCAGGGCAAGAGGAAACCCTGAAAAGAATAGGTAAAAAATGTAATGGCAACCCTTAAATCAGGGAGGGGGAACCTGTGGCCCTCCAGATGTTGTTGGACTCCCTCTCCCATCAGCCCCAGCCAGCATAGCCAATGGTGACAAATGAAGGGATTTGTAGTCCAACATCTGGAGAGCCACAACTCCCTACTTTGAATTACGACAGCCCCAAGGCTATACTCCTATGCATGCTTACAATGGGAGTAAGCCACACGGGAGTCTGTTGCCTTGGCTCCCGTGGAGTGAGTCTGCTCCCATCTGCAAAGGTGGTACCTGATTCTAAGCAACAAGATTGCACCTTCTTGTTTGGGCTCCTGTTCTGTTGTTGCCGCGTCTGGTTCTGCTTCCCCCCTTGCTTGCTTCAAGCCATCCTGAACCTCTACTGAGTCTGTCTACACTACATGAAAGTTGGGTGGTGGTGGTGGTGACATCCCTGCTTCCTCTTTCCAAGAGATGGAAGTTGGCATGAAAAGGGAAGAGCCCCTCTCCTCCAGCTCAGTTTACCACCACTCAACCCCCTCTGTTCCTTCCTCCTCCTAAGTGTGTTAAAGCTTCTGGGTCATGTGGCCAACATGACTAAGCCGCTTCTGGCTTACCTTCCCGCCGGAGTGGTACTTATTTATCTACTTGCACTTTGACGTGCTTTCAAACTGTTAGGTTGGCAGGAGCAGGGACCGAGCAATGGGAGCTCACCCCGTCACGGGGATTCGAACTGCCAACCTTCTGATCGGCAAGCCCTAGGCTCTGTGGTTTAACCCACAGCGCCGCCTGCGTCCCTCCTAAGTGTGTTAGAGCCTGCCAAATCGAGCCTGATCCCGACAGCACTGTGGAGCTCACGGCAACCATGGCACTTCTGAGTAAACATGCCTAGGGCTGCACTTCAAGTGTGTCTCTGCGGAATGGAACCATATTTGGATGTGATGGGGTGGAAGTACCAAAGGCCTTTGTCGTGTAGAACCAGGGTGCCGATTAGAATGTCATACATAATAAGCATCAGACGTGAACGTGTGGGCTGTGTACTGTACAGTATAAAAAGGCAGCAATTGCATAAAGACCGAAATTATGTGTTAATGATGCAGAGTTGAAAAAATACCATAATACAGGAAACATATAATTAAGAAGAATAAATTATACCCTTCCCTTTGCAGGGGACAGTTAATCAAGTCTCCTTTGCTAAACCCAACAGACAGCTGTGTACGATTATATAAATTAGACCATAACATGAAAGTGGGAGTAAGCATCAACCTGGAAAGACAGTTTTAGCAGAAAAATCTTTCCTATCTTTCAGTTTCTAATTTCTAACTCTGATGTGTCCCATTGGAGACCAGTTAAGAATTTAAGAAAGCTCATCACATTCTGTGATGTAGTTTAGGTCAAGATTTAGTTTTGCAGCAGTGTTATTTTTGCTGTCATCTGGATTACATTCTTGTATTTTTATTGTTAGACTTTATTATGAATGACCAGTGAATTGTTTTGATTCTATGGTATGTACATTCATATGAGCTGTTTTCATTAACTTGTTGTTTATGACAATTTAAACTTTGCTAAGTCTCGTAACTGTTGGGGACTTGTGTAAACCTTTTGATATGAGCCACCTTGAGCCTGGTTTACGATGGAAAGGTGGCATCCAATGATGCATCTCAGCCCTTTTCAAACATCTGGGAACCAAATGAATGCCTGGAGTGGTATGATGCCTCCCGTTCCCTGCATTCTGCAGGGTTCCAGAATACAGCTTGTGCAGGAATAGCCTCTCTTCATCGATGAATAATGAACGTGGAGTTGGAACAGTAAGACAATCCGGCTCCATACATTTCTTTTGCATGGGCATTATCGCTACACATCAGGAAAGAGCTATTGTCTTCTGAAACTATTGATTGCACCAAATAACATATTTTGTGAGTGAGAGGGAGACTTGCATCCTTTCTAAGGTCTTAATAATAGAATCATAGAGTGGTACCTTGGGTTACAGATGCTTCAGGTTTCAGACTCCACTAACCTAGAAATAGTACCTCGGGTTAAGAACTTTGCTTCAGGATGAGAACAGAAATCGTGCTTCGGCAGTGCGGCGGCAGCGGGAGGCCCCATTAGCTAAAGTGGTACCTCAGGTTAAGAACAGTTTTAGGTTAAGAACGGACCTCCAGAACGAATTAAGTTCTTAACCAGAGGTACCACTGTAGTCCCTTCAAGGCAGGAATATGCAGCTGTCCCATGCAGTAGCTAGACTGGCGACTGGGAGTGGCCGCCGAGACCATATAACACCAGTCCTGAAAGACCTACATTTGGCTCCCAGTACATTTCCAAGCACAATCTGAAGTGTTGGTGCTGACCTTTAAAGCCCTAAATGGCCTCATCCCAGTATACCTGAAGGAGTGTCTTCACCCCCATCATTCAGCCTGGCCACTGAGGTCCAGCTCTGAGGGCCTTTTGGCAGTTCCCTCAATGCGAGAAGTGAGGTTACAGGGAACCAGGCAGAGGGCCTTCTCGGTAGTGGCCCCTGCCCCGTGGAACGCACTCCCATCAGATGTCAAGGAAATAAACAACTATCTGACTTTTAGAAGACATCTGAAGGCAGCCCTGTTTAGGGAAGTTTTTAATGTTTGATGTTTTATCATGTTTTTAATATTCTGTTGGAAGCCAGCCAGGTGGGTGGGGTATAACTAATAAAATTATTATTATTATTATTATTATTATTATTATTATTATTATTATTATTATAATACAGGCATCGTACCTGCGATTGAACCTTGGTGTTATCAGCACCACACTCTAACCAACTGAGCTCCAAAAGACATGATCTCCCAAGCAAGCCTGGTCTAATCATGGACGCAAACTGAACAACCATCTGGGATGTCAAGATTCCAGCAGCAGCTCTCACAACCATGTACATATCCTGGAAAGAGAGAGAGAAAGAGACAGAGAGGCTCTGTTTTCACAGAACCAGCCTGCACACAACCAGCTTAACAGGTTGTGAGCCAGACAGCATTCCCTAAAGATCCCAGAGACACGACTGAGAGCCTTCTGATAACCAATATCATTCAAAGGGAAGCTAGTGTCAGGACAATACCTGAAACGAGGCTAGGAAGTTCTCCAGGGGTCCAGTGGCGTAGCGTGGGTTGTCAGCACCCGGGGCAAGGCAAGTAATTTGCGCCCCCTAACCCGTGGATTTGCGCCCCCTAACCCTAACCCCCAGATGTTGCACCCGGTGCGGCCAGCCCCCCCTGCACCCCCCACGCTACGCCACTGCAGGGGTCTCAAGCTGTATGACATTACTGGTTAGTTGAAATCTGATGAGCACCACCAAGGAGGAGGTTCTGGCTCTGTTGACCAGGGGGAAAGCAAAAGGTCTGCTCGCTTCTAGTATTTATATCAGCCCTGGCCCAGACACATGCTTCACAGAGTTGCCAGTTGCAGAGGCCATTATTTCCTTCTACATCTGAAGTGGGCTCTGAGACCTGAGTCCACAGCCTAGTTGGCTAAGTCCCAGCCTCTGACAACAAGGTCAAACCCTCCAAGTGTCCCTATTTTCCAGAAACAGTCTCGGATTTACAGAATCTGTCCCAGTTTCTGATTTGATCCTGGAAGGTACCACTTTTCCTTTGTTGTTTAATCGTTTAGTCGTGTTCTACTCTTCGTGACCCCATGGACCAGAGCACGCCAGGCACTCCTGTCTTCCACTGCCTCCCGCAGTTTGGTCAAACTCATGCTGGTAGCTTCGAGAACACTGTCCAACCATCTCGTCCTCTGTCGTCCCCTTCTCCTTGTGTCCTCCATCTTTCCCAACATCAGGGTCTTTTCCAGGGAGTCTTCTCTTCTCATGAGGTGATGTCCTATTTTCAATTGGAGAAATGTTAGAGGCTATGGAGTTATCCAACTCCTGAGCCATCTGAAGGCAGCTGTGAATAGGGAAGTTTTTAAATGTTTAATGTTTTATTATGTTTTTATATATGTTGGAAGACTCCCAGAGTGGCTGGGGCAACCCAGTCAGATGGGTATTATTATTATTATTATTATTATTATTATTATTATTATTATTATTATTATTATTATTATTATTATTTTATTGACATCCCTATTTTCATCACAGAAATGTCGGAGGGTATGCAAGGTTCCTTGCCTAAGTCCTGCAGTCCCTGACAATTGTGGGTGGGGGAGGTTAAAGGCTCAAAATAAGGTTTCCTTTCTTGCCCACCATGAGAACAGTTGACATTAATGGTATATAAGTAACGCTTTATGCTTTTGTAGTAGATAGGTAGCCGTGTTGGTCTGCCATAGTCAAAATAAAAAAAATTCCTTCCAGTAGCACCTTAAAGACCAACTAAGTTAGTTCTTGGTATGAGCTTTTGTGTGCATGCACACTTCTTCAGATACACAAGTGTGCATGCACACGAAAGCTCATACCAAGAACTAACTTAGTTGGTCTTTAAGGTGCTACTGGAAGGATTTTTTTTTATTTATGCTTTTGTGTTTCATAGCATTGCCCTCTCTCTTGCATCATATCGTTGATTTCAATTATGAAAGTGGAGCTGTGGATCTTTATCCCAAAGGGGAATGAGTATGTAGACAATACAGAGAGTGCTGAAAAAACCCCAATCACTTGGTATGCAAAATTGCCAGTAAATGCTCTGTGCGAGAGAGATTAAACTATTATTCATGCTTACACTGCAAGCATTGCATCACTCTTGGATTATGCAGACTAATTAACAGATAAGTGAATGTCACTTTTGCATAGGCACCAACTCTCAATGGATGCAATCACTGCCTATTTATTGTACCAACAATAGCCTGTTGGAGTATTGTTTTTTAGAGAGTAGTATGGAAGATTAAAGGCACAATCCAGAGACATCTAAAAGTTCTTACTTTAAACAAATTTGAATAGTGAGTATCCTACATTGCATCCATTTATTAATGCTGTCAGGCAAATGAGATCTTTTAAAAAAAACAAAAACAAAAAAACCCATCATTAGCTTTATAATGTATATTTGTTCACCAATTATACAAATCAGGATTTGTGGCAGTCTGGGATTGTTGCTTTTGCTTCTGGTTTCATTTCTGTAAATCAGGGAGAGGTGAAAACCTATTCAGGAGCTGGTATATACGTACATAGCCTGCTTGGGGTTCTATTTCAAAGGAATTGCTTCTGATTTACAGCAATATATTTTCATCTGGAAGTGCTCCAAGCTCTAGCACCACATGAAAATTGGATTTAAACAAAGCAAATCTACCAAAAAAATTAAAAATACTAGAGCTGGCTGGCTAAGTATAGACCATTTTGTTTCATTTGAAATTAATGGGACTCGAGTTCAAGTGTCTTTCTCTGGTTTGGAGCTATTGACAGGGTCTACAGTATAGCCCTGATTCCCATTACCGTAATTGGCTTAGCATGTAAAGTTTAAGGCCTCATCCGGACTTCTGCTTTCCCCCAGGAAAACCCAGAAATCTTGGACTCAAGCATCCTCTTTGTAAACCCAGGGGAGACAAAGCCCATAATCAGATACCACGCATAGAAAGAAAGGTAAAACATCACATTGTGTTTCTCAAAAGCATCATCTCCAGGCCTTGCCCTCCCATAACTGATACTTGGGGGAAGAGGGAGGCACATTGTTGATGAGGTCACTTCACAGTTTGTTCCAATTCAGTGTTAAAGAGTTTGTTTCTCAGGGGAAACTGCAAGGAAAACATGCGACAAGCAGAAAACTGCTCGGACTTGTGCTTTCTAGGTACAGGAGAAGTGGAAATGTGGAGAAGCCCATAGTGCCAGGCTGGTCCTTGAGAGCATAGAGTGAAAAAAAGGTCTGTGTTGGAAGTTGTGAGAATTAACCAACCACTGGAAACCCAGGGTTTAAATACCACTTTGAACCAATGTTAGGTTATGGAAAGGGGAGGGGGTCTTTGGGATAAGTGATTTGCTATAACACCTATACAGTGGTACCTCGGGTTAAGTATTTAATTCATTCCGGAGGTCTGTTCTTAACCTGAAACTGTTCTTAACCTGAAGCACCACTTTAGCTAATGGGGCCTTCCGCTGCAGCCACACCGCCGGAGCACGATTTCTGTTCTCAACCTGAAGCAAAGTTCTTAACCCGAGGTACTATTTCTGGGTTAGCAGAGTCTGTAACCTGAGGCGTATGTAACCTGAAGCGTATGTAACCCAAGGTACCACTGTATAGCTTTGTTTCATTGTTTTTTCCCTACAAGTTCCCATTTCCCATTTTGTTTACTCTGCTCAGTTGTAACTGAAAGAATGTTCCCCCGAAGGAGAGATAACAACTGGTTGTCCTGGGGCCTAGGTTCATTGCAATATTATGTTTCAGGAACGCATTATCTTTACATGAGACGTTAATTAAATTTTGCTGGTAACACTAGATTACTGTGGTGATCATTTACATAAAGTATTAGGAGCCCAGGTAGCCTTCTAGAACATGTTCAAGATAAAGATTTGTAGGATCATAATGGGTGGTGCTGTGGTCTAAACCACAGAGCCTCTTGGGCTTGCCGATCGGAAGGTCGGTGGTTCAAATCCACGTGGTGGGATGAGCTTCCATTGCTTTGTCCCAGCTTCTGCCAACCTAGCAGTTTGAAAGCATACCAGCGCAAGTAGATAAATAGGTACCACAGTGTCGGGAAGGTAAATGGCGTTTCCATGCACTCTGGCACTCGTCACGGTGTTCCTATGTGTCAGAATCGGTTTAGTCATGCTGGCCACATGACCAGGAAAGCTGTCTGCAGACAAACGCTGGCTCCCTTGGCCTGAAAGCGAGATGAGCGCGGCAACCCCATAGTTGCCTTTGACTGAGATCCTTTACCTTATGTTTGTCAACATTTACTCATGCCACAATCTACAGAAATAAACAAATAGAAGAAGTTCAGATTGGCACACCTCTTTACAAACCTAAACCCAGAAATTTCTCATTGCTTCAGGAGAAAGGAATGCATAGCAACACTGATGAAGGCTCATGTTCATGTTTCTCATAGACAACAAAATCAGCAAATAATTATGAGGCAAAAAATAAAAAGTAAGCAGGATAGGCTACCTTAATAATATGTTACTCATGCAATCCAGAGAAGTTATTGAATGTCTTAACACTGTTCTTGTCTTTCTCTTATAGGAACAAGTACTGCCAATCTCGGTTCAACATCTAAAGAGAAGCAAGAAATAATTAAAGAGCGAGGTCTGCGTCCCTTTCATTTTTCTTGACCATCCAACCAGAAGTTGCTAGATCAGACATTAGTGTTTCTCTGATAGCTACCTCTTTGAAACCAAATATAGAAGTTTTTCAAAGAACATGACATGACGGTGATGATTAGGTCTCGCAATTATAGTCAAAGTCTGTCATCCATACTCAGCGAGGGGTGGATAAATTAGAGCTTTCAGTTCAGTGCCGAAATGTTTAACAAATGGCCCATGAAAACATTTTTTGCCACCAGGGGTCAGAAGTGGCATAGCACTCAAATGGTAGGAACTTCCCACCGCCTAACTAAATGATGATATTCCCTTTCAGACCAGACAATGAACAAGCAGACTGCGGAAATTTGGCCAGAGGAGGTAATTTCCAGAGGAGGTAATTCTAATGTAATGACTGAAGGTTAATATTCTTCTCTTCAGTACGTTTCCGAGCACAATTCCAAGTGTTGGTGTTGACCTTTAAAGCCCTAAATGGCCTCAGCCCAGTATACCTGAAGGAGCGTCTCCACCCCCATCGTTCTGCCCGGACACTGAGGTCCAGCGCCGAGGGCCTTCTGGCGGTTCCCTCGCTACGAGAAGCAAAGCTACAGGGAACCAGGCAGAGGGCCTTCTCGGTAGTGGCGCCCACCCTGTGGAACGCCCTCCCATCAGATGTCAAAGATATAAACAACTACCTGACATTCAGAAGACATCTGAAGGCAGCCCTGTTCAGGGAAGTTTTTAATGTGTGACATTTTAGTGTATTTTTGGTCTTTGTTGGAAGCTGCCCAGAGTGGCTGGGAAAACCCGGCCAGATGGGCGGGGTACAAATAATAAATGATGATGATGATGATCTCTAGAGAACTTTGGACTACTCTAGCAAAAGAGTTATTATTTTATTATTTTTTTGCATAGTGCATGTCAAGTTTGTTGGGTTATTCCTTTTTTATTTTTGGCATGGTGCATATCAAGTTTGTTGTGGTGCACGGGTCAGCTGTCAGCCATCATTCCTGTAGAAACCTTAAAAACAGAGTGGTCGGGGAAGGGTGGTAGCTCAGCAGAAGTTCCTAGTTCCAATTCCCAACATATCCAGTTGGGGCTGTGACAGACGCCAATCAAAAACCCAGGAGAGCCATTTCTAGTCAGTGTAGACAGTCCTGAGCTGGACGGACCAATAAAGGTAAAGGGACCCCTGACCGTTAGGTCCAGTCGCAGACGACTCTGGGGTTGCAGTGCTCATCTCGCTTTATTGGCCGAGGGAGTCGGCATACAGCTTCCGGGTCATGTGGCCAGCATGACTAAGCCGCTTCCTGCAAACCAGAGCAGCGCACGGAAACGCCGTTTACCTTCCCACTGCAGCGGTACCTGTTTATCTACTTGCACTTTGACGTGCTTTCAAACTGCTAGGTTGGCAGGATGGACTAATGCTTTGGCTCAATACAGAGCATCTTTCTTTCTATGTTCCTAAACTAAAAATGGAGAAAGCAAACCTGGTCTCCAATCCCCTGCAAAAACGGAATGGTCAGCAAAAGGGTTGTGCATTGGGAGACTGAGTCGCATCTGCACACCTGCCCCAACCAAGAGACCTGCAGGTCTGTCCACAAGTTACTAATTAGGATAATCCAAGAACAATGCTTGTTCTAGCTTCCTCACGCCAAAACAAGAACAGCCAGGTGAAGAATAGCCATTTGCAATGTGACAAAACATGAGAAGGAAGGGGAAATCATCACCTTCCAATTATGAGTAGAGGTGTTTGTGTTTCCTACCTGCAGTTTAGGCAGACACCCTACAATTCTAGGCAGCCAATAAAAACAGGAAGTGGCTCACAGTCATAGTTGTTGCAGAATCATAGCCAGCTACTCAAGCATGGGGCCCACTCTGGGAAGGCTGAAGAGGGGGGAAAACAGAGAAAAAAATTGGTGGGTTGCTAAGTAACCAGCCACCTGTCTCCTCTTGCTTGAGGACACTATGCATCAAGGCGGCGCCCGCAAGAAGTGATGCCTAACAATGCCATCTCTTGTCTCCACTTCTCTGCCAAGAAATGCTGTGTTAAACGAACCAGATTATTAATATCACAACAACATATTTCATGCCTCAGGAATTCAAGATTCCAGCAAAGAAGCAAAGTTGAATTTCCTTCTGTTTTTTTTCTCCTGCAGCAGCAGCAGCAGCAGCAGCAGCAGCAGCAGCAGCAGCAGCAGCAGCAGCATAAAACAGACAGCAGAGAGGTAGCACAGAAGAGTGCTTGCTCCAAGAGAAAATGAAATCAGCAAACAAAGAGGAATTTGTGGATGCAGAAATGTGAGCTATCACAAGTGATAAAAGAGTTTGTCATTCTGGTACTTTCTTGCTGCAGTACCTGCGGCTCTTCCTTCGGGGCACCTGCAGCGCGTCAAGAAATAGCATACCATGCTAGAGCACGAAAGCACACTGCCAAGCACATCTTTTATCTCTTTGGCAACTGGAAATCAGGTGCTGGTAAGTCAAATGAATAGGTTCCTCTTGTTCCAAACAGAGTAAAGATGGTGCATAAGAAATTAGGGTCAGATCGAGTAATCCAACAGGTAGGTGGGCGTGTTTGTGTCCATGTGTATGTTTTGAACTGCAGTGCAGCGATCTGTGCATAGCTGTCAACTTACAGATTTGAAAATAATGGACCAGCAGCCTTGAAAATAAGGGATCAGAAGCCAAAATAAGGGATTTTCCAAACACAGGCATGTTCAACTTCTGAGCCCCTCCGAGCCAAAGGCAGAAAGCCCAGCCAGCAGCCAAACGTAGCCTCAAGCTATGGTTCCCACAGCGCAGCAACCCAGCAAAGGGGATGCAGCAAGGAAAAACACCGTCACCTCTCTGCTGGGAAGTGCTGAGCAAAGGCGAGTCCTCAGGCAACGTGGCCGATTTGATCGGCACAAGGCATGCAAGCTCCACCCCCCAGTCATTCTTGGACTCCTTATTAGGTGAGCAACGCAGCCAACCAACACAGTTGGAGCCTCTCCCCTCCCTGGCTGGCAGGCAGGGAGGGAGAGGAGCTGCTTCCTTTGAAACCTTGGGAAATTTAAGGGACATCATCAATAAGGGACAGCAGCGCTGGGATAAGGGACTTTCCCACCAAATAAGGGACAGTTGACAGCTATGGAGATCTGTGTAATCCTTACAGATGATTGACTGTCTGAAATGAGAACAAATATATGACACCCCCCGCGCCACATTGTTTTGTGCCGAGTCAGGATTTCAAGAAACTGTGCCTACTTGCAGAGCCCAAGGCAGGTTGCTGAAGGTTGTTTTTTTTTGGGGGGGGGGCTGTATTCACCAGAGCAGGGGAAGCCAACGCAATGCCCTCCAGATATTGTTGGACTGCAACTCCCATCATCCTTCATAGTTGTTCATGCTGCCTGGAGCATCATGTTGGATACCCCTGAACCATAGTACAGGGCTTCTGTGCCTTTAATAATTGCATTGAAGATGGACCCTTGGCAGATATAGTTTGCCATGTCGTGTTGCTGCAGGGATGGAAAAACATCCCTTCTTCTGCACAGTTATTGAAGGTGCAAGGGTCCTCTGTTCTATGGTATCTGATCTGATCTGATCGTCCTGTGTGATCGTCCTGTGGCCATTTTCTGTGGTTTTTTGGGTGATTGATAGCTATGGTTTTTTTTAAGGGGGTAGAATGTTCAATATGCAAACTTAATACCAAGATGAGGAATGAAACTGCAATACTATGAGAGTCTCCACAGTTATAATCAAGGGAAAGCCCACTGGCAACTGAGGAAAGGGAAGTGTTCTCTGAACTTCTGTTGTGATAGGCTATCGCTGATTCTTTTTCAAGTGGAAAGACTTGAAGCAAGCCAGCTGTGCTGCTGTGCCAAGATATACCAGGAAAACTTGGAACATGGCTTAATGTGTCCCAAAGAGCTCAGTAAGTTCCTGACCTATGATTTCACGGAAGTCAGCCAGGTTTTCTGCACTGACTATGGACCAGTTTCTCAGGCTGCAGTCCTATCCCCACTTATCAAGGAGTCTCCTTGAACTCAATGGTCTTTTCATCTGAGTAGACATGCACAGGATCATGCTTTTAGGGTGCATTCAGACACAAACCTTTTCATGCGAGCTTTCCAAATCTTCTCGTTAGCGAGTTTCATCAATGATGCATTGGTGCATCATTCATCAATGATGCATCACACCTGGTATGATTTGCCATTGCAGTGCTGCAGAAGTATCGTGTCTCAAGGCAATCACACCAAGACGCGTTACTGTTTCCTGCTCCCTTTCTTAGCCGGAATCCTCCTCCCTTCACCCCTACTGCCTACCCTGTAAATGTGTACTGGTGAATAAAGAATACTTGTAGTGCAGTGCTAACTATGTCCCCTCTGAAGGAGCTCTGTAAGCCCTGCTGAATTCAATGGGACTTACTCCCGGGTGAGTGAGATTAGAATTGCAGTCATGGACTGTAGCCTTTCCCATCTCCTCAGAAATTTCTCTCTGCAAATGGGCTCTTTCTCTTGCCACAAAAGCAGAGAAGCTACCAGAGAAGAATGGAAGGCTGCTTGCCTATGGGTACCAGATTTTTTTCAATGAATCCGGGGACACTTTTTTTTTTTACCTTTACCTTTAGCAACAGGGAGTCAGTAGTGGGGATGGTGAGGTGCAAAGCCCTTCTTTCGCACCCTGTGAAACATAAATGTGCAGTTTTTAAAAAACTGGGCAACGGCCACCAGCAACTCCTGAGCCTCCCCCGATCAGTCAAAACTAAGGGGGAAGGTGGCAGATCTGTACCGCCGGACGTCTCGGGTTCCTGTTCGGCAGTGGCGGCGGCAGTGGCAGTCAGCAGCCCGGAGCCAGCCTGGTAGCGCAGTTGGCTCTGGCTGGCTTCAGGAGCTGCTCGCTGCTCACTGCTGTGGCGCCCACCATTTTTCCTCGCCGGAAGTCCCCATATGATGTGTTGCGCACAAGACACATCATATGGCGACTTCCAATGAGGAAAAATGGCGGGTGCCACGGCAGCGGGCAGCTCCTGAAGCCAGCCAGAGCCAACTGCGCTACCAGGCTGGTTCTGGGCTGCTGAGGCTTCCACTGCCACATTTTCCAGGGACAGAATTGCAAATCAGTAGACATTCCGGGGACGGAATTTGTCCAGGGACAGATTTGCAAATCTGGGGACTGTCCCTGGGAACGGGGACGTCTGGTAACCCTATGCTTGCCTGCATGCCATGTGAGGTGCAAAATGGCCATGTGTATCCCACCAGCCCTGGAATAACCTGAGACTTAAAAGTTATGATATCATTACTCTTGTTAAATTTGAATACCACCTTTCACCTGGTTCACAACATAAAAACACAAACTGAGAACACAGAATGAATAATAATAATAATAATCCCTCCCATGAATGGGGGTGGGGTAGGGTTGCCCTATTTCAAACAGATCCGGACAGAAAAGTTGGTGAGATTTTTTTAGTTTTACCCAAAGTTGTTAAGCTTTTTGGGCAAAAAAAGAGAGCCGTTTTAGAGCTATTTTTATGGGGAAACGGCATTGCCAACAGAGATGCAGCATTCTGTATATGTACGGACAGACCGCAACCTAGGGTAGGGGATAGTCTGGAACTCAGAAGTTGCCCACTCACCTCTTTCTAGATGTGGAATTTGAGAGCATGGCAGCATGGAACTCCAATCAGCAGACAGCAGTAGAGAGGCTTGCAACAGCAACTGGTGAGCATTGCAAGAGGGAACTCCAGAATGAGCCAGCTTCTGTGGCTCTGCAACTTCAAGCCAATAGGAATTTCTAAGATAGGTCTAGAGCAGCTCTTGCATCCCCTCCTAGGTGGATTTCACTTCAGCAATAGTGTTTTAGTCTGTGGTGATCCAGCCAGCAAAGTTTAGCAATCCCGTAACTGAAGCATTCAGCGGGAGACCAGCTTTTCAAAGCCCTCTCGCCTTCACAAAGAGAAAGCTTCCCCTCTCCCTGACCAGATCTGTGAGCCCTTCTCTCCAGAGTCACTTTGGTTCAAGATGAACCAGCATCAGCGCTCTTACTGAGGATAGGTAGCTGACAGGGAGGCCAGGCACCCTTCCGTTCAATAACTTAGTCCAACAGTTACAATAAAACATGAAGTGCAATTCTATCCAACATGCAAATGAGTGTGACATGCTGGATTCATACACTTAATGTTTTTTCCTGTGCTTTCTGCGCTTTTTTTCTCTCTGCAATGTTACATGCAAACAACAGGAAGTAAATTAGGCAGCCCCTGTTAGTCCCCCCCCCCCCGCCGGGAAAACCCTTTCCTACTGAATGTTGATGGAAAAGAGTCTATACTCCTTCCATAAAATTCCAGAAAGAGGGGGGCCTCTAAAACAAGTTGCCTGCAATCTGGAAATATTCCCTTAACTCGTATTTTCGTAAAAGCAACAGTCTTCAATGATAAGGGTCGCCCAATTTCATCTGACTGTAGGATATTACCAGGCAAACAGAAACAGTACAGTACACTCAAGGGAGTATTCCTACCTTATGAGATTGCTTTTCTTGAGAACTACTGTCCCCTCAAACATCTTTCAAATGAACCCAGTTAATTTCAGTGGTGAAGCCTTGCTAATGGTCTCGACAAAGGTCAACCACATTTTGTTTTATGGCTGTTGATCCAGCCTTGGCGAGACAGCAGATACACAGAGAACTAAACATCCAGAGTTTTAATGGCTCATTGTTTGCATCTTGTTGAAACCAAGCCCAGATTTGAACTGAGTCGACACAAAGATCTTTCCAAAGTCTTACGCTTAGCTGCCAGATGGACATTCTTGGCTTCCAAAACCTTTTGTCTGAATAAAAGGACATTGACCTCTTGAATACTCCAGCCCTCTTCTACAAGGGTGGACTTTGCAAACTACTTCTGTAGGTATACTTGTACCTACAAATGTAGGTATGAAAATGCATTCACTTTGCTTGATCTTAGCTGTGCCACAGACTTAAGTTGGCTTAATCAATTGATTCTCTTCAGAGACCTGCAGTTCCATGAGGGAGGCTGGCGAAGGTTGTTTCTAAGGCTGTGTATACACCATACATTTAAAGCACATTTTTTGCCCCCAAGAATCCTGGGAACTGTAGTTCAAGGGTGCTGGGAATTCTAGTTCTGTGAGGAGAAACTACAGTTTCCAGGATTCTTTGGAGGGGTAGAATGTGTCCAATGCTTCAGATGTGTTTTACATGTACAGTGTGTACACAGCCTTAAAGTGCATCTTCATTCTGCAACACATGAAGAGGAGTACTGACAGCTCCAACTCAGATCAGAATATTTTTTAAAACAGAAAACACTTATTCCACCACCTTTTTCCTTATCTATCTGTAAAAGGAGCAGAAACTGAGATATATAAATATCTGCAGTAGCTACAAGCTAGGATGACCAACAGTGCAGGATTCTGCACCTTAAATACTTCTATAGAAAAGGACATTTCAATAGGAGATGCTTGCATTATAAGCTATTCCTACCCTGACTTTGCATTCTGTATGATGCTTTTCAGTAGCCTTTGAATAATTAAGTCCTCGCTGAACTCACTGAGACTTAGACTTCCAAGAAGAGGTTTGTGCTTTAAAATGTTCCATAAATTTGTTTATTATTAATAATACTGTAGTAAGAAATCAAGTCCTAGCATGGTCCGAAGAATATGGGCTGAAAAGCTATTGGAACATATATATAGTACAGAGAGAATAGAAACTAAGGCTGAATTTACACACATATATTTTTTAAATGTTTTAAAATATATGTGGAATTTGCCATTAGCTCACTGGCGCCATCTAGTGTCACATTTGTATAATGCACTTAAAACGTTATATTTGCAGCTGTATAGCCGAGTACTAAGATGCTAAAGGTGGCTCTGTTAGGGTTCAGAGGAACTCTTGTATGGAGCATTTGTATAGGAATGTGTCCTATTCTACACAGGCCAATTTCCACAGCGCTACACTTGGAGCTTGATGGTCTTACTGGAGTGGAGAGGGCTACTTAATATGTGCTATTTCACTTACTTCAACACGGAGGAAGCCAACCCTGCTGCATTCTGCTGAATTGGGTCTTGCCCTGACAGCACAACTGACAGCTGGTCATCATCACAGAGAAGCAGATTGCTGATCTTCTCCCCATGCCCTGCAAAGCAGGCAAGGGTAGGTGGGTGGATGCAAAGACATGGTTAGACAAAGTAAGAAGCTACTGCAAAGAGAACCAAAACAGTCCTTCTGGCATAAGGTGTTAGATATTCTTTAAACCTCCACCCCTCCCAAACCTTGGACAGCTGTACCCAAAATGATGTGCATTCCAATTCCAGCTTCTAACAAAAGGGCTGGTATCCACTGAAACAAGAATGCCAGTGGACCCTATATTGTGTTTTCATTTTCAGCGTGTACACCTTGTGTGCTTACCTCATCGCCCTCTTCCATGGATGTTTTTATCACCACTTTGAAGTGCCTTCAGCTAGCACAAGGGATGGGCTTCTTGGCGCTTTGCACAGGGTTTTGCACAGACTTTAGCCCTCACTCAGTGGTACACATACACAAGTGCTAGCACTAGGACAATCGTGGGAATGGCATAAGCTGTAGCTTTTTCCCATCATAACTTGACTCAGCTGGACGGGTTGGGCCAAACACTTCTGATAACACACACGGGCTGCCAGACACAGAATTATTGCCAGAATGCCACGCCTGGCTACAGAGAGGCTGCATCCAAGAAAAGTCACACAGACTGTTTCCAAAACCATGAAGTTCAGAGTCTAAAATTAGCTAACGGCATCACTGAAGCTTTCAATGCAGCTCTCAGTCTGATGCCTATCTAACGTCCGCACTTGTATATTCTCACACACGCGTGACAAATGTAAGAAAAAAAGATTCCGCCACAAATTACATTTGAGTCAATTCTTTAATTAAATACCTCATCAAATTCAGTGTAATAACATTTGAATGGGGAAGCACGGCCAAGGTTCTCCTAAACGTATTTGCCAAGTGTTGCAAAGAGCCTGTCACTGCTAAACTTTTAAAAAGGCGAGTCTTCAAAAGTGCAATGCAGCAACTGAAAGGAGATTAATTAAAATATATCGCATTGGCAAGAACCTGCGTGGCTCACTCTTTTTTGTGGTTCGTAATAAACCTTGCTTGAAAAACGGATACCAATCCACAGAGGTAACAAGATTAGTCCCAACATCTGCCTATAGATCATTTAACACAAGGAACATGACTTAAGCCATGTTTCATTGATATTAGTGTTCTTCACTTCTTTGTTATATGTAGCTTCATGGTTTTTGTGGCTAAATACATTAATAAATTATTGACTGGTGTTATATGTGGTTGAGCATTTACACATCACTTTCTGCTGGAGTCTACGCCCTGCTTTTATGAGCAGCACAAATATCACAGTAGACAGACAGAAGAAGCTTTGCTAAAATCAATGGAAGCTTGCACCAGCATAAAGGCTGCCTTAGGATTACTGCCTTGGGAGTAAGTCCGGTAAAAAGTGAGACTACTTATTGGGCTATAAGCATTGCAGCTTTTTGTATCATAGCAATCACTTTAAAATGAAATCCTTACTGTTGTCCTGAGCCAATCCACGCTACATGCTTTAAATGAATTCCCTATTATAAAAGATGTGCCACATATAGGTACAACATTTTCATCAGCTTAGTGTCTTTTAAAATTTATCACAAATAAAGGAGAGGGACATTTTGAACTAGAATTATTGAATCCTGGCTTCCCTTCCCATACCCAGGAATCATTTCTAATTTCCAGATTTCTAGAGATATATCCAAGAGACGATGGAATGGCAAAACACTGCAAATGTAAAATCAAGGTCTGTTTCAAATCCCAACCAAGAATCTAAAGAGTGGACTATGCAGATGTAACCCTTTGGGTAGATGTAATGTGCTGGCGAGGTGGAAATGAGATCATGCCCCCGCTTCCAACCTATGTTCAACGTAACTTCTGAAAAAGCTAAGCATGTACAAACTGTCTGTGTGTACCCTTTGTGCAAGCAGGAATATGCAAGTGCAGTTTGTACATGTGGAGACTCTTTTAGACCGTGTGCTGAATGTCACAGAGGGTGGATACAGCAAGTGTGCTCCTGCTCTGCCCAATAATATGACGTCACAGTAATATGACGTCTTCACAGTCCTATAATGTATCAGTGATCTCTGCTTTGTGTCATCTGACTCATGGGAAGAACAGTAATTTATGCAGTGAACTATTAAGCAGCATATGAAAGAACCCTCGATGCAAGAAGTTGTTTGACAAAGAACAACTGGAGCTCACAGCTGCACTGGCATTACTCCTTTAGGAAAGTCAGAAACTTTGCACAGATATTCAACTTAAAATATAGTTATTTGGTTCAACTGTGACATGCCCAGGTCTGCAGATGAGGTTGAGTCTCAAAAGCAAAAACCTGCTTTGTCAGACAGCTATAACAGTAGCACTTCTATATATATATAAAGGCAAATCCTTTAAGGACTTATTTATTGTACACCTTCAGAAAGTGAACACTGGGGGCAGACAATGGGTGTTTGATAATCATTTTCTACCCACCCACCCTAGCCACAGAGCGCCAAGGCATTCCATGGATGATGCAAACAGGACATTAAATGTCAATGCTACTAAACACACTGGACATTTTTCCTGTGTGTGAAAGAGTGTCATGTTTGTAAGACACCCCCCTGTCCGGAAAAAAAAACCCCCACTCTGATGTTTTGCTACCAGCAGCATTTATGCCCACAAATCAATTGCCAGAGTGGCTTGCACCGTCTTCGGGGATCATAGGGAAGTGACCAGATGTAGCTTCACATTTTGGCAGGCATATCATCTCTCCATAAGGGTTTGGAGGACCGAAAACAAGAGAGGTGGGCAAACAGTCTCCATATGTACACACACATCTGTTGATTAGAATGGCATTTAAAAAAAATACAGCTCAAACGTTGGGAGAGGGTACATCGCTCTGGGCTCACATCCTCATGCTTGTCCGATGGCTGCAAAACACAGGTCCAAGTGGTTTTCCGTTTGCCCCGCCGCTTTCCCCAGAAAAAAACCCCACTCTTTACCACTAAACTGAAGCAAATGTCAATCTGTGGAAAGCCCTGTTGAGGTTTGTAAAAAAGCAGGTTTCCCTGGAGGAAGCAGCGGGGCAAGTGGAAGTGTGGGTGAGCCCTATGCGAAGCAGTAGCAGTGGCAGAACAGCAATAACACTGTATAGATGGTGCTCGGTTCGCCCCACGGGGGTTACCAACAGCTCAAGCGAAATGTGACTTCTGAGAGCACCTAAATGCTGCAGAATGTTGGGAACTAGTAGATCGTCCTCCTCCTTGTTTTCGCAGGTGTCTGTTGCCTGCTTTTCTAAGTCTCATCGGGAGAACTTTCTATTCGCTGCAAACAATGGGAAGAAAACACAGTAAGCACAAATCCAACATGTTGATCAAATATCACATCAAAATAGGATACTCCTCTGGACCCAATAGGTTGCTAAAAATTAAAAACATGCAAAATCAATTTTGAAAAGTTATGCAATGCACATTGGCATTATGCACATTGGGGAGGGGAGAGACTCCATCAGGCAAGGCCTCCTTCCACCTGCCTTGCCCCACCCTCCGGCCCTAGGAGTCCTCATAAGGGAGCTGTTCCTGGAGGAAGAACTGTGAGGGGAGAGACTCCATCAGGCAAGGCCTCCTTCCACCTGCCTTGCTCTACCCTCTGCTTCCCAATGTGTATTGTATTGTTTTATGTACTGTGGCTTGCCGTTGTTTTATTGATTATAGTTTAGATATTATTGTAACTGTTGAGTGGATTTCTGTTTAACTTTTATATGTTGTTATTATTTTATACTATTCTGATTGTTGAATGTCACTATTTTGATGTAGGCTGCCTATTTTAAAGTTATGTTTTATTATCACATTTTTGTATTGCATTAGATTGTTATAAGATGTACATTTTTTGTTTCTTCAGCTTGTAAACCGCCTTGAGTATAGAAAGGTGGTATACAAATTAAAAATGATGATGATGATGATTGGCTGGGGCTGAAGGGAGTTGGAATCTAACAACTTGTGGAGTATTGCAGGTCCCCCACCCCTGAATTAGAGCCTGGAATATGTTCTAAAGACCTTTGACAAAGAAGAGGTTTTTTTTCAAGCATGTGTTCTTCCTTCCCTACTGCATCATTACTGCACATCTGCAATGGTGGGCAACATGAATTGGTCAGCACCAACTCCCCTCAAGGCATTTGGGGTAGCTTTTCTGCCTAGCCAACAAGTACCAATGGACATGTAAATACAGATGTACTTGAAAGTAAGGTTATCTGAGCAAAATGGACTTCTCATTTCCACACAAAAGACATACCCAGGTGTACCTATAATAATGTATTTATGCGGTTTTTAACTATGTCTCTCTTTGTGTCTCCACAACAACAGTGTAATGTTTTCCCTGGAATTTAAAATGGATGCCTTCAGCACAATAATTTGTTGTTCCATCATAAGTAGTTTCTTCTTAAAGGTAAAGGGACCCCTGACCATTAGGTCCAGTCGTGACCGACTCTGGGGTTGCGGTGCTCATCTCGCTTTATTGGCCGAGGGAGCCGGCTTACAGCTTCCGGGCCATGTGGCCAGCATGACTAAGCCGCTTCTGGCGAACCAGAGCAGCGCATGGAAACGCCATTTACCTTCCCGACGGAGCAGTACCTATTTATCTACTTGCGCTTTGATGTGCTTTTGAACTGCTAGGTTGGCAGGAGCAGGGACCGAGCAACGGGAGCTCACCCCGTTGCGGGGATTCGAACTGCCGGCCTTCTGATCGGCAAGTCCTAGGCTCTGTGGTTTAACCCACAGCGCCACCCGCGTCCCATAGTTTCTTCTTAGGTACTGATGAAAACACTCACACCCCCTTCTTAGAGTAGCTGAGTTATTGAAAAGCATCTTTGCTGCAATTCAGAATTTTCTCAAGTGGCTTGGGTTCATTTGACCACAATGGCAGCAGAAGGTGTCCCAAATGGACAGCTGTTCAAAGAGGTAGATAGTAGATATCATCTTCCAACATGGCACCCTTTAAATCTATAGTAATTTAACACTGAAAGTATGTTCTGGCTGTATTTTGCTTTAGACCAAATAAAGCAAACCAACGAGACAAAGTAATGGAGGGGGAAATGTTGATAAAGTCAAGCTGCATTGCTGAAGCAAATCAAGCACAATACCAAATTAGTATTTGAAGAAGTGGTTGCTCATTGTTAAGATATTTCCTTTTCATATGTTTTCAGAAACTGGTGGTAGCTATTAAATAACACAGAAAGATTGCCAGCTTTGATTCCAGGAAGGAAACCCCCACCCAGTTCCTTTCTGAGTAATTCAAAATTTGCCCATGATACTTTCAAAACTAGCTTGAGACAGAATTCATTAAGGGGCAAGGAGCACTGTAGAAGCATCTGCAAACAAGTCCCATGCATGACATGCAATGTATGACATCTGTAATTCTGAATTAGAACAATTAGAAGAAGATTCATGAGGACAAACAATGAGATTATTATGGGATGCAGGGGCATATATTAAAGTAATTCCATATATCCCTGCAGTTTCAAAAGTTCAAAGCAGTGGTTCTTACAGCTTCTGTTATAATCGATTAAAACATAAGAAAGAATTGATCCAATTTAAATTCAAAGCAGTTTGATACAATTTGAAAAGTGCAAAAAACAGACAAAAAACCCCCAGCTCTGACTGGTGTACTATAAACTATGTTGGTGGTTTTTATGATCACAGCCCTTCAACATACATTTCAAGCACATGACTTCTTCCAAAGAATCTTAGGACCTGTAATTTCATCCTCACAGAGCTACAATTCCCAGGACCCCCTTAAAAAGCTATAGTCTCCAATACTCTTTGGGGGAAGTCATGTGCTTTAAATGTATATTGTGGATCTCAGGATGGGGGGGAAACATGCTTCCTGTAGGGAACTGGAGGCAATCATTATTCTCTGCAGCACGTTTTTGCTGTGAGGAAACAGTGAAATACATTGTGTGTCTGCAATCTGCATCAGGTGAAACAGTCCTGGAACACCTTGCTTGTGAGAAGCGCCACTTGATTTTCCTACCACCACCACCCCGCCTTAAATAAAATAAATGAAGCTTATGGCCCTTGTTTCTTGAGCACAAACACTTGCTGAGGTAAACCCTTACGTTTCAGAAAACAGGAGGTGAAGAAAGCAAGGGCATCACCCAAAGCAGCAGGGTTGCAGGATTTAAAGCTGGAGATCATTCACATGCCTTGAAATCTTGCAATGCTGAAGGAGATAAAAAGGTAAAGAGACCCCTGACCATTAGGTCCAGTCGTGGCCGACTCTGGGGTTGCGGTGCTCATCTCACTTTATTGGCCGAGGGAGCCGGCGTACAGCTTCCGGGTCATGTGGCCAGCATGACTAAGCCACTTCTGGCAAACCAGAGCAGCACACGGAAACACCGTTTACCTTCCCACCGGAGCAGTACCTATTTATCTACTTGCACTTTTGACATGCTTTCGAACTGCTAGGTTGGCAGGAGCAGGGACCGAGCAACAGGAGCTCACCCGGTCGCGGGGATTCAAACCGCCAACCTTCTGATCAGCAAGTCCTAGGGTCTGTGGTTTAACCCACAGTGCCACCCGCGTCCCTGATGTTTTTTTTTTTTTAATAATAGTTTTTTTATTTGCTTTTTTCCAGGGTAAAAATACAACATCAGTAACACAACAAAAGCGGTTTTAGAGGAAAGAAAAGAAGTTATAAAGAGAAAGAAGAAATTCACTTTTTCAGATCAATTTTCATAATCAACCAGACTTCCCCACGTCCTCCATCCCCTGCTTTCTTTACAATAAAAAATAAACAGCAAATTAATACCTTATTTCAGTTGTTTTTGTGTTTTCATTTGGTTATATAATCCATAATTTATACGTTTCAAAATCTTAAAACTTAGTTTCTGTCATTTACCAATTTCAATACTGAGGCGTGTTTTTCCAAAGCACTTAGCAAACTCTCAACATTCATATAACTTATAATGTTTTTGTAAATAGTCCTTAAATTTTTTCCAGTCCTCTTCCACTGCATCTTCTCCCAGGTCTCGGATTCTGCCTGTCAATTCGGCTAATTCCATATAGTCAATCAGCTGCGAATGCCATTCTTCCAGCGTAGGTAGTTCCTGTGCTTTCCAGTATTTAGCTATAAGAATCCTTGCTGCTGTGGTTGCATATAAGAAGAAAGTTCTATCTTTTTTTAACACTCTCTGGCCCACAATGCCCAGGAGGAAGGCCTCTGGTTTCTTGTAAAAGGTGTATTTAAACACCTTTTTCAACTCATTATAAATCATTTCCCAAAAAGCCTTCACCCTCGGGCATGTCCACCAGAGGTGAAAAAAAGTTCCTTCAGCCTCCTTGCATTTCCAACATTTATTATCAGACAAATGATAAATCTTTGCAAGTTTGACTGGGGTCATGTACCACCTGTATACCATTTTCATAATGTTTTCCTTTAAGGCACTACATGCCGTAAATTTCATACCGGTGGTCCACAACCTTTCCCAGTCTTCAGACATAATGTTGTACCCAATGTCTTGTGCCCATTTTATCATTGCTGATTTAACTATCTCGTCTTGGGTATTCCATTCAAGCAACAAGTTATACATTCTTGAAAGCACTTTCGTCTTAGGTTCAAGTAGTTCTGTCTCTAATTTTGATTTCTCCACCTGGAAACCAATTTTTTTGTCCTTTTTAAAAATCTCTAGAATTTGGGCATAATGAAACCAGTCTCGCACCTTTCCTTTCAATTTTTCAAAACTCTGCAACCTCCAAGTATCACCATCTCTCTCAATTATATCACCATATCTCAACCAGCCACTCCCCATATTACGTAGTTTTATGGCCTTGGCCTCCGTCGGTGATAACCACCTCGGGGTCTTGCTTTCAAGTAAGTCCTTGTATTTAGTCCAGACAATAAGTAAGGCTTTCCTGACAATATGGCTTTTAAACAATTTATGAGACTTTGCCTTGTCGTACCACAGATATGCATGCCACCCATACACATTACTGTGCCCTTCTAGATCTAGGACATCAGTGTTTTCCAACAGAAACCAGTCTTTCATCCAGCAGAGAGATGCAGCTTCATAATACAATCTTAAGTCCGGCAGGGCAAACCCCCCTCTTTCCTTTGCGTCTGTTAATATCTTAAATTTTATTCGGGGCTTTTTGCCCTGCCAGACAAATTTCGTAATATCTCTCTGCCACTTTCCAAAACATTCCACTCTGTCCACGATCTGAAGGGTTTGAAACAAGAACAACATTCTTGGCAATACATTCATCTTTACCGCAGCAATTCTTCCCGACAAGGTAAGTTTCAATCTTGACCAAGTTTCCAAGTCCTTTTTAATTTCTGACCAGCATTTTTCATAGTTGTCCTTAAATAAATTCAAATTTCTCCCAGTCAAGTTAACCCCCAGGTATTTCACTTTTGTAACCACATTTAATTCTGTTTCCTTCTGAAACCCATCTATTTCTGCAGATGTCAAGTTTTTTGCCAGAACCTTAGTTTTTTGTTTGTTCAACTTGAATCCCGCCACCCGACCAAACTCAGAAATTAGTTCAAGAGCTCTTTTTGTACTGGTTTCTGGCTCCTGTAGTGTCAAAACCAAATCGTCTGCAAAGGCCTTAAGTTTGTATTGCTTTTCTCCGACCTGTATTCCCTCCACCAGCTGATCCCTCCTAATCCAGTTCAGTAAAACCTCCAGGACAGAAATAAATAACAAGGGTGATAGGGGGCACCCCTGTCGTGTCCCTTTTTCAATTTTAAACTCCTCCGTCACCACACTGTTTACTATCAATTTAGCCTTTTGTTCTGAATAGATAGCTTCAATACTATTTTGAAACGCCCTTCCCACTCCCATCCCTTCCAAATTTTTCTTCATAAATTTCCAAGATATATTGTCGAAGGCCTTCTCCGCGTCTATAAAAATCAAGACTGCTTTTGTATTCATATTTGTCTGAAGTAACTCCAAAACATCAATAATATTCCTAGTATTATCAGACAAATGCCTACCAGGGAGAAAGCCTGCTTGGTCCTTATGAATTACTTCATTCAAAACTTTTTTCAGTCTGTTTGCTAAAATATCAGCAAAGATTTTGTAATCCACGTTTAGGAGTGAGATGGGACGATAATTTCTGAGTTGAGTCTTTTCAGATTCCAATTTTGGTATCAGAGTGATGAATGCTTCTTTCCACGATTCTGGTGCCCCCTTCCCTTCCATGATCTGGTTGCATACCTCCATTAATGGTTGTGTCAAATATTCCATCAGAGTCTTGTAGTATTTGGAGGTAAGCCCATCTGGGCCCGGGGATTTGCCTATTTGCAGATTCTGAATGGCTCTTTCAATTTCCTGTTGTGTTATTCTACAGTTCAGGGTTGTTTGTTTGTCTTGTGTTAGCTTTTGCAGGCCATGACTTTTTAAGAAATTATTTATTTCAATCTCTGCTTGTGGTCCTTGGGTGTACAGCTTTTTAAAGTATCTCTGGAAACACTTTCTAATTTCTTCTGGTTTCTGAATACATTCTCCCTCAACCTCCAGATTGGTGACAAAGTTCAATTTTTGTCTCTTCTTCAGCTGCCATGCCAGCAGCTTCCCACATTTATTTGCCGACTCAAATGATCTTTGTTTCATCTGTCTAATTTTCCATTCGATTTCTTGGTTTATCAATTTTGTATATTGTGCTTGATAAAATTTTATTTCTCTTAAGACCTCTTTTGATTTTGGATTTAATCTCAATTTTCTTTCTCCCTCTCTTATTCTTTCCAAAATCTTGTCCTTTTTACCATTCCAGAGCTTCTTTTTGATAGTGTTCTGTTGTATCAGGAACCCTCTCATAACGGCTTTACTCGCGTCCCAGATTATCTTCTTTTCCACCGAAGTATTCAAGTTTATTTCAAAATAGTCTTTCAGCGTTTTTTGGGCCTTCTTCACAATCTCCTGGTCTCTAAACAAGTAGTCATTCATTCTCCATCTGAAGGATCCAGCTGGTGTAAGTCTCAAGTCCATTTTCAAAGCATTATGGTCGGAGCAGGTTTTAGGACAGGTCTCTATTTTTTTTGTCTTAGGTGCCAGTCCTCTTGATATCCAGATTTGGTCGATTCTTGTCCATGATAGATGGGCCTCAGAGAAGAAAGTTCCCTCCATGCCTAGAGGGTTCTTTGTCCTCCAAATGTCAATCAGATCCATATTGTCTGTAAGTTCAAAGAAGGTCTTTGGAAGTCTGCCATCCTTGTTCAGGTTTTGGTTTTGTGACTTATCCATGTAGGTAGAGACTACCCCATTCATATCTCCCATCAAAATGATGTTGGTGTAGTCAATATGATCCAGCATTGTCTCGTGCAGTCTCTTGTAAAATTCCGATTTCCCATCATTTGGTGCATATATTCCAACTATCAAAAATTTTTCTCCTTGTGATTGTATTTCAATCGCCAAAATTCTTCCTTGTTCATCTTTAAATACCAATTTTGGTGCCAGGTTCTCCTTTGCATAAATCACTACTCCTCTTTTTTTAACCTTGTCTGATGAAATAAACTCTTGGCCTAGTTTCTTGTTAATTAACACTCTCCTGTGGAGCCTGGTCACATGCGTTTCTTGAAGACAGATGACGTCCAATTGCTCTTTTCTTAAAATGTGAAAAATCTTCTTCCTTTTTTCGGGAGAATTTGCGCCATTTATGTTCCAACTGAGTAACTGCAGAGACATCCTGGATCAATTTATTTGTCAGTAGGGGTGTCTCCTTTGTCTTCTTCACCTGGAGGTGGAACCGGGTTGGAACCAAACGGGGGAGGTGGCCAGGCTCCTGCTACTCCTTTCCGAAGGTCCTCCCCGTGATCGTTTAAGAACTTTTCTTGCTCCTCCGCTGTTCTAATTCTTACCTTCCTCTCTTTCAAGGTAAAAGATAGTCCTTGAGGGAATTCCCACCTATAAGGGATTTTATTGTTTCTCAATAGGCTTGCTAGGTCTTTATACGTGGTTCTTAAATCCAAAAGCTGTTTTGGTATATCTCTGAAGATTTCTGCCGTCTTTCCCTGTATCACCAAAGAATTTTTAAAATGTAGGCCGAGTATGTTGTCTTTTTCTTGCTTTGATCTCAAAATGATCAAGCAATCTCTTGGTTTATCCTTCTTGACCACTCTTCCTAGTCTAAAAGCGGTGACTATTTTAAAGTCCTTCTCTTCTGTCAATCCCCAAAATTTGGAGATTTCTGTTGTCAAAAAGCCAATCAAGTCCTCTTTTTCTGATTCTGGAATATTTCTCAATCTGAGATTATTTTCCCTGTTTTTCAATTCTGCCAGGGACAGGTACGCTTGCTGTTCAGTTACCTGTCTACTCAGTGGCCTCACCTCCCCTCTTAATTCCTCTATCCTCTTTTTGTTTTCGTCTGTTTTTGTATTTACTTCTTCAACTAATTTTCGGTTTTCTGTTGTGGCCTTTTCAATATTGCTTATTGCCTGTGTATTTTTAGTGACCTGGTCTGTCAATTTATTAATGGAAGCTGTCACCTGGTCGAATTTAGCAGATTGTTCATCAAATCTAGCTGCCTGTTCGTCAGCTTTCTTATTCAATGCTGCCAGTTGTTCCAATATTTCTTTAGAAACAGGATCTATCCCTCCAGCAGCCATCTCCCCTAAGGGTGGTTGTATAATTTGTCCTTCTTGCAGACCTGTCACAATTGGAACAGACGATCTGCGTAGCTGTCCAGGCAAAGTTGTTTGCACAAGTTCAGATTGTTTTGCTTTCTTTGCAGCCCTTGTTTTTGGTGCGCCACTCATTCCACAGCTGTCCCAGGATCAAGGTCAAATTGTAAATCCCATGGGAAACAATCCAGAGAGAGTAAACTTCCAGAAAAAAAAACCCGGCAGTTCTCAGAGACTATTAATTCTATAATCCAGTAGGGGGAGCTCCCAAAAACAAATTTAGGAGAGAAGGATAAAAAGTTTCCACCATTAAATTCCCACAAAGAAGGAGAAAGAAAAAATAAAAGTTAAATAACATCCAAAACAGGGGGATCTTCCATTCAGTTTTAACTGCAGAGAATAATAGTTCTTAACAAAGGTGCATGCAACAGTTCCCTTTTTTTTTCCAAATACAAAGTAGCCCGATCTAATTTTGTGTTTTATATACAGTTACCGCAGTCCGATACAACTTATATCCAGGCAGATCGGGAGCCGGGTTTCGAAACTTTGTAATCCACAGGTGGGGAAGAAGAGAGACCACAGTTTTAATCCACTTACGAAGCTGTTATAACTTTTTTTAAAATTTGAGCAGTCTAGATCGAGTTTGCAAAGTAAATTCCAACTTCTTTTAAGCTCCTTTCGATGCTTCCGCTTTAGAAAAGTCTTTGCTTGGCACTTTAAGCAGAGCCGGAAGACTGACTTCCTTTTTAGCGTCTCCCGCTTTCAGCCGAATTTCGCCAAGTTAATTCCAAATAAAACTTTAAATTTCTTACTCACGAGTAAGTTGTTTCAATTCAGTTGTTGAAGGAAGAAAGGTCAGCGCTAATCAGCAGCAGCCGCGCGGCTTCGCTTCCGTGGAAAGAGCGATGGATTCACAGCACCGCTACCCCCTCCACGTTCCGATACCCCTTACGGGGTCTCTTCTGCATATCCGAGGTCGCTTCTGGTGCCCGCCGAACCCCACGGCCACGAGCTCACTCTACCCGTGGTTTGTCTGGATGGGTCGTCGCTGTGCCGCAGCGCACGACCCTTTTCCGCGGAGCCCCTCTTCAGCAACTGAAGAGGACCGCCATTGCTGAGCGCGCCGCCTCCGGAAGTCTCCCACCCGCGTCCCTGATGAAGGAGATAAGGCAGTCATAATTTCTTCTCCTACCTTTTCCCTGCCTGGCACAGTCACCCACCATCCTCCCCTGCTTAAGCACAGCCTCTCCAGGTATGCCACACTGTAAGAAGGTGGCAGGGTGGGTGGGTGAGAGGGTTGGGGAGAGAATTGGTAGGAGAAGTTCAGTAGCCCGATCCCTGCCTCAGTGGGGTGTGTAAAAGTATATGGCTGTTCTCTGGTTTGGAATACGTCAACCCTAAAGACTCAGCCAAGTTAAGCACTAAAAAGTTCCATTGCCTTCAACATGAGAGAGCTTAAGGGTCTGTTTAACTTTCCCAACGAAACAAAAAGCATTTTTCAGCCCAACCCAAAACGTGGTGACTCAGATGTAAATCTAGCTAGATTCAACTGCCCTTCCAAAATTTGGTTGGCACTTTTGTCATTTTGGGAAAATCTGTGCTCCTCTCATCCCCAAATAATCTTACCAAACAAGTTCAGCTCTTTTGGGCTAAAATGGCACTATATTCTTATGGTGATGATGACAATAAATATATAGGATGTTGCCCTTACATACTCTCTCTCTCTCTCTCTCTCTCTCTCTCTCTCTCTCTCTCTGATCTTTTTAAGGTCTTATAATTAAAACAGAATCTTTGAATATGCCTAAGAGGTTATAAGAAGCCAGTACAAAGGCAGAATTGTTTTGGTGAGTTTTTGTTGCTTCTGTTGTAAAAGTTTTAGAGGTCAATGCCTTGGACAAATTCTTATTTTAAAGAAGGAGTGATCGGGGCAAACTATTAAATATCTTCTCCTACAAAGCCATTTAGATAGTAACTATCAGTCACTCTTGTTTAGTCTTCCACCTATTGATGTTGACCAAAAATATGCTGCTTTAGAGTCAGAGTGCTTCAGTTGAAAGAGAATTAAATGGAAGAAAATACATTTAACAACATTGTGTGGACCCTGCAAAAAACTTGCACGCATGAGGAGCACTGATCCCACCCCACAAATACCCGCCTGGAAGCACTTTAACAACGAACAATGCAAGTCTAAGGCAACCGAGATATTAAATGCTAATCTGAAATGAACAGGGATGTGGTAACTACTGTTCCTCTGTTAAAATAGGTCTGTTTATATTCTAACAGAATCTGTGACCTTCAGTCCTGTCCCAGTCAGATATAAAGAATACAAAGAGTTCCTTCCTAATCTCACGAGGACTCGAATGCCTATTAACAAGAACACCTATTAACAAGAATGTGTGTGTGTGTGTGTGTGCGCGCGCACATGCACACATTTTCTGTCACTGAGTGATGCAACTGATGCTATTGTGATTCAGAGTCAGGACCTACTCACATCTTTATGGGGCATTTGAATATCCTGAATGTGCTATGACTCACGTGTGCTTATGGTCATGTGCGAAAGTTCAGCCAGGCAAAGGACGTGACTTCCTACATCTGTGAAGTTTGGTTTGGAGACTTCCTTGTGAATCCAGTGCCGTCTTCTGACCACACCCAAAGCTTACTGCTGTTGGTTTGCTACTCAAACAGATGCTCACAGCATCCCACTGCTAAATATCACTCTTTGAGCATTCATAAAGGCAAGCTGAAATATACTCAGAGTCGAGTGTGGATTTCATGCTCTTTATTCAGCTCATAGTGGTGAGGAGGAATGGAAGTTCCCCCAGAATGTCTGCTTTATATACATTATTTACACAATGGGCCCCACGTGATTGGCTAATTCCGGGATTCACCTGTAGGCCAATCAGGTTGTGGATTCACTTCCACCTGGAGCTGGATTGGGTGGCTCCTGTGGACCAATCAGACTGCTGCATTCTGAATCCTATTGTTCTAGGACCAATCAGACTGCTGCATTCTGAATCCTATTGTTCTAGGACCAATCAGACTGCTACTGTGATGGCCTGGGATTCCGATTCGGAGGATGAAACAGAGGAATCCCAGCCTGCACAGGAGTCCCCGCCTCCAGGGCCGGCTGAACTGGGGCAAGGCCTAGATGCTGAAGAGCCTGCACCTGTGGCAGTGCAGCAGGAGCTGGCCCCAGGTGAAGTCCTCCTGGCCCCAGAGGGGCCTGATGACTCAGTGGCCACAGGTGAGCCTCCTCCAGGGCTCAGTAACCCTTCGGCCTCTCCTGATCTGCAGAGGCTTAGGGCAGAGAGGCGAAGGGAACTAGTTGCCCCCAGGAGGAGTGCTCGCCTTAAGGCCAGAGTAGGCGGGGCTCCTGGGGGTCGGGACCGCCCCTGACCTTAGAAGAGGATAAAAGCCCAGTCATCCCGGCCCCAGGTTGCGGGAGCAACGTCGTTGTTGGCTTCGGACCTTCCTGTGATCCTGATCCCTGCTCGGCCTCCTGTTCCTGACTAACCGGTACTCCTGTTCCCTGCTCGGCTTCCTGTTCCTGACTATCCAGTACTCCTGTTCCCTGCTCGGCCTCCTGTTCCCGACCATCCGGTGTTCCTGTTACCTGCTCAGCCTTCTGTTCCAGCGTTCCTGTTCCCCGCCCGTCTCTCTGCATCGGACCTCGCCCCGCTTCGTGTGGACTCTGCTACACTCACGGTACCTTACCCCCGGGACCAGCACAGCTACATTCTGAATCCTATTGTTCTAGGACCAATCAGACTGCTGCCTTTTGAATCCTATTCAACTCAGTTCCTCACACAAGCCAAAAGCAGTATTCCACATGCAGAGGCACACAATGAGGAGGTCCTGGTCTGGGCAGCACCATGTGCTCAATTTCCCCCTGGCTTGTTTCTATAAACAGTGATCATGCACCAGGTGAGATAGGGGGAAGTAAAAAGATCCCCCTCAATCATATTGCTTCTGATGTTGTGATTGTCATGCTTCCAACCTAAGGAAAGCACAAGTACCACTGTAAGAGATCACTAAACAAGTCTTTAAAATATATATGCAATCTGTTTCTGACTACCCACATGGCAACTGGCTCATCTGTGTTCTGTGTTAGAAAAGAAGGCTGTCTTTGTTGTAAAATAAGCATATCATATAAATAAGCATATCTTATATATGTTGTGTATGCAAACTGTCATGGTGTGCCAGAGGCATTTTCTCTTCTAGTTATTATTATTATTATTTATTGAATTTATATGCCGCCCTATACCCAGAGGTCTCAGGGCGGTTCACAGAACAAAATCAAAATATAAAACCACAAAATATATAATCAAAATAAAAACAACCGCCCAATAACCCCACTCCAGATCTATAAGTTGCTGTTCTCAGGGAGCAGCAAGAACTCCCTGATTCAGTCTTGTTGAAGGAATATGAACAAATAATAATAATAATAATAATAATAATAATAATAATAATAATAATGCTTCAGGACCAAGCTAATCAATATGCTAGCTATACATATCTGTGCCCTTAAGTGTAGGGTTTGCTTCTTTACACAATTGCCAGAATTGAGTTGTATGTGTGTTTTTGAGGAAGAATCTGTATCAAGACACTAATGTGGAGGATAGGGAAGATTTTATCCCCCTGCAGTGTGCTTCCAAACCAGATCAGGCCCACCATACCGGCAATTTGCATTTATTTATTTTCATCCTACCTCCTCTACCTGTTTCTCCAAAGACAATCAGGGTTAATGGATGAAGCTAATGGGTGGGTTACATATTTGTGTATTTTTAGTTGTATCTGTTTTAATTTATACTCTGGGCTACACTGGGAAAAGGTGAAGATATAAAATAAAAAAGGAAATAAAAAAGCGATTATTAAATTCTTTTGAACATTAAAAATAACTATAATTTACAGAATCTCTCTCTAGTTGCTTATTACTCATATTAGGTTTACCAGCTCAGTGTATACACTGTAAGGATACATTGTAAGAATGAACAAAATACAGAAAGCATTTATTAAAACAGAAATCTAGGCTTCTGCTTTGACAATCAAGTTCTTATCTCCCGAGTTCTTATGGCTGAAATAAAATGCATACTTACTGAATGTCTGTTTCCTCCAGCATCTGAAAATTAAAAAATCTAGTTTAGGAACTGGTAAGAGAGTTAACAAAACAGTGCAAACATACACATCAAGGTACAAACAAGAGGTCTAGAATCCCATTTTTATCTGAGTGCTTTCTAGCTTTCACAGTTACATTTGCAATAAACATATCATGGAATCATAGAATTATAGAGTTGGAAGGGACTTCCAGGGTCATCTAGCCCAGTGTTTCCCAACCGGTGTTCCGCGGCACACTAGTGTGCCGTGAGACATCGGCTGGTGTGCCGTGGGAGGGAGGCGGGCGAGTCGGGCGGCGAGAGGCGGCGGCGGCGAGGATCTGCGTCGAGCCGGGGGCGGCTCCGCGGTGGTGGTGCCGAGCGGCGGGGCAGCGCGCGCAAAAGGGAGGAGCGCGAGACAGCGGAGGAGGAGGAGGCCGGCATGTCCGGGCAGCAGCAGCAACAACAGCAGCAGCAGCAACTCCCGCCGCCGCCCCCTCCTCCGCCCGCTATCGCCGCCACCACCACAACAGCCGCCGCCGCCTCAGCTGCCCTCGCTCTGCTGCCTCCTCCCACCCCGGCAAGGGGGAGGGAAAAAACTTTCATTTTTGTGCGTCCCTCCCGGCGTGACGCTGCGCGCTGACGTCACGGGGCGGGGCTTTAATGGTGGTGTGCCGCGAGATTTTTTTCCGGCTAAGAGGTGTGCCGTTGCCCAAAAACGTTTGGGAAACACTGATCTAGCCCAACCCCCTGCAATGCAGGAATCTCAGCTAGATCATACATGACAGGTGGCCTTCCAACATCTGCTTACAAACCTCCAAGGAAGGAAAGTCTACCACCTCTCATGGAAGTCTGTTCCACTGCCAAACAGCTCTTACTGCCAGCAGGTTATTCCTGCTGTTTAATCAGAATCTCCTTTTTAAAAAACTTTCACTGTCAAAGTGGTTGATTTTAATTTTGAAGTCGAAACAAAAACTAACATTTTAATTGCATTGCCAATTCCGTGCCATTCCTTTGTTGGTAGCCATGGTGTGTTCAAACATCAAACTGCTGGTCCTCTAACAAAAATATGTAATTTGTCCCATAGTACAGCTTCCACACCCAGGGACTGGAAAGTGGCCAATATGACACCAGTTTTTTAAAAGGGATCCAAAGGGGAACTGGAAAATCACAGGCCAGATAGTGTAATGTCTATTTCTAGGAAAACTGGGGGAAAGCATTATATTTTTAAACGTATTTTGTTGTTGTTTTTATTACAGAAAATGTATCTTTAGAACAAAGAATTAACACCAGACACCTCCCACACCTGTTCCTGGGTGGAAAGCATTATAAAAGCTTATAGAAGAGCAAGATTTCTGCAAGGATACATCCATATTCACTAAACTTTTTTAGTTCTTTTGAGATTGTCAACAAGCATAGAGAGGTGATCCACTGTGTACAGTACTTAGAATCTCAAAAAATCTGCAATAAAATTCTGCATCAGACTCCTAAGTAAGCTTAGCTGTCACAGGATATGAGGGCAGGTCCTTTTATGGATCTGTAGATGGTTAAAGAACAGGAAGCAGAAAGTAGGAATGAAATGACAGTTCTCCCAAGAGAGGAATGGAGGAAGTGGAATCCTGACAAAGATCAGTATTTGGACCTGCCGTTTTGTATTTGCTTATAAATGACCTAGAGTTAGGGGTAAGCAGTGAAGCAGCGAGGTTTGCTGATGGCGCCACACTGTTCTCATCAAACTACAGCTCCCAATGTTCGTTGAGGGGAGGTGTTACGGTGTGATATCTTTGTTCATTTATCCTGATTCCCTGTTTTGTGTTCATCTTACCCTGATAACATTTATGAATAATTTGAAAGTGTATTCCGTCCCGTGTAAACTGCTTAGAGGTTTTTATAATGAAGCAGAAAACTAATTATGTTAAGCAAGAAGAGGAAGTCAGTTTACTGACAAAATTACTGACAAAAATTATACAGTGGTACCTCGGGTTACAGATGCTTCAGGTTACAGACTCCGTTAACCCAGAAATAGTACCTTGGGTTAAGAACTTTGCTTCAGGATGAGAACAGAAATCGCACGGCAGCAGGAGGCCCCATTGGCTAAAGTGGTACCTCAGGTTAAGAACACTTTCAGGTTAGAACGGACATCCAGAACGAATTAAGTTCTTAAGCTGAGGTACCACTGTAACTGTAAATGGGGAAAAATGATACAAAGTTAACGTAAGTTTTTGCTAAAGAGCTATCTTCATATTATGCTCATTTCTCTTTCTGTGTGTAGAATAAAATAAGAAACTCTCAGCCAACCCATAGGGTTGCCATATTTCAAAAAGTAAAAACCAGGACACCCCCAAAGTTGTTGAGCTTTCTTTAGACAAATGCCACATTTTGGGAATTCCGCCTTTGAAATCCCAGTAATCTCAAACGTATGGCAGCCTTGCCCTTGCACATAGTTCCAGTGCTAATTAAACGTTCTCCCACTATATTGTGCTGAAGTAGCTTCCAAACAGTCAGGAGTTGGCACTGATTCCAGTTCCCATTCTATGCTCTGCCCACCAAAATACAAGGTTGGTCTTGCAATGTGAAGGGGGGAGATGTGCGGGGGGGGGGGGAGATGGAGTAGTTGACTCGACTCCTTAATTCATACTGACAGGTCATGATAAAGTAGGCGCAACATTCGGGATTGTTGAAGTAGATGTAGTTCAGAACAGCTCCTTTCACCAACAGTTAGATCAAAGAGCCATTTGAAATAAACAAATCTGAAACAATTTATTAAAGTCACATGTGGCATGCTAAGCATTGTACTACTAGGAAAGAGGAAATTATAAATTTTGTGTATTTCGAAAGCTTCAAATGAAGGGATGTTTGTTAATTATACTGTGGCTGGGTGGGTGTGGAAACCAGGGGAAACCAACGGATATCCCATGTCTTTGTCACCCTAAATCAAAAGTCTAGGTGACCAGCAATGTTTTACGAGTAGGTCTACAAGTATGTCTCATGGAGGTTTTACAAGTGTGTCTTTATCTGCAACAAATCCTTTGGTGCAGATATCCTTTGACTTTAATAAAGTGACGCAATTAAATGATTGTTTAGCCCCCAAAATCTGGCCTAAAACAAAACAAAAGCAATGGACATTGTTGCCAGGTTTCACTGCACCCTCTACAAGTCAATGAGGCATGAGTCCCAACTTTGAAAAAAGAGAGATGCATTGCTCACATACTATATACAGATACAGGTAGGTAGCCTTGTTGGTCTGCCGTAGTTGAAACAAAATAAAAAAAATTCCTTCCAGTAGCACCTTAGAGACCAACTAAGTTTGTTATTGGTATGAGCTTTCGTGTGCATGCACATATCTGAAGAAGTGTGCATGCACACGAAAGCTCACACCAACAACAAACTTAGTTGGTCTCTAAAGTGCTACTGGAAGGAATACTATATACAGCGGATATCTAGCTCTCTGGAATGCATGAAAACACTCATACGTTCCATTCTGAATACAGTGGTACCTCTGGTTAAGAACTTAATTTGTTCTGTGGGTCCATTCTTAACCTGAAACTGTTCTTAACCTGAAGCTAATGGGGCCTCCCGCTGCCACCGCACCGCCGGAGCACAATTTCTGTTCTCATCCTGAGGTAAAGTTCTTAACCCGAGGTAATATTTCTGGGTTAGTGGAGTCTGTAACCTGAAGCGTATGTAACCTGAAGCGTCTGTAACCTGAGGTACCACTGTATTGTATTTCCAACAATTTATTCACTGTTATCATCACCAGCTTTCCCTTCACTTTAAGAAAAAGGCCTAGACAACAAAACTGTGTTGAATACAATGGTGGGTGGTATTCCGCTAAGGGCTAATCCACACTTACCTTTTGCCCCGTGCTTTCCTGTCAGACACGGACCTTGAAAGCCCGGACCTGTGCCTAGAAATGCAGAACAAAAGTGTGGATGAGCCCTCTTTCCACCGGCAGAAAGATTTACGTTTGTGCAATGAATTCCACCCCCTCTCCAAATCTGCCCTCCCCTAGAATAGACTTAGGGGGCATGCGGGGGGGGGGGGGAGAGAATGACATTCAATTGCACAACCGCAAATCCATGCTATACAGTTTAGCATTACAATGGGTGGTATTTAACTAAACATTACTCAGAGCAGACTTGTTGAAATTAATGAACCTAATGGTGCTGGAGGAGAATCTTGAGAGTTCCCTGGACTGCAAGAAGATCAAACCTCTCCATTCTGAAGGAAATCAGCCCTGAGTGCTCACTAGAAGGACAGATCGTGAAGCTGAGGCACCAATACTTTGGCCACCTCATGAGAAGAGAAGACTCCCTGGAAAAGACCCTGATGTTGGGAAAGATGGAGGGCACAAGGAGAAGGGGACGACAGAGGACGAGATGGTTGGACAGTGTTCTCGAAGCTACCAGCATGAGTTTGACCAAGCTGCGGGAGGCAGTGGAAGACAGGAGTGCCTGGCGTGCTCTGGTCCATGGGGTCACAAAGAGTCGGATGCGACTAAACGACTAAACAACAGCAACAACAAATGACTAAGGGCCATTCATTCCAATACTCATTCTACACTGAATAAAACTTAGCTCAGGGGTCTGCAAGGTTTACTTCACCTGGGCCGGTTCACTCTAGTGGAGATCCCTCCATGCGCGCCCTCGATTTCCGGTGTCTGCGCAGACACGATTTCCAGTGCTGCGGAAGCGAGTCCCTGCGCCACACTGGTTTAACGTAGCACGTGGGGACACGCCGAGGGAGCGGCTTGGTTTGGGGGCAGCTCAGGGGCCAGTTAAACGACCCCCGTGGGCTGCTTGCGGCCCATGGGCCTTAGATTGCCGACCCCTGACTTAGCTGAATGAAAAGAATGGTAAAATGATCCAACTATTTTGCAAGTGTATACTTACAGATGGGATAATCTTTGGATTAGCATATGAGAAGTTTAGATGCTCTTTCAATGGCACATACTTTACTGTGGCCTTCTGTTGGGAAATGTCTCAGTTCCACCAAGAGGGCGCTTTGGAGGGGTAATGTCTGGAGTCTTGAAGCAGGAAACTGGTAAAACAGGTTTCCTGAGGCACAAAGCCACTTCTAGGGTCTTATTCCAAAGTGAGAAAGGCAGCAAGGATTTCTCAGGCCTCTCTCCGCTTAAGAACATTTGTTTTTCCGCAGCATATTGTGGGTGGCAATGGGACCCTGTGAGTGTTTCCTGTCTGGACACTGAAACCGCCTCCCAGCAAGTGACTCATTTTTCCAGTGCAAGTACCCATGCAGAAGCTTGTTGATCAGGTTTTCCTTATCCCAGGTTATAAGGAAAAAGAAGAAAGGATTTCTGCAAGGTCTGATTCTCACATTTTAGATTCGTTAATTTGAAACGGCTTCAAGGGAGGACAGAATTTAATGGGGAAACAATAGCTGAGACAGTCCTCCTTAGAACAGGCATTCACAGGATCTTGTAAGTCTGCTGGCGCACAGCAGCCATGTGAAAATCCTGGAGTGCTGGCTCCATGGTCAAGGGGAAGCGATGTACACCAATGCATGTAAAAAGTTTAGTCCTGGGTGTAATATTGGGCAGCTGGAGTTGTGAATTGGCCCTCATTTAGGACCTCCTCCCATCACTTCTGGCTTTGAAGAGCCTATGGGGAAAGTTCTTTCAGTGCTCCTCCAATGGCCTTGGGCGGGTGAAATATACTCGGAGGCGAGAGTGGATTTCATGCTCTTTATTCAGCTCATAGTGGTGAGGAGGAATGGAAGTTCCCCCAGAATGTCTGCTTTATATACATTATTTATACTATGGGCCCCACGTGATTGGCTAATTTTGGGATTCTCCTGTAGGCCAATCAGGTTGCGGATTCACTTCCATCTGGGGCTGGATTGGGTGGCTTCTGTGGACCAATCAGACTGTTGTATTCTGAATCCTATTGTTCTAGGACTAATCAGACTGCTGCATTCTGAATCTTATTGTTCTAGGACAAATCAGACTGCTGCCTTTTGGATCCTATTCAACTCAGTACATAACACCGGGGTAACATGGTGCTGGGCAGGCCTGCAGTGCTAAACAGAGGTGGCAACAGTGGGATCAACAGACCAGGAAGTAGCAGCACACAGAGGCGGAGCTAGCTGCTCCTGCACCCGGAGCGGCACACATGCTGTGCACCTGGGGGTGGGGTTAGCTGCCCACAGGGGTGGGGCTAGCATCCAGCGGGTGGGGCAACAGTGTCACCCCCCTCAGGGATGACACCCGGGGCAAACCGCACTCACTGCACCCCCTTCCTCCGCCCGTGGCAGCGCATAGAGCAGCATCTGCAATGCCTGGAAGTATGAGGCAGGGACACGAAGCACCACAACTGCTTCTCTGTGTACCAGGCGGCTTCAGCAGGCCGCTGCAACTTCCTGCAATGTGGCCAGACGCCATGGAGTGCCATTGCAGATCAGTGATGGCATGTTGCGCCCAAGTATTTTAAGGCGCAAGGGAAATGACACGGCTGCTCACCACAGCTATCCAGCACTCAGGCAGTAGCAGAAGTAGCAGTGGCGACACTGAGAGGAGTTCTGGGGGTCTGCAGCAAACCACATTCAACTCTCCCACCAAGGAGCCTAGGCCCTGATGTAACATTGCTGCAAAGTGACACTACTGCATGGTTCCTGGGTGGAAATGACCAAATAAAACAAAGAGCCAAAAGCAGCATTAGCATGCTTGCTGGAAGAGACTCCAACTACAAATGGGCAATGGAATCCCTACTCCAACATATTGTCTCTTGGCAGGCAACATTCCAGACACCTTCTTAGAAAAGAGCCCACCACACATCTGACAAATCTGGTGACATCAGAGAGACAGGAAGGAAAGGAGGAAAGAAGGAGAGTTCACAGGTATGAATCACTTTTTCCTATTGGAACGTAAGTCAGCATCCCTCCAGGCGGAGTGGAGCTAACTTCCTGGCAAGTGGGTCACTGTTACTTACCAAGAAGAAAAGGTCAAGGCGCGGAGGAAGCTGGTGTGGTGCAAACACATCAATAGAAGCACCGGATTGGTTCCACTGGTGCATTTGCACCGTCCTGACGTCTCTGACATAATACCTCTCCCTATTTCCCTCCCTGTAAGCAACACTGACCTACCAGCCAGTAAGCTAGAAAAACAGCTGTGCACTACCTGGCAAATGAATTTTGCTGCTAAGGGGAGGGGAAGTATGCTCTGGGACAGGCATCAGCAACCTGCAGCCCATGGGCCAGAAGCAGCCCGCAGAGGCTGTTTAACTGCCCCATGAGCTGCCGCAGAACTGAGCTGCCCACTCAGCGAGTCCCCATGCTGCACTGCTAACCAGTGTGGTGCAGCACGGGGACTCGCTTCCGCGGCGTTGGAAATTGCGTCTGTGCACGTGCGGACACCAGAATTTGTATCTGCGCATGTGCAGACTCTGGAAATTGCGTGGGGGGGGTGCTCACGCACGCTTGCTATCCGACCCACAGAGGGGGCTCCGCAGGACTGATCCAGCCCAGGCAAGGTAAACCTTGTTGACCCCTGCTCTGGGAGGTGCCTTCAGAAAGGAAAAGGAGACATACTCTTCCCCACAGCCGATGGCTGGATCACAGATTTTGGCCCCCTCAACGCATATATTGCAACACTGCCTCCAAAGCAGAGCTCTTTAGTTTGTCCCATAGGAAATTCATGAGAGTTATACTTCTAGAGGCATAAAGATGGGAACTAAACTTGCTTCTTGCTCATATTGTTCCAATAACTTTGATGCAAAAGCACACGAGGCCACTGCCTTGCTGAAGTTATACTAGATGAGAAGCTTTCTGGGAACCATCTTGGGTTCCATGACAGAAGAAAGTAGGGGTGTACTGTAATAAAATGAACAAGAATCAACACCTTATCCTATCTGCATAGTTCTGCTATGGATTCTTCATTCGCTACACTCTGAAGAATGGCAGAATGTTAAACAAGAGTTCTGTTGCAAGGCTCCCAATTTGGAAGAGCTTTAAATGTGTCTCCAAAGCCAGGAAATTTAGTCACCCCCATTTTTAACACCCTTCCTTCTGTATGAGCCATGCCTCATCTGGGTGTGTGCTTCTTTATATAAATGCTATCAATAATCATCTCCATACACAAAGTCAACATGGTTCTGTTTCAGTAAGTAATGCAGTAAGCCTCCAAAATGGCTTTGCTGTTGTGTGATGCCCTGCTTATCTGTTTGAAACACTTTTCCTGTGTATCAGTCAGGAAAAGCAGGCGCAATTAGAACAATACACTGCTATTACATTTCCAAAAATAACTGAAGCTGTAGCTGGGTATGTGTCGGAGAGAAGGTGGAATGCAAGATTAAGGGGGTGCTTGCTTATCGTCAGCCTAATCCAGCTCCCACTTTTAATCAAATCTCATTTCACTGGACTTCCTGGCTCTACAACAAAGTATTGATTAAAAGGATTTTAAGTAACATATGCCCTTCTCAAACCCATTTGAGCAGATAAACTAAATAATGATAGTAAGTTTTGTTTACTATAAAGTTTTAAAACTATAAGCTTCCCCAAAGGAGATTTATTGTGGAAGTTATACCAATTCTCACTTTGCCATCAAATAGGGTACAAAGCAGAGAAGCATTCATTTTCTTGAGAGGCAGATCTCTAGTGCAAGCTGATTTAAATCTTGTAATTATCTTATTAGTATAGAGATGGATATTACACTTCAAGAAGTTGGGGGATATGTTTGCAAGGTTAGGCCCCTAAAAAACTGGAGGACAGTTCCAGACTCTCCAAATGTCCCTATTTTACAATGACCACCCCTGATTTAGAGAAGCTGTCCTGGTTTCTAATTTAATCCTGGAATGTCCCACTTTTCCTTAGGATGTCGCTACAGTGGTACCTCGGGTTACATACGCTTCAGGTTACATACACTTCAGGTTACAGACTCCGCTAACCCAGAAATAGTACCTCAGGTTAAGAACGTTGCTTCAGGATGAGAACAGAAATTGTGCTCCGGCGGCGTGGCAGCAGCAGGAGGCCCCATTAGCTAAAGTGGTGCTTCAGGTTAAGAACAGACCTCCGGAACAAATTAAGTACTTAACCCAAGGTACCACTGTATTTTCATTGGAGAAATGTTGGAGGATATGGAGTTATCCAACCCCCGAGCCGTCTGAAGGCAATCCTGTATAGGGAAGGGTTTTTTTTAATGTTTAAATATGTTTTTAATATATGTTGGAAGCTGTCCAGAGTGCTAGGGCAACCCAATAAGTTGTGTGGTGTATACATAGCAAAATTATCATTATGGAATGGGGACGTCGCTATTTTCATCGGAGAAATGTTGAAGGGTATGTAGTTCTTGGCAGCCTTGGAAGAATGCTGTGCTCAGTAACATTTCTTCACATGCACTACCCTAAATGTTTAAACTGGCATATTCATCTGTAAGGTAAAAGGTAACGGTAAAGGACCCCTGGACGGTTAAGTCCAGTCAAAGGCAACTATGGGTTCCTTTTTGTTGCAGTCTAGTATGAACAAGAATGAATCCTAGAGTAACCTATGCAGATGAACAGTAGTGTCCATGTTAGGGAGCAGGGAGTTTTTGATTGCATTGATTTTTCATTGTCCAATCTTAAATTCAGTTCTCCACATTTCCACAAAAGTTTGGTTGGCAGAAGGGGAAGATTGGCAGAACCCAGTTGGCTAAGTTGAACAGTAGGATACCTCTGCTTGTTCCAGCACACACGCTCCCCAGACCAGCATAAGGTGGGCTTGGATTGCTCTGTTAGTAGCTCTTTTGTAAGTTTCCAAATGAACGCCTCATAAATGCTTTCTTCCTCAAAGAAACAGTATTTACATATAAAAATGCCACATGGGTTCTGTATTATTTATGTGTTTGATTTTTTCCCCTGGCTTACTTACCATTAGTAGCTTTTCTGATTTCAGTATAAACCGTTTCAGGCTTCTGTACAACAGGAGCTGGGAAAGGTATCAATATAGAATCAATTACTTTGCGGTGCGTGTTTTAAAACTGCCCTGTCATCTCAAAAGAAGGAAGCACATGACTACCAGTTAGGAAAATGGCCTTTACTATCTGTCCAGACCTGAAAGTGCACTATAAATAGATGCAATGTTTATCCATAACCCAGGTGCAATTTTGCATTCTGATACACAAATATGAACAAGACGTACCTCAGTAATTTTCCAATTATTTAGCCAATCCTGCTTATGGTACAACACAAAAGCAACCATAAACAATGAAGCAAGGCTGCAGAGCCAGCTTCCTGACAGCAGCATCACTGCAGGGCAGGGGCAGAGGCAAAGTTGGATCAATGAAAGCACAACAGCCTGCCCACCCCAGTTGCAGTTAAGTAGCAGCAATATCATTGTCAGGAGGCTAGTGCTGCTGCAGCACCCCTTCAGGTGCAATGAAGTCAACAAGGCAGCCCTTAGTGGGAGGAAGTGTGTGAAGAGTGTCTTATAGCTGACAAAATATGTGTCACTTCCGTAAATCGGATCACTGTGCTCTGTGGAAAATAACTTGCCTAGCTGAGCTGCTGGCCACAAACCTATTTGACTGCCGAGCCAAGGAGATAAGTAATTCTAAAACCTTTAGAAGACATTTGAAGGCTGTCTGTATAGGGAAGTTTTTTAATGTTTAATGTTTTGTTATGGTTTTTATATATGTTGGAAGCTGCCCAGTGTGGCTGGAGCAACCCAGTCAGATCGGTGGGGTAATAATAATAATAATAATAATAATAATAATAATAATAATAATAATAATAATAATAATAGAATAGGACATCTCTATTTTCACCAGAGAAATGTTGGAGGATATGTTATGAAGTAGCAGAGAATTGCTGAACTTTTAATACCAACCGTTTCAAGAAATGTGCATGTTTGTTTTTAAAACACACTATTAACCATACACTTCTGTCCGGTTGGTCTAAATTTGGTTTGGTTATTTTTTACATTTACCAGCATATCTCTGCCAAAATGTTTGAGACTGGCAGCAATGCTAGTGGTTTTTGACTGTCTGGGTCAAAGCAATGCAGGATCTGTGCCTCTGCCTTTTCCTATTTCTTCCTCCTGATGGTTTGCCACAGTGGTGTAGTGTGGGTTGTCAGCACCCGGGGCAAAGCAAGTAATTTGCGCCCCCTAACCCGTGGATTTGCACCCCCTAACCCGTGGATTTACGCCCCCTAACCCTAACCCCCAGATGTTGCGCCCGGTGCGGCCGGCCCCCCCTGCACCCCCCATGCTACGCCACTGGTTTGCCAATGAGGTCTTCTAACAAGCAACATCCTTGATTCAGACAATTCATCCCCTGCCAAGTCCTGCTTCGGCTCAAGATATTGACACTGAGCTGGCCATCTAGGGGTTTTCACTCCCAGGAACAAATCCCACAGACCAAGCATGCTGCTTCGTCCACTGGGATAAAAAGTTAGTTTGACACCAGACCAGACACAGGCTAATGTTACCAAGTAAAACTAATCAATGGTCCATGTAATGATTATATTGTGGCACAAAGACTATCAACAGTTAGACTATTTTTTTTAAGAGTAAAAGGTCAGCTGCTATTTATATGGCTCCATGCAGATGATAAGCCTATAAATTAATTGATCTGCTACACTCAGTCTGGGAATGGCATATTCATGCTCATATTATTGAAAAAGGAAAGTGCTAACATGCCATTTTGCGGGGAGAGCAACATTGCAATGGCTGCTCCTTTTTGCCTATACTTCCATACACAACACAAGGACACATACTCAGCATATTACTGTTACTGTGAAAGTGGATTAACAGTGATCTTATCTCTGTGACTACAGAATGGATCACAATGAGTTGTGCTAGAATCAAACACTGAAGAATAAGGGCAGCCATTCAGAAAAAAAGGAACCCAACTGTTAAGATTATCTGGGAATGCATAATAAAGCTACCATGTCTTCCCTTGTTTTCCCCTTTTCCTGTGGGATGTTTGGACTCTGGTTATAGTATGTGAGTTAGCTCACTTCCCTAACCCATTCTTTTTTTCTAAAATACCAATTGCCTGCAGTCAGCCTTGGGGAAGAATGCACCTTATGCACACCTGCTCTCTGCAATTAGGATGGTGTGGATTCATCTATAGGGGATGCAGGTGATATGTCAAGGGCTGCAAGCAGAACTGCATGGTTCTGATGTCCTTTCTGGATTTCTGACTATATGCAGGTGGCTGCAGTGTCCTGTTTATGAAGAAACACCTGCTGATCCTTGAAGTGGAAGCTTTATTTCTTCCTGTTTACCAGTAGTGTGGAACAACGGTTTTAAGATATAATCCTGCTCCTTCTAAAATGAATTGGGAAATTACAATTGACACCACTCAATGGTAAGCCCATTGCTCTTCCTGCTATATGTAATGGCACAAAGTCAGCTATTTAGTTACCTCTGTAAGCGTCAGCAGCCGACACTTCCACGACAGTATATTCCACCTCGGGATTCTCAAGATCAGGTCCTGCCCCAAAAATAGCAAGAAGATGTTTCTTTGTATTGCACTCTGAACTTGCTGAGGGCCTGTTTTTTTGCTATCTCTGGAATAAACCAGTCACACTCCCATTGACTTTAGAGGATGCAAAAACAAAGCTTGTGTACACTACATCTGCAATTCAGATTTTTTTAGTTTCCCCCCTCCTGCTTTGGAATCCCAATAAATGCAGCAGATTTTCCCTCCACCAGTGACCAAAACAAACCCAGAGAGTTGGAGAGACTAGTAGGGACTTGCTTTTGCCATGTATGTGTGGACAGGAGGAGGAGGAGGAGGAGGAGGAGGAGAAGCCATGATACATTTGACCCGACCTCTCCTTCCGCAGAATCTCTCCCCCTTTGTCTGGGGCTCCGAAACAAGAAGTGGCAACTTCAAATACATATTTAATATTGTAATTTAATTTTAAGTAAATGTGGATCCCACCTTTCAAATAAATTGCTGCTGAAGAAGCAACCCATGAACGAGCCATGTCTGGTAACTTGCAATTAGATTTATTTATATTTATTTGTAGTTGTTACTTCTCTCAGCGGATACGTATTATATATATATATATATATATATATATATATATATATATATATATATATATATATATATATATAACATGCAGATCTTAATTCATTCAACAATGTGCTATTTATAATTGTTTGATTAACAGGAGGCTGTGCTTAAAATTTCTTTGAGTGGGCAGTATCAGCTAATTTTAAACCAAGCAAAAAGGAAGCCTAGCACAAAGTCTGACACAACCCAATGCATAATGGAGGTACAGTGGTGCCTCGCAAGACGAAATTAATTCGTTCCGCAAGTCTCTTCGTCTTGCGAGTTTTTTGTCTTGCGATGCACGGTTTCCCATAGGAATGCATTGAAAATCAATTAATGCGTTCCTAGGGAAACCGCCTTCAGATCAGGTCCGGGGACAGTCGGTCCCCGGACCTCTTCTGAAGGCTGGGGGGGGGACAAGGGCTTTTCTTCCCACCCCCAGCATTTTAAAAACCCCGGGACAGCGGAGGACTTCTCCGCTGTCCAGGCGATCTTAAAATGCTGGCGGGCGGCATTTTAAAATCGCCCCGGGACAGCGGAGGACTTCTCCGCTGTCCAGGCGATCTTAAAATGCTGGCGGGCGGCATTTTAAAATCGCCCCGGGACAGCGGAGGACTTCTCCGCTGTCCAGGGCGATTTAAAAGCCCCTGGGAAGGCAGGCAGGGGGGACAAAGACTTTTGCCCCCCGCCAGCCTTCGGAAGGTGTTCCCACCCCCCTGCCCCGCTTCGGAGCACCGTTCCGAAGCGGGGCGGTGGGGGAAGGTGTTCCCTCCCCCCCGCCCCGCTTCGGAGCACCGTTCCGAAGCGGGGCGATGGGGGAAGGTGTTCCCACCCCCCCGCCCCGCTTCGGAGCACCGTTCTGAAGCCGGGCGGTGGGGGAAGGTGTTCCCTCCCCCCGCCCCGCTTCGGAGCACCGGGAGAAGCGATCTCCCCGCAGCCCCTTGCTTCAAAAGAGGTCCGGGGGCAGCGGGAAGCGCTTCCCGCTGTCCCCGGACCTGGGGCTGCGGGGAGAAGATCGCTTCTCCCCGCCGCCCCTTGCTTCAAAAGAGAAGACCCGCTGTCCCCGGGGCAAGCTTCGTTTTGCGAAGCAAGCCCATAGGGAAATTCGTCTTGCGAGGCAACTCGAAAACAAAAAAACCTTTCGTTTTGCGAGTTTTTCGTCTCGCGAGGCGTTCGTCTTGCAGGGTACCACTGTATCAGTCTTTCTAAGAGCTAGACTAGAGGATATATTCACTACCTATCTGTGCCCTTAAGTGCAGCATGTTTAACACAAATTGCAGGTGTGATCTCTCCGATCTGGACTGAGATCCTAGCATGTGGAGCTTTAGCCAATTGCCCCCTTCTCTGACTCCAACATGGATTTAGGTGCCCATGCCTGTAATTTGTATATGGAAATAAATCTATAATGTGCCTAGTAGAATCTAGCAAGACTTGACAACAGCTAACTTGAGCTTTTCCACTCAGTCATTGGATTGGCAATCAGTATAAAACATGGCAGGGACATATCTAAGCATTAAAAGCATTTGCTCATATGCTACACTAATAGTGTTGACCTTGTGTCAACAAAACATATGGTGGAAGTTGGCAGGTTTGCTTTGTTGTGGGGACGTTGTTGGTGGGTGATAGAAATAATAATAGATCTCTTTGCATATTCAAAATGTCAAGTGATGTCAAAGCAGCAATGATAAAAAGAAGTGGGTAAGGATCGAAAGGTCCCTCTAAAATATTTTAACACTTGTAAAACAGGAACAAGCCTGATTGGGCTTTCTGTGGAATTTTTCAGTATCTGAATCCAAGTGGCATCCATGTAAATTGTTGTATTTTGAAATTTATCCCCGGAAAAGATATACAAGCAGAGTGAAATTACTCCAAGCTGGAATACATTCTGTTCTAATCCTCAATGAACTATACTCTCTTGAAAAGTTAGAAATACACTCAAAAATAAAATCCAAGAAATTACCTTGACCATCCTCGTTTGATTTTAAATTATTTTTTCCACCATCTTCATTATAACCTGACCCTAAAATGTTAAAAAAACCAAACAAGAGATAAGCAGACAAACTAATTAGCAGCAGTTTTAAAAACAGCTACAACTCCCTTTTAAGCACAATATTTGTATCATCACATATCACGTATAGAAAGTCTTAACCTGGGGTTTTGCCCTCCACAGTCTCCAGTGTGCCCCATCCTTGAATCTTCCTTATCCTTGCCTGCTATAAATACTCACAGTCAGGCCCCTCATTTGATTCTTGAGCTATGCTCTGCAGCCTGCTTCACTGATGGTTATTCCCTTTTCCTATGCCCTGCTCTTTGAGAGGCTCTCGTGGGTTTTTGGTTTGTTTGTCCCATCTTTTCTGCTTCTCTTTAAGCTCCTTTGACCAGCTTGAACTAATTCAGACCCTCCAAGTGCCCCTCTTTTCCAGGGATGTCCCTGATTCAGAGAAGCTGTCCCAGTTTCTGATTTGATCCCGGAATGTCCCACTTTTCCTTCGGATGTTCCTATTTTCATTGGAGAAATGTTGGAGGGTATGGAGTTACCCAACGCCCGAGGTGTCTGAAGTCAATCCTATATGGGGAAGATTTTTTAAAATGTTTAATGTATTATGATGTTTTTATATATGTTGGAAACTGCCCAGAGTGCTAAGGCAACCCAGTAAGATGTGTGGGGTATAAATAGTAAAATTATCATTATGCAACGGGACGTCCCTATTTTCATCGGAGAAATGTTGGAAGGTATGCTGATTACCTGGTGACAACTCTTCTGTGCTTTTGACTACACATCTGTATGATGAACTTTGCTTAGATTGACTATGACAGCTAAGGTTTGATCAATTTGACATTACTGGGTCTCATTTTAACAGGTAAATACTCCATTTTAGGATCATGCCAAGCCAAGTCAACTGATATAAGAGTGTTGTGCTTAATTTCCTGTGTCTGAACATCATACTTAGCAGTCCAGTACACACAATACACAGTCCACCTGAGATTGTCTAGCAGGCTCACACCCTCCTCAGGTGTGTTTGGTCTTCCCTTTCCTGAATAAAAATTTAAAAAAATAAAAAATTGTCCAGTAGCTCCTTATAGACCAACGAAGTTTGTTCTGGTATAAGCTTATAAGCTTTTTCTTTTTCTCCCCCCCCCCCGACTGCATCAGACCAACATGGCTCCCTACCTGAATCTCCCCCTTTCCTGGTTAGCAATAAATGTGGTTTACTTCGACATCTGAAACCAGTGTAATCCTAGTTACTGCTAATCAAATGCATTTTTGTATTCTTTACAAAATTCAGAGAAATGCAAATTATGAAGGCTAGCTGTATTTCGGTTTGTGGATTGTTTTAGAAAGTGCAGATTGAGTAGGTCCGCCTTTTAATTCAGACTGAATTTATTTTCTCCTCCATCCCTACTTGAGGGCCAGGGTGGCATAGCAGGTTCTACAGTTGCAGCTAAAGGGATAAGGGAAGCCCCCTCCCAAGACTCTCCTACTTCACTCACATCCTTTGAAAGGTTCAGAGGATGCTTGATTTAAATCACAATTTAAATCACTAGTCAGTAAGACTTGATTTAAATCATTTATTTATTTTTACAGAAAGACTCATTCTTGCTGGTATAACCTTAATATTTACAACCAGATGAAGGTTTCATTTTTGGAATAAAAAAAATTCAGAGTAGTTTTTACAGTTATTTCAAAAATTACCAATTTGGTTAAACTATTAGAAATACATAGAAAGGTAATTATGAAATTATTGTGAGGTTTAATAAGTTAACTGTTTATATTTGGACAACTTTTCTGCTTTATTGGAAGGAGAAAAATAATCATTTCCTTAATAACAATTTAAACAATTTCTTACAAGTCAGTTACATTTGTTGTGAGACATTGGTGTTGAGTACAGTATAAGGTTGGGCAAGAAGAGTGGGGAGAGGCTGATATTCTTTTGCATAGTGTATGTGGTAGGTTCTTTCTATTCATTTATTACATTTCCTTGGTAGTGAGAGGTATTGGGGGGACAGGGTGTGGTTGGTTATCTGTGCTTGGCTGCAGTGGGGATTGTTTGCATTTGTGAGGGTGGGGAGGGCTTGGTGAGTCAGGTAAGCCAGGTTGATTCACATGCTGTTGGTGGATTCTTGTTGTCTTGTTGGGCTGTGTATGTGATAAAGGGGAGCCATACTGGGGTGAAGGCGTCCTCTTCTATTTGTTCCCGTGTCAGTTTCTGTTTATTAGTTAGCTTTTCTATTAAGGCCGTTTCCCATACAATTTGATACCATCGGTCCATGTTTACTCCTGACTCGTGTCTCCAGTGTCTGACTATGAGGCTTCTTTCTGGCTGCTGAGAGTAAGTGGGTTATAAAATGTATATAATGTGAGTGGTCATTATGATGGAAGAGGTTCAGTAGGGCCAGTTCTGGGGTGAGTTCTAATACCTGTTTAGTTATTTTGCGTATCTCTTGTAGGACTGCTGTCCAGAAGGGTTGGGTTTTAGGGCATTCCCACCACATGTGGAGGTAACCTCACAGGGTTGTTGTAAGCACACAAAAAACTGAAGAACCATGTATGCCACCATGAGCTCCTTGGAGGAAAAGACGGGATATAAATATAATTAATAATAACAAAATATGTGGCCCATGTCCCTATGTAACTGTATCTATCAAAGCCAAGTTCATCTGAAAAGCAAAATACAGTCAACCCTTTTGGGTATATGAATAAGAATCTTTTGTTTGGGCCAGGTATGAATAATGGTATGATTTCAAGGTGGAAGTAGTAAGGCTAGGAGAGAGAAAGGGAAAAGGAGTCTGAAGCAGACACTATCAATAAGGTCATTAACCATAAGCTACCGAAATAGAAATCCCCTTCATTATTCTGTCGTGGTGTCAGCTTCTCACCCACTGAATTGGTTGCTGCTATAGAACTGAGAAAAGAAAAACAGAACAAAGAACAGAATATGAAGCACTGGTATTTTAACAACAGAAGGTCATCTTTTAATAAAGCTCAGTCTTCCCCTTGATCTCAGGGATATAATTCTGGGGACATGCAATCTAAAGAATCACGGATTTCCACAAATGCTTCTAAGACACTAAGCTGTTTCATAGATGTGCAAAGGCATCATGGGATGTGCCTTTTGATGGTAAGCACCCTTATCACAGTGGGATGCGGGTGGCGCTGTGGTCTAAACCACTGAGCCTCTTGGGTTTGCCGATCAGAAGGTCGGCAGTTTGAATCCCCGCAACAGGGTAAGCTCCCGTTTCTCAGTCCCAGCTCCTGCCAACCTAGGAGTTCAAAAGCACGCCAAAAAGTGCAAGTGGATAAATAGGTACTGCTCAGGTGGGAAGGTAAACAGCGTTTTCATGCACTGCTCTGGTTTTGCCAGAAGCGGCTTAGTCATGCTGGCCACATGACCCGGACTTAACTGTCAGGGGTCCTTTACCTTTACCCTTATAACAAGTCCCTGGCAATTACAATCTAGGTTGCCTTGGCCCCAGGTAGGCCATTTTTCATTGGAAATGTGATACCAGAAGAGCCTCAGATCTGAAGGACGATAAAAAGCCGAATTATTCTTATAAACTACTATTTATATTATTTTTATGTGCCATTTTGCGGGGGGGGGTGTCCTGCTTTGCCTTTAAAGTGGCTCACAACAATATGAATAATCCAAAAGCAACATAATTATTTGGAAACAAACTAATTTGTTTGCCTGGGTTGTTGAGGCATAATGCTTCCCTGCTGCAGTTAGATTGCAGCCCCCACCCTGCCAGGCCAACTTTATATTTTATCTCATTTGTTTGCTTTAGTATTTTAACACTTAAAACCACACTAGCAGAAAGGCAGTAAAATGACTGCAGGGAGAGGACAGCACCTCGGTGGCATAATCTTCTGTTTTCTTTACTCTTCTGACGTTCTCAACACAAACTCCTATACAGTAGTACCTCGGGTTAAGTACTTAATTCGTTCCGGAGGTCTGTTCTTAACTGGAAACTGTTCCTAACCTGAAGCACCACTTTAGCTAATGGGACCTCCCGCTGCTGCTGTGCCGCCGGAGCATAATTTCTGTTCTCATCCTGAAGCAAAGTTCTTAACCTGAGGTACTATTTCTGGGTTAGCGGAGTCTGTAACCTGAAGCATATGTAACCTGAAGCGTATGTAACCTGAGGTACCACTGTATCTGCTTGGATTATGGTTACCATTTCCACCACAAAAGATTTGCACAGGCAAATGACACATCTGTGGACGGGGCAGGGGTGAATATACAAACCTTATCCCCAACATCCGTGTGCTCCTTGCATTCCACCCACCCTGCCAGCCCCCAGTCTTCCTCCTGTCGTATGGGTGATGTCTGCAAAGGGCTTTTGCTGGCATTTTCGTGCATATGAATAGAACACCTCTTACTACGGCTGACTCTGATAAAGCAGGGCTTTTGATAACATAGAGGAGTCTTCTTGCGTTCAAGTAGGTATGAGAAGAACCCCATGCAGTCTGAGGAAGACGGGGGCTGGGGTGGGTGGGTTGTGCGCAAGTATGTTGGGGCAGTGTTTGCATGTGAACTACTGCTCCTGTCCACCCTTTGAGCATTTGAATGTTCAGGTGAATGCCTGAACATGCCTATGCACAGGACAGCATCAGGGACACATCATCACCACATTTATTAGAAATAACTCACTATTAGCACGGTAAGAAAGCCAACCTACCTAGTCAACTCCAAAGGATTGCCTTTAGCTTCATAAGGGAAAATAACAGCAAATTACTAACATATACCACATGTATAGAAAGTCAATTGCATAAATAAATGAACAAGCAAATCATGTTAGCACATATGTTGTTGCTGCTCTGATGGGATGAAGAATTCTTAATACAAACAGTTCGTAGCTCACCCAGCACTGCCTTATGTCCAACAATGAGCATTGGTATTTGGTTGTTAATAACAACTCGTGGTTACTAACCCACAAAGTTATGTGTAAAGTATGAATGTATACAGTGGCATAGGCGCCGACTCCATGGGGCTTGAGGGGGCCCGAGCCCCCTCAAAAATTCGTTTGGGGGGCTCCGCCCCCCCAATAATCTCCGGCGCCCCTCCAGCAGAGCGCCATCGCCGCCCCTCCCCCAGCCCAAAACGCACAAGATCGGGCTGCATGCCTCCTGCCCTCCCTCCCGAGCAAAAGCTCCCCCCAATTTCCACTCCGGAGCTGATTAATAGGCGCTATTCGCTCACGAGGAGGCGGCGCCACTTTATTTGCATATTCATGAGCTTATTTATTATTCATGAGCTTTCCCGGGGCCCCCCCCCCAATATTTTTTATAAGTCCGCGTCCGTGTACAGTGGTACACAGGGACAGGCAACATTGAATTTTATTTTTCAGCTATTGCAAATACGAATAAAATGATTAAACTAAAAACAAGCAAACAGGAATCATTTAGTTAATGTAATGAGCATTAAATACCACTTTCATGAACTTCGCTGTCACACTATAGCAATCAAAAAGACCAAACCCACAGTTTTGACCAGAATATTGTTACTTTCATCAGAATAGCACTATTTAGCATTGGACTATAACTCCCGTCAGCCCCAGCCAGCATGGTAAAAAGTCAGGGATGGCAGCAGTTGTAGTTCAACACATTTGGAGGGCAGCATCTAGTCTATAGCCACCCTGGGTATAGACAGAAAAGCATCTGTTCTATTCACCCCACATCTGAATGCTAAAGAAAGTATCTCACCCTTTGCCCTCTTCCGAACATACCACCAGGAAGCCGCAATGGCAATAGCAAGGAAAATCAGAATGATGATTACCACAATGAGCCATTTCTTCCATGAAGCCAGAACAACTAAAAATTAAGGGGAAAGCAGATCATGTGTCAGGCATGGTATGATATCACCACCATCACGCACAACACCAATCGTTCACAAGAAGCAACAAATCTCTTCTGATGCTCAAGGGTGCATTTCCACATCAGTATGAAAAATGTGTACAAATATTGCCACCCCCAAAATCATTCCTGTTCTCAGGTTGCTTAAGTTCCAGGTGACCTGTTTACTGAGCATTCATCCTTTCCCACTCCCCCAATCAGACTTTTTCAATAAGGAAAGTGACAGGAAGATGCGCTGGAAAATGTGGGATAAATATTTGCTTGACACAAATCCGTCCAACTTCCCTGAAAACAAATCAGGACGAATACTCAATGAACAGGCCACCTGGAACTTAAGCAACACTGATGTAGGGAGTAGTAGTAGTAGTAGTAGTAGTAATAATAATAATAATAATAATAATAATAATAATAATAATAATAATTAATAATAATAAATTTTATTTATATCCTGCCCTCCCCAGCCAAAGCTGGGCTCAGGGTGGCTAACAACAATAAAATAATACAACATTCTAAAATCATTTCATTAAAATTAATTCAACTCAAATTGATGGCAACCATTAGGCTAAAGTTCTGTGAAGATTGCCAAAGGAGGGAGTCAGGCTGTGCCCTGACCAAAGGCTTGGTGGAACAGCTCTGTCCTGCAGGCCCTGCGGAAAGATGTCAAGTCCCGCAGGGCCCTAGTCTCTTGTGACAGAGCGTTCCACCAGATTGGAGCCACAGCCGAAAAAGCCCTGGCTCTAGTAATGTTGTCAAACCCCCCTATTTGACTTCCCTCCTTCTAACTTCAGGAAGAAGCAATATTCCACTGACATGACACGAGGGCGCTGACAATTCACCACTAGAAACCCCAAGGTACCCTTGCCGAACGACATTTCCAGGGTTTCCTAGAACGAGGAAACATCTGCTAGAACCCCTTTAAAGTTTACACTGCAGGTGTGCCTTGAAGAGGTTCGTGAGCCTCATCCTCCTTGCTTCTGGCCACTCTTCTCTTTCCCCTTTATCCCAAGAATATCCTTGCAGAAAATGCAAATACAAATGAAGGAGGATTTGGGGCCCAATACATTCTGTCACCACACATATTTACTGTCAATGTACACAATTCTGGAGACCCGTGACCAACAATAACTGTCCAAACTAGGCTACCTTGGAATACACCTATCTGGAGCCTCCTGAAATATGGGTAGCATTTGGATCAAAATGCATTAGTACCCGAGGTGCTATTTAAAGAATTTCATCAATTTGAATGCTATGGCACCATATGTCCAAATCAATCAATCAATCAATCAATCCATGAACAGAACGTACCGTTGACAGTCATCATGTTGCTCTCTACAGGTGATTTTGCTTGGTTGTCAGCTCTGCAAAAGTACTTCCCTCCATCTTGGCTTGTAAGGCTATCTCTGTACCAAACAGCAATGCGTTTTGTCTTCTCTGTTACTTTATACAAAGGTTTGGGGTGGTTTTCTCTAAAGAAGGTGAACTCAATAGGATAAGATCCTGAACCAACAGAGCAGGAGATTGCGAGCTCTTTGCCATCTTCCACATCTCCATGTGAAGGTCTCCCCAAGCTTATGCTACCAACTGGAGCTGTGGATTAAAGTACAGAGAAAAGGCTGAACAGCAGTGGAGAAGTGCTGGCTAGATGGCAAATTATAAATGCTGGAAGTAGGTTAAGTTAAGAGCAATTATACATAGAATTCATTTCTAACTAGCATGGGAAGAACCCCTGCCAATACAACCTAGTTATTTAGTACTTTTGTTTCCTTGTTTTTGAGTTCAAAGAAGTCACTGTTTAACATAGTTGCACTGAGTTACATCTTTCCAACAATTACACAAAATTAAAAATAAAAATAAAGCAATAATGAACAGTCAGATAAGTGTTTCTGAATGTATTAAAAAGTTGTGTCGAAGTGTATATACAAAAATTATTACAATTATTACAGATATGAAATGATGTATAGTAAAGTGTACTGCTTAGAAGAGTTAAAGCATTTAACCTTCTAAAACAAAAATAAAGTGCCTCTTTTAAGAAAGCACCAGACACTTACCTATCACTGTAATGTTTACCCGAGTGCTTCGTTGTGGAACGGAATGGCCGTTTTTAGCTTCACAACTGTAGTCTTCTGGAACATGTGCATTGGTTGCTTTGACCAAAAACTTTGCCGGTTCATTTACTCTTACTTCTGTCTTGTTAACATATATGCCTCCTCTGTACAAAGTATATGTTATAGGTAGAGTTCCATTGCTGGAATAACAGTTTACAGTGAATACCTTCCCCAATACTGCTACTTGGGAAGTCGGTGGGGAAAGTCTTGGTTTGGAAACGGGAGCTGGAAAAAGAATTAAATGAAATAGGTGCATAAGCAGCTACATGAATAATCCTGCTTAAAGTCATTTCATAAGGTGAGCAATAAGAAATGCACAAAGCTGCCAGGAAACAATGCTCTGTGCACTTGAAGAACTCTAATCACACAGAGAGCAGTCAAAATATATAAAAAATATAAAAAGTTGTCTAGTAGCACCTTAGAGACCAAGGGAAATGCACTGTGCATGTTTTCAGGAACATTCCCTCTTTAAAATGCCTTCAAGAGGGAAAACCTCACAGGCCAACGTACAGTAATACCTCCATGAACGTCCGCCTCGTCTAGCATCCATTCTGGCAGATGTCTGCAGCAAACCTAGAAGTACCGGAATGGGTTACTTCAGAATTTGCTGCTCGCGCATGCGCAGAAGCGTAAACCGCTCCATGCGCATGCACAGACACGGCAATTTGCCCTGTGTCCTTTTCAGCTAGCGGCCAGGGCTTCAGAACGGATCCCAGTCACAAAACAAGGTACGACTATGCTGATAATTAATTAAATTAATAATAATAATAATAATAATAATAATAATAATAATAATAATAATAATAATAATAATAATTTATTTTTTATACCCCGCCCATCTGGCTGAGTTTCCCCAGCTACTCTGGGCGGCTCCCAATCGAATATTAAAAACAATACAGCATTAAATATTAAAAACTTCCCTAAATAGGGCTGCTTTCAGATGTCTTTTAAAAATAGAATAGTTGCTTTTTTCCTTGACATCTGATGATACAGGAAATATGGCTCATTTTTTTGAAAACAACTCCCAAGGCTAAACCCTGATAAAGCACACTACTCTTCCAGCTCTCATTTGTAGAGGTGATTATGATGAATAATATCAGCACAGTATTATTAGGACTGATGCAGGCTGAATGCCACCTGAGATAGAGCTGATGATGTCAGAAGAAACCCAAGGGATCTCGGGTCTTTGTGCTGTTCCTAGCATGGCTGGCCCTCAACAGGAATGTAGGTTGCAGTGGGTTTTAGTGTTCACTCTCAAGCCACACACGGTTCATTGAAAGAAACTACCGGTAATCTTAACCCACCTGTGAGCAGTAAAGGGGAGTTGGGTTCCTGTGCCATTAACAACCCCTCTTTTCCTTTTTCAGATTGTAAGCCTAATTCTTATTGCTCTTTGTGAGTTGCGGTGGGAGCCTATTTGACTGAAGAGCACTGTAAAAATGTGGACACGCAGCCTCCACTGCGCACATCTCCTCTGAAATCCTGAGAAGGCACCTCTGCCACCACATGCTGATGATTGGTCCACAGAGAGAGCCCCACAGTTTGAAACCCCAGGGCCTAGAAGCAGCTAACAGCTGCAGAGAAAGCACCAGTCTTGCATGGGGCCGGATGCAGTATTCAAGAGGTGGGGCCTTGAGAACCTGAACACCTAGCGCAGGCTGTAATGATCCAGGGCATTGGCTTGAAACCGTCTATCAAAAACTTCACTCTTGTGGCCTATCCCCACAACACCTAGTCACTATGGGCCCTACTAAAGCAAACAGTCTAATTGGTCTACATCTAAAAGATATCGGGCATCAGAACAACCTGGCCACTATAAGAAATTCTGTCCTTAGTACGTTCATTTTCCACCTTTCCATTTTGATTCTCTGGCCCCATATCTGCACAAACTTATTATCCCAAAATACAGACATGCTTTTACACTTGCAAGACTGGGTGTTTTGCCATCTGCGGTACTTGAGGGTCGATTCCGAAAGATCCCACCTGAGAAATGTCTTTGCCCCTGTGGAGATGGCAGCATCGAAACAGTGGCACAAGTCCTCCTGTCTTGCACTCTCTACAAAGACCTGAGGAACGAGATCATCACCCCACTCGTACCAACCATCCCAGGGCGCTCAACCACTGCCACAATGTCCTTTCTTCTATCAGATCAAAATGAGCACATAACAGCAAAGGTTGCTAGGTTCACAGCAGGAGCAATCAGAATAAGGGCCACAAACTGACTGCTGATTCAGGACTTTAAATTGTGCTCTTATATCAAATTTCTCTTTCTGCATATATTGTAATGTTTTATTGTTGCTATGGCCATTGGCTAATGCGAATAAAGTTTTATCTATCTATCCAGGGCATTGCTGAGACTGAGACGACTTGTGTAGCCTGCCCTAGCTGCAGGATCACTAGCTGTGCTCCTTGAAACCCATACTTAGACCCCTCTCCATGTTGCTGACACTGCTTTACCTTGCCTTCTTGTCTGAGTGGGGCTACTGATCTCCCTTTTGCTGGGGCCATCACCTATCTGCATTAGTGAGCATACCCAGGAAAGCCGCCATTCTGCAAATAATTCTACTATATCGCTTCATCAGATGAAAGACTTTCATATTTCTCAATCAACTTACCATAAACATGTAGCCGCGCAGGGGCACTCTCCTTGGCAATCCCATTTATCTCAGCTCGACAAACATAGACTCCAGTGTCGCTTACACGGACCTTGGTAACAGTATAGACATCTCTGCTTGCCACTACTCTGCCGTCTTTTATGACTGAGAAATGTATTGGCAGTGAGCTGTTAACTCGACATTCAATTTGTAACAAACTGTTTTCATCCCATCTTGTTTGATTATGAACTAGAATCGGCTTGGAAAACAGTTCTGCAAAAGATATGTGGGGAACAAACAAGTTATCTACCTAGTGCCTTCCTACGTGATCCATTTATAATATAACAAACAGGCAATCGTTCGATATTGATGGGGGACCTCAGAGGTCTATATAGTCCCAGGCACCTAAAAAAAGCCAAGCCAAGCCTCAGACCATGAGATTTCCAGTACAAGGTCTGGAATTCCTTACATGTGTTAAGATAAAAGTAAAAAGGTAAAGGGACCCCTGACCATTAGGTCCAGTCATGACCGACTCTGAGGTTGCGGTGCTCATCTCGCTCTATGGGCCGAGGGAGCCGGCATACAGCTTCCAGGTCATGTGGCCAGCATGACTAAACCGCTTCTGGCGAACCAGAGCAGCGCACGGAAATGCCGTTTATCTTCCCGCCAGCACTTTGACATGCTTTCAACCTGCTAGGTGGGCAGGAGCAGGGACCGAGCAATGGGAGCTCATCCCCTCGCGGGGATTCAAACCACCAACCTTCTGATCGGCAAGTCCTAGGCTCTGTGGTTTAACCCACAGCGCCACCCACGTCCCATAAGATAAAAGTACCCTCTGCTTATTGAATACACATGGTATAAACTCAGACTGATCTTGCTTGTATGAAAGTGCCATGTTACATTGCAACGCATCACTAATTGACAAGTGTTTCAACAAGTTATACAAAAAATGCTGTTTAATGTCACACAGCTCAGTAATGTCACAAATCATGCACAGTATGAACATTCACTTCACAGCTTCCCCTGCCTCTTCCATTTCTAATTTTCAGGAGATGCCATGCCATGCTGTGTGGAGTCAAGATGATTAATTTTTGCTCTTTTATTACAAATGGACCTGTTCATTCACCTACTCATTTGTTTAGATGACTGTAAAAGTTTGGGTTTTAGTTTGTTAGTTTTTCAGTTCACATTTTTTGGTCTCCACACAAAGGCACCAAGTACATAATGTATCCTTGCAAAACACAGTCGTTTCTAAAACTCTAAAGCACGGGTTGGCAAACTAAGGCCCGGGGGCCGGATCCGGCCCAAATACCTTCTAAATCCAGCCCGCTGACTGTCCGAGAATCAGCGTGTTTTTACATGAGTAGAATGTGCCCTTTTATTTAAAATGCATCTCTGGGTTATTTGTGGGGCCTGCCTGGTGTTTTTACATGAGTAGAATGTGCCCTTTTATTTAAAATGCATCTCTGGGTTCTTTGTGGGGCCTGCCTGGTGTTTTTACATGAGTAGAATGTGCCCTTTTATTTAAAATGCATCTCTGGGTTCTTTGTGGGGCCTGCCTGGTGTTTTTACATGAGTAGAATGTGCCCTTTTATTTAAAATGCATCTCTGGGTTATTTGTGGGGCCTGCCTGGTGTTTTTACATGAGTAGAAGGTGTGCTTTTATTTAAAATGCATCTCTGGGTTATTTGTGGGGCATAGGAATTTGTTCATTTCCCCCCAAAAAAATATAGTCCAGCCCCCCACAAGGTCTGAGGGACAATGGACCGGTCCCCTGCTGAAAAAGTTTGCTGACCCTTGCTCTAAAGCACACAAATAAATCAGCAGCTATAATTGAACAGTAAAAGCACATCAGACATTAAACGTGAATGAAATTCTCCCCTTGCAGCATGGCAAGGCCTGAATCAAATTAGAAGCAGGCCTGACTACATTGCAATTACTCGTAGGTGCCTGCAACTTATGTGAAATTTCTAAAAAGCACTCTTGGGTCTATTGCTTTATTTGAAATAGTCCCTAAACTAGTTGCGTTGTCTGCTAAACCCTTGGGGGGGGGGGAGTCTTCAGACTTCAGCTGGATAAACAGAACTGATTTATTAGTGGAGATTATACATAACCTTTGGGTTGAACCACATTGCCTGCACATGGTTGCAACTTGCCTGAAGGCCAGATTGCACATTACACACAAGTACATGGAACTGTACGATCGGCTACTACCCTTTCCCCCAATTGCAATCGAAATACCACAGGAGGGAAGCCACAAGGAAGGTACGACAATTTGGAGTGTGCAAATAGGGGTGGGATGGGGGAGCGCGATGCACCTACCGTATTGGCCTGAATATAAGCCGCACCCGAATATAAGTCGCGCCTTTAAAATTCAAGGGGGGGAAAGGAAAAAAAAGAAAATACCTGAATATAAGCTGCTCCCTTAAAATTCCACAGGCACTCACACCAGTTCCATTTTACCGTATGTCTGTTTCAGCAGCGATATCATAAAAGCCAATTTTTGTAAGGTCGTGAATTTAAGCTGCACTTTAACTTTTCACAGTCAGAATTTGGGGGGGGGAGTGAGGCTTATATTCGGGTTAATACGGTATTCCCCTATACTGCTGCCCCTCTCTCAATCACCTTCATCCTGTTGTAAATAAAAAATATGCCCTTTTCCCTTATGGGGTATCCAAGTGCCCATATAGAGTCCTTACATAGGTTCCCTATTGGTAGGAGAAAATAACAGGCCAACCAGAGAATATTGAGAAGCAAAGCAGCTAGTAAGCTTGATCTTTATTGATCTGTTGCAACAGGGTGCTCCCCTCACTCGCAGGAAAGGCGGAGGACCCCCAAAAATGCTGTGCAAGGGCTTATAAAGACTTTTGAAATTCCTATCCTCTAGATCAAGACCACCCCCAGAAACATTATGCATACATCACAGAAGGGGTGTAACCTAAGACCACCCCTCAGATACATCCCACCTACACCACAGAAATTTAAATGTTGTTTTTCTCTTGTCCTTGTTTATCTCCTGTCTGGCAGGTTACTTGATTGGATTTCCTTGGTAGCCTGGCCAGTCTTTTGTAATGATAAATACTTATTTCCTGGGCCAGGTCACAGGCTCACACCTTATTCATATCTTAAATGTGTCCTTAAGACAGTGTTTCCCAACCTTTTTTGGGCAAAGGCACACTTGTTTGATGAAAAAAATCTCGAGGCACACCACCATTACAGCCCCGTGACGTCAGCGCACAGCGTCACGCCGGGAGGGACGCACGAAAGTGTAAGTTTCAATTTTTTTCCTCCCCCTTGACGGGGAACCTCCAAGCTTTGGGGGTGGGGGGAGGAGGCAGCAAAGCAAGGCAGGAAGGAGAGCGCGGCTTGGCCGGGTGAGGTTTGGCAGGGGCAGGGAATGAGAGCCGCGAGGCGGGCGCTGCGGACGGAGGCGCTGCCCGCCGAGCTCGCAGGCAGCCAGGCAGGCAGACGGCGAGAGCCCCGTGCTGGGCGGCCTCTCCTCGCCGCCGCCGCCCCGCCTCTCGCCGCCCAACTCGCCCGCCTCCCTCCAGGCAACATCTCGCGGCACACCAGGCAACATCTCGCGGCACACTAGTGTGCCACGGAACAGTGGTTGGGGAACACTGCCTTAAGACAGGATTTGTGAGGAAAGAGACAATGGGGGGACTTTTCCAGTTTGACCTTGCAGAGAAAACATTTGGTCAGTTTAGGAATCAAAATGGTTCCAGGATGGCCTTCCTGCGCTGATCTATGTACGTGCGGTCATGAACATTGCCATATATCTAAGACCATAAAATTCCTATCACAATCCAAAGCAACTGCGACCAGAACTTTCATCTTTCTGGTTATAAATCTAGATCTTTAGCTATTCCAACCCTGGATACTCATACAAGTCCAGACCTAGTACAAATAAAAGCATTCCATGTGTGCGAATTCGCACAAGTGAGAGAAAGCTCTTACCTGCCACCACAACATTTACTGTGCTGATTTTGGACACGCTCCCAAGTTCCACTTTACACATATAATTGCCATTGTCTTCCATTGTGGCTACTTTAGAGTACTGCACAGACGGACCAGACTTCGTGCTGTTAAGAATCGTTTTGTTCTTTTGGATTATCATCTCAATTTTGATTCGATCCTGGTGACGTGCGATGGTTGTACAGTCTACACGCAGGTGATCTCCTTCTGTAATGTTCTGTGGTGGGTGGACGGTTAAGGTGGGAACGGAAAATGGTTCTGCAACAGAAGGGGGGCGGAACCAATATATATATATTTAAACCAAGCCTAAATAAAACAACGTGCACAGATGGTATATGGTTTACTTTTGGTAGTTTGCCATTCATTCCTACACCTGCTTTTGACTAGAAATCCTTTTAGACCTGCAGGAGTAATTATTTAAATATTTAGGGATGACAATAAAGGTTAAAAATTGACCAACTTACCAATGACAGTTACAATTCTTTTGTCACTGCGCTCTGATTTCTCAGATCGAGCCCCCAAAGTCTTATGGACCTCGCATTCAAAAAACAAAATGGTGTCCCCCGCATTAATTTGATATTCCAGTTTGGCAAAGTTTTCTGCAAATGCATGCCTCTCCCACTGCTGTTCAGGGTCACGCTGGTGGTTTTTATAAAATTTCAAAGAAAATGGGGCCTTTTCTTCTGGTGCTTTACAGCTTAAAGACACCGTTTCGCCTTCCATCACCTCTGTTTTCTCGACAGTCAGAATGGGCTTCCTTATTCCTTTTGAAACGAAAACAAACATGAGATGTTAATCAGAACATGCTTATCTGAGGTGCAAACTAGGTGTTACTTTAAATACCCCTTGGATGGGATTGCTGGTGCCTTTTTTCTTTATCTTTTACAGAGAAAGCAGGAGGAAGAGGCGTGCAGGGGGAGCGCACCGTCCCCGGCAGCACAATCCCAGCGGGGTGCCATCGCGGCTCCCCCCCCCCGCCCGCGCTGGGTGCCCGGCCCCCGGGATGCACACCCCGCCCCTATGGACAGCGCGTCACGCCCCCGGGATGCGCACCAGCCCCGCCCCCACCTGCTCTTCGCCCCCCTGTGCCAGAGCATGAAGCTCCGCCACCGAGAGGTGCAGGCACATGGATCTAGATCTCTCTCCATCCCAGTTTCTCACCAAAAAACAGAATTCTCAGTGCAAGGAGCAGCTGGGGGAGACTCCCCACCCCCCGGAAAAGCCTACAAAAAATCTTGGAGTGGGCGACATAGATGTTTTCTAATCAAAACACACAGGTAATCCCAAGCAAAGGATTTGCCTACATGTTTAAAACAGTGCCTCCTGATCATTTTGAAGCGGAACCCTCCTGTAACTCGGTCTTTTGGGATCCACTTGCAAATTAATTCTACCTTTCAAGCCCTACTTTCCCCCTTTACAACAGAAAACACAAGACTATCCAGTCAGTTGTAGAACTAGACAAGTTTTTCTTTTCCATTTTTCATATTAATCTAAGTAAAGATAACACAGCATGTACTGAGTAGAATTTAAGCATATCATATAATAAGGGAGGGAGCAAGCAAGCCTGTCTCCTAAAGAGGTTGCTCAGCAGTACTGTTGTGCTATAAATCTGGTGAAATCGACAAAGAGACAAAAACACTGGATACAATATAGGGGCCTGATCAGATGTTGCTGCCCCTTATCTGAATAGGCCCCTAAAAAGGTGAGTTTATGTAGACATAAACTGAAAACAGAGCTATTAGTATATCTGGGAAGACACAGTTGGAAGGTAAGCATTTTTTCCCTGGATCTTATTTGTAAATTGAAGAAGGATGGCAGTTAATGACTGGAGACAGAGTCTTTTCTGTGATGTCCCAGGTCTTTAATTTTTTCTAGCAAAATTAATATACTGCTTGATTGGAATAAAACCTCAAAGCAGTTTACAAAAAAAGTAATACATTAAAAGTATTGATTAAAGACAGTTAAAAACAGGCATTCAAAAACATTCCAAACTAATTAATAAGCTAAAAACAGATTTAGACGAATCTAAATTGAAATGTCTGGATAGGTTTACCACTTGCCCAAACAAAAATATTTTAAGCAGGAAAGAGAAAGCGTAGTGAAGGCATGTGACTGGTTTCAATAGGTGGGGAGTTCCAAAGTGTAAGTGCTGCCACACCCAAATACTGATTTCTTACAAGTGTGGAATGAGCATTATGTGACACATGTAACAGTGCCAGTTCCACAGATCAAAGTGGTCGGGTGGTCATATATGGGGTAAGGTGATGTCAGAGATGCTCATTTGGTGCCTACAGGGCCAACTCAAAACATTTTGGCACCTGGGGCAAACCACAAAATCGCACCCCATTCCCTGCCAGGGAAGAAGGGGTGAGTGAAGATCTACATCAGGAACAGGGCAGAGAATAAAGGTCAACATCATATGTTGCCCCTGTGGATCCTGCCACTCTAGGTTGTCACCTCACTGTGACTCATAGGTAGGCCAGCCCTGGATGACTAGGTTTTAGGCACTGAATCAAAACATTTTTTATTTTCCCAGTCTTTTAATGAGTGATATAATCTCTACTTATTTATAGCTGCTGCTATTATTGTTTTATTGATAGTATTCAATGGTATTGACTTGTCTTTGTTGTGATTTTATTTGTAATTATTGATTATGCTGTTATTGTTGGAAGGTCCCTTGATGGGGAAAAAACTTAATACTGAAAGGCAAATAAGAAATACTTTAAATGAGAAGTGGGGAACCAGTGTGGTCCTCCATATGCTGTGGAACTTCAACTCCCATCAGCCCTAGTCAGCATGGCCAGTGGTCAAGGAGGATGGGAGTTGTAGTCCTACAACATCTGGAGGGCCATATGTGTAAACAAAAGCAAAAAAGCAAGGAAGGGAGGAAAGGGGGAAATAGCAAATTTGTTGAGAGAGAAGGGGAGAGATAGATTGAGAGCAAGGTAGAAATTAGGGGGGGTGAAACCCAGTTATAAACTGAATTTTAAGCAGTGACAGGACATCCAGGAAGAAACTGCAGGAAAACGTGAAGAAACGATGGTGAGAAATTGAGAGAAAATAACAGAAGAAGCAGGGGTGGGGGAGCTGAAGGTCAGCTGAGCAAAAATGATATTAATGCTAAGAGACGATATAATGAAACTAAACAGAAAAAGAGTAGAGGACCAAGGAGATAATTGGGAAGGACACCAACAGAGAAATCAAAAGAAAGAGTGTCAGTGGTAGAGGGAACGATTACACAAAGGTAGATTGAGAATGTAGTGGTCAATATTTCATATGCATTAACCAGGTTTGGCCAACATGTGGTCCTCTAGAACTGGTTGAACTACAGCTCCCATCATTCCTGGCCATTGATCATTCTGGCTGGGGTTGATTGTCCAGGACCACAGATCAGCTACTTCTGATATAAGCAATGGTGCTACTTTAGCATACAGTCATATTAGAGAAAACATAGGGAGGATGAATACGAAGCACTCACCATGTACTTGAACAGCCACAGTACCACTGGCCTTTTTCTTCCCTTCCACATCCAACGCACAGCTATACTCTCCAGAATCAGAAAATCTAGCCGTTGGGATTGTATAATCTGCCCACTCTTGCTCTGATGAACTGTTGACCAGAAGCAGTCCATACTTGATAAATGAAAAAGTATAATTCATCTGGAATTGTTCGCTCTTGCTGATGTCCGCAGAGCAGTTGAGGGTGACTGACTCTCCATTATTCACTTCCACAGATGGAGCAACACGGAGTGTCACGCTATTGATGGTGAACACTGGAAAGGAGAAATGTTAGTGACAATTTATAATCCACTGGCAGAGAGGAGGAGGAGGAGGAATGCCTCTTCTAAGATGGTGCCTTTTGCCAGGGCTCTTGTAAATACAATTAGTCTTGTTTGGGTCCATTAACTTCAGTGGGTCCACGCTGAGTGAGAAGAGCACTGGGTGCAACCTTCAGGCGCCTCACCATCCTTGTGACTTTCCTCTAGGTACATTCTAGTTTGCCAATATCCTTCTAAACTGTGGTGCCGTCCACAATGGGACATAGTAAAGGTAAAGGTAAAGGTAAAGGGACCCCTGACCATTAGGTCCAGTCGTGGCCGACTCTGGAGTTGCGGCGCTCATCTCGCTTTATTGGCTGAGGGAGCCGGTGTACAGCTTCCGGGTCATGTGGCCAGCATGACTAAGCCGCTTCTGGCGAACCAGAGCCGTGCACAGAAACGCCGTTTACCTTCCTGCTGGAGCGGTACCTATTTACTTTCATTTTGACGTGCTTTCGAACTGCTAGGTTGGCAGGAGCAGGGACCGAGCAACAGGAGCTCACCCCGTCGTGGGGATTCGAACCACCGACCTTCTGATTGGCAAGTCCTAGGCTCTGTGGTTTAACCCACAGCGCCACCCGCGTCCCATGGGACACAGTACTCCCAAGTAAAGAGTCACCAGACAGATGTTTTAGAGGGGGTGCTTTCCTCATCCAGTCAAAAGTATGACACCTTCTTCCATCCCAACAGAAGCAGTGGGTGGAACTGGAGAATTATAGGTGTCAAAAGCTCCCTTCCTCCCTCTCAGGCTGCCCCAGGTGCCAAGTTATTTCGCTATCTTTATGGAGTCCATGATGGCTAAAGGAGAAACAAACTTTCCCCAGCTAGCTGGGGCAGCAGCATGCGATTGGTTGGTACACATACCCTCTATGCAGGAGCAGAAAGCAGGATAAGGAGTTAAGTAATAACAATAACAAAAAATATGTTGTATCCCACCCATCTGACTGGGTTGCTCCAGTCAGCATAAAGCAGGCATAGGCAAACTTGGCCCTCCAGAAGTTTTGGGACTACAACTCCCATGATCCCTAGCTAACAGGACCAGTGGTCAGGGATGATGGGAATTGTAGTCACAAAACATCTGGAGGGCCGAGTTTGCCTATGCCTGGTATAACGTACAAAGTATAAAGGAACACATCCAAACAGAAAACATGTTTCAAAATCCAAAACCTTCAGATGTCTGCAAAATGTCATATGATTGTTAGTGCTTTTGACAATAATAAATATCACTGACTTATAGAGTAGCCTTAATGATGAAGAAGATGATGGTGAAAGTTTAGGAGAAGCACTGCAGGGTTTCCTTTCCTTTCAGTGAGAGCACATTTTGCAGTACTTATTAAAAACACAAGAAGAAACCCCATCAGTGTTGGCAGTCTGCCAGCTCCTGAAAATACCCTTGTTCAAGCATTCCTGTAACTGAATTTTGATGTTATTGTTTTAACCTTTGGTGGTGGTGTTGTTTATAAAAAAACTGTTTTGTTTTAATTGTCATGCTTTTTAATTTTTTGCCTTATTTCATATTTTAGTTAAGGGTGTTTTAGCACCCAATGGAACTGTTACTGTGTATTTCCTTTTTTAAATTTTAATATTAAAAATATTGATTTTCATTATGTTTCATTGAGTTTGTAGTTGGAAGCCATTTTGGCATATCAGTGATAATTTAACAAATAAATCACAAATCTACACCAGTGCACAATGGAAACAAACGGACTCCTAGAACAGGCAACACTGCTGATCCTGTTTCTGATTTTTGCAATGGTCATGTGGATTCCTGTATCCCAGTGCTTCCTGACACTATTTTGCTTTCTCTCCCAATACATGAAAGGCCTCACCTTCCAAAGATGGGTAGCAGGTTTTGGGGGGAGAGTTTTTCCCAGCTTTGGTGCTGCTCAGGTTTGCTACCTTTTCGCAATTTATTGATCAAAGAAATTTATTTATTCCAGATTCACCATTTCTCCAAAGCCTTTTTAGTTATCAGATTTTCCATGGAAATTGTAAATAATATGGGAAAGCATTTTGATTAAAATGATGTTTTGTGGATGCTGCACAAAATGTGAAAGCACGAGCAGCACTGAGTTCACAATAAACTGCCATGCAGGAGTGAGGGACCCCTAAGTCTCACTATGTTCAGTGGGACTTATTACATAGTAAGGGTATTTAGGATTGCAGCCTAAAACTGATATAAAATTTCATTCTTAATCAACAGATTATCTAGTGGCTGCACCAGGTCCACAAAATGATACATTTCCTCTCTGGGGTTGTGATCAGCCTGATAATAGCATGCTTCCCTTATCTGCAAAATTAAGGCTCTGCCTCAGAGTCTTTTGTCTCAGAGCCTTCACACTAATGCACATAGCAAACTCCTTGCAAACTCACAGCACTGTATAATGTAAAGTGCTACTGACTTTTGTGATGAAACCTCTGGCAGCAATTCGCTGAGCTATTATAATGTCATCTGTTCTAGGAACTAAGTTGTATAATGTTTGGTTTTGACTTCTTTAAGGGAAAGTTGTTAGTTTGCGCTAACACCGGTTAGAAAGACCTACATTGGCTCCCAGTGCGTTTCTGAGCACCATTGAAAGTGTTCGTGCTGACCTTTAAAGCCCTTTAAAGCCCTAAACGGCCTTAGCACAGTATACCTAAAGGAGCAGTGTCATTCTGCCCGGACACTGAGGTCCAGCTCCGAGGGCCTTCTGGCGGTTCCCTCACTGTGAGAAGTGAGGTTATAGGGAACCAGGCAGAGGGCCTTCTCGGTAGTGGCGCCCGCCCTGTGGAACGCCCTCCCACCAGATGTCAAGGAAATAAACAACTACCTGACATTTAGAAGACATCTGAAGGCAGGCCTGTTCAGGGAAGTTTTTAATGTGTGACATTTTAATGTATTTTTAATCTTTGTTGGAAGCTGCCCAGATTGTCTGGGGAAACCCAGCCAGATGGGCGGGGTACAAATTATTATTATTATTATTATTATTATTATTATTATTATTATTATTATTATTGAACTAAAAACTCATATTTATTTTTAAATTAAATTTATATGCCACCCTTCCTCCCAAAGGAGCCCGGCCAGCCATCAAACAAGAAGGGATAAAACAATTTAAAAAGCTATTTAAAACACATATAGGACCTAGGAACGGTGAGGAAATATGGATAGGCTGAGGGCTTGGAAGCTAAGAAGTACTCCAGGAATGTAAGGAAGATTAGAAGTGGAGACAGAATGGATAAAGGAAGGCAGTGCTGGAGTAGGCAGTGCTGTAAGCTGAAGCCACCTTAGGGAAGGCTAATTGCAAGGCAAAAGTCTGAGTAAAACAAGAGCAGAGAAGATAAGTAGTTGAGGCAGTGCTGTAGTTATTGGGGAGGGGGTAGCTGGGATTTTTGCCCCAGATGAAGCCTCCAGAAGGGTGCCATTGAGGCTCCCAGCCCCCCCCCTTTGTGTACGCAAATGGGTGTAGGAGTGCCAAACTGGGTCTTTGACCCGGGTGAAATAAAGCCTAGTTTTGCCCATAGTTGAGGAAAGCAAGACCTAGTGAAGAGGGTGGTTGAGAATTTTGCTACTGCTCGGCAGAGATTGGGAGTGTAGAATTGTAGAGTTGGAAGGGACCACAAGTATCACCTTGTCCAACCCCCTGCAATGAAGGAATCTTTTTGCCCAACATGGGGCTCAAAACCACAAGCCTGAGATTAAGAGTCTCATGGTCTGCTGACTGAGCAATGCACAACATTTGTAACAGTATAAATCGGGTGTGGGGGAACTTACATTTTAGAGCAAAAAGGGTAGGTTGGTGGGATGTGTGATAAAACTTTGGTTTACTTCCCCAAAGCATTTCCCAATTGTCACATTTCCAACTAGGCTCTCATCCAGGCAGTGAACCCAGCTGAGAAAAAAAGTGCTTTGGTATGTGTGCGTAGAGGGAGGGGGTTGTAGTTCCATTAAAATCAGTAGTAGGCACAACGATGATTTAGCTCTTCCCTAAAAACCCAAATCATCCTCCTTTCTATGTCATTGAGCCTGGCCAAATTTAAATGAACAGGTTGGCTGCTGTTACATGTCATTTCAGACTTCATTTCAGAGGGCAAAAGTTATCAACGACTGCTGTCATTTATTTTGAATAGTGTATCTAAATTGAAAAAATTAGTAGAATTTGCCAAGTAGAAGCAAAATTCAAGGGGTTCCAGGAGCTCACCCACGGTTGTGTTTGCATTGGGAAAATTGAGGCACAGCAGAGGTTAGCGTCTTTAAGAACTATGGTTTATTTTACACATATTTACACCTAAAGTCCTCATAGGAGGGAGTGCAGAACATTATACCCCAAGGATGTATCTCATTGCCCCTTTCATAAATTGAAAATTGTCTAAACTGCACCTTTTGTACACCAACTGCAAGCTGGTGAACAAAAAAACCCCTAATATCAATACATTTTAAAAAATCAAAAAACCACAATAAAACCATAGAAACAACAACAACTGATCTAGCCAAAATAAAAAAATTCCTTCCTGTAGCACCTTAAAGACCAACTAAGTTAGTTCTTGGTATAAGCTTTCGTGTGCATGCACACTTCTTCAGATACACGAAAGCTTATACCAAGAACTTAGAACTTAGTTGGTCTTTAAGGTCTTTAAGGTGCTACAGGAAGGATTTTTTTTATTTTGACTATGGCAGACCAACACGGCTACCCATCTGTAACTGATCTAGCCAACTAAGGCTATATGTTACATTTTTTAAGTCTGGGCAAATAAAAGCATCTTAATCTGGTGCCAAAATAATGCAGTGTCCGTGTCTGTCTTACTCCCTTTGAAATATATTTATTGACATTGTTAGCAGCCCAAACACTTACAAGGTTTAACTTCAATGTACTGTGATAAAACTGAAAGGGGACCCACTGAATTGATGGTAAACTGAATAGGCTGCTGTTTTATTGTGTATGCTTGTATTTTAATAACTAGCATGGTTCTCTGTTATTTTGCGTGTTGTTGTGATAACCTTTGGAACAAGACATAATGTTGATGGTGCCATTGTAGGCAATGCCTTAAATCAGGCCCACATCCCATAGGCCCATCTTTCCTGACTTCCAGCGGCCTGCTGGTGGAATTCTAAATGACTTGTGATTCTTTTCACTTCCTTGCAGGTGACCATGCGTTTTAGCACCTGAACAGCAAAATGAGTAGGCACAAAGCTCACCCGGTCACAGTCTTCCCAACTATGGTGAGAAGGGCTGAAATCCAATTTAAATGTCTAACTCTATTGCATTTATACAAATGATTCCATGCATATTTTATGTAAATCTGCGTCCTCCTTTTGCCTCTTCTTTGGGTGACCTGTTTCCTCTTTTTATTGTGATGAGGTGAAAATGGCTACCCTATACGGCTCTCCATGGCCAACCAAACATGGAGGAGGAAGGAAAGAATTGCTGCGTTACATCATCTGCATTGCTCCCCTTCTCTTTAGATTTACAGTGGTACCTCAGGTTAAGTACTTAATTCGTTCCGGAGGTCCGTACTTAACCTGAAACTGTTCTTAACCTGAAGCACCACTTTAGTTAATGGGGCCTCCTGCTGCCACCGCACCACCGGAGCACAATTTCTGTTCTCATCCTGAAGCAAAGTTCTTAACCTGAAGCACTATTTCTGGGTTAGTGGAGTCTGTAACCTGAAGCGTATGTAACCCGAGGTACCACTGTACGGTGATGTTGGCCACTGGTGGCATCATTTGCAACCTGCTGCAAACAGCCAACTGGCACCAGTATTTGAACTGTTGGAAGTATTCATGTTTTGGAGTTACTCCTTCTGAACTCAGCAAGGAGAATTGGTGGGGTGGGGAGAGAGGACAAAAAAAGTAAAGGGGAACTGGCACATGGCTCGGAAAGTCCTTCAGGTGGTGAAAAAGAGAAAAGGGGAGTAGCTGAAAGATGGGGTGTGGACCTGTGGTGATGTGCACTGGATAAAGAAAGTTTGAATGTGTACTGGGGAGAGAAGGATGGGAAGAGTTCAAAGAGAGGAGGTAAAAGATAAGAGTATGATACAGCAGAGAGAGAGAGATGATTTATGGGGAACAGGTTAAGGAGAGAACACAGCAGGGAGTTTTTTGAACTATAAAAAAATGGTACCCCTTATTTAGTTTGTGGTTGCAGGTTTGGAGAATGCTGTCGCAGCACCAACATTGAGGTAAGATTCAGCTTCTGCTACTAACAAGTTCTGTATGTGGGGTGGGGTGGAGGGGCACAGCATTTTGTCCTTAGGCTGAAGTAGGAACCTATCTTTGGCCAGCCTTGGGTATACGGCTAAAGTTCCCCTTCAATGAAGTATTACGATTCAGGCTGATAATTACACCAACCATTTTGGATTATCACATGTGACCTCAGTCAGCAGATATCACATACCCATAAACTAGATAGGTAGAAAAAGGCATATATATACCGTAATTCTATGCGTCCTGTCGAAAAATTCATAGAACTCATTTGAACTTCTACCGGAACAAAGTTCTTCTGTTACATACATACAAATCTAGAGCTACCAATGTTTATCTACTTAACCCCAATAACCCCATAAGTCTTTAGACTGCAAAAAACATACAATTTAAAAAGTTGGAGACTTACCATTACTTTCAGCTTTCAGCGTGCAGCCTGGAAAAGCAAAAGGAACATTGTAAAAAAAAAAGTATAAAGGTCAGGGTTTTGTTTTGCTTTTTTGCTTTCTTACAAAAAATTGAGATGCCCAGCCCTTAACTTACAGTGCAAGAAGATTAGCAGCAAAACACAATACATCTCGTCATCAGAAAGCAGACATGAGACTCCAAAATGAAGAAATTGTCATTAGTTCTGGTAGCTCCCTCCTTCAAGGACCTTCAGTTATGAAGAACTTTCAGTTTATTTTCTGAAAGTAAAAGGTCTGGCAGTGCAGTTTCACTGTAGAAGTGAGCAGCTATGTTTTCCAGGACCCTAACACCAACTGGCTAGATATTGGTCAAGTAATCATTCTCATTACTGGAAACTGGAAGTGGCAAACAATGAGGATCTCTCTGCTGCAAACAGGCAGATTACTGCTCAGGAAATGACAGGCCTTTTCCTGAGGGAGTCAGTGAACGCATTTGCTTTGTTCAGTTTCTTAAGGTATATGGAAAACAAGAAGTACCAGTGACATTTTTCCGGTGACTCTGTTCATTAGTTTACAATCACTCTTCAACTGTTTAAAGTTAGCAATGTTCTTTTTATTTCATTTCATTTCCCAAGGAATAATACACTGGATACGTTTAAACTCATGTTATATATACAGTACTGTATAAAGTTTCCTTAGAAGTTACATATAGCTCAGCCATATATGCTGTTTTTGAAGCCAGTTGTTACATGAAACGGGGTGGAACTTTATAGGGAGCAATAACCAATAATGCTTTCAGCAGTGATGCTAAGGACAGTCTTTGCTCTAACTTTTTGAAATTAAATCATGAACATGTGCAATGTGTTGTTGTTTTTTTAGTGTGAATGCGTACAAATTGAAAGGAACACCAGCAATTTGCTATGTCCTAGACTAAAAGAAGAGTGCATAGGGTTTCAAAAATGTTAAGCTTAGCAAGTGGAAACCCCAGTATCTTTTGTTTCCCGCCACACTCTCTCCCACACCCAGCATATGGCCTGGATCAAGACATGTTTGTTTTAGCTGAAGTCAATTTTTCCACAGGCTCTGCTAATCGGAGTTTGTGTACTATCACTCCCTGGTTACTTCACAACCATTTGCAACGTCTGCGTGCAAAGTTTATATACAGCCTCTTCAAATTCATCACATGTCTCCAAAATCTACTCTATTTGAATGAAACTAAGACACACAAAAAAGACAGAAGGCGAAGAGGAGATAAAAATAAGAGATCACACATAAGATATATGTGTTCCATTTTATGGGTCAGTGGGATAAATCCTTAAAACTACAGAACGGGTGGGATGGGAAAGAAATCAATATTTTTAAAAGCAACATTGGTCTCCTGTGCTCTCAAAAGCAAAGCAAACTGAAAAAGTGCTACTGTGATAGGAATTTTGAGGTCTTAGATATATGGTAATGTTCATAAGTGTACCAACCAAGCACATACAGTGGTACCCCGCAAGACGAACGCCTCGCAAGACGGAAAACCCGCTAGACGAAAGGGTTTTCCGTTTTGGAGGCGCTTCGCAAAACGAATTTCCCTATGGGCTTGCCTCGCAAGACGACAGCCCATAGGGAAATCTCCGGGACAGCGGGGAAGCGCAGCGCGTCTTCCCCACTGTCCTCGGACCTCCTCCCGCCGCGCGGCATCGGAACGAAGCTCCGATGCCGGGCGGGGGGGAACGCCTCCTCCCGCCGCGCGGCATCGGAACGAAGCTCCGATGCCGGGCGGGGGGGAACGCCTCCTCCCGCCGCGCGGCATCGGAACGAAGCTCCGATGCCGGGCGGGGCGGGGGGAACGCCTCCTCCCGCCGCGCGGCATCGGAACGAAGCTCCGATGCCGGGCGGGGCGGGGGGAACGCCTCCTCCCCCCCCGCGCGGCATCGGAACGAAGCTCCGATGCCGGGCGGGGGGGGGAACGCCTCCTCCCCCCCCCGCGCGGCATCGGAACGAAGCTCCGATGCCGGGCGGGGGGGGGGAACGCCTTCTCCCGGCGCGCAGCATCGGAACGAAGCTCCGATGCCGGGCGGGGGGGAACGCCTCCTCCCCCCCCGCGCGGCATCGGAACGAAGCTCCAATGCCGGGCGGGGGGGGAACGCCTCCTTCCCCCCCCCCGCGCGCGGCATCGGAACGAAGCTCCAATGCCGGGCGGGGGGGAACGCCTCCTCCCCCCCCCGCGCGGCATCAGAACGAAGCTCCGATGCCGGGCGGGGGGGAACGCCTCCTCCCGGCGCGCGGCATCGGAACGAAGCTCCGATGCCGGGCGGGGGGGGACGCCTCCTCCCAGCGCGCGGCATCGGAACGAAGCTCCGATGCCGGGCGGGGGGGGGGAACGCCTCCTCCCGGCGCGCGGCATCGGATGGCTTTCCTGAAGACTTGGGGTGGGAGGAGGGTTTTCCTTCCCACCGCCAACATTCAGAATGCTGTTCTGAATGTTGGCGGCGGGGAGGAAAAACCCTCCTCCCACGCAAGCCCCGGGAACAGAGGGAAAGCGCTGCGCGCCTTCCCCTCTGTTCCCGTACCTGTCCTGAAGGCTTGCGGTGCGGAGAAAAGCCCTTCTCCGCACCGCCAGCCTGGCAAGCGGTTTCCCTAGGAACGCATTAATTGATTTTCAATGCATTCCTATGGGAAACCGTGCATCGCAAGACGAAAAAACCGCAAGACGAAGAGACTTGCGGAACGAATTAATTTCGTCTTGCGAGGCACCACTGTACATAGATCTGCCCAGGAAGACCGACCTGGAACCATTTTGATTCCTAAACTGAGCAAATGTTTTCTCTGTAAGGTCAAAGACCTTTTCCTTCACAAATCCTGTCTTAAGGGTATGTCTGTGTTTGAATAGGCTGTGAGCCTGTGACCTGGCCCAGGAACTAAGTATTTATCATTACAAAAGACTGGCCAGGCTCCCCAGGAAATCCAATCAAGTAACCTGCCAGACAGGAGATAAACAACAACAGGAGAAAAACAACATTCAAATTTCTGTTTTAAGACCGCCTTTTCTGTGATGTAGGTATGATGTATCTGAGGGGTGGTCTTAGGTTACACCCCTTCTGTGATGTGTGTGTGATGTTTCTGGGGGTGGTCTTGATCTACACGGTGGCAATTTCAAAAGTCTTTATAAGACCTTGCGCACCATTGTTGTGGGTTCCTCCTCCTCTCCTACGGATGAGGGGAGCACCCTGTTGCAACAGAACCATAAAGATCAAGCTTTGCTTCTCAATATTCTCTGGTTGGCCTCTGTTATTCTCTCCTACCAATAGGAAACCTATGTAAGGACTCTATATGGGCATCTTACCACTTGGGGAAGTGCAAAACAGTATTTGAGCCTAGTTTGCACCCAGCTTTAAACATATGCAAGAGTTTGGATCCTCTCTCCTCCTGATTGTGCTGGGTCAGGGGAAAAACAAGCCTGACTCTAACTTATTTTCTGATAAGTGAACTCAGGCTCATACTTCATTTCTCTCCAAACAAACCACAAGTAGAAGCCTAGCTACATTCTTGACTTACCGCTCATGGTTCACTTGGAGGAAACTAACCAAGAATTCGGGCTCCCATGTCACAGCAAGCCAGAATTATAGACATAGAATTGCTTTTGCAGAAGAACCTGGTGGTGGCATGTGTGTTTCAATTTTTTATATATATATTCACAGTGGTTAGGTTAGGATAAAAATACAAATGCCTAAATGCATACAATTCACGAAATCCAGAAGGCCTCAAGATACCTGTTCGACCCACCCTACAAAAATACTCCTGCCTCTTGGTTCAAGAGAAGGTGGTTAATAAGTAAACTTTGGAGAAAGAGAAAAGAATGGGCTGCAAACTCAAAAGGCACCCCATTAAGAGTTGAAAAATCAATATAGTTTTAAGCTGTAATGTACATTAGCCCTTGGCAGTATAAATCAAGGAAGTCTCACAAAGCATGGCCTTTGTTCTCATAGCCTTCCGTGTTTACATAAAGCGTCCTTTGTTTCTCTTGTGCTGAGTAGGAAGTGTTCTTCCCAAATCCATAAGTTCAGGTGTAATCTGTGCTAGAGTCTTTCTGTTACACACATTTCTGTGGCATTTTGCAACAGGAAGCAGGAAGGAAATATTATGGGTAACAAGGTCTAGCAAAGTACCCTAGTCACAATTTTACAATAAAAAAATAACACAGTAGCCATAGCAATAAACGACCAGGAAGCAACTTTTGGAGGCTTGTTAGCATGATGTTTGTTCCTTATCCTGATTTTCTTTAAATATAGTTACCACACAGCTCTGAAACACTGGCCACATGCCATTCTACCTCTACACAGTGAGGCAGAAGTAAAGGAGCAGACACAGACCACCCCCACTCAGGGACAGAGGGAGAGAGCACCATACAGTGGTTAGAGCAGGGGTAGCCAACATGGTGCTTTCCAGAGGCTGCTGGACTCCAAATCCCATTATCCACAACTGGCATAGGGCTTATGCACACTTACCTTTCCCTCCACGCTTTCCAAGCGCGGTTCACGCTTTAGAGCTCTGTGTCTGAACACCCACCCACCCCCGGAACTTTCCCTATGAAAATCTGCTCTTTAAAGCTCATTCAGAGCAAATGGCAATCCACTCAAGAGCAAAACAAAGGGGCACTCAGACACACAAGTGTGGACCTGTGCCTGGAAAAGCAGAGCAACAGGTAAGTGTGGATAAGCCCATAGCTAAAATAGTTCAACAACATATAGAGGGCACTAGATTGGCTTCCCCTGGCTTAGGAGTGTTTAACTAGTGTCCATCCAAATTTCCACTTAGCTATATAGCTAACTGAGTGATCTGGGGCCAGTCACTATCTCTCAGCTTAGTCTACTTCACAGGGTTGTTGTGACAATAAAATGGAGAAATAGTATGTTATTGTTGTTATGATTATATTTATTGAATTTATATATAATTTACTATATTAATTTACTGTATTATATACAGTAGTACCTCGGGTTACAGACGCTTCAGGTTACAGACTCCGCTAACCCAGAAATAGTACCTCGAGTTAAGAACTTTGCTTCAGGATGAGAACAGAAATCGTGTTCCAGCGGCGCGGCAGCAGCAGGAGGCCCCATTAGCTAAAGTGGTGCTTCAGGTTAAGAACAGTTTCAGGTTAAGAACAGACCTCCGGAACGAATTAAGTTCTTAAGCCGAGGTACCACTGTATTAATTTACTTTATATATAAAGTAGTTTTTATACTACTGTATTTTGAGTTCTTTGGAGGTGGGGTCCAAATGTAGTAAATAAAATGTCAATTCTGTATGTAGTTCTGAACTATTTTAAAATTGCTCAAATAAGAAAACTAAACTAATCCTTTTATATAACAAATATTGATTAACACAGAATAGGTGTAGATTTTAATCTGTAAAATTCCCACTTTTTTTTTAGTCCAGACAAAAAAGAGTGGGAAAATCTGGAACTGATCTTAATGTTGCAGACACCAGAAAGAAAGGGAAATACATACAGGGAGTGCACAATTACCTCTTGCAATGACACTTCACTTCAAGCATGAAGAACAAAAATCAGTAACTTTTCCCCACTGGTAACAAGCACAAGAATGAAAAGTATTTAAAAACAATACAGATTGAGGAATGCCAGTTTCCCCAAAGCCGCTAACCTGCTGGGTGAAAACAATCGAGTACGAATCATCAGCTGGAAGCCTGAATGAGATCCGGGAGGGAGAGTTGTGCTGTTAACAAGGATTCCTGATCTGTCACCTTTAACATGTCTGCTCCAGACCATGGCTGGAGATCATGGTCACTTCCACCTGACATTGTCCTCACAACACTGAAATGGTAAATATTGGATCAAAAGGGTGGGAGGGAGATCGGATGGTGTTTTTGATAAGGATGACATTTTGTAGATCCTGTACAACTTCCACAAATGGAAATTCACAATAAGCTGCCTTTAGAGGCACCCCATGAAGAGTTGAGCGCCCAGAGTTCCAGCCAGGGAGGGAGGGAGAACGATGATGTTGTGGAACCAGCTGGAAGGATGTTAGCAAAGCTTGCTTCCTTTGACTTTGCCCTGCTCAGCAACCCCACTGCAATGCAAACCAGTTTCTGAGCCTCCTGTACAGGATCACTTGTCTCCAGAACCTGTTTTTAGGGGCCAGAGCTGTAAGGGACTAAAGGTGAAGAAGAGGAACAAAACTTCAGCATCCTTGCTTTTTACCTTTGTTATCCCGGGGCTAGGAAAGTAACTGAGCTCAAGGCCTTTCTCTTTTGTAAACTGTTTTGCACTTATAATAAAGAGTAACGGAGGACTCGCTTTGCCTAGTAACTACAGGTGGTTCATCACTAGGGACGTTAGAAAATGATTTCCATTCCTGCCTCTATCCACCTGTTCTTCTGCAGCTCAGTTTCTGCCAAATACATTTGTCTCACTGTCCAATATTTTACTTAACTTACATGGATTAGCCTAACTATTCCCTGTTCACTAATTGCCATTTTACTCATGAGGAAGGCTCATGGCGCATGCAATATCATAGCTAATGGAACATACAATATCATAGCTAGGATGGTCCCATGCGTGAGGTGGACTAATGGGGCATGAATTCAGTGCTGGATTTACGTATAAGCTAAACAAGCTATAGCTTAAGTCCCCACTCTCTTGGGGCTCCCCAAAAAATGTAAAGGAAAAAACCTGTACATTTCCAAAATATAAGATAAAAAACAAATCAAATAAAGCCTACATATAGCAACAGTGTTTTGTGTTGTGTAGGCTTCTATGATGTAAGTAACGGGCCACATTTGCTAGCCTCCTCCCTAATATATTACTGGCTTGCTAATTTCTATATATAGGGTGCCTACATTCTGCATGTGCAAATGGCTTTAGATACCTATTAGGTCCATATAGGTCCTAATATATGCCATATATTAGCATATATTCAACACAAAAAACAGTGACAGTTTGTTGTTGACAAAGGACAGCTAGACATACAAAGGGCCCCATTACCTTCAGTAGCTTAGGGCCTCATCAAACCTAAATCCGGCTCTGGGTGCATTACCCACATCCCTTGAAATAACAAAGGTCTCCCTTCTCTCTGATCCTCTGACTGTGGTTGAAGTTCCATTCTGTAAAGTAAGAGTCTTGAGTTTTACTCCTCTTGTGTCTACTTTTCCCATCTAAAATCATTCTAAGGACCACAATAAGAGGCTCATCTAGTCCAGAATACTGTTCTCCCTGTAGCCAACCAGATATCTTTGGGAAATCTGAAAGCAGAACGTAAGTGCAACAGGACTCTCTGCACTCCTGATCTTGTATAGCAACTAGTATCCAGAGGCACACTGCCTCTGACACTGGAGATAAAATATTGCCATTGTGGCTAGCAGATAATGATAGCCTTCTTCTTCATTATCAGCGACATACATTCAGTCTTGCAGAGGCCACACTTGGATCTTCCAAAGTATGAGAGTGAAGTCAATAGCTCCTGTTTCCCACTGGGCCAGATCACAGCGCTTATCTCCTTTGAACTTGCTGTAGCAGTGTCCGTTCTTCCTTATCTACATGGCTGCCTTCCAGCATGCTTATTCCTCTCGCTAACTCCCGACCTGGTACAAATATGCTGCATACAAACTGCCCAGTGTTCTTTGGGTGTGGAAAGCCTGGTGCCACAGCAGGAGTTTAATCTTTCTCTTTGGAAGCCTGCGTCATACGGGTTCTGTATGCAGCCCTTCTACCAACCACGGGGCCATTGTTAGTTGGATGTTGTGACTGGAACAGCAGTGGGGACTTCATCGGTCAGCAACGTTGTTGTTTAGATCAGTCTGTGTGACTGTGATGCAGCCAAAGGATGTGATGCAACACTTTTTAAGTCCAGTTTTACCTAGAATGTTTCAAGCATGTCTCTATCACCATGTTTTAAATCATTGGTCTTTTTTTATTATTACAGTGGTACCTCGGGTTAAGTACTTAATTCGTTCCGGAGGTCCATTCTTAACCTGAAACTGTTCTTAACCTGAAGCACCACTTTAGCCAATGGGGCCTCCCGCTGCTGCCGCGCCACCGGGGCACAATTTCTGTTCTCATCCTGAAGCAAAGTTCTTAACCCGAGGTACTATTTCTGGGTTAGCGGAGTCTGTAACCTGAAGCGTATGTAACCTGAAGCGTATGTAACCCGAGGTACCACTGTACAAAAAACCCCCACAATAACAATAATAGCACAAACTGACAACACAAACTTAGATACAGTACTATCCCTAAATCATTGGTCTTTGAAAATGCTTTGAAAATGCTTGGTTTTGGCTGGATCATGCTTGAGGGTTCTCTACTGATACTGAAGGCACAGTGGTCACAGAGGCACTCAAGTGCCTTCTACCAGCTGAGGCTGGTAGCCCAGCTATGCTCTTATCTAGATAGGAATGACCTGGCTCCAGTAATCTATGCTCTAGTAACCTCTGGACTGGATTACTGCAATGTGCTATGTGTGGGGCTGCCTCTGAAGATGACTCAGAAACTGCAGCTCATACAGAATGTGGAAGCCAGACTGCTAAGCAAAGTGGTTTGACACAGTTGTACTAGCTGCCTATACATTTCTGCATTCAACTGAAAGAACTGGTTTTAACCTACAAAATATTACCTGGCTCAGGACTCCACAATCTAATGGAATGCCACAGCTGGTAAGCCTCTTCCAAGTTGAACCAGACCATACCTAGATCTTGCATTCATTATCCCTCCGAATCAGACCAAAGCAGCTGGAGGAGGAGGAGAAGACAGAGGGTGAAGAAAGAGCTGAGAGTGGAGGGAGGGGAAAGGCTTTTCTGATCCTTTGGACCCCATAGGAAACGTGCTGTACCTGGAACTGGGGGTGCAGAGTGCAGCTGAATGGGACATAAATGTGGGCAGCCTGAGGAAGTACCATCCACCTTGGTTCTGTCCATAAAAAGCAAGTCAAGAATGAGAGACTAGGGTGATGTCCATGATTTCCAGGAACTCTTTTCGTTGTGTGACTTATGGGTGAGCTAAAAGTTTGTTTGTCCCTAATGTGTGTACAGTCGTACCTTGGTTCTCGAACGTAATCTGTTCCGGAAGTCTGTTCGACTTCCGAAAACATTCAAAAACCTAGGTGCGGCTTCCGATTGGCTGCAGGAGCATCCTGCACTCAATCGGAAGCCGTGGAAGGTGTGTCAGAAGTTTGGCTTCCAAAGAACATTTGAAAACCGGAACACTCACTTCCAGGTTTTCGGCGTTCGAGAGCCAAAACGTACGCGTACCAAGGCGTTTGAGAACCAAGGTATGACTATATGTTGTCTGGGAGGAAGCAAGATCTGTTTTTCTCAGGCAAAGTGTTACTCAAGAGGTATCAGAAGGATATGTTTCAGAATTGATGTATGACTACTATAGAGAGATAAAAGAGGATTAACTCAGCTAGACTGTTTTCAGGACAGGTTGTAACAATGTATAAAAGCCATGACAGAAATTGGTAATTGAACAGGTGATGTGTAGGGAGAAGGGATGAATGTACTATTTTGAAATGATACTTGGAAAAGTTATTTTACTGGGAGCAGCAAAGGGGAGAGGAAAATACAAGGGACATGGGGGGGGGGAGTCAGCTTTTAAATTTGTATATAATTTGTATTGATTTGGTGACAATTTGTTTAAAATTATGGAAAATCAACAAACATATTTGGCACAGAGAGTTTGTTTGGACCCTGGGTGAGAACACAGAGGCTGAGAGGAAGGGAGTGTAAGAAGCAACATGAATTGATACTGATTTTTATATACAGTGGTACCTCGGGTTAAGTACTTAATTCGTTCTGGAGGTCCGTTCTTAACCTGAAACTGTTCTTAACCTGAAGCACCACTTTAGCTAATGGGGCCTCCTGCTGCTGCCGTGCCGCCGGAGCACGATTTCTGTTCTCATCCTGAAGCAAAGTTCTTAACCCGAGGCAATATTTCTGGGTTAGCGGAGTCTGTAACCTGAAGCATATGTAACCGGAAGCGTATGTAACCCGAGGTACCACTGTATTTGTATATAACAATGTAGCATGTTTTATGTAGCTGTGTATTTTTGTAATTTTTTAAGAAGTTGCCTGTTGTTGCTTCTGTTTTCTGTACACCGCTTAGAGATATTTTAAAATATATTAAGAGGTATAGAATAATCAATCAATCAATCAATCAATCAATCAATTAGAGGCCATTTTCCAGTTGCCCCCTCTGAGAGTGGTTTGGAGGGCAGCAACAAAGAAGAGGACCTTTTCAGTTTTGACCTTCACCACTCCAACACTGCAGTGATGGAATGCTCTCCCCAGTGAAGCCTGACTGCTGCCAACATTAACATCCTTTCAGTGATAGGTTCGGACAAATCTCTTTTCCCAGGCTTTTGAGGGATTGTGAGAATCATGCTTACAGCTCCTTCTCTCTGTGTGGGCTGGGGAATATTGTTTTATTGTTACATCTGATAGCTGTTGTATTATTTACATTTCCCAGAGGTGTGGTGCATTAGGTGACCAATAAATTGAAATAATAATGCATCAGTCAACATCAACATAATCAACATTGGTGTTCAATGTGCTGTTGCTTATTCAGTTTCCTTCATGGGTGCAGAAACATAAGGGGAGATCTATTTTTTTGTGTTTTAGCAGTGGACATTAATTGGTATACCATATTGTCCTGGCAAAGATCCAAAACCTTTGTATTATCATCGCCATTGTTGTATTCTTGTTTCCATCAATAAACAACAACAACAAAAAGTGAAGTTCCTTAAACAAGAATCTTGGGGCTCAAAGTCATAACCTTCAAATCAAGAAATTAAATCGAGAGCTTTTAAATAGCTGGGGAAGAGCAGTGTATAACCTGCCACTTGCTTGGAAAACCACACAATGAAGAAAAACACCCAGAATAATATAAATAGAAATACACACAATAATAGAAATTTTCCTTCATAAACATGCTGGCTAGAAACATGCCGCTATTTTAGGCTTTAAATAGCTCATCAAAAGTGAAGGCCATAAAATAATTATTCTTCTCTCCTGGAGTAGTCTTCCTTCCTTCCTTTCTGTTACTTTAAAGGCTTACCTGGTCCACGGCTCAAACAGGCTTTTATGATTGGGTTAATGCATTTTAAAAGCTTGACCATAAGTCTGTTAAGACTAGGAAGTCCAGCGGGGCCTAATAAGTCTGTTGAGACAATACGTCTCCTGATAGTTTTGCTTGCTGCAGTGAAACTATCCATTGCCCAAATGTGGCACAATCTATAGGGTTTTGAAGTAGACATATGGTATAAAAATGTACAGAGGTGGTCTGAAGAAATAACCCATAATGTAATGGTGCTGAAAGGAAAGGAAAAAGCCCAGACACCTTTTATGCCATCTGGTGGTTGTTAATTGCATTTACTGGTGAAAAGGGTCTATATAAAATGCGTTATCAGCTGCATCACTAGAAAACTCGGTGTCATGACAATGTACAGTATACTTTTTCCTATTACCAATCCCATGACCTGCGGTCAAGGGGAAAGGGAATCATGAAGCCTATTGCTCATCCATTCACTGTCTTGTCAGATTATTGTTTTCGTTTAGACTGAACCAAGACCAATTTCGTGATGTGAGGAAACTTAAGATGCTGAAGGTCAAGACGTAATGGCTAGGATTGCATATGATTCATCATTCCTTTTAATTGCAAACTTGGCTGTTGGAGTGCCTGTCAGATTGGAAATTAAATGGAGCCATAAAAAACCACACGAGATAGTGGTTTCTAGGGAACTCAGGAGGTGTGCAGAAGACATGGAGGAACAGCCTAAGTACCTGCTAAACTTATTCATGTCTGTGGAGAATGTTGAGGGGCAAAAAAGAAGAATGGAGCTGCTGGGGTAGGAAAGAGAAGAGGAAACTAGCTTGCTCAAGCCCCTAAAGGTTTTGTTTTTGAGGATTTGGAAGATTTTTAAAAACCTTGCAGTATACAGGGATGTCGCAGGAGCAAGGAAAGGCAAAAGGACACATTTCTCACTTCCAAAACACCAAGTACCCCACTTCCAGGTTCCACGATATAGCTATAAAATGCTTAGATTCAGGGCTACCTTTACTAATAAATCTGAATTTGAATATAATAAATTTATCTACGTTAGTATCCCCCACTTGCCATTCACTACTTAAATAACTTGTCTGAAATATTTCAGGTGGAATCCAGCCAAAGTTAAAGCACTTCAAAGTCACATTGAAGTTTCTAAGATAGAGGACTGTGTCTACACTTAACTCCCCAGTGGAAATCGATGGGCTGGAATAGCTGCTGATGCTTTTAATATATACCCCACTCTTCCTTCCAAAGGAGTTCAGGGCCGCAAACAACAGGATATAAAACACTAAAAACGTATTTAAAACGTGCAAACTAGCAAAGTGCTCTACTTAAAAGGCTTGCTGGAAGTGTTTCAAGTCCGTACCCTGGACTCAGCTTTACAGCTGCAAATAAAATGTTTTAAGTGTGTTGTAAAGTGCAATATTACAAATGTGACACTAGATGGCGATGGTGAGCTATGGCAAATTCAATAGATTGTTTTTTTTCCCCAAAACGTTTTTTAAAAAAAGCATTTTCGCAGCGTTTTTTATGTGTGCGTAGATTCCACCCCGGTTTGTTCTCAATATATATCATTGTATGCATTACTAGAGGATACTAGAGGCTGATGTTTTATCAGCTTGCCTTAAGAACTAAGAAGAGCCTTGTTGAATCAGACCAAAAGGTTCATATAGCTCTGCATGCTGTCCATACTGTGCCCAACCAAATGCCTTTAAGAACACACCCCTTTGAAGAGATGAAAATATCCGCCAGAAATAGCAATGCCGAAAGAACACAAAATTACCTTTTGCGTGTGTAAAATATCCTTTTGCGTGTGCTGAAATAGTCATTTTAAATCCACTGAATTGCATAATGGCACCATCTAGTGGGCAGTTCAGTGCAGCTGATCAGACCCTTTCCTTCCATAGACTGTCACTGCTAATGAGCAAAGGCAGTTTCTCCTTCACTCTCGATTGTGTGGATGACCAAAATGGGCTGGCTGTGGTTCAGCAGTGGCTGTGCTCCTCTAATGATATAAATAAATTCTTTTCACCCAATAGCCTAGACAAATACATAAGTCTTTAGCACCTTTGGCTGGTGTCATAAACTCAAGCGAGTGGGCACCAGTCTTACTTGGGATGAGAGGGGCTTCCACAACAGCAGGGATAGGCAAACTCCAGCCCACCAGATGTTTGGGACTACAATTCCCATCATCCCTAGCTAACAGGACCAGTGGTCAGGGATGGTGGGAATTGTAGTCCCAAACATCTGGAGGGCCAGAGTTTGCTGATGCCTGCACAACAGGGATGCCTGTACAACACCCAAGTGCCTGTGCTGACTTGAAAGTCATTTTCTAACCAAAACGTCATTTCCTACGCTTTCTCTTCTGTTCTCCTTTTCTTCCAGCTGCACTACAGTCCAGCTTCCCCCTTCCACATACATGCAAAATAGCAGTCTGAGCCAGCAACTCAAGCTGCAAAGGGCTGTGTGGGTGAAGCAATGCAGTTTGCATTGGAGGCTGATCTTTCTCAGATCATTTATACAGTACATAACAGTCTGAGATCCCTCACAACTCACTTTCCGAATACTAGGTAGCATGTATGTTTGATCATCAGAACAATCAAGCTTGAATCTGAATACAAGATAAATGTCAAGATTTTTTTTCTTTTCTTTCAGCAAACAGAAATCTATTTCCCCTAAATCAGCTTCCTCATATTTATTGCTCAACGTTATTCAGACAATACTTATTTAGCAGAACCACTGCTTTGAGGATGAAAACTAAACCACTTCTCCATTCTTGTTAAAAATGCTAAAGTGCTTAGTGTTTGTGTGTCTCCCTTTAGTATGTGGTATGAAATACTCCTGTTATTAGTGGTGCCTATTTCTACAGTGCTGCCCATTTGATTAACCTCACTCAATGTTCTTTTTTCTTCTTTCAGCTCATTCAGGTCTACCCAACCTGGATCATGGGAGGGGTAAGAATGTTGATAAAAAAGGTAAGTTTCTCCTTCAACTTACAGTAGTGAGATTCAAAATGCTATACTAGAATAGATGGTATGTTCAACTATATGTATGTAAGATCAGTAAATTATCTTAGCCTTGGCGCATTGCAATAATTCTTACTTACTTAGTGCAATAATTCTTTAAACTGTTTTAAAAACCCACAACAAACAATATCAAAATAGAAAAGGTCATCAGGATCCTTCCCAGAAGGAAGCTGGTAGTAGAATAGCCCTGTGGTGGGGGAAAAGATAGTGAAGGTCAATGTTTCTCAACTAGAGGACACCCCCAAAGGAGTATATGAAGCTATTGGGGGGGTGTTTCCAAAAACACTGTAAGTACAAAATTAAAAGTCACAAAATTTCAATCCACTTGGAAATTTAAAAAAGGAATTAGGAGAGCTAGGTTTGAAGGGCTGTGGGATATTTATGTTAGCTAAAAGTGGATGTGGGTTTAAAAAGGTTGAGAAACATTTGTTCTGGTGGAGGAAAATAAGGCGAACTGCCTCCCTCCCTCTCTCTCTCACCTGAAGTCCATCCCACAAGAGACTTAATGGTATATCACTTGGGGTGAGGGGTGGAGAAGTCCAGCCTCATAAGGTCCTGAGGTCTTTCTTCACCTTTCTCTTTCCTGGAAACCTCTTTGTATCGAACACCAATCTGAGCAGAAAATATAGAATCATCTGTTCAAATCTGATCTAAAGTTTTGATTAAGGCTTACGGTAAAATAACTTGTCAAGTAGGGATTTTCTCTATGTGCTGGGTTTTACAGCTATATATTGTGACATTGCTGCTGTTAATTTGTAGTATAGGTTTCAATGCATTTTATGGTTATGTATTTCTCTTTTTTTGCTGTAAACCACTCTCTGAGTGTGTCTGTACAAGAGCAGAATATAAGTGAATTGCTACAATTCCTACTGCTAATACTATTCCGCCCAAGCTTTTGATAACTGGTAAAGACCTCGGGGTTGGTTATGTGCTACACACAAAGATGTACATTAAAGTTCTGACACAGCAGGGATTGTTTTACTTTGGGAAACATTGATTTGTGAGGGGGGATTTGAAGTAGGGCACGGGTCAGCAATATTTGGGGGGGACGAATTCCTATGTCCCACAAATAACCCAGACATGCATCTTAAATAAAAGCACACATTCTACTCATGTAAAAACACCAGGTAGGCCCCACAAATAACCCAGATATGCATTTTAAATAAAAGGACACATTCCACTCATGTAAAAACATGCTGATTCCCAGACCGTCCACGGGCTGGATTTAGAAGGCGATTGGGCTGGATCTGGCCCCTGGGCTTTAGTTTGCCTACCCATGAAGTAGAGCAAATACACAGGGTGTTCTACCTCTCTTCTCTCCCCCCCCCCCCTTTACAATGTCCATTCCAACTCACTCCTGAAAGCTGATTCTCCCCCTCTGCAGTGTCTTTGCCCTTATGGAAGGGATGAAGGAAGGCTGGGTAGGGTCAGGATTGGAGTAGAGAAGCACTAGGACAGAATATGTCTGAGAATATCATTTCCCCTGCTCCAAATCCCCCCACTGCCATTTGGAATTAATTGAATTCACTGCCAGAAGACACTTAGATATCTTCCAGAGGTTATCTTATCAATTCATGGTCTAGTGACATTGATCAGGATGTCTATATGGAACTACCGTGTTCCGCAGGCACTCAATGCCACAATGTAAAAACCAGCTGCTGGGCAGCAGAGCAACAGTGCCCGAATGCATTTTCCAATTCAGCACATTCTAAGGAGTTGTTTGCTTCTTGACTTCTCATTACAGATGTGCCTGACAATTTCGCTACTTGCCCAGGGTCCAAAGCTGTTTTCAGCATTTGCAGCCATCCAAACGAAACCATCATAGGCGGGAATGTGATCCTGGTGTGCTACTACTCAAAGACTGATTGGCTGCCAATTAGCTACACACTTTTCAGAACCCAGACCAAGGCTGTAGGCTATGTAATAACGAACAGGACAGAAGAAAGGGCTGTGTTTAACCTCACAGTCATGTCGACCAGCGATCTGGGTGAATATAAATGTAAAGCTCAAAGATTTAATGAAACCCAATACAGCCGCGGACTCAACATTACATTAAGAGGTATGTGTATTTTCTAATGAGAGTTCTGGTTTTAGGGTGTGGTCTTGAAGAGTGTCAGTTGGGAATCCTCATTGTGTTCTCATCAATTATGAGCCTGCCGTGCTGAGAACCTACAGCTTGTAAGAACCCAAGAGCCTGTCATGACAGGTGACATTTGCACCTGAAAAGCCAGTGCGCCCAAATTCAAAAAGAAAGACCTCTGCGCGCAGGGCCAGAGTCTACATTTGCCATACGAACATCCATGGCTAACGAGCAAACTAAAGGTTAAAAGGAAAATGCACTTAAAGACATAAGAATGGGACACACACACAAAAACAACAACCTGGGACTAAACACCAGCAAAAACCAGGGATTGCCCAGCAGAGCTTTGAGTGGAATATGGCTTGTATGAGAACAGTCGTCCCTACTGACAGGCTTAAGGCTGCACCCATGGTTAAAAAGCATTGGCTTAGGCTAACTTCCTTTCTGTGAACGGCACAGAGTTCTGCTTATGAGGAAATGGAAGTTTCTTCCGCCTTGCAGCCTCCTCCCAAATCTGTTCCTAGGAATTGAAGAACTATTTCTAATGGTGTGGGGACTGTACATGGAAAGTTGCCAGAATGCCCCCTCTTGCACAAATTTTAAACAATCTAGAATCTATTTAGTTGCTGTTGTTGTTTCATTTTACTTAAAAATGCATCCCATTTGGACAGGAACCTCATCCATGTTTACCTAACATCCATATGATTATATTTCTCCCAGTGGCAGAAGAGAAAAAGAATAAAAACTTGGTAGCATACATTGTGCCTCCCTTGCTTCTGCTGCTGTTGCTGCTAGCAGTAAGTGCAGCAATTGCACTGCTGATTCTTCCTTGGTGTAAAGCAAGTAAGTATGACTCTGCTTTACCTATATGAGGATCCCTTTTTGTTGTTTTTTAGACTTGAATTTCTGATATCACACTACTGGCCATCAGTCTATCTGCCTACAACACATTTAACAGTTCTGTGCAGGTTTTTTCTATCAGGAAATGTTTAAATGTTATAATTAAAGTTTAGTTTTCTTTCCTTTTTTGATTCAGTGACCAAGGTTCCAAAATTTGTGATGTGCTCTTGACCCATTTTTGAACACATGCCAAAGTGCCCAGTGACCTCTTTGCTTTAGCTACCGTCACTGCAAGAGTGCAAAAAATATGAACTACACAAATAAGCTTGAAATGTTAAGTTCATTAATCTTATTTGAGAGGTTAATTCAGGGGTAGGCAACCTAAGGCCCGTGGGCTGGAGTTGCTCTCTCAATCTGGCCTGTGGGCGGTCTGGGAATCAGCGTGTTTTTACATGAGTGGAATGTATCCTTTTATTTAAAATGCATCTCTGGGTTATTTGTGGGGACGGCCTGGTGTTTTTAGATGAGTAGAATGTGTCCTTTTATTTAAAATTCATCTCTGGGTTATTTGTGGGGCATAGGAATTTGTTCTTTTCCTCGTTTCTTTTTTCAAAATATAGTCCGGCCCACCACATGGTCTGAGGGACAGTGGACCGGCCCATGGCTGAAAAAGGTTGCTGACCCCTGGGTTAAATGGTTCCAAAGGGTTTTTCCAAAGGGAACCAAATGAATTGCTTTCAGATACTTCACTTCTTCAAACAAATCTGTTGTGATTTGGTCTCTTTAGTGAAGGACTTGCACATTTATTCAACCTGGTTTTTAGTCATTTTGGTGTATGCCCACAGAAACCCAAAGTTTCTCGTCTAAAAGCCCCACAGCTTCATAATGATTTTTAAGACTGGAAATTAGATTATCGACAATTACATAAAAACATCTGTCTTGAATAGATCCTTTAGATTTCTGTCACTTCGTTTCTGTCATTTCATCATGAAATGATTTCCTCTTCTTAAGGCACCTCTCTGTAAATTCTGGCTTGATATTCATGATATTGGCAATAGCAATGCCACGGAGTGAGCATTTTCGTTTTCTTGAATTAAGGTTAATTCAGCTAACTAGCTTTTAATTTTATTGACATCAGCGGCAGTATCTCAAAGCTTATAGCAGTTTATGTCTGTAGTCAACTGAAACCAGCAACTTTTATCAGACTGGTGCTATGATTATGCACTTGAATGATGTGATATATTCCAAAACACCCCACAGCACAAAAGATGTCTGTAGAGACAAATTTAGCTTATTCAAAGACTCCACAGCAATGACAATCTTATCTAAAGGAGTTGCAATTAAGCACACAGAATCCACCCATGCCCTCCAATATAGGGTTGCCATATTTCAAAAAGCGAAAATCCAGACACAAAGGTTGCTGAGCCTTTTATTTAGTTTTGCCCAAAGTTGTTGAACTTTTTTTTTTAAAAGAAAATTTGCCAAAACCTACACTTCCAATGAGGGACGCGGGTGGCGCTGTGGGTAAAACCTCAGCGCCTAGGACTTGCTGATCATCAGGTCGGCGGTTCGAATCCCCGCGGCGGGGTGCGCTCCCGTTGCTTGGTCCTAGCGCCTACCAACCTATAGGGACCGCTTACTAGCGGGAAGGTAAACGGTGTTTCCGTGTGCTGCGCTGGCTCGCCAGATGCAGCTTGTCACGCTGGCCACGTGACCCGGAAGTGTCTGCGGACAGCGCTGGCTCTAGGCCTCTAGAGTGAGATGAGTGCACAACCCTAGAGTCTGTCAAGACTAGCCCATACGGGCAGGGGTACCTTTACCTTTACCTTTACACTTCCAATGTGGGTTGCCATACATCTGGATTTTACCGGACTCTAAAGCGATTTCTGTCCAGAGACAGCCAAGTCCCATCTATGTCCAGGAAATTCCAGGTGCATGGCAACCCAACATGTGTATCAGAGGATGTAGAAGATTTGCAACACACTCTTTCAGAATTCCCCCTCACTGGGGGCTACAACAACAAAAATAAATAAATCAAAAAGTTGCTGCACTTTGCCCAAAAAGGCATTGCTTCCTGGCAACACTCAGCACTCCACACAAGCTAAACGTATAACAAGCACATGATTTTTTTAAAAAGTTGCAGCGTCAAATGCATTTAAAGGCAGGTATTAGTCAAGGGTGTTAGTTTCACCTGTCTAGGTGGAAAGTGTTTTTGCAAAGCATAGCATGATATATGATATATATTCATTTTTTATTTAACGTATCTTCTAACAACTTAAATAACGGCTTGGATTCTGAGAGACCATATACTCCCATACAAATGTGCCTAGGGTTTGAGATCTAGGTAAGAGGCCTTTCTCTTGGACCCATCACCCTCCGAGACATGTTGGCGAGGATACAAGAGAGGGCTTTCTCAGTGTGCTGCTGAGGTATTGGGGGAGGGGATGTTATTGGGTTGTTGTTTTTATTTTGATTATATTTTTTATGGTTTTATATTCTGGTTTTGTTCTGTGAACTGCCCTGAGACCTCTGGGTATAAATTCAATCACATCAAATCAAATCAACTCCCTTCCAAAGGAGGCTAGGCTGAACCCTTCCCTGGCAAGACAAACATATTTCTGTCTAGAAAATTCATGGCGCTCCTAAACCTTCTGCGAGTCATGTACCCTAGCACATGGTACACACAAATATTAACTTAAGGTTTGAGGGAACAAGCGCTTCGCATTTGGTTTTACACTCACAAAGATGAAAAGTAAAAAAAACCATGCAGATTTATTCTGGTGTGCTGACTGTACTGGCAAACTAATTCACAACGAAGCATTCGATAATGAGAGAGCAATCTTTCCTTACCTTGAGTAGCGCTGGTGTGGCGACATCTTTGTGCTTCGGCAAAATCCTTATCAGCTTTTCCTCCTAATAGAAGTGTTTGAGCATCTGACAGCCAGCTTTCACAATGTCACTCAGAATCACACAGTGATTTTGAAACCAAGCCTAGGTTGAATTAACTTCCCTGACCTTTCCTCACTTTTCTTTCGCCCCAGATCGCATCTCCACTCCATGTTGTTAACTTCGCCTTGAAACGTGTTCTAGGCCAAACAAGAGGCAGCGACATGCATTCTCATGCAATAAGCTTCTCTTTGCCACTGTGGCAATGTGAACTGGGGCCTAGTCATTTTGGTCTCCGGGCGCCTTAATCCTTTTCATAAAGGCCTATAGAAAACCCGGGGTTTAGCAACCTGGTAGCTACCTCTCTGGTCCGCCAAGATGCCAAAATTCATCTCGTAAAGCATCGCTTGGTTTTTCCGTCTAGGCCCGGGATTTTACCCCTGTTCCTTACTTAGAACAGACCCACTGAAGTTATAGACAGGACTAACTTCGGCTCTTTCATTTCAGTTGGTCTTCTCTGACTAGAATGTCATTGGAGACTACTCGCCGTCAGTCAAGAGTAGACAACATGGCGTTAGTTGGGCCAATGGCCTGACTCAGGATGAGGCAGTTTCCTATGTTCCTATGGGTATGTCCTGGAGAAAGCCTTGAGACTTGTAAAGATAAGTGTCAAGGGCTGCATTGACACCCAAGGCCTGAGGTCCCTCACCCACGTATGTAAGACTGGTATAGCACATTTGTTTGATTGCTAAATTGAAATGGTTCCGCTATTTAATGCAAGTGCAGGGAACCTTTTGTTGTAGGCCTCATCCCTTGAGGGAAACCTGTCAGGGTGGCATGCTGGCAGTGGGCAGGGCCTGTGGAGATCAGGCTTACTATTACAGTGGTACCTCGGGATAAGTACTTAATTCATTCTGGAGATCTGTACTTAACCTGAAACTGTTCTTAACCTGAAGCACCACTTTAGCTAATGGGGCCTCCTGCTGCCGCTGCACCGCCGCAGCACAATTTCTGTTCTCATCCTGAAGCCAAGTTCTTAACCTGAAGCACTATTTCTGGGTTAGCGGAGTGTGTAACCTGAAGCGTATGTAACCTGAGGTACCACTGTATCTCTTACTGCCACCCACTTTCCCTCTCTCTGCAGCTCCCTTTCCACCACCCATCTTTCTCCTCTTTGTACTAGGGGAGCGACAACCTTGGCAAGAACATGCAACCTTCAGAGGGCTTTCTCCCACTTCATCCTTCAATTGCTCAGTCCGTTTCAGCCCATGCACATTATTTTGTCCATGTCTCTCTGGGCTCCCCCAACTGGATTAAATTTGGCCCAAATTCGTCACCCGTGACCTAGAGCCAAGAGAAGAGGATGCACTTCACAGGGGAAAGCAAGGCCTTGCTTATCAGAAACACATTTTAACCCTATCACTGTATTTTGCTTTTATTTCACAGGAAAACAGAGTAGAGGCAGCAAACCAGCTGTTGTCTTTTCAGCCCGTCGCCCAAGCAGTGACAACGGTGATGTTTATGATACTGGTAAAGACCGAGCAATTCCATACCCTCCTAACATTTTCCCGGTGAAAATAGGGACATCCCATTCCGTAATGATAATTTTACTATTTATACCCCACATATCTGACTGGGTTTGACCCAGCCACTCTGGAAAGCAAGACAAAATATTCTATTGAAAGAAACAAGATTTGGTTCTAGGAATTCTGGCTCTATATGGCAAGGGGAATGAATATTTTACAAATCCTTTGTTGTAACATCGCCACAGGGGGTAGGGGAGTGGAAACACACACGGCAAATCTTTTAGGCACATGTTATAAAGGACATTATAGCTCATACAGAAGCAGCACATGATATACTGCCTTGAGACCCTGCAGTGTGTAGAATGACATGTGCCAATGGGCCAAACTGTATAGCCAGTTGACTATCGGGAGCTTGTGCAAAGAGCTTTGAAAGCTGGCTAAGAAGAGAGAATAGAAAACAGGGCTGAAAAGAGTTGGAGTAGGCCTAATGCTGAAATCATAAGGCTCAAGAACAGGAGAGACTGAAGATTTATGTAGACTTGTATCTCCCTGTGTTCCAAAGCCTCAAGGTAGATATTTAATAATAATAATAATAATAATAATAATAATAATAAGAAGAAGAAGAAGAAGAAGAAGAAGAAGAAGAAGAAGAAGAAGAAGAAGAAGTTATTTATACCCCGCCCTACACAGCCAAGACCGGGCTCGGCGGCTAACAACCAATAATAAAAACATGTTGATTAAAATACAATTTAAAAAACAAGATTAAAATACAACATTAAAACATTAGGATGCAGGTCTTCACAGGAGGAGAAAGGAAAAAGAAAGGTGGGGGAGGGAATCAAACGGAAAGAAATCAGATCCTGCAGGGCCCTGGTCTCATGAGACAGAGCGTTCCACCAGGCCGGAGCCAGTGTTGAAAAGGCCCTGACTCTGGTTGAGCATAATCTAACTTCCTTAGAGCCCGGGACCTCTAGGCTGTTGCTATTTATGGACCTTAAGGTCCTCCGTGGGGCATACCAGGAGAGGCGGTCCCCAATATAAGGGGCATTCATAGCAACTACAGGTACCTTTTCTCATATACATGGAACATATTCCTGAAAAGAGCTAAGAATAAGGAACTCTTTCATGTGAAGGAGTAAATGCAAAGAACCAACAAACCCAAACTCTAATAACTCTTTCCTGAAAAGGGATAAATAGAAAAGCAATTTTAGCACTTCCAGAAGTACAAAATATGCCCAGTTTCATTCCTATCAATCATTAAAACCTCATCCTGGGAACCATACAATAGAGAATTATATTTAGTATTTCCCTGTATCTTAACAGAGATTTAATTTCAGTTTTGTTAAATAGTCCCATTTCGGACATCACATTCCTGACCTTTCAAGACCATGGATTTAAGGATGAAGAACATAATTTCTAATTTGAGGCAGAACATATAAAAAATTGAACTGTTTTTGCAGACCAGAAATGCCAGTTAACTCATCTTTTCACTTATTCTTTCTTGCATTCTATTCAGTATGTGAAGAAAATGAGTATTGCAATGTGAAACTTAAAACCAAGAAGGAAGACAACAGAAATGGTAAAGTCTATCTTGAATTCCCTAAATAAAGCAATGCTAGGTTGAATACAGGTTTGCCCTCCTGAGTTGGACAATCCTACTAAAAGCAAGCTATATTAGATTATGTGCACTAGTGAGTTAATACTAAACAAAGAAAGAAGTGAAAAAGAACTACCAGCATGCAGCTCATGCGCATTATGATTAAAAATAATGTCCAAACTCAATCAATATGAGAAAATTTTCAAAACTCCACGAACTTTCATTTCAAAAACAAAAAAATTAAAAGGACAAAACATTTAGTTTTGTTTGCAACCTTTAAGAAATGATGATATATTGAAACAGAAATAGCCCCCACCATGCAATATTAGTGGTACTGAAAATATTTATTTAGCTTCATTTCAGTTTTGAAACCAGTTTTATGATTCATTACTGCTTACAACCATGTTAGTGAGCACAGCAATATATATATGATTTTTTGGAATTACCCCAAAATACCTTACCTCGAGGCAGTAATAGAGAACCTATGCCCTCTAGATGTTGCTGGACTAACTACCACCACCCCTGATCGCTAGCAATGCTGGCTGTGGCTAATGAGATTTGTAGTTCAACATCTGGAGGGCCACAAGTTCCCCATCTCTGTCCTAAATAAGCAGTCTCAAGGCTGCAGTCTTATGCTGTGAATATCCTATTTAGCTCATTGGAATTTACTTCCTAGGAGAGAAAGAATTGAACTGAGATATTTTTTTAATTAACATAGTACAGAACTCCAGATTTGTACCCAATGCATCCTTTGCTACTTTATGGTGAGTTCTCTGCTTGTTACAAACAGGCTGGTCTACAGTGACATTGAGGAACATTCATATTCTTGCATTTCATGTTTGTTTGTGGAGAGCTTTACTTTATAGTAAAGTAGTTATAGTTATAATTCATGGATTGCCATCTGATTTTATTCTGATTTTAAGCTGTATTTCAACTGATGGTTTGATCTTATGTTTTAATGTATTAGATATTTGATGTTAGCCACCCTGAGCCCGGTCTTGGCCAGCGAGGGCGGGATATACGTAAATAAAAGTTGTTGTTGTAGTAACACAGCTATCTTGTGAAGGATTGCAGCCTTATTATAATGACTGCTGCAAACTGGTATCTCACAAGATGCTGTGCTCTGTTTACAACGAGTTCTTAAGGAATTCTGGCCCTACTGAAAAAGAAACATTTTACATAGAAGAAATGGAGGATTTATAAATAGGCATTGTCCCCGCAAATAGGTAGGAGAAAATTCACATAAAAAATGAATTTTAGACACATATTACAAATACCTTTCAGCTCATATTATAGCAAAAATGTCTTTTAAAAATGCAAACACTTGAAGGTACACGTTGCTATCCACAACTGACACCAAAATTAGCAGAGAATGCACATGGCAAGTACTATTGGATTGCACCCTACATTTTTCAAGTTTAGATGGGAAGACATGGAAGGTCCCCCACTGAAACCTGGAACTATGCTGCTTCCCTGAATTACATGAATGTGATGCTACCTGTAAGTTATGGAATGGCAGGATATACCAACATGGAAACTGATATGACTAAGGTTATATACACATTATGCCTTTAAAGCATATTCAAAGCACTTGCTCCCTCAAACAGTTCTGGGCACTGCAATTTGTTAAGGGTTGCTGGGAATTGAAACACTGGGAGAGGTAAACTACAGTTCCCAGAATTACTTGATGTAAATATTGTGCTTCAAATATATAGTGTGTACGCAGCCTTTTTTTAAAAAGTTAAGATCATTTCTTATTTATTCTAGTGATCCTTGGTGGGGATAGTACGGTGGACTATGCAGAAGTTGTCATCCGAAGATAAAAAGGTACAGTTCCTTCCTCGTTATTCACAAGCAACTGGTTTTTTTTTTCAGATTCTCCGATTATGTCCATTTTGATCATGTTTCTGCCTGTAGTGGGTAGGCACAAATCTTTAATTTACTTACTATTTGTCAAGTGTTAAAGATAGTACCCTCTTTTTCTCTTAAATGCTAGATAGCCAATTCAGCAATGTAATGTCCAAAGTTTGGTTCAGACAAAATGTAATATCCAAAGTTTTGTTCAGACAAAAGCAAGACTTGGTCTCATTTTGTCATCGTTGTTGTCCCCAACACTCTACTACTTCATTCTATATTACAGACCACCAGAACCAAGCTATGATTTATAAATGTGGTTTGGAGGACATGCACAAACCATAATTTCGATGCAAAAGAGAGGGATTCAGAACACATCAAGGGAGGAGGAAGCTTATAAAACTGAAGCTCGAGTATTATATCCAAAAATACCAGTAGTTTCTAGTGATTTGCAACGCCTTGGGGGGGGGAATATGGGGTGTAGGAAGGAACCACAAACCAAAATGCATACTACTCAGAGTGTAGAAACAGCAACGAAACCTTCATTTTTTTCAATAATCCTTTCATATAATATATATATCGCACTCATTATTTTTTTTTGCAGTCACTGCCTTACTCCCCACCACTCCACCTAATCTCTTAAGAACTGTTTTTCATCTATTGATTAGATTACCCAACCAGTAGGAAGCTGCCAATTGTTCCTCTAAACCTGACTGTTTCACAGTAGCTTTAGAATATTCTTCAACAAAGCCCATGTCCGTTTGTTTGTCTTTACAGGGCTCTAGTTTGATACCAGTTGTCTCAAGATACTACAGCCAAGATGACACAGCAGATCTAGAACCTTTCCTTTACCTTTTGACAAGTTCAATATTACCTGCTTGCCCCTGCTACGTGTCTCCAACCTGATGTTCAGCATTTATTCAAACTGACACAGCAGCAGTCAAGGAAGTGGAAAACCACCACCTCACTTCTTTGGTTCCAAGTCTCCCCCCCCCCCCATTCAATTACAATGGAGAATGATTTTGCATGTGAACCTGGGACACTTAAGCTAATGTATATTCCAGTTTATGGGAATGCCATTTATATATGCTTATGTTGGAAATGGAAGCAGAATTAATTTGGCTAACAAGTTTAGGATGGGTCCATGTTCAGATGACAGCTGCTCCACTGCACACAAGTCATCCATGCCTATTTCTACTATATAAAAAGACAAATTTATTGATCAACAGTGCACTAATTCCTTTCAGATGAAGATGTTGCTATGTTGTGATAAAATTAAGATCTCCTGGGGTCTGGAAGGCTCCAAACTGCTAGTTATCAAAGGATCATTATATATTTGCTTGCCCTCTGCTTCTTAGATGTTTTGTAACGTTACTATGAACTGAAAGCTGTGTCTTTTGGTTTTGCCTCATCTTATCGCATGATGCAAGAGAGCCCACTAGCGGAAAGAACAATGTATCAGAAAAAGAAGTCAGTTTTCCTGGCTTTTGTTAGCTACAACCAGGGGAAAGATCCATTCAGTCAGGAAGGAGAGAATTTGTCTTTATTGTAAAGCTCAGATGTTTTTAGCTGCTGAAATGTACTTGGTTAAGAAGTCCTTTAATCGGGATATATGCATCATTTCTTTCATTGTGGTGTCTCTGTTCCTTAGCTGGACCACACCATTCTCTAGTGTGGTATCACTGACAAGGATTGTGAAGAGGATACTCATTTCATCATACCTGCAAACAAAAAAACCAAGCCTGTGGAACTGGTGCTCTTGTATTCAGTAGCAGTATGACAAATTTATATTAGGGGAGGCACACTGAAAGAATCCGCTAGGCATTCTGTACATTAAAAACCATCACTTTCCAGGAGTTTGTGGTTTTTAAAAATAACTTACAGAAATATTGCTATAAGGCATTCACTTCTCCTTGGGGGGAAAAGGGTTTGTTTACTAACTGACCTGTTGAAAAGATTTTCAGGATTCAATGTTGCCATTGCTAACCCAAGATCAATTTCACGCCAAGTGAGTCACTCAGTATTGGAGCAGATGAAGGTAATGTCGAGGTGCAGTTTGCCCACTGTCTCTAAGACAAGACGATGAGGGACAAACTGCACAGGGATCCTTCTTTCCCAACCACCATTTACTATTCTGTTCATCTCCCACAGGCCACCACCCTGCTATCCCTGAACTTTTAAGGATAAAACAGAGAGCATGAACAGCCTTGGTATTCCCGTATCTTGCTTTCCCAACCTGAGAACAGCAATAGAAGTCTATACCAATTTGTGAGCCAGTGTAGGAGCCACAAAACAGTTTAGGGCTATAGCATGTTGGTGGGAGAAGGGCTGTGGAAGTTTGATGACCCACTGCAAAAGTATTTGCAATGCTAAGATAATAAAAAATAGAATTTCTCAAAAGCAGTTCAGGTATTTTTTTTAAAGGCAAGCAAGACAGTGTACTGAGTATATTGTAACAAATGATTATTAAAACATGGCAGTGAGTCCACCTTGGTCACCCTGTCAAAGGACCTCCACTAGGGTTGCCATATTTCAAAAAGTGAAAATCTGGACACAAAGGTTGTTGAGCTTCTTTGGCTAAAAAAGAGTTTTTGAGCTAATTTTAATGAAATTCATCAAAATCTACACTTTCGGCGATTTCTGCCCAGACACTGTTTACAAGGACAGAATACCGACTATGTCAGGGAAATTCCGGACATATGGCAACCCTAATCTCTGCAAAGAGTGGGACATTGGGAGCGGGACATTGCTCCTGCTCTTGAATCTCTCTTCAGCTTTTGATACCATTGGCCGTGGCATCCTACTGGCTCTGGGGAATGGGAATTGGGGATGCTGCGTCACAGTTGTTCTGTTCCTACCTCTGGGCAGACTCCAGAGAGCAGCATTGGAAGAGTGTTTTTTGGCTGCCTAATGGTTACATTATGGGGTGCTGCAGAGTACTCTTATAGCTAATGCTACGTAATAGCTATAAGAAGCTGCTGGGAGTGGTCATTAGAAGTTTGTGGGAAGGGCGCGATCAGCACTATTTCTCCATAACATCTGAATCAGGAGAGGTTATGTGGTCTCTGGACCAGTGCCTGGATTTTATATCACAGTTTTATCCCCACATTGGGCAAAATGTTCCTGCGTTGCAGGGGGTTGGAATGGATGATCCAGCTCTACAGCTCTACAATCCCATGTTTCTTACTTTGCAAAAAGCTGCTCCAGTGACGACTGCACAGTTTCGAGATATCCAGGCCAAACAGAAATCCCATTTTCTAACAATTCATTGAACAATCCCTTGCACACCTACGAGAAGGAAACACTGTCAGTGATTGGAATGTTAAACTGGAAAACAAGCGTAGCTTTTTAATTATAATAAATTAATTGACAGCATTAATGATGTAAAAACATTCAAGATACATTCTGGAGGAGAAAGAGTCAGAAAGAAATCACCTAATGCCAACAATTTAACCTTGGTTCATTTACCTCAAATATATTTGACATTTCCTTGTTTTTGGCAATAGAAATTTACTTAGGAACTGATGAAATATTTTTCTTCTTTATTTTGTATACAGTTACTTTGCTTCCTAAGCAATTAATGCTAATCCCTAGGATCATCAGCTGTGTGAAGTTTCTCCCCAGTACAACTCCTGCAAGAAAGTTATAACTAGGGACAAGATTTATACATGCCTAAGCAAGGGACTCTGAGAACCTGCACATTTGTGCAATCCTACTTAAGTAATCCATTGGTTGGCCAAACAAGGCCAGTGCCTTTCATAGCAGCTAGGACAAAAAGATTGGATGCAACATTTGAGCCAAATTAACTGAAGTTGTGCTTATCTACATAAAAACTCCTGCATTAGAATAAAATAAGCATACCTACTTTCATAGCTTACCTGCCTCAGCTCTATTGTAGGGCCTCTTCCCACATCCAAAGCTACTTTGATTGGCGTCAAACATGGGTGAAGTTTAAGTACCTGAAATACAAAACAGTAAAAGAGATACACAACCATGAAACATTCCCAGGACTATACAAATCACTGGCAGTATGTAATGTTAATTTTTATTTTTGAACTCATGGGAAATGGAGCCCAAGCCAGGGAATTAACGTTGCCAATTAAGCCTAAGAAAGAGAATGGGAATGTATACATTCTCAGGACTGCATGCTTCCCTGCCCTTCCTGTGTGGGCAAGAATGAGGAGCTTGGCAGCTTAACTGCCATTTTGCTTGACCAGTTTGTTGTGTTGTCTGAACTGACAAACTGGTTAACATTAGCGATGGCTGGTTACAACTTCTAACAAGTGAAGTAGGCTTGCTTAAACTAACCTTAGTTGAGTTCAATTACAGTTCTGGCTGCATATAACACAACAAGCTGCACTTAAAGGTAAAGGGACCCCTGACCATTAGGTCTAGTCGTGGCTGACTCTGGGGTTGCGGCGCTCATCTCGCTCTATTGGCCGAGGGAGCTGGCGTACAGCTTCCAGGTCATGTGGCCAGCATGACTAAGCCGCTTCTGGCGAACCAGAGCAGCGCACGGAAACGCCGTTTACCTTCCCGCCGGAGCGGTACCTATCTATCTACTTGCACTTTGACATGCTTTCGAACTGCTAGGTTGGCAGGAGCAGGGACCGAGCAACGGGAGCTCACCCCGTCATGGGGATTCGAACCACCGACCTTCTGATCAGCAAGTCCTAGGCTCTGTGGTTTAACCCACAGTGCCACCCATGTCCCAAGCTGCACTTAGTAAGGTAAAGGGACCCATGACCATTAGGTCCAGTCGTGGCCGACTCTGGGGTTGCGGCGCTCATCTCACTTTATTGGCCGAGGGAGCCGGCGTACAGCTTCCGGGACATGTGGCCAGCATGACTAAACCGCTTCTGGCGAACCAGAGCAGCGCACGGAAACACCGTTTACCTTCCCGCTGGAGCGGTACCTATTTATCTACTTGCACTTTGACGTGCTTTCGAACTGCTAGGCTGCACTTAATCAAAGGCAAAAACAAACTTTCTGAACTCAGTAGCATTTGAGCCCGGTGCTTGCTGCTGTTCATTCACTTGGCACTGGAATATGCTTTATAATGGTGAGTGAATATGGGCAATATCACCTTTTATAGAAAATTCAATACCCTAATCACATAATGCAATATGCTAGGTCACAATCCAACACAAGAATAATGCCCATTAGTTTTCATCTGTGGAGGAGTGACCCAAGTGTTTTAGTTATAGGCTGCCACAGTGTATATTAATTTTTCAACCTCCTAGCTGGCCTGCATATGCATTAAGAGGAAGATCACCTTTCTCTGCAGAGCTTTCTTCCTTGTTGAAGCATTTTCAGCCAACTGCATACCATCACAGAGATATGCTAACACTCCACAGTCCAGATTGCCACTCACAGACAGGATATGAGGAACAACATTCTTCCTCCCATCTCGCCCCTGAAGGAGAAGAAACAAAAATGTGCATTTGGCAATCTTTAAAACCCATGAATGCATTCTACAATAAGAAAGATGTAAAGAAGCAGATTAACTCCCTTTCATTTGACGTGCTGACTCGATTAAAAAAAGAGTTCACGTGATGGGGGGGAGAAGGGGAAAGATAGGTTAAAACGTGTTTCTAAAAGAGCTGGAATGTGTGATGAGAAAAAGTGTCTACATATTTCATTTGCTCATTTCCAAGGAAAGAAACACGCCACTCAGCACCTGCTGCCCTCCTGCTTGCCACTTTCATGATAATTCTGCACTTAGTGACTTCGAATTGGGGGATTGCTTCTACTTCGAGTCTTGTTGCTCATTCATAGTCTTGAAACTGTCTCCCGGGCAAAGTTTTTATCCCATCTTCTTCATTTGAATGTATATTAGTTAAGCAGTGCATATTGTAAACCACTTTGGGAGCCCTTGTTTGGGGCTGAAAAGCTGCCTAGAAATGTTCTTAAAATAAAATAAATTTAATAAAACTTACATGCAAACTGGATTCTTTTCCTGTATACATTTGTAGCAGTTCATTATCCCCTAGGTTGCTCAGAGTTTCTATGACTTCCTTCCCCCAAGGAAAGTTATAATAGAGATTGCTTCTTCTTCTTCCTTCTTCATCATGATGATCACTACTGGTGAAGCTGGACGGGCTTATTGCAAACTACAGAAAAGTAACAGAATGTACAGATGACATTTATGCCAACTACATTGTGTTTTTTCCTGGTCTAAACAGAAGCATATGCATTAATGTTTAACCTTATTCTCTAGTTAGTTGTCTTTTCACTCTGACAGAAAGTGGCATGTCTGTATATCGGCTGTGGCTCAAGGACAAACGAGACACACATTTAATGCACAACAACCAGTAGCCACTATGCTGGGGTCACCAATGTGACCCCCACGAGTGCACCCACACCATTCCTTCCTGGGCAATACAGTGTCCCTATCTTTGATGAAATTATGCATGAAATAAGCATTCCATTATAGCCAATAGGATAGGTGTTGCCCACCACAATTTCTCCAGTTTGCAAAAGTGCTCTCAAGTCCTAAACAGGTTGATGACCCCTGCCCTGGGGGCATTATTAGAACTGTAGCAGGTAGCAAGGGAGAAGATTAGCCCTGCCTAAATCCTGGCAAAAACTGCTTCTTTGGCACAGTGCAGTCAGACGTTCCACAACCTACTCCAGTGCAAGGAATAGATGGAGTGTATATCAGTGGAGACAGGGTGTGGAGTAAAAGAAACAAGGGGAAATTTCAGCTGTAATTTCATGGGGGGGACAGCATGTGTAAGGGTGAGAACTTGGCTGATAAAGCACAGGTGACTAATGCCAACGCTTCACAATTTCTTCTCATGTCAGACGGAGGTCAGAGGTGACAAGAATACTACCCTAGCATTAGTGGGAAGGAACCATACACAGACTGTGAAAGATAATGTAGCAAGCTGAAGTATAAAACGCCAAGTAGGATTGCAGCAGCAACGCCTCACTTTCCTTTTGCTGGACTACTTTTTGTTTGGAAAGCTTGCAAATAATTCTACGTTAGTTGCCAGTCCAGAAGAATTTTTAGTAAGTCACATGCTTGCATATAGTTGGATCTAATTTTTAGTGACTGCGGGAGGCAGAACTACTTGCAAGTCTAACTGAGGATCTTGTTGGCTTCATATATTTTAAATTAAGCAAATGGTTGCTTGAGTGCTAAAAGTGGGTTTGTTCATCATTATTCTAATATTGAGGGCAAAGACCTACAGCCTTTTAACCTTCATCAGCCTCCTTAGGGTATATAAAAACAGTGGCAGACAATTCACTCTCTTTGTACCTTAAAAGCTTATAATGCAAGTACTATACTGAATACCTTTCTCCACCACTGGAGACGCTGACGTAACCAGTAGTCCAGCCACTGTCCAGCAGTTCTAGCAGAGCTGTACCACACTAGGGAAGTCATCGTGCTTTCACCTGTTCTTTAAACAACAGCAGGAGGCCATCAAATTAACACTTTAAAACACAAATAAATGGAAGAGATTATTTTTCTTCCAGAAATAGAACAGACATGCAGAGATAAGCACCTGTGGCCAAATATTCTACCAAAGCCTATTTAGGAACGTAAATTACAGTACCTCATGTAATTCTCGTTTTCATTATTTCTTACTGGATGGAAACATACTCCTATCTGAGCAACCCCAAAAGGCAATCTCTTGTTGACCAGTTCCAGGCACTCAATGTATTGCTGTAAGGCACCTATCAATAAATAAATAATAAAAAGGCTTCAGCATTCATAGGAAGTGTTAACAGCTCCTATATGTTAATCTGTTTTATAATGGAAAAGAATCTGGAACATAGACAGCCTAGGGCAAAATTTAGCAACTACACCAAGTAGTGTCACACCTATACACTATCTTTTCACACAAACTTGCAATTACTTTGTTATATACAACTGTACACTGGGTTACTTCTGAGTTTAGTGCTATGTTTTAAATATGTTTTGTGCCTGTATTTTCAGAGAAGTGTTAAAAAATGTACCTTCTTTCAACTCAAAGTTCCAATATCATAATATAAACGTGTGATAGAATAGACACATTCCACCATGCACTCATTCAGAGACACAAAAACCTTAGCTATATTTTCCAGAGGGTTAGCAGAACCTTAGCTGTACTTGGGGAGTTGCATATCCCATCAACCTCAGCACTAAACTTTAAATTGTGTGGGGTGGTGGAAAGGCACTTTTGACCAAAAAAAAAATCTGCCGTCACACAGCTTTGGAGTTACAGCTGCAAGTTTGGCAGAATTCATCGTAACTAATTCAACACAGCCAACTCCCCAGAATGCTCCACTGTTAACCTAATACCCAAACGTGAGCAAGTCTTTGGGCACTGCAACTTCAGAAGCAGCCAATGCTGAATTCATAAATCAACCAGCTGTCTAAATGCCTGCATTTTCCATAATGAAATGCAGCACAAGTGTTTCATATAACACTTCAAGATGCTGACTCTGAAACAAGGCGTCTGCATAATAAATAGGTGAAATCTTTTTTTATTCACCAAAGTTTTCTATTGGTATCTCAATTATCAGTGTTTGTTGCTGCAAGTTATGAAACAGTACAAACAGTCAATAACATAACCTTCATCTGCTTGTCCTTATACTATTTTAATACCAGGTTTGTTGAAAAAGGGTTTGAAGATGACCTAGTAGGCATATCTTTCAGCCAGGCTGTATATCAAAGACAGCTCCTGGTTTGTTAATTTTGGAGGGTGGCACTACTACACAGCAAATCTGCCAACATAAACACCTTCATTTCGGAATAGTCACAAAACACTTTGCCAAATAGACCTTTGCCATCTGTTAAAATGACATCTTTCCTTTTTGCTTCTTTGTTTTTGGCTGAGCTGATGCTGCTCAACCTCACCTTTACATCTTTAAAAAAGAAAAGAGGAGGAGGAATGACTGCGGTCAAAGATGCAGGCTGAACTTTTTATAGGCGTGCAAAGAAAGTTAAAAAATACTTTTTTATTCACCCCAGCCTTTTAAACATATTTTAATCTGGGCTGATGATTTGCTTCATATTCCCCCCACCCCCTGCGACTAGAAAGGAACCTTTTTATTTATTTTAAAAACTAGTTTTTCAAATTTTAAAAGTTACAATTGTCAAACAACCAAAATAAAGAGAATTCCGTCAATTCCCCTGGACTTCCCCCCTCCCCCTTTGTGGGTCTTTATGTTAACTTTCTCGCTCCTGCAGATGAGAGAAGAAAGGAACCTTTTCAAGATGCTTTTCACCATTTCGAACGGTTGCCTTTTCACCATATCTTTCGTCTGCAAACCTACTCCTGTATAAGAGGACCTGTGTTAAGGGGCTGCCATCCTAATACAACCCCTCCATCCGTGATAAAACTTGGGTATGGCATTCTGGAAAGAGAGAGACAGAGAGCCATACCGTGAAGGAGGCTGTCCCGCAGCACCCCAGACGCCTCCAGCATCTTCCTCAGAGAGCCCAGCACCTGCTCTTTGCTTAGCTGGTCATTCTCCAACATTTCTCGAACGCCTCTGGGGCGCAGCGCAAGGAGAGCCTCGGCGGGCGGCCCTTGGCCCGCGAGGGGTGAGTGGCAGAGCGGGCCATCCACCCCCAGCACCTGCTCCCTGGACGTGACCACGGACTCCCACCACCGGGCGGCGAGGTTCTTCCTCAGCTCGACCCCCAGAGGCCCCAATCCCGGGTGCTCCCCGCTCAGGTGAGAGTCCCAGGTGAGCTTCTGGGGACCTTCGGCTCCTCGCAGGAAGCGCCTCCTCCGACACAAGCCCAGGAGCGCTTCGGGAAAGCCGCGGGGCTCCTCGTCGGCGCTGCCGGGGGATGAGGATACAGGGCCCGCAGAGCCGCTCAGGAAACGCCCCGGCGGCTGCCCCCCGCGCTCTCCTGTCAGGAGCCTCTCTCCCTCCGGCCACCCGCGTCGGACGGACTTTTGGACCCTGCGGAGACCGCAGCACCGCGCTCCGCCACCGGTGCTGAAGAAGGAAACGAAGCGGCGGGGTAACATGTCTCTTAAGCGCGGCGGCGCTCTTGCTGGCCCCGCCCCCTTTTTAAAAAAGAAACAACAGGACAGCCACGTAGCGCTTGCGCGGCTTCTCAGACCCCGTGGGCTGGAACGCAGAGGCGGGTGCATAGAGACGTAACTTCCTAGACGCAACCACTGGGCTGGTTTCCGGTTTTAGTGGGGGGGGGGGTTCCCGCTCCTGTGTGGCCTGTAGGGAGAATAAGGTTTTGGCTTTTTTCCTATTATAATCTACCTCAGAGTGTCAGACTAGGTTTGGGAAGAGCAAGGTTCAAATCCCCACATAAGCAATTAAATTCTCTCTGCCTAACCTACCTCACAGGGTTGTTTGTGTGGTATATATATATATAAATATAAGATTTTCTTGGTCTACAAAGGTACATACCTCGTCTTTTTTCAGGTTGTACAGCCTTTCTTACAAATCAGCTACCTTTTTTGTGAGGCTTTTGTGTTGAGTACAGTATAAAATTGGGGAAAAGGAGGGTGGGGAGAGGCTTATATTATTTTGTATAGTGTAAATGTGGGGTTTTGTGTCAGCGTCAACTGGGTAGGTTCTCATTCTATACGTTTATTACATTTCCTTGTTACTGAGGTATTGGGGGGAGGGTGTGGTTGGTTGTCTGTGCTTGGCTGCAGATTAATTTGTATGCTGTCAGAGGATTCTTGGTTTTTTATTATTATAAATAAGTTTTCAAATTATACAACTCAAACATTTTACATGTGGAAAAATAGAGGTAATTGGCTTTTGCTGGCCAACTCCCCAAGGGACTGAGTCCTCTAAAGTTTATGATCGGTCAGAGATGAATGGATGGGGGCCAGATCCAGTGAAAAGTAAGGCAAATCTTTATTTTTCTGTTGCAAGAGTCCCCTCTCCTCCTAGGAAGGAGGCAAGAGAAACCTAGAACAATGGTGTGCTCCTATAAAGACTTTTGAAATTGCCCACCCTGCAGCCCAAAACATCATACATACATCACAGGAGATGGCTCTCAGGCAGAAAATTGAGTGTTGCTTCTCTTCTTTCTGCCAGGATACCTGACAGTGCCTTACTCGTTTGCATTTTCTGGGTAGGGCCAATGTTTGGAGATGGTAAATACCTTAGTTCCTTAATCTCTTACACATATTGATAGTTTTCTCAGCTTATCAGATACTTGCCAGACAGTATTTGCAGGGAGGTGTAAGCCCCTACAGTCCAAAGACAATTGGAAAGCTTTCCCCATTTCCTTCCTCCTTGCAGAGAAATATTTGAGGTCAATTTGGGAGAGTCAAAATGGCTTCAGAATTGCTCTCCTGTACTGTTTCAGAAACATGGTTTATATACTTACGTATGTGTGTTTGCATTGTATATTTATGAACATATATCCTATATTTGAGACCTCAGAATTCATATAACACATAATAGCATATATCCAGTGACTTCCCTCCTTCCATGGTTCATTTTATTTGCCTAGCATTCCTGCATATTTTACTGTAACCATTTTAGTCATTCTCCAGTTTACATCATTCGAATATTAATCACACTGTTGAATTTATCCTAATGCTGCATCTTCAGCTGTACAGTTATTTTCCAAATACTCAGCAAAGATTTTCCACTCCTCTTTATATAGTCTCTTCTTGTTCTCTTATTCTGTATGTTAAACCTGCTAGCTTTGCAAATTCTATCATCTTAGGGGAAGACATTAGTCTTTGTTTTTCATGCAAGACCTTTTCAGCACAATCATATGTATGCATTAATACTTAGGTAAAGGGACCCCTGACCATTAGGTCCAGTCGTGACCGACTCTGGGGTTGCGGCACTCATCTTGCTTTATTGGCTGAGGGAGCTTCCAGGTCATGTGGCTAGCATGACTAAGCCGCTTCTGGTGAACCAGGGCAGCACATTAATACATACTGAGTTCAAAAGGGCTGGCTCCCAGGTAAGGGGGGGATAAGATTGCAACCTCCTTTTGGGGCGTTTCAAAGTGGTGTCCGTCAACAACTCAGCAGTCAAAGCAGTAGGCCTAGGAATCTAGCTGGGTGCTACATGTGTCACAGGAGGCCTGCAGTTTGGTGAGAGCTGTCCTTGCATTTTAGGTTTTTCTCATAAAAACTATTGTTTGAACAGGCCTTTACAACACAATTCCCTGCCTCTTTTAACCAGCCACTATTGATGCTCTTAATTTGTGCTTTACTGGTTTTAATTTTTATAAGTTTATAATTTTCATTTTTAACAAATAAGCATTTCAATAAAAAAATTAAAACAATTCTCACCAATTCTTGACTTCCCTTCCCCTTCAGAGGTTCCATGAATTTACCCTCCTTTTCTACTTCTGCATATCCCAAGTAACTCTATTTATTCTTTTCCTCATCTGTTTCATATGTTTTAGAAACTGCAAGTTTTTACAATAATCCTGCTAATGTCTTAATTTGTTTACAATTTGTTTGTAAAAAAATTACTAGTTTTATTATGACCATGTATATACTGTGCACTGCCTTGACATACAATGAAAGAGTGGACTATTAATATATCAATGAATGAATGTAGACTGAATTTGCTGCAACTCGATGGGAGGGGATTATATGGATGAATTTTGAGTGGAAAGCCATACAAATCTCAACCCCACATTTGACCTCTAGTTTTTACAGTATCATAAGCTTCTCTCTCGGGATCCTCAACTTGAAATGTGGGAGTAACAATGGACAACACTGCAGGGATGTTATAAGCTTCTCTCATACTCATAGAAGCAGAGTACATTGCAATGTTGAAAAGCAGTCTCCTGCCCACAACCTGACCTCAAATTATACATTATAGGGCTGTTGTAAACCACTTTCTCAGCTAGTCTCCTCCAACTTGCATTATGGAGATACAGTAATGGATTACAAAAGACCCGAGTTAGGAAGATCATGAGTTCCGCTTTTTGCTAATGCTGTCCAATCACAGCTGTGCTGAAATCTTGAGTTTCTCTATTGATTTATTTGGACAGTGCCCATTTGCACCCCAGATGTATTTTAAAATATGTTCTCAATTCGAACCAAGGGGTGACTCATTTAGGTAAAAAAATGGTTCAGTAAAAACATTTTGCATGCCATTGGGGAGCATCCAAGACAAGAGTAAATGAAACCATAGCCAGTTAGGTAGAATGTGGTAGGCATTGATGGAGACAAGACACTCAGCTATGGCAGCTTTCAAATTAAAAGTAGAATGAGGACTGCGGTGTGCTGTGATTGCTAGTAAAGACAGGAAAAGAAAGTTTTGTGTCAGATCCTATTGATCTCCATGATCGCTAAGGCTTTAGGAACATACGAGGCAGGAAGGTTAGAGTAACAGAAGCACCTGGTTAAGACTTTTTTCCTGCTGCTGAATTGCAGGTCTAGCAACAAAAGGCTAGGTTTTATTCCTGTGGAAGAAAGGTGTGCATGCAATGTTTTTCTATAGGTGTTTTATATATAAATACTTCCTGCACCTAATAAATGGGGGGAATGTCAGTTTTCATTTCTTAGTACAGAAAGCAATGATCTGATGTGTAGAGATTTTTCCTATTCTGATTAAATCAAGAGGATTCTAGGTGGTTTCTTTCTAAGTGAAAGAAACAGGCAGAAGGTTCTTGTTTGGATTTTTCCCTTCTGGGAAGCTGAGTACAGCTGGTTTAAACTGGTTGTTTTATCTTTCTGTCAAGGTTGTACTGACTAGAATAGTCAGGCCAGGAGCAGCCTGGGTTTTCACTCATTTTGTTCTAGTGTTGTTTCTGCATGCTATCGTGTTAAGCTTTAGTCTTATAAGTGTCTTTTTAAAGTTTTATTGTAAGTGCTGCAACTGGATTTTATGGACTGTGGCAATCCTGAATGTATTGGATTTGTGACCATTATGCTCATTTGCCTTCAGTAGCAGTAAAGCTCTGCTGGATGAAGTACAATTGCCTCTGGTCTATTTTTTGAAAACTCTGCTGCATATCACTCATATCATGTTCCTGCTGTATTGATGGTACTGGAGTAGTATCAACACAACCGTGTCTGCAAGTGGAGAAGGCACATCTGCATTCAGCTCAATACTTCCCGGTACTTGGAACCAGATTTGAAGTAGCAATTAAATTAGCTTGGTGTTTGCTGCAACCAAAGGTGTACCTTTGTCTCTTTTTTTAGTTGTTCCTCCGATTTCTTCATCACCATAGCTCAGTTCATGTGCTGCTGATATGGACAAACATGTGTTGACTAGGGAGCAGAGAGCACTTTTAGTGCTTCCTCCAATATTGCATCTGTACCTATGCAGTCACTGGGAAGCAAGCCCCATTAAACTAAGTGGGGCTTACCTTGAGGGATGCGCGAGATCTCCCTGCCAGGCCTTCAAGCAAGTACTGAAGAAGTATGCTGCCCTAAGCTCAAGATGACCTACACTGATAAGTGTGCAGATTTGCTGACACTGCTGCTGGACTGAAGTTGGGGGGAGGCAAGGGAGAGATCTGGCTTAGAGGGGTACAGCTAGCAAGCTGATCAAAGCAAGGGCCATTAGTAGGTAAAGAGCACAAATAGAAGACTGCAGCATTAACAGATGCTTAAGTGATAACAGCTGATACATCTTGAGAGGAGGCGTGTCCGACAGCAAGGGAGCCAGATCAGATAGGTAGCTGGGACAGCTAATAGGAGCTGGTAACAGGAGTGTGAAACTCTCCTGCATAAGCAACATGTTCCTTCCTTCCTTTCACCATCTTGGGATCTGCAAACAGATTAGTCAGATACGCACTTCCAATTCAGAACATTATGTGTAAACTTAATGTGTTACATGTCTCTGAAGTCATTTGGCTGAAACTTGTGGGTCTAATGCTGAAACTCCAAACCCCTTAGGGCCCTGCACTGGAGATTTAGGTATAAAGCAAACAAAAAAAATCTTGTGGTTGACTGCCTCTTGTTGAGTTACTAATCAGTAAACCAGATTTAAAAGTATACTCCACTGGATGAAGTACGGAAGGCTGCTTTGCCAGCATTAATTATTCTTGTTTGGCACTCTGACTCATCAGCAGGCCAGTGGAAATTTCCATCATACAAGATTTGTTAAATCATGGTTATAACCTACTTCCATTAGGTGGAGTTTATGGAGCAGCATTAAACCTGCTGAGCTTGTTATCAAGGATGGAGGGAAATCAGGCATTGTTAAGTTACAGTGAATCCGAGTAATCCTATTATGGGTGAACCAGTAAACTGGAAATGCAAGACAAAGCATGTCTGAGATCACCATGTCAAAATCCTGAGGTTATGTAATATTTTTAGCAAAGGAAATCCAACAGAAAGCTAAGGTTCATCATCCAGCCTTCTACCACAGGCTAGGCAGGGGAGCTTTGACACCGGAAATTTGGTTAGTTACTTTATTAGCCAATCAGGTTTCCCTGTGCTGCAAAGGAAAGTTTGAGAAATGATATTTTGTCTCCTAAACCGCCAAGAAAAATGTGGGGATTGGGAGGGGGGCAGTTAAGACATGAAGGACTGATCAAAACATTAACATTGTGGGAGCTACTGCCAGTTCACACCAACCCATCATTTTCAACCATTTAGTTGGATAGCAGCTAGAGCAAAATGAAGAGCTCAAAGTAGTTAAACGGTTAAGCCACTTCATGAAGCCTTTCTTGTACTTCCAAGTATGAGTCCCCTCCCCTCCTCCCATTAGATAGAAAGCGTTCACCACTGATCGTCAGCTTGCTTAATTTATTTGTGCTCAGAATCATATAGAACACCAATTGTGTTTTCAAATATCTTTATTGGAAGGCCATGCATTGCCCCCAGTTGCTGTATTTCAAATCACTGTACATTTACTTTGTGAAAACACTGGCTGCATTTTCTAGTACAAAAAACTAAAAATTGTTCAGGAATGTAGAGAATATTCAACTTAAATAGCGGAAAAGTGCACCATAGTTAACAGCTGCACTGCAGACACGTCTGCATGTTCCATAAGATTTTAAATAACTATCCTGTCTCAACACACAATATAAAGAGCAATTATGAAAAACAAGACACTTAAATATACTTCTAAGTTATTGGGTATAGTTTGCTGGCATTGGATAACCTATCATTGGCGTGGTGCCAGTTGCAGGGTATGCATACTGCTGCTGGTTCATTGCACCGTGCATGTTTGCCATGTTATTCCCATACTGCTGATCATAACCATTCTGATAAGCTGGTGTGCCAGCCCTAAATCCACCCTGCATGCCAGCTCCTCCAAAGTTGTTTCCAAAGGCAGTTCCGTTACCAAAACCTTGAGCACCATAGCCACCATTCTGAGCTTTTGCACCGAAGTCTCTCTTGCCCACTGCACCATAGGTTCTTTCAAAGTTTTCCCTCTCTCTAAAACCAAATCCACCTCTTTTGCCCGCAGAGTATCTGTCACGTCGGTCACCTCTGGAACGACCTGCAGAAAAATTAGAAGGCAAGTTAAGAAAACTCCTCGTTGCAATGACACCTCCAACTCCTAACAGGAGCAAGGCAAAAGTTGTATTTTGAAAAAGCTTAAAAACGATACAACCACAAAGGAATAGGACTAGAACTGAACACAACTTTACTGGTTACATATTTAAGCACTGAAAGCTACTGTTAAAGAGTTATTTTCTACTGTGATATTACAAGGAAGATCTATTTTAGGGCAAAAAGGAATTCTGATGTCCATTAAATAACACATGCAATGGAAGAATCAAATGCTAGAAATATCATACTAAGACAAGTTAAGATTTACCTGAACCTCTGTCTTCAACCAACTGGAGCAATTTTGGGTTGATTGCCTGATTTGCTTCACGAAGTACAGAGATGAGGTCGCTTACTTGCTTTATATTGTTAGGTGTAAAGAATGTGTATGCTGTGCCTGTTTTGGTACTGCGGGCAGTTCGTCCAATTCGGTGGATATAGTCCTCAGAGGAGTTAGGGTAGTCATAATTGATGACAAATTTCACATCTTCCACATCTGTAAAGTGTTGCAGTGCGGCAAAAAGCAATGTACAAAATTTTGCACACCACAACAGCCAGATGAAAAAGCAAGTTAGACAGTAATAGATTTTAAGATGGTAACTGCTGTAAAGAATGTTAATTATCTATTCCTGAAAAAAATAAAAATAAAAACCACAACACCTGAGATCATGGATGCTCTCCCTCCTCTGAACCTCTTTGCAATTCACCCCGTGATCTAAATCCTTACCAGAGTGCCCCTAACAAGTCAAGTGACATCTGAATGCTTCTTGCAGTAAGACCAAATAAGTTCACAGTAGCCTCTTCCGTGTGCTCCCAAGGACCTCGGAATAAAAAAATGAGGTCTTGCCACACACCAGAAGCTTTAATAGAGGGCCACACTGCTTGTCTTGCCAAGACCTTTCAACCGCAGCTGCAAGAAAAACATACCTGTCCCCGAAAGGTCATCAAGTTGTTTTCATGCACTGTGTCTCGTCTAGGCAAGCGCTTCCAAGAAGCCAGCGTTCACTTGAGTGTGTGTCTCTCTCTGGCAGGTCTCGACATGACGGTTAGGGTATAGGTGACGGAGGAACTCCAGGTTTGAAAAGCCACTGCTTTTCCCACCCCAACTTGTAAAATTGAGAGGTGGACTTTCAAATTTCATGTGCCAGTACTCACCAATTTGTACAAGGCTCAGTACATTTTAAAGCTGCTCTCTCTCCATTTCAAAGGTTGGAAAAAAAAACCAGAGATCACTGTAGTTTAATTATTCTTCGACATTTCAGCAAACTCACTGAAATCCAAAGACTCACGGACCACAGCAAACAGTATGCACACAGACTAAACAGCAGTGCACCATGGCAGTCATGCAAAGCATGGAACAGTAGAAATAACCGGGCAAAAGTGAACCGTGAATGATGCTACCGTTTGAGAGAACAGTTTATGGGCTCGTAGTTTTTGTCTTTGCCTTTTGAAGATTACTGGCACACAATGTTCAACTTTCACCTCTCTATTGGACTGGAAGCGTCCAGACGATCACTTCCACTAGTCCTCCATCCCCCTCGAGTCCTCCGATTGTCATGCCTAGGCCTTGCCACAAAGACTGCACCTTTATGTGAAAAAACTTAGAAAAATGCAGAGGTTAAAGAAAGCAACGAACTTTCTTTAAAGTTGTCTGTCACCCAAAATAGTTGTACTAACCTAGACCTCTGGAGGCAACATCTGTAGCAATCAGGATAGGAGCCTTTCCGTGTTTGAATTCTGACACAAAGAAAACCGTATTAATTCATTTTTTAAAAACATTTGGTATTCTAGTAGAATAACCCTTTGAATTCATAATTTAGAAGCCGTTCTGAATTACTCACCATTTAGAACCCAGTCGCGCTCCTGTTGACTTTTGTCACCATGGATACCCATTGCTGGCCACCTGCAGTAATATTTACCGTCACATAAGTATCTTTTATCAAAGTCACTAAATTAACCAGTAATACATTAGCAGTGACCTTTTATTTTGTCCTTGCACAGCCAGTAAATGTACATGGCACCCCAACCCCAGCAAGTTCTTCCACTTTTATCAGGAACACACTTCTATAGTCTTTATCCTGCTACAAAATTCACACTTCATAAAAATCTATTGGAAAACATTGCTCTTGAAATATAGAATTACATTAATCTTGACCCGACAGTTCTGGAATTATGTTAGGGAGACATAACTGCTTTGGGTTCTGCAGCACCAGCATGGGTACCACGGAACAGGCTACCCCTCCCCACATTTCAGGTATACAATTTTTTTCATATTTAAGTAGCTGAATTATTCCTTCAAGTGCCTATGCTAATTTGGTTCACTGGAAATATTTACCCATCTCTCCTCATTTTTCTAGTAAGATCATCACATCTTCTTTTGGTCTCCACAAAGACAATAGTTTTGTTTTCTTTCTCGCTCATTATTTCTTCCATCAACCGAATAAGCCTGTTGTAAGGAAACAGTAGTATCAAAAACTTTCAGAAGTATGGGATTAATGCAAATGCCTTCAGAGTATAAGGCATTTAAAGATCTGCAGAATGCTTCAACTATTCTTTCAACCAAAAGCATTTCCAATTTTACTTACTTATCATCTTTCTCTACATCATGACATACATCCACTATCTGCAGGATATTGTGGTTTGCACTTAGTTCCAATGCGCCAATGTTGATGTGTACATGTTCTTTTAAGAAATCTTCTGCAAGCTGCCTAACTTCTTTGGGCCATGTTGCACTCCACATCAGAGTCTGCCTGTCAGGCTGGAAGTAAATGGATATTTTTTAACATTCTGTCAGTTGCCCAGCTCCTAAAACTAGCAGGTTCCTGGGCACAACTTCCCAACTGTGTCCAATAAAAGTGTGAACTTACTCTAATCTGTTCTACAATTTTTCGAATCTGAGGCTCAAATCCCATATCAAGCATTCTGTCAGCTTCATCAAGAACAAGGTAAGTGCATCGCCGGAGATTGGTTTTTCCAGCTTCCAAGAAGTCTATGAGCCTACCAGGTGTTGCAATGCAAATCTCCACACCTGAAAGCAAAATGTAAGTTACTTAGTAGTCATTTCTCAAAATGATTTTACACTCTTTGTAGCTTATAAGCTATCATGGCGAGGCTTAACATACTAGAACGTTGCTCAGCTTTCATTTTCATACCTCTTTCCAGGTCACGTATTTGTGGTCCCTTAGGAGCACCTCCGTAAATACAAGTAGACTTCAAACGGCAGGCTCTGCCATATTCGGCAGCCACTTGCTGCACCTGCTGAGCCAGCTCTCGAGTTGGTGCCAGCACCAAACACTGTGAACAGAAGTACAAATATAGTCATACTGTACTCTGGGTAATTACTGGTACAGATTGCACTGAAAATGATAGGACATTCTATTTTTTACTTCATTCACTTTTTTTACTTCATTCTTCAAAGTAAAGTAAACACACTGGTGCAGATTCACTTCTGGCAGTAAAGCTCATTACGACTTTATGCCTTTTGGTTAGCGTTATAGAAGATGTAATGAACTGTGTTTATACTACTGTAACAAGGAATTTGGCCACTGGAAGGTCATAGGGAGCAAAGCAAAACTCATCAATACTGCAGTGGCAGTACTGTTCTGTGGCACTCTAGGGAAAAAATGGAAGCTGCTGAGAAGACTCAGCAGCTTAAAAAGATAATGAAATAGACATGCTCCCATTATTTATTCGCAGAACTTTAACAGAGATCCCTGCCCCTGTTTTAGTCCTGTTCAAGCTGCATGAGACCAAAGATCAAAAATCCAAACTTCCAGCTTGATCCTATCACAAATACAAGTTTCTACAGTCATGACATCCAAGTTTAAGTTCTCGTTACCCCCACCACACAACAAATTTCATGTTGCTCAATACTTACAATGGGCCCATCTCCTCGTTCTAGGAATGGCTGATGGTTTATGTGTACTATGGCAGGCAACAAATACTGTTGGGGGAAAAGGAAGGATCTTAGTTCAAGGAAAAAAATATCATACATTTAAATCATCTGAACAGCTAAACAGAAGTACTTACAGACAGTGTTTTCCCCGATCCAGTTTGTGCTACGCCAACCATATCCAGTCCACTCAAGGCAACAGGCCAACCTTGTGCCTGAATAGCAGTTGGTTCCGTAAAGTTCTGTCTCTGAATAACTTCCATAACGTTTGCTATAATACAAGGAAGTATGCTAGTTAAGTCCAACAACTTTATTAAAGAGGTGTATACAAATATGTATTTACTACCAATAAATTTACTACTTACCTGGAAAGTTAGCTTCATAGAAATTCATAACTGGTTTTGGACAATTGTGGCCTTTAACTGTGATCTCTTTTCCTGCTCTGTATTGTTCAATCTCTTGCTGCAAATAAAAAAACCATGACTCATCAGGCATAATAGTCACTAAAGCAGTGATTTAAGTACGCTTTACTTACAGCACAATTCAAGCAACATTGTCTACAAAGTTAGTAGTTTTCATACCATAGGACGTCTGGCAACATCAGGATGTTCCTGGTAGAAGTTCTTCTCAAATTTAGGAAGCTCATCTAGATTCCATTTTTTCTTTGTAAGCTTTTCTCCAGGGTTCCCAAACTTCTTCCCACCTAAAGATCCCCCTCGACTTCCTCCAAAACGAGGGCCACCAAACCTGCCAAAGCAAATTTTAATTCAGTGTCGTAAGTAGCCATGGTTAAGGGCCATATTAAAAAACGATCGCTGGTATCTGTGTACCCCATAGCTTCCAACCCAAAAGTTAAAAACACAGTAAGGTTCAGAACTAGTAGGATACTAGAAAAGAGAACTGAAGTTGGGTTAACGCTACAAAAACAAACGTCGCCGTCGGTAATTGCCGGGCACTCCCTCTTTGCGTCAGGCTCCTAAGTGGGCGGGGATGGTTATGAAACCTACACGGTTCCGGTAAGAAGCTAGCTTTTTCAAGCGGCGGGATTAGGCTACTTCTCTTTTTAGACACATATATTAACGCTTCATTCAGAGCCGGGGGGAAAATTCGAAGCACGGCGCTTAAGGCGCCTGCGCGCACCCAAAAGGGCTTCTAAATCCCGCTTAGCCTACCCCCCGCCTAGCCTTCGTCCCCTAAATTAATCCCATTTCTAGACTGGGCTTTTTTGTCCGGGGCGCGTGGCAGGGGAGAGGGGTGGCGCCGCGGGAGGCCGCCCGCCCAAACGCGCCAAGCCGCACACAAAGGAGGCCGAGAGGCGTCTCCCCCCTCCCTCCATCTCTCTCTCCCTCCCTCCCGCTTTTGTCTTTTCCGTCTACGCCACATTTTCTAGTCGGCGCGTCCATTTTGACGCCGGGGCGGGGATAGAGAGAAGCAGACGGAGGAGGAACAAAGGCAGCCGCCGGCATTTTGATTTCCCCCTCGGTCGCCGCATGGCGGGGCCAGCCATTGACATCCGCCCGAGTCCAGAGACAAAAAAAAGGGGGGAGGGGAAACCGGTTTCGGCGAGAAGATAAATCCCAGCCCGCACGTCCTTTCCTGCCTCCTGCCCGCTGCGCTTCTCTTCCCCGCCCCCCGCCTAAATAGCATTTTTTTCTCTCGCCCCCTCAGCGGAACACCATCGTCAAATTAACCTCCCGCTTCTCGCCCCCCCCCCCGCCACCCCACCCATCCTAACTATCGGGCCTCGGCCAGCGACGACGTCCCTGAGGCGGTCGGTCATCCTTCTTCCTCCGCCCCCTCCCCTCATTCCGCGCGCCTCGAGCGGTCGCCGGGAAACGGCTGCTTCTCGCCGCCGCCATTTTAACGACCCCCACCATCCCAGCCCCAGACGGTATTTTAAGACGGGAGCCTCGGGGAGCCGGCCGCGTGTTAAGTGAACCGAGCCCCTCAGGCTCACCCGCGGTCCCTCTCACTGGAATACCCAGGCATGCTGACGGCGACGGCGGCGATCAAGACGTCGAGGATGAAACGGCACGGACGGTCCACAAGCGAAACGCCGATGACGAGGGCGACTGAATGGGGAGGGTCCGGCCGGGCGGATGCCGGTTATATACCCGGCGCCGCCGCGAATGCCGGGAAGCCGGCTCGTGACGTCAGCGACGAGCTCGTTCGCGCCCTCTTCCCCCGCCCCCGCAAGATTCTCCTCTGCTGTTCCTCGAAAGGCGGGGCAGGGAAGGGGGCGCGCATGCGCACGTTCTCGTCCTCGAAGCCGGTCGGCCGGCGTGCCGGGTGGTTGCAAACTAGGCCAAACGGAAGCGGCTCTCCTTGTCCGGGTAGCCATCAGCGCCGGCCCAGGAAGAGTCTTGGCCTGAAACGACCTGTAGGGCTTCCCCCCCTCCACTTTACGCTACTACCCCCCCATTTAAAAGCGAAAGGAGGGTCGCCCCCGCACAGCTTAGGGAGCGAGCTGCTGCGCCCCCGGGAAGAGAAATACCGTGCGATTAACGGTAATGGTGAACTCCTCCCGGCTTAGGGAGCCTTTCAAAGCGATGGTAATGAAGGAAGCCCTTCACAGCGCATAGGTTTCCAGGAAAAGTACAGCATCCGCTATGGGCGTAGCCAAGGGAGGGGCAGCTGCCCCCACAATCTATCAACATTTGTTGTTTGGTCGTGTCCGACTCTTCGTGACCCCATGGACCAGAGCACACCAGGCACTCCTGTCTTCCACTGCCTCCCGCAGTTTGGTCAGACTCATGTTTGTAGCTTCGAGAACACTGTCCAACCATCTCGTTCTCTGTCGTCCCCTTCTCCTTGTGCCCTCCATCTTTCCCAACATCAGGGTCTTTTCCAGGGAGTCTTCTCTTCTCATGAGGTGGCCAAAGTATTGGAGCCTCAGCTTCAGGATCTGCCCTTCCAGTGAGCACTCGGGGCTGATTTCCTTAAGAATTGAGAGGTTTCATCTTCTTGCAGTCCATAGAACTCTCGAAGAGTCTCCTCCAGCACCATAATTCAAAAGCATCAATTCTTCATTAATCAGCCTTCTAGCAAACTCAGGTTCTGCCCTCTAACAAAAGGCCTACTCGCCATGGTACCCACTTTGGAAAGTCCAATTCTATTGTCAGGGCAAGAACCGCTGAATGTACTGCACTTAACAGCAGTAATATAAAAGTCTTGCATCCCTGACCTGATGAGAACCCAATCCTATTAATTTTGTGCATTGTGCTCCTCTTCAGCGAAGTTGCTTCTAAATTTCAACTGCAGTGATCTTTCTGCGGGAATAGTGTTGCCCCAAGGCAACAGGCTCATTCCTCCATTCCCAAGCACCCCACTCTCTTCCCTTTTCGCTTGCCAAAACGAGTAGCAATAATGGCGATTTATTTTGTCTTGAATGTAGTTAAGTGGTACAAAAGCAGCACAGCAGCAGAGAGGACACAGGATAGGAGAGTGGAAGGACACACCCCCAGGGACGCGGACTTAGAAAAAATATTGGGGGGGCCCGGGAAAGCTCATGAATAATAAATAAGCTCATGAATATGCAAATAAAGTGGCTCCGGCCCTAAATAGGGCAAGCCACGCCCCCCCAGCCAGCCGATTGGCTGGCTGGGAGGTGTGGCCAGTCGGGATTCCCCTGTTCTCGCGGGATTTCCAGCCGGGGCTCTCCGATTAGGGCGCGCGGCTGGCTGGCTGGCGAAGGAGGAGGCGGGGGACGGCGGCGGCGCTCTGCTGGAAGGGCGCCCGCCTGAGATTATTGGGGGGGCTGAGCCCCCCCAAAAATTTTTTTGAGGGGGCTCGAGCCCCCTCAAGCCCCATGGAGTCGGCGCCTATGCACACCCCTCTGGATGATGACAGCAACCATCACGATACTGGAATGTAACAGGCCAACTTGCAGCACTGAAGAGAGTCATTGCAGAGGTCCCTACCACAAGTGCATATGAGCTGTAGAAAGGAAAGAGTGCACACATTTGTGCTTTTAACTGCCCTGGGGTCATCTGATGGAGGGTGAGCCAAAACAGGTATTTAAAAATAAAAAAGACACATGGCAATAAACCATAGCATTCTGCTCTCACACAACTCACAGGAAACTTGAGACTGATCCACACCCTATATTTAAAGCACATCTAACACACTTTATAAACACATGACATCCCCAAAGAATCCTGATAACTGTAGGGTTTTTTAAAGGTGCTGGGAATTATAGCTATGGTCTCAGAGTTTTTTGGAGGAATGATGTGTATCAGTTGTGCTTTAAACGTTTGGTGAGAACCTATCTAAAGACTACCCATTGGAAACAAGATGGCAGCACAAAATTATTATTATTATTATTATTATTCCTGATAATTAAATTTGTATACTTCCCTTTATCTGTAGATCTCAGAGCAGTTCACAACATATACAAGATAAAAAAGACAAAAGAAATAATAAAAGCAAGAATAACTCCTCCTCCCACATTTTATTATTTTTATTTACTCATCCAAAACCTATTTTGGTATTATCCAGGAATCAATTCAGTTTGAGTAAGGCTGCAGAACTCAAGTGCCAGGACTATTAGTATTATAAAGGAAAAATGATGATTGGAATAGACATTAAAAGTGCACAGAACCAAGCAAATAATACACATACAACAAACAAAGCAACAAACAAAGCCCAAAAGCAGAGTAACAGTACAGCAATTATCAGATTTCCCAGAAGACCTTCATGCCTCTGGATAAAGATACCAGTGGGACTCCCAACAGCAGCTACAAACAACACCATTTAAGTGCAGAATCCATTTTTGGAAAAGGAGAGCTGAGGTCAGGTGTATAAAATCAGTTCTAATACTGGTGATATAGCACCCACATACCCCTGTACCCCCACACTATACCTACCTTGGGAATTTCAAATGATCATAGACACTGTGTGTGTGTGTGTGTGTATGTGTGTACATTAGTTGAAGTGTCAGCTAAAGGCTTACAACAGACTAAGGGATTGCATCATCAAAGCAATAACCACACACGGAAAATGAAAGCAAAAACTCAGCACTAGCTCCAATATGCAACAGGTCCCAGATAATTTCCCCAAGCACAAGGCTTTATTTCTTCAAAAGTTTGTAACCTGGACTTTATTAGTCCTATCAGTACAGGCATAAATTATAACAGAGAAATCCACCACACCCCTGGATCTTAAAGCAGCAGCAGACAACTACAGGGAGAGGTACCACTTCATGTTTTTAGTTGCAATATAGCTATGGCTTTAAAGGTAATATTAGCACCTTAGATTGGGCTTGTAATTGAATATGCAGCCAATGCAGTTGTTTTAAGGATCAGTGAAATATGAACCACGCTTTCCATACCTATTAAACATCTGGTAATTGCATCCAGCACTAATTGACTCTCTGGCTTCAAGGATAATTTATTGCAATAATCAAAAGAGAAAGTTACCAAGGCATGGACCACTGGTCAGACTATCCCTATCCAGGAACAGTTGTAGCTGGTGAACTACTTGAAACTGGAAAGTGACACTTCTCACCACCAAAGCCTCAAGTGACAGTGCTGTATCCACAAATACCCATGAAGTACATACCTGGGTTACACAAGGTTGTAGCCAATGCTGAAATGAATAGACCCAAATTAGTCATATTCATTGATAATAATGGGTCTACTCCAAGTACAACCTACCATAAGTCAAGATGTAGGATCAGTACTTGGGCAATGCCCAGGACAATGAATGTTACTTTGGGATACAGCAAAACTACACACAATTGTGTAGTTCAGCAAGTATGTGTTGCTGGCATTTCCTGGACTAAAGGAAATACAACAATGTTTTGAGACATTAGATTCATTTTAATCAAGTGTTTTCAGTCTTTAGCTTTATCTCTCTTGTGAATGAACTCAACTACAATATGGATGCTAAATCCAAAACCATTATTATCAAAACTCAATAGCGTACAAAGGTTATAAAGCTAAAATAAAGTGTTACATTTCTGGACAATGTGAAACGTGAATGGATAAAATAGTGAATTCCATGAAGTCACAAATGAAGATTTTGGGGGAAAACTATCACGCTTCTCAAATTTATTTCTTTGGAATAAGCATTTGAGCAAAATCGTTCTACAACAAGCTAGAGAATAGAAATGGTTAAGGTTAGTTTTATAGACTCCAATGGAACATTAGGAACAAACGGCAAAGGCCTAGGATGGGATATAGCAGAATTCCAATTTTGCATACATTCTAAAATCAAACGAATAACAAGCAAACTCCTCAGATCCCACTGATGAAATGCTGAAAACTGTTCTCTTTCTCAGAGGAATCGCCTTCCAAGACTCCTGCAGTTTTGACCTTGCTAGGCTCGTGTGCCCAATGTGCCACGCAAGCCTTTATTCTCCTGCCCACCTTCCATTGCCTTCCAACCTATAACCATGTGCTTCAGTGGCTAGTTGGCAGCAGGAGCAGGCACTCTCAAGGCTGGCACATTGTCCTTGATCATCCAAAATGAGGTCTGCCAAGGGGCCTGTTCCGCTGGTTTACATCTTTCAAAATCGACATGAGTGCCGCCATCGGAAGAGGGTTCTTCTGCCCCGTCTGGAAACCTGGCGGTGGACCCAGGCACCGCTGGTCAGTGGCCTAGGTCTGCAAAAAAAGAGGACACCTTTGCTGACTTCTACTTTTAACTATGACAACTCTCCTTTTACATACCCGTAAAAAGGGGATGCGGGTGGTGCTGTGGGTTAAACCACAGAGCCTAGGACTTGCTGATCAAAAGGTTGGCGGTTCGAATCCCCGTGATGGGGTGAGCTCCTGTAGCTCAGTCCCTGCTCCTGCCAACCTAGCAGTTGGAAAGCACATCAAAGTGCAAGTAGATAAATAGGTACCGCTCCGGCGGGAAGGTAAACGGCGTTTCCGTGCACTGCTCTGGTTCGCCAGAAGCGGCTTAGTCATGCTTGCCACATGACCCGGAAGCTGTACGCCGGCTCCCTCGGCCAATAAAGCGAGATGAGCGCCGCAACCCCAGAGTCGGCCACGACTGGACCTAATGGTCAGGGGTCCCTTTACCTTTAAAAAGAAGGGTGCGTCCTGGAAAAAGAGGACGCATGGCAACCCTAGCTGGGCCGCATGGTGTTTTTGTGTCTCTGTGTGTGACCTTAGGCCGCTCACTGTCTCTGTCTCCCTAGCTCACCTCACAGAGTTGTTGTGCGGATAAAGAGCGCGTGGGAGAGGGGAGGACGCCCTGAGGGCCCCCGAAGGAAAGGCAGCGCAAAAAAACCAGGACGCAAATCGAACAAGGCAAAACGGGAGGCTCGTTCCCGCTCCATCCCGCCATCAATTCCCCCGCCGCCGTTGCCACGGCAACTGGAGCGGCCTGGAAAATAAACAGCCACGGCAACAAGGCGGGCGGGAGGGGGGCGGGGAAGGCGCGAGCCGACAGAGACAAGAGGAAGTCCTGCCTCTTCCGCTCCCGGCTGGCCAATCGCAGAGCAAAAGGCCTTAGAGCGGGCCAATCGTTTAAATATCCCTGGGCATCGCTTAAGGGCGAAGGAAGCGGGAGGTGAGGGGGCCGCTCGTTTGGGCCCGGCTGCGGGAGATTTTCGCCTCAGCGTCCCAACATGGGCGCCGCTGAAAGAGGTGGGCGGGCCCGCTCCGACGAGTTCCGGGCAGGGGGTGGCGCAGGAAGGAACCCCCCCCCGAAGGCGAGGGACCCTAATTTCGGAGGCGGGAGGGCGACACCCATTTCCCCCCTTACCCCATTCCCACGTTCTCCTAACACCTGTTGCCCCTCAGCTGATAGGAGTCGGGGTTCAACACCTCGGGGGTGGGGGTCCACAGGTTCCCGTTCCCTGTGGTAATAATGCTTTCCATATGGCTCTCCGAGCAAAACCGCCGAGTCTCTTGGGCTTGCTGTTCGGAAGGTCGGCGGTTCGAATCCGCCCGACGGGGTGAACTCCAAACATTGCTCCGTCCCAGCTTCTGCCAGCTGGACTTCACCATCCAGGGGTCCTTTACCTTTTTACCTATGTAAAACAGCGGGGCCACATCAGCCCCTGTCTCTATAGAAACACAGCTTAGTCGTCTGTGATGTGAGTTTTCTCTTAAAAGCATCAGATTCCCCACCCTCGTTCCTATCTGGAAATCTTCTGATGCTGTACCACAGTGTGATCTAATTTAACATGGTTATTTTTCCTTTTTTAAAAAAAGACCTAACCAACTTTGAAACGACCCAGTAAAGATAAAAAGGTAAATTGGTAAAGAACCCCTGGACGGTTAAGTCCGGTTAAAGGCAACTATGGGGTTGCGCTGCTCGTTTCGCTTTTCAGGCTGAGGGAGCTGGTGTTTGTCCGCAGACAGCTTTCCTGGGTCATGCGGCCAGCATGACTAAACTGCTTCTGGCGCAATGGGACACCGTGCCAGAGCGCACAGAAACGCCGTTTACCTTCCTGCCACAGCGGTACCTATTTATCTACTTTTGAACTGCTAAGTGGACAGAAGCCAAACTTCCAATCAACACGAATACTGGGTTGCCCAGTATTGTATTTGTGGTCGGTATCTATGAATGGTTGCTAATACAGTGGTACCTCGGGTTAAGTACTTAATTTGTCCCGGAGGCCCGCTCTTAACCTGGAACTGTTCTTAATCTGAAGCACCACTTTAGCTAATGGGGCCTCCTGCTGCCGCCGCGCCGCCGGAGCACGATTTCTGTTCTCATCCTGAAGCAAAGTTCTTAACCTGAAGCACTATTTCTGAGTTAGCAGAGTCTGTAACCTGAAGCGTATGTAACCCGAGGTACCACAGTAATGAATTTATTGGAGGGGAATTCTGCACCACACATCCCTGTAATTCATCTCTAGGCATACAATCTGACTCCACACTGGCAAAGTCAAGAGAGCTATATGTTAAGTCTATCTAGTATGGTATAAGTGTCTGGATTTGAACCAACTTCATCAGATATGGTGAGAAGGGCCCTCATCTAGGAAAACACAAGGTGCCCAAGAAGCACATATATGTGACCATTCTGTTGCATGTCTTTATCGCTCTTGCCTGTGAAGTGCTGGTAAATAATTCTTTTAACTTGTTTGATGACACAGATGAGAAAGCCACTCTTAGAGGAATTTTGTTCTCTTAACAATGCACAGTTAAAAGGGAATCAATTCCTATGGCTATTCCAATTGTGAGTGCTTACAATGAATATAAGATTGATTCCTTGCCTTCAGGTAACTAAACATCTGATAAAATGCTGCTGCTTTTAGCACATCGGAAACAAGCATTTTTTCATTATATTTGTAATAACATGTATGTTAGCAGTATAGCAATATAAGCAAGCTTTCATTGGTTGCATATGTTTTCTCTTTAATTTGTGCCTTTACAAGGTATCTTATGCGTATGAATAACACTTGCCTGCGAATGAGCCCCACTGAAGTCATTTGCACTTAATTTTGAGTATATCTGTATAGGATTACACTGGGAGGGGAGAAGCTCATGTTCTTAGAAAACTGAGCACATAGTGCTGTCCTGGTTTTTGTCTTGGCTTCCTCACTTGGCACTAATCTAAGAGAGTATATTTGGCATTGCTCTGAGAGATCTGTTGCTTGCAGCTCCTTCCGACAGGTTTTGACAGTGGCTATACAAAAACAAGTATGCAATTGCAACATGATATCCCAGAACTGGTTCACAGGGCTCTAATATAGAGCTTATATATACTTATATTATATACTTATATTATCTGGCAAGGTTTATCAGATTTCCATATATTTGAGAACAGAATGCATCCCAAATTAGGTAGTATTTGAACAGAGTTTGTTTCAGAAACTGGAAATTGACTAAAAGTTTGCAGGCCCACCAATATTTTTCTTTCTTAAACCATTTATTTACAGTATACTCAGAAATATTTAGTACATCACAATGCAAATATAGGAGTTCACCAATGTTTTGATACCCAAAGCGGTCTATATCATTAAAACAATGCATGCAAAAGCTAAACTAAAATGGTCACAGTGGCATTACAACCTTTATCATTCATCAAAATATATTTTAGTTTTGGCTTCCTACTGCGTGTTACAGACCCAACAAAATGCTATGTCAGGGATAGGGAGCTGCTTTTGTCAGGCCACATTTGTCAGAAGGGTGGGGCCACCCACCTTTCAGTCACCTGAAGTTATGATTCCAAGCCATGCTCTCCTGATTGCGTTTTTGCAGCAAGGCTGACATCTGGCATTGCTTAAATTTGTCAGTGAATTATTATTATTACTATAAAATGATTGACACACCACTTAATGCCCGGTTGGCAAGTGCAATTACTTTTGGCAATAGTTGGATCTACTCAGGAATACAAACGCCTGGTGAGAAGGAACAATCAGGAGCACACACTGAGCTTTATGTTCCTGGTTCTTCATTGGCACCCAAAACTATACGAGTCCCACATCTGATTGGTGTGAATGAAAATGGCCTCACTGGCCAAATTAGGCAGCCTTGGGTGCTTAATTGGACCTGCAGATTCCCTACCAGCATGGTTAGTGTTGGGTAGGAAAAAAATACTTTTCATTGCTGTTTCCAAAGGGCTTACAGCTGGAAAAAAAATAGGAAAGACAAATGTGAAAAGACCAGATTCTTACATTTGGATGGCATGCAGCCTGAAGAGAATTGTGCAATCAACTATCATATTACCTTTTTCCTTTCTAGTAATCCCTCTAAGCATCAAAAAAAAAGGAATCTGAAGATAATAAATTGATCATTAAAAGAAGCAACACTACCACATATTCCTTCCTGAATTGTCTGCAATATCATACCAGGCTGACAGAAGAAACACATGCTACATTTTAAGCTAGTATTTTACATACATTTGTAATAAGATGAATGATAAGGTCTAGACTAGAGAGTTATTTTAAAAATGTGATAATATATTTTTAAAAATATTTTTTAATTACTAAACTTGATACTCCTATAGGGGTTGGATCTTGACCTCTAAACGCCACTTTCCCTACCCAACAAGATTGGTGAGAATGTTGGTTCATCATGGGCTACTGCAGTGGTAATAAACAAATAGGCCTGCCAGTTCAATTGCTGGAGATTAATGTATGCATTATGAGATAAATGGCAATTTTGCACCCATTATTTCAGAAAACTTGATTTTGATGGAGATTAAAAAAACATTGTTAAGTCCTTTTTGGTTCCTTGATAGAAGATTTTGTATCCTTTTTTATGCAAACACATTCCCTGAAAAGCCATAATGTTTCATCTCTTATTTTAATAGAATGGGTCAATGTTGCCAATGATCTCCTGACAAAATGTAACATAGATCTGCACGTTAGCAATCTCTCTGACTGTGGAGCTAAAGTGTTTATTCATCTTTATGAATCGATATTGGGAGAGACAGTGCCAGGTAAGAATGCATGCCTCCTACTTGGTTTACTAGGGTAATGTTTTTCCCCTGTTGTCTATGTATATTTGAAATAAATAGTAATGCTGTGAGATTTGGATTTAATTAGGCATCATATGTTCTATATCCAAGAGCTTTTAATAACAATGTGAAATATATACGAATACACACACACACACACACATGTAACGAAACACAAATGGAAACTGCTTTAAACTTCTTTTTAACAACATTGGCACAAGAAAGCACTGAACGATTATACACAATCCACTGTTATATAGATTTCTGCCAACTGACTCATGGGGTCTGTGCAGACTTGCTCTCAGATTACATGAAAAGCAGCTTATACCGTATACCGTTCTGTGAAATAATAGCATGATGCACTCCTATTATTTTATAGATGTCATAGTCACACCTCTTTGCCCTGAAGATGATGCCCATAATGTGCAGGCAGTGATAGATTCTTTGGCTTTGGACTACTTGCAGATCAGCTTATCGCATATAACTGGTGGGTACCTATCATTTGTGATTTAGTTGAGATTCCTGCATTGCAGGGAGTTGGACTAGATGACCCTCAGAGGCCCTTCCAACTCTACCATTCTATGATTGCTATTGAAAAAAAATAAATAATAAAAAATTATATGTACTTTTATGGTTGGTGCAAGCAATAATTATGCTGGATGTATGTAAGTCTGACAGTGCAATATTTATTTATTTCATTAAGTTCATTAACCTTTATGAATTCACTTAATTATAAACAAAAGTTCAAAGTGGTTTACAAAAAGATAAAATTTCCTAAAATTTCCTAAAATTTAAAGTACTAAAGCAAATTAAGATCACCTCAGCTATCTAAGCATCTGGATAGGCTTTTCTAAACAATAATGCTTTTAGCAGGCGCCAAAAAGAATAGAGTCATACTTCAGGTTACAGACGCTTCAGGTTGTGTTTTTTTGGGTTACGGACTGCCGAAACCAGGAAGTACCTGAATGGGTTACTTCTGGGTTTCGGCAGTTGCGCATACGCCTAAGTGCTAGATTACGCATGCGCAGAAGCACTGAATCACAACCTGCACATGCGCAGATATGGGTTGCAAACGTGTTTCCTGCATGGATCACATTCACAACCCGAGTGTCCACTGTACAGTGAAGGCAACCTGCTCAATCTCAATAAGCAGGGAGTTCTGAAGTTTAGGCGCTGCCAAACTAAATGATCAAGTTTTTACAGATGCGGAAGGGGTATTACGTGGCACTTGTAGTAGTACCAATTCTGCTGATCAAAGGGTTCAAGTAGGCACCTGTGGGGTAAAGTGATCTTGTAGGTAAACTGGTCTCAAGTTGATACGGGCTTGATAAGATAAGTTGGCTTATGTTGATAAGATACTAAGAGTAACACCTTGATATGATACATATATCCCCATTGCCTCCTGAACCTGCGGTATATAAAGAACTGCAGTCCAGGTTCCTGAGGAACTCCATGTGACTTGGTTTGGGAACCAACAGAGCATATTGTGGGCAAGGGAAGAAGAGATGGGGGGGTGCTTCTGCAATAACTCGGTAGGATATAACCCTGTCTACTTAGGGAGCAATATTTAGTCTCTGTATGAACTTGGCAATTTCCTCCTCCCACATTTTTAATCAATGTTTTCACTTACTGGAAATGTGTGACCTGGGCTGCAATCCTAAACACACTAGGGAGTGTGTCTCTGTGCTTCTGCGTAAAAGCGCACAGGGGATCATGCTGCTCAATGAAGCACCTTTTCCCAGTAAGACAAATTGATAGGGCATTCCTAAAATCTAGGAAGTATATCCGACTTACTGAAAGATTTAGGACCTAAATCTTTCATTAGTTAAAACACATTCAGAGGGCAGTATCCCATGAAGGAACTCTGTTAGCACAAGGATTTTGTTAGTGCATGAAAGACATTTGGGACACAATACCAGTTGCATTTCTTTCTGACTGATTCTTCCCTATATCAGCAGTTATCTAAAGAGGAAATGTCACTGCTTTGGATACTGGGTTTGTTCATGGATCTCTATGGTTAGCACCGTGAGGAGGGTCAAGCCCCCACCAAGGCATACAAAAATACTTATGTCAGAAACAGGTTATCCCTCTCCTAGCAAAACAATTGCACCTTGTTGGGGAGATGGAGCTTACAAGAATTCTTGGCATGCAGGATTGTGCCCCAAGTGTTCTAATGCAACTCATTAAACAAAGCCACAGAGTTGACATTCCCTGCTGCTACCCTTTCCTTCGATTTTAGAACTGTGACTCAGAGATGAGATTACTTGAAACCTGTTGTGAGTTTCCTTTCCAACACTATGCTCCATGGAGCAGCCTCAGATGCTTTCCAAGGGCTTCCAAATTTTTTTAAAAGGCATTCCGAGGGATTTGGAATGAGAAAGGAAAACATCCTCTGCATGATTTTCTCTCACCGTGAATTTCCCTTTACTTCATCTAATCGTAATGAGCAGAGAGAACAATCCACAACACGGCTCGCTTTATGCCGACTGTTGCATTAGGCTAACAACAACAACAACAACAACAACAATTATAATTTATTATTTATACCCCGCCCATCTGGCTGAGTTTCCCCAGCCACTCTGGGTGGCTTCCAATTGAGTGTTAAAAACAATACAGCATCAACTATTAAAAGCTTCCCTAAACAGGGCTGCCTTCAGATGTCTTTTAAAGAGAAGATAGCCGCTTATTTCCTTCACATCTGAAGGGAGGGCGTTCCACAGGGTGGGTGCCACTACCGAGAAGGCCCTCTGTCTGGTTCCCTGTAACCTCACTTCTTGCAATGAGGGAACCGCCAGAAGGCCCTCAGCGCTGGATCTCAGTGTTCAGGCTGAACGATGGGGGTGGAGATGCACGACTTTGAGCCATTTGCATGGAGCCCAGCCCATTCTCCCGGTTGTGAAAGGCATACACTACCCATGTCCTCCCCTCCCCCCGCATTCTCTGCCAATCTATTAACACTGATTTTTCTCAAGGGGAGAACATTGTGAGAGGAAATAAGGAGTCCATCAGAAATCTCTTGGAAATATTTGATGGCTTGCTCGAGTACCTGACAGAAGAAATCAGTGAGACGGCTTCTCAGAATGGCGGTGAGAGAAGGGGCATAATCAATGGCATGTGCTTCCTCTGCGCAGATAGCGTATTCTGTTTATTTGTATGTAGTAATATCACTTTGCACCTAGAGGGATATTCTTAAAAAGAGAGAGCACTTTCAATGCCTTGCTTAGCATCAGTATGTTGGCATAAAGTGAAAGGACTTGCAGTGCCTCTCAGTCACTGTCAGGCTGTAATTACAAAAACAAAAAAATAAGAGCATAGGAAATAATAGAAATTGAAAGAAAAAGCTTATTATTAGTTATTAAATTCATATACCGCCCTGTACCCAGAGGTCTCAGGGTGATTCACAGAACAAAATCAAAATATAAAACCACAAAATATGGAGTAAAACAATGCTAAATTTCTTAGCAAGTAGTTTTTATTTAACAATATTGGTTGCAAAGCAATCAAGCCTGTCAGATTTAAAGCTCAAAGTGGCTGGTACTGGACGAAACTGGGTTTTTACAACAGTGCCAGCACACCTTACATAAACAGACAGTGCATCATATAAGCTTCTGTGCCAGAATAAATATTTTGCTGCGTTAGTCATACGCTGACCGATATGCCACTGCAGATGTGTGGGCTGAGGAGGGGATTGATATTGTTACCCTTGCTCATAATAGTTTTGTTTATGAACAGAAGATCTTAACCAGAGGGCTGAAGATGAAGTCCAGACTACCGGTCTTGAAGAGGAAGAAGGTGGTGTTCATGATGTGGCAGTTCCCTCCCTGACACTTCCGTCTGCCTCGGGGTAAGGCAGGTTCATAGTTCCCTCAGCTTCCCAAGTCTTTACTAGGTTGCAAAGTGTGCAACATGTTAGTACCACTGTTCCCTGCTTCGATAGGTGAGGCAGTGGTGCAGCTAGGTAATTTTAGACTATGGCCTTTTGATGACCATGGGCACCGCTTTAGTTGTGAAGCATACAGTTAACACCTCTCTTCTTCTCGCTCCCCACCATTGCTTGCTCCACAACTGCTTCTGCATTTCTGATATGTTAGTGTTTCTCAACCTGTGGGTCCCCAGATGTTGTTGGACTACAACTCCCATCATCCCTGACCACTGGTCATGCTGGCTAGGAATGATGGGAGTTGTAGTCCAACAACATCTGGGGACCCACAGGTTGAGAAACACTGAGAGCCTCTGCAAGCTGATGGAATGCACTGAACTCAACGTTTCTGCTTGGCGTCTCAGAGAGGATATTGCTGCAGGTTTCTTCCTCCACCGCAATGCCATGACATGACATTGGCTCTGCAGCCAACGCACTGGTGCAACCGATTGCCAGATGCTGTCCCCGTTCCCAGTTGCGTAGAATGGTTAAACGTAGTTGTCACCTGGGAAAACGCGTTTTCTCCAGTTAATGTGGTGTCATAGCCGCCTTCAGTTGATAAACATGTAGCAGTGATCCTTGGCGTTGGAAGTGTGCGCCTCTCAGCTAGAAGCACCACCTTGTGGCCAAGTCAAGTAAACAAATTTACTTCCTTGCATTCTGTTTAGGTCTTCTCGCTCGTCAGAGATAGACGTTCCATCATACGAGGTGGATGGTTCGGAATCTACAAGTGAGCTCATTAAGCTTGGCGACACTGCTTATTTGTTTTCTCTAAGAAATGAAGGTGAGTTCAAGCAACACACAAGAGCAGCCAAATCTGAGTAACTGAATGTCTGCCGTGTGGAGACCACTTTAAATAGTTTCTTCCCTGTGCAGGCACTTTCCCCGCAAACAAAAACTGTTGGTATGCAGCAGCTTGCTACAGGGAATTGGCAGTTTCTCTCCCCACATTCACAAATTACTTGAGATGAACAGGCATGAGACAAACAATTATGAAATCTATGGTTTGTTGTAATATATTCTAGCGCAGTAGTAAAAAACCAGAAGAGTCACAAGGTCAGTCATTCCCACCAGCAGATGGAATAAATTGTAACCCTTTAACTACAAACACAAATGAAAAATTCAGATTGCATTTTTTTTGTAGATCCTGGTGTCAATTGGAAGTTGGTACTCAAGGATCAAAATAGTGTAAGAGGTTGAACGAAGTTTGAGATCCCCACCAATTCTGCTTATTAGCATACAATTGAAACCAGCATCTTAATGGCCTGAAACGTGAAGCTGAGAGATGTAATTCATTTGAGTAGTCTATATAACTCCACAAGTAACTAATACTTGAAATCAACACATTTGGCAGATTATAAATAAAAACACCCATCTCTGCTGCAGATAGTATTAGCAGAAATATGGGGTATAATGTTTATGTCAGATTCATGCAACAATATGCCGAGTCACAAAGTTATGTGGGGAAACCAGTGGTCCCTTTTGGCCCCTCTTTTGTGGGAAGATCATATCTTAATCATCATTTACGGAAATACTACTACTTGCTGACTTGGAATTATTGTAAATTCCTGACTTCCAGAGTTCATTGCTGGGTTTGGACTCATCCAGGACTTATTTACACACTACCGTCTACATTTCTCTGTCAATTTCTCTCTCTGGGTTCTTGGATATTTTATGATTAAATAGAACGAGCTGGTTGATAAAAATGGTAACTTGCTGGGGTGTTAGTCAGATTTCACACTGAGTGGTTGATTGCCGTATTTTTCGCTCTATAGGACGCACCTGACCATAGGACGCACCTTGTTTTAGAGGGGGAGAACGTGAAAAAAAATTCTCCCCCCTTCCATTTCTCCTGCCGCTTCGCTGAAGGGGCGCTGCGCAGAGAGGGGAAGAATTTTTTTCCCTTGTTCTCCCCCTCTAAAACAAGGTGCGTTCAGTGCTTTCAAGGTGCGTTCAGTCACCTTCAGTGAAGGCAACCCGAAGTCTTGCTCTCCTGGCTTCAGCAAAAGGAACCTGAAGCCTGCGGAGCGCAGCGGGAACTCGCACTGCGCTCCGAAGGCTTCAGGCGGCTATCCCTGAAGCCTAGAGAGCGAGAGGGGTCAGTGCGCACCAACCCCTCTCGCTCTCCAGGCTTCAGCAAAAGCAACGCGAAGCCTCCGGAGTGTGGAGGGAGTGCTCCCTCCGCACTTCGGAGGCTTCACGTTGCTATCGCTGAAGCCAAGGAGCCTGCATTCACTCCATAGGACACACACACATTTCCCCTTAATTTTTGGAGGGGGGAAAGTGCATCCCGTAGAGCAAAAAATATGGTAAATTACTAACTTACTAAAGATTTTTAGTTGTTGGATCTGAATTTAAACCCATCAGTTTTGAACATTTACACTGGCTTTTGCATGTACCCCAAACCTTAGCATGCATATTTTCGAGATATTGTTCAGGACCACAATACCACAAGGAACACCTCTTCCCAGATGAACTGACCTGGACCCTGCAATCATGATCTGAGGCTGTTATTGGTGTGCCTCTTCTGCGAGAGGTCTGGAGGGCAGCAACACGAGAATGGGGTGTTTCTGCGGTGTCTCCCCGCTTGTTAAATGTTCTCCCAAGGGAGGCTCGCCTGGTGCCTTCCTTACATATATTCAGGCTCCATGCAAAAGCATTCCTCTTCTCCCAGGCCTTTGGCTAATTAAACAGTCTATGACCTTTAAAACTGGGGGAGATATTGTTTTGCTTTATTATTATGGTATGTATCTTTGTGGTTTTTATATTGAAAACCGCCCTGTAATCTTTGGATGGAGAGCAGTGTACAGTGGTACCTCGGGTTAAAGACTTAATTCGTTCCGGAGGTCCGTTCTTAACCTGAAACGGTTCTTAACCTGAAGCACCACTTTAGCTAATGGGGCTTCCCGCTGCTGCTGCTGCTGCCGCACCACAACTATGCAGTTTCTGTTCTCATCCTGAGGTAAAATTCTTAACCCAAGGTACTATTTCTGGGTTAGCGGAGTCTGTAACCTGAAGCATCTGTAACCTGAAGCGTATGTAACCCGAGGTACCACTGTAGAAATTAAATTAAATAAATGTTTAAGAGTACTTACAATATGGTAACTTTCAGGATCACTCACTGGGTTGAACCCAAAAAGTGCCAGGGGAGCTGTCATACTATGGGGCTTACCTGGCTCCTCCTTCCTATTCCTGCTCTCAGCATCCACACATATATCCCAAGCTGCTCCTGAGGGTTAAAAGACCTTATGAAATGCAATGGGATGAAGCGCTGGGGGCTGCAGCACGGTGGAATTGGCAGGATTTGCTATGTGCAGGATTCCTTGCACAAGGTGCCAACCTAATATTTTATTCTCTTTTTCTGCTCCCTGTTACAGCAATAGTCTGTTTGGATAATACATCTCCTTTGTAATTAGCAGTGAAATAGTCAAACACAAATGTTTGACTCGTGCGCTCCTTCTGCACGTAGTCACCTCCAAATGCTGCCCTTCAAATTTCAATTTCTTACAGAGTTACCTGCAGAAAGAGACATCTCGAAGGAGATTACAAAACCTGAAGATCTTGTGGCTTTTGGGGGACCATCTAGTGGCAGAAGAGCTCAAGGTGAGTGTATACCAAATGTCAGGGAACTGACATCGGAGCCAGAGGCGGAGGCAAGGCTCCCAAGTGATGCTGGAGAGGGACCCAGCAGGGAGAGAGGCAGCTCATCAGCTGGGGAAGGAAATCAGCGTAACACCAGGGATAAAGGGGGGCAGATGGGGGAATCGGCGAGAGGGCTCCAGGACTCCGCGCCGGAGACCAGCGAGGAGAGCACGGGTCCTCCGCTACCCACACCCTCCCTGCGCAGAAGACTTCCGCGCAGGGAGAGTAGGAGGAGACTTGGCGTCAAACAGCTTTTATGCTGGAAGAGGTTTAAGAAACGCCCACTGACAGATTCTGCTAGCGACTGAAACAGCCATGAAGTGGAGGGCTGTCCAGACAGAAAAGGTTTAACCAGCCAACCTAGCCAGGAGTGGCGGCAACTTACGCACGAGTAACCCCAATCATTATTACACCAAAGAACCTCAGAAATATATATTTAAAATATATTACTGGCCTTTTATTTTAATCAAGTAAGGGTTCCCTTTCTTTTACCACCTGGGTTTGATCTTTCTTTGGTGATCTGGTGGGGGAAAGAGAACTGGCTTAAGTTTGTTACTATGTTTCATCTTACCTGTGCATCTTAGGTAAAGGTAAAGGTACCCCTGCCCATACGGGCCAGTCGTGTCCGACTCTAGGGTTGTGCGCCCATCTCACTTAAGAGGCCGGGAGCCAGCGCTGTCCGGAGACACTTCCGGGTCACGTGGCCAGCGTGACAACGCTGCTCTGGCGAGCCAGCACCAGCGCAGCACACGGAAACGCCGTTACCTTCCCGCTATAAAGCAAGTATTTATCTACTTGCACTTAGGGGTGCTTTCGAGCTGCTAGGTGGGCAGGAGCTGGGACAGAGCAACGGGAGCTCACCCCATCACGGGGATTCGAACCACCGACCATGCGATTGGCAAGCCCTAGGCGCTGAGGTTTTACCCACAGCGCCACCCGCATCCCACATGTTTCATCTTACCTGTGCATCTTATTCAGTTAAATAAAGCCATGTGTGTGAAAAGTCTGGATGGGCCAAGTTGATAGGACCTGTGGGGGAAATATCCTAAGCAGTTCTATGAAATCCCATAAAGCACTTGCTTCCAGCATTGGGCCCAAAATTTCTAAAGGAAACTTCCCAGCGGAGTGATTAATTATAATGATTATATGCCCCCCTTTTTTTAAAAGTACATGGACTGAACCTCTAAACTGCTTGTCTTTCCTAAGGAACAGCCATATCTGCTTTGTCGTCTAAGGAGCAGCTGTGTTCTAATGCAAAAAAGCTTGGGGAACCAATCCGCCCAGCTATTCCTTTGCAGCCACCATTCCAGCCTTCCGCATCCAGGCCCTCTTACCTAACTGAAAGAGGCGCTGGGAGTTCAGACAGACGTTCGCCGCCGGCGGCTAAACCTTGCAGACTTGCGTCCTCTGATGTAAGTGCTGAAGCTTCCTTTGTTTCTATTAGTATTGTCAGCCTTTGTAGAAATGCATTGCCTTGGGATCCTTAATTTGAACTGCTTCCAGGATAACACTGCTAGGCCTTCCTGTGTGCAGGAAGCTCAATATGTACCGTATTTTTCGCTCTATAAGACACACTTTTTCCCTCCTAAAAAGTAAGGGGGAATGTGTGTGCGTCTTATGGAGCGAATGCAGGCTGCGCAACTATCGCTGAAGCCAGAAGAGCAAGAGGGATCACTGCACACCGATCCCTCTTGCTCTTCTGGCTTCAGGGATAGCCACGCAAAGCCTCTTGAGTGCAGCGGGAGCGCTCCTCCCTCTTCACTCAAGAGGCTTTGCGTTGCTTTTGCGAAGCCTCTTCAGGGCAACGGGGGAACGCTCCCCCTGCCCTGAAGAGGCTTGGTGCGGCTATCCCAGAAGCCAGAACAACAAGAGGGATTGCTGCTTTCATTGCGCAGCGATCCCTCTTGCTGTTCTGGCTTCTGGGATTCAAAAATTTTTTTTTCTTGTTTTCCTCCCTCCTCCAAAAGCTAGGTGCATCTTATGGTCTGGTGTGTCTTATAGAGCAAAAAATATGGTGTGTTTCGCTTTCAGAACAAAGGTGGAAGAGTGTATTTCTGACTGAGTTACAGTACGCTGTCTAAGCGTGTTAAACCACTACCACGCCTGCTGATTTAAGATAAAACCAATATATAAGAATCATGATAGAGTCCCAAATGCTGTGTTTGAAACTCCCATTGTTCTAGACACATTTTGCAACAGGGAATTTCATTAGCACATGCAGTTTCTGAGCACTGGGCGCAGTACTGCACCTAAGATTTTCAGATTAAAACTGCAGAGAAGAAGGAAAGGAGGACCTTTTTCTGCCTCCCCACTTCCAGCTACTCTCTGAAGACTGAAGAAGAGACCCTCTTAAGAATATTAGGGGGGGCAGAGGAAAGACTAGACCATGTGAAAAATGAACATAAGATTTTAGCTGCAGTTCATTCATTTTCAGCTTTGTATTCTTGTTATAAAAAAACACACCTAGACATTCCATTGTTGGGCCCACAACCTAGGTTTAAGGTGCCATTTGGCTCCTAGCTTTAATATCTCAGTTTCTAACACTGCCCAAATGGTGTGGGAAGAGGCACATCTTCATAGAGAGTTCCTCTTAAAGCAATAGGTCATTTAGGGGATATAGAAGATATTGAACAGGACATCAAAAGGCAATGATTAATCTACTAGCAGTACCAAGGAATGAGATGACTAGTAAATGGAAGTAAGCCAAAGCCTTTCTAATTGAACAAGGAGAATCAGAGGTGTTCTCTGTATGTTGAAGCAAACTCAGTTGGTGTCATATCTGGATGGAAGAGAAGGGATGAATAAGGTGAATAACCTGTTAGGAGAATTGGCAATTACCGTATTTTTTGCTCTATAGGACTCACTTTTTCCCTCCTAAAAAGTAAGGGGGAATGTGTGTGCGTCTTATGGAGCGAATGCAGGCTGCACAGCTATCCCAGAAGCCAGAACAGCAAGAGGGATTGCTGCTTTCACTGCGCAGCGATCCCTCTTGCTGTTCTGGCTTCTGGGATTCAGAATACTTTTTTTCTTGTTTTCCTCCTCCAAAAACTAGGGGCGTCTTGTGGTCTGGTGCGTCTTATAGAGCGAAAAATACGGTATTTCACTTACTTTTGGAGTGTGTGTGTCGGTCATAATATACCGTTGATGCTATTAGCTATTTAGATGAGAAATGACAAGGCCTACACCAAATGCAAAGAAATTTTAATGTGGTGTTAATACATCTGGTTATTTTTACGGTTTGGATAATATTTTATGCACAAACAGTGACCATTTTGCAGGCGTTTGATTGGCATGCGACTGTTGACGCGCACGATGACCTGGAATGCAACCCTCATGCAAACAGGGAGTCGCTCGTATATGCATTAAAAACAAACAAACAAGCAAACGCCGCACAAAATTTGCATGTCCCACTTTTTTTAACAGCCTGCAGAGCCCCTTGGGGAAGAGTCTGGAACTCTCTCAAGTGACATCCTTTCTTTATCCACAATCACTTCCGGTAAGAACATTCCTTGAGTTATTGAAAAGTGTAATCTTGATATCTCTTCTACTACTCTTAATTAAAGCTACTGACATAGGGAGAAACAGACTTTTGAAAAGTGCTTGTAAAAGCGGCTACTTGTGGATCTTTCTTTCTTTCTTTTTAATGCACTCTGAAAATGTTCTCATTTTCCAGGGAACATCACTGTATGCTTATGTTCAGTTTCATTTTTCACTTTCCCAAGGATACCTTGGGTAGTGAAGTTTTTATAATGGTATGGCGAATTCTGTTAGAAACTCACTTCCCTCAAAGAGCTCTGCATTATCCCAAAGAGACTTTTCAGCAAACCAGAAGCTGGTCCCACTGAACTCAGTGTCTGTACTTTCTTTGGCAGATTATATAGGATTGCATTGTAAACCAGTACAGTGGAACCTCGGGTTGTGGACGTAATCCGTGACGGAGGCACATCCGCAACCCGCAGCGTTCGTAACCTGCAGCGCCCCGTCTGCACATGTGCATGACGCGATTTGGCGCTTCTGCACATGTGCAAGCAGTGAAACTCGGAAGTAACCTTTTCTGGTACTTCCGGGTTTCCTGTGGTCCACAACCTGAAAACACGTAACCCGAAGCCGAGATACCACTGTACTGATGTTGCTGCAACTCCCATCATCCCTGGTCATTGGCTGAGGCTGATGGAAACTGGAGTCCAGCATTGGGAGGGCAACATGTTGGTACACTTTATCACTTTAACACACAGTTTGAGTGCACCATTAACAAAGGCACCAATTCTTGTTGGACAGAACATTTGCTTACCTTTCACCTTTAAGCCTTTCTTTTCCCTGCTCACCTTCTTGGGTAATTACATCACTGAACTAACATTAGCAAAAAAAAATTGCTGAACAGAAACCATTCTAGAAAATGTGATTAACCATCCTGTGATAGGCACAGCCCAAGAAAACAAATTGACCCCCCACCACGCTTCTTATTTGGAGGTTTGTGTTATGTTTACAAGTTAAACTTATTGTTGACAATGATTCGTGCAGAAAAATCTATAGAAGTCTTCACGTGGAGGTAGTTTTACAAGTTACTAGTCCCTGTGTTAGGGACGTGGATGGTGCTATGGTCTAAACCACAGAGCCTAGGGCTTGCTGATCAGAAGGTCAGTAGTTCGAATCCCCATGACGGGGTGAGCTCCCGTTGCTCGGTCCCTGCTCCTGCCAACCTAGCAGTTCGAAAGCACATCAAAGTGCAAGTAGATAAAGAGGTATCGATGTGGTGGGAAGTTAAATGGCGTTTCCGTGCACTGCTCTGGTTTGCCAGAAGTGGCTTAGTCATGCTGGCCACATGACCCAGAAGCTGTACACCAGCTCCCTCGGCCAATAAAGCGAAGTAAGCGCCGCAACCCCAGAGTCGTTCACGACTGGACCTAATGGTCGGGGGTCCCTTTACCTTTACCTAGTCACTGTGTTATCCTGTTTGCATATGCTGTGACAAGTGTGTTTAGTTTTTTGGGACTTGGGTTTGTCTCTAGTTGTGTTTATAAAGAAGTGAATTATGTAAACTAATTTCTTGTGGCTTCTGCTGTTGGCTCTTCCAGCTGTAGATAATGAACCTGCATCTGAAACTGGTATGAATGAAGAAGCTGATGAGCCAGTGCTAGAAGACACCATAGATGTTGCAGGAAAGGTAGCTGTTAATTCATACCCTGTTGGGTGTAGATACATGTTTATATAGGGACACAGGTGGCGCTGTGGTCTAAACCTCTGAGCCTCTTGGGTTTGCCAATCAGAAAATTGGTAGTTTGAATTCCCACGGCAGGGTAAGCTCCCATTGCTCTCTCCCAGTTTCTGCCAACCTAGCAGTTCGAAAGCACACCAGTGCAAGTAGATAAATAGGTACCACTGCGGCAGGAAGGTAAACGGCATTTCTGTGTGCTCTGGCTTCTGTCACCGTGTTCTGTTGCGCCAGAAGCGGTTTAGTCTTGCTGGCCACATGACCCGGAAAGCTATCTTTGGACAAACACCAGGTCCCCTGGCCTGAAAGTGAGATGAACGCTGCAACATCATAGTCGCCTTTGACTGGACTTAACCATCCAGGAGTTCTTTATCTTTTACCTTACATGTTTATAGTATTTGAATTATAGTACAGTGGTACCCCGCAAGACGAACGCCTCGCGAGACGAAAAACTCGCAAAACGAAAGGTTTTTTCGTTTTTGAGTTGCCTCGCAAGACGAATTTCCCTATGGGCTTGCTTCGCAAAACGAAGCTTGCCCCGGGGACAGCGGGTCTTCTCTTTTGAAGCAAGGGGCGGCGGGGAGAAGCGATCTTCTCCCCGCAGCCCCAGGTCCGGGGACAGCGGGAAGCGCTTCCCGCTGCCCCCGGACCTCTTTTGAAGCAAGGGGCTGCGGGGAGATCGCTTCTCCCCACCGCCCCTTGCTTCAAAAGAGGTCCGGGGACAGCGGGAAGCGCTTCCCGCTGTCCCCGGACCTCTTTTGAAGCAAGGGGCTGCGGGGAGATCGCTTCTCCCCACCTGCCCCCACCGCCCAGCTTCGGAACGCTGCTCCGAAGCGGGGCGGGGGGGCGGGAACACCTGCCCCAGCCGCCCCGCTTCGGAACGCTGCTCTGAAGCGGGGCGGGGGGCGGGAACACCTGCCCCCACCGCCTGGCTTCGGAACGCTGCTCCGAAGCGGGGCGGGGGGCGGGAACACCTGCCCCAGCCGCCCCGCTTCGGAACGCTGCTCTGAAGCGGGGCGGGGGGGCGGGAACACCTGCCCCAGCCGCCCCGCTTCGGAACGCTGCTCCGAAGCGGGGCGGGGGGCGGGAACACCTGCCCCAGCCGCCCCGCTTCGGAACGCTGCTGCGAAGCGGGGGGGGGCGGGAACACCTTCTGAAGGCGGGCGGGGGGCGAAAGTCTTTGTCCCCCCTGCCTGCCTTCCCAGGGGCTTTTAAATCGCCCCGGACAGTGGAGAAGTCCTCCGCTGTCCCGGGCGATTTTAAAATGCCGCCCGCCAGCATTTTAAGATCGCCCGGACAGCGGAGAAGTCCTCCGCTGTCCCGGGGTTTTTTAAAATGCTGGGGGTGGGAAGAAAAGCCCTTGTCCCCCCCCCCAGCCTTCAGAAGAGGTCCGGGGACAGACTGTCCCCGGACCTGGTCTGAAGGCGGTTTCCCTAGGAACGCATTAATTGATTTTCAATGCATTCCTATGGGAAACCGTGCATCGCAAGACGAAAAACTCGCAAGACGAAGAGACTTGCGGAACAAATTAATTTCGTCTTGCGAGGCACCACTGTACATTGGTACCTCTGGTTGCAAACGGGATCCGTTCCGGAGCCCCGTTCGCAACCTGAAAGGAACGCAACCTGCGCGTGCGCAGGTCGCGATTTGCCGCGCTTCTGCACATGCGCGAGTGGCGAAACCCAGAAGTAACCCTTTCTGGTACTTCCGGGTCACCACGGCATGCAACCTGAAAAGACGTAACCGTTCAAACGTAACAAGAGGTATGACTGTATTTGAACAGTGTGATGCAGCAGCAAAAAAAGCTAACACTATACTAGGTTGCATCAACAGAAGCACAGTGTCCACATCAAGGGAAGTAATAGTACCACTCTTTTGTGCCTTGGTCAGACCACACCTGGAATACTGTGTCCAGTTCTGGGTACCACAATTTAAAAAGGATGTTGACAAGCTGGAACTTGTGCAGAGGAGGGCGACAAAGATTATAAAGGGTCAGGAAACTCAGCCTTATGAGGAGCAGTTGAAGGAGTTGGGTATGTTTAGCCTGGAAAAGAGGAGACTGAGAGGATAGCCAATTAAATTCTTTGCCCGAGGTACCACTGTAAATGAACATCATTCTTTGAAGGACTGCTAATGCCATAATATTACCAGCAATTCCATTTGGCAGCCCCTCAGTATATGGTGTGGTACTCACTGCTCAGTTTTAACACCAGGCATTCTCTTTAATTTATTCTTGACTTCTTCAGTGAGAGCTTTTTCCCCCTCCCTCTCATCTAAAAGGAAAGGAATGAGAATGTTCCATACACACCAGCTCCTTGCTTTGAGAAGGACAGATTGCCACAGTTTGCAACAAAGCAAAGCACAAGACCAAAACAAAGGAATCTGCTTCCTGGGAAAAGGTATGCACTTCCTAGATCGTCTGAGATCCTAAAGGTTTTCTTGCATTGTTTAAGACAGAGGTGGGGAACTACCAAGATTATTAAGTATGAGGTAGTGAGAGAGAAAAGGAGGGTATTTGAAGTGCTGATGATCTGGCTCTGTTCCACGTAGGTTCTCTCCAAGGGGAATGTAGTCCTCAACCAAAAAAAAGGTTATTTCCTCCTGTCTTAAAACCTCAATATTTGCCTCTTCCTCCCAAACCAGCAATGTTATCAGCAGCATAAGGTGATACATGCTAATAACAGTTGTCATATTCTTCATTTATTTCCTCAAAAGCCCATTCATCCAACCTGGGCACTGATTCTTGCAATGCAAGTTTTTCCGCCCTCATCAGAGGGAATAGCATGTCACATATGTAGCTAAATATTTAGGGAGGCCGGTGTGAACCCTGGGGCCCATGTATGAACTCTCATTGTATCGCTGCCAAGAGGAACTCCTGGGAATGCTGTCCGAGTGCTGATGAAATGAGGTCTTGGATAGAAAAAGCAACATTCATTTTCAGCCTGTTGACCCCATGTGGTTTCTCAGCCAGAAAGAACGCTCCATCACAGACTCGCTTGCAGAGGAAGCATCTTCACACCAAACGGCAAAGGAAAAGATGTCTGAACAGGAGCTGAAGGAGATGTCGGACAAACTGTCCCGCCGGATGAACGAACTAGAAGGAGTAAGTAAGCCCCATCTATTCTTGACAGCACCTTCTCCCAATATAGTGCAGCTCTCCTGTTGTCAACAACTTGTGAGAAAACCTAGTTAAAGGGGTGGGATGAATTTGAAATCCTTTAGTAGCCCCTGGTATCCAAGGACCAGATGGGAAACCATTTGGTGTCCACCCTGGGCTTTACTAAAGGTAAAGGGACCCCTGACCATTAGGTCCAGTCGTGGGCGACTCTAGGGTTGCGGCGCTCATCTCGCTTTATTGGCCAAGGGAGCCAGCGTACAGCTTCCGGGTCATGTGGCCAGCATGACTAAGCCACTTCTGGCGAACCAGAGCAGCGCACGGAAACGCCGTTTACCTTCCCGCCGGAGCGGTACTTACTTGCACTTTGACGTGCTTTTGAACTGCTAGGTTGGCAGGAGCTGGGACTTAGCAACGGGAGCTCACCCCATCGTGGGGATTCGAACCGCTGACTTTCTGATCAGCAAGTCCTAGGCTCTGTGGTTTAACCCACAGCGCCACCCGCGTCCCCGGGCTTTACTAAACATTCTAATAAAATCAATATATGTAGCATGTTAGGTGAATTACTCCTTCCTTGTATTGACTTCTTCCAAAGAGAGACAGTCCAGTATTAAAACTGCTACCCAAAATAATGAGAAGTTTAAGGACATAAGAGCCTGCTGGATCAGGCCAGAGGTCCCCCTAGTCCAGCATCCTGTTCTCGCAATGGCCACCCAGATGCTTGCAGAAAACTCTCCCGCAGTACTCGGAAGCATTCCTGCCTGCATTTTGTAGTAGTAAGTACTGTAGCGGCACAGTCCGTTCTGCCACCTTGTGATTCTGCCAACCATTCTGCCGCATGCATAGACCAGGCTGCATTAAATTCAAGCAAGTTACCGCAAGGTGTCAACCTTGGTTTTGGTAGTAAATATGACACTATCCATATATTTGAGGCCGGAGTTTTCAGACGGATGTTTTGAACGCCCTCCCATCAGATGTCAAGGAAATAACCACCTGACTTTTAGGAGACACCTGAAGGCAGCCCTGTTTAGGGAAGCTTTTAATGTTGGATGTTTCGTCGTGTTTTTAACATTCTGTTGGGAGCCGCCCAGAGTGGCTGGGGAAACCCAGCCAGATGGGCGGGGTATAAATAATAAATAATAAATTATTATTATTATTGGAATGCATTTTTGATGGGGGGAATCTCTTTAAATGACAGATGTTAAAGCATGCTCTGGGCGAGCAAAGCAAGGAGGAGGAGGAAGAGTCATCAGCCGATGAAGATAATCTTTCTCAGCACAGCGATAGCATCATGGATTACCGCCAAAGGAAACCGGAATCGGGTAACAGTTCAGAGTGTTAAGTTTGACAACATCCTGGTGACCTGCCCCTTTCTTTGCCAGGTGATGTGCGCACTTTGTGGTGGGTTATACTGCCCTCTTCTGGTGAAAGACAGAGGATGCAGATGGCCACAAGAGGGGCAGCATAACCCACCAATGCTGTGTGTCCCAACACCTTAAAGAAACGCCCTCCAGGCGAAAACCAGCTGTTCCTTCTGCATGTGCATTTGGACTTCCTTCAATAAATTGCAAGCCTGCTGCTGAGCCTTGATTGGCAAAGTGTGGATCCAAGGCCTAAAGTGAAAGGAAGGAATGTTATATTGGAATATGAGGCAGTAGAGTATTTGGTCCCAGAGAGTCCCACTGGCAACTGAAGGGCATTCACCGTAAAGAGCTGTCACTCCTCTGTGGCTCAGCTGGCTCACGATGTTAATATAAACCATGGCTTAACATAGGCTTGCCATACGTCAGGAAAATCCCTGACATGCCCTGGTTTTTGGGTGTAAAAATGACATTGAATGGAATTTTGCCGAATTGGCAAAATGTCAGGGAAAACCCAGATGTATGGCTACGCAATAGAAAAAGCAGCAGAAACAGCTCTGGAAGCTTAAAATCACAATTTTTGTGAGTTTTTCCTAAAAAGCTTAACAATTTTGGTGGGTTTCTAAAAAAAAAAAAATCTCAACAGCTTTGCAGGTGTCACGAATTTTACTTTTTGAAATATGGCAACCCTAGCTCAACACAAATTCACAACTGTGTGGCTCCCTGAGGAAGTACAGCTGCTTTGACCCTCCTTCAGCTGTGCTGAATTGCTACAAGCTAAACCATGGGTAGGCAAACTAAGGCCCAGGGGCCAGATCCAGCCCAATCGCCTTCTAAATCCGGCCCGTGGACAGTCCAGGAATCAGTGTGTTTTTACATGAGTAGAATGTGTGCTTTAATTTAAAATGCATCTCTGGATTATTTGTGGGGCATAGGAATTTGTTCATTTATTCCCCCCCCCCCAAAAAAATATAGTCCGGTCTGAGAGACAGTGGACCGGCCCCCTGCTGAAAAAGTTTGCTGACCCCTGAGCTAAACTATCCTTTGGCTTAGCATGCTGTCCAAACCCAGGGACATGGTTTGCTTTGTTCCAATGAACAAACCTCATTTCACAGCTCATGGTTTGTCTGGTGCAAGACAAACCATGAGCCTGGGTTCAGACAACAGGCTAAGCAAAGCCCTGGCTTAGCTTGCAGCAGCAGGACCAAAGGAGGAGCAAAGCGGGAGTTAGCTTTTCTCTGCACTAAGCCAATTTGGCTTCACGTTACATGCGAACCGAATAAGAGCGTGTCTGCAAGCGCCTCTCGTTTCTGCTGCTGCTACTAGAAAGGCTCAGAGCTGGTTTCTTTTGCAGGTGTGCTACGTTTCGGAAGGGCACCCAGCAGACGGCGGTCACTTTCTGCTTCACCCCCTCCGTCAAGCCACCACCTAACCCCTGAATCGGGTGGTGCACTTTGGAAAGATGTACGAGGGCCAATGGGAAGAATGCGCGACCGTGTGCAAAAGGAAAAAGACCAGAGGAAGTTAAGAGCAAAGGTAAGGGCAGCAGGATTGCAAGATGCAGCCTTCTGGGTGAACGGCCAATAGCCTCAATAGGCATATCCAACACTGAAGAGCCTTCCCAAGTCTCTGGCACTAGGAATACAGATGGTTTATCTGCTTGCTCAAAGGGGAGGTTGTAAGGTTTTCTTTTTAAAAAAGGGGGGTGGGAAGCATGCCCAGAGATCTGTTGTCTGCTTCAACATCCACCCTGTGAATTTGCTAGAGTTGTGATGTGACACAGACACCCTGGAAAACAAGAGGCATTCAATTCTGTTTTGGATTTGTTATGCGGCTTGAGCAAAGTGCTTTGGCACTTATAATCAGCTTTCTAGCCTGTACTTAAGCAGCCAAGTAATAAAACAGCTTAAATAATTCTTCAGCTTTTATTTCTCTGATGTGCTGACTTCTGATGCTTTCCCTTATCAAATACCCTCTTCTAAACTGCGTCAGAGTTTGACTGGCTGTTAATCTTTGCCGCCATGTTTCTGGATTGTTTGGCTTTCTAATTTATTGAAAAGGATCTTATGCCCAGATTAGCATTGCAAGACCCAGCCCAGTACAGGCAAAGGTTTGTTTGGTTCAGGCCTTAGCAAAATTCCTTCTCACATCTGATGCTTTGGGGGGCAGGGGGTCCAGTGGTCTGCAGCCTCCTGGTGCTGTTAGCTGTTAAGTAACTAGCTCTTTGAAATGTTCATGTGTGCCAGCTTGGTATTTTTTAATATATACGAATTGGCAACGCCATATGCCTTAACATTCCCAATATTAGCTGCAGGAAACATAGCTCTCAGTTTGTGGGGAGACACATTCAGTTTCATTGTGTCAATTGCTTTGTTTTTATGGGTTGTACCCAGTGCTCCATACCTGTAATTCTGCTGGGATTATAAGACTCGCCCTTCCTTTACCACCCCACAGTCTACTCCAGGGGGTTCCCCCAACCCCCGTGGAGCTGATTTTGAAGGTGTGCAGGGGGAGGAAGGGGAACCTCAGATGCACACACACAAGTCCATTGGGCCAACAGAACTGCAGTGCCGGATATATTTTTGCTGACACGTAACGATACAAGCACCATCCTGCAAGCCTAAGCCTCTACCTCGTGGCTGTTCTCTGCACTGGTGGTATTGGGCTTAATGGGTGTGAGTCATACAGGGGCCATACCCTTTTAAAGGGACGCGGGTGGTGCTGTGGGTTAAACCACAGAGCCTAGGACTTGCCGATCAGAAGGTCGGCGGTTCGAATCCCCGTGATGGGGTAAGCTCCCGTTGTTCGGTCCCTGCTCCTGCCAACCTAGCAGTTTGAAAGCACATCAAAGTGCGAGTAGATAAATAGGTACCGCTCCGGCGAGAAGGTAAACACCATTTCCGTGCGCTGCTCTGGTTCGCCAGAAGTGGCTTAGTCATGCTGGCCACATGACCCAGAAGCTGTAGGCCGGCTCCCTTGGCCTATAGAGCGAGATGAGCGCCGCAACCCCAGAGTTGGCTGCGACTGGACCTAATGGCCAGGGGTCCCTTTACCTTTACTTTTTTAAAGCTCTACGTGGTTTGGGACTTGGGTACCCTGCATTCCTCTGCCTATGCATTAAAGCTAACCTTTTTTGGGCCTCCTCTCAGTGCCCCAGCCTTCTGAGAGGAGAGTTGCAGCAACTGGAGAGAGCTGCCCTGCCTTAGCTGTGCTGCGTTTTCCTTGGGGAGGCTCGTCTGGCAGCTGTGTTTTGGGGCCGGTCTATTTTCCCAGGCCTTGAAAAAACCCAGACCTTTTATTCTTCTGTGAAGCTTTTATACCTTTTATGTTTGGATTCTGCTTTGGTATGTTGACTTGCTGTTTTTATATAGTTTAATTGATGTTTAGCTGCCCTGGGAGTAGAAATGTGGAATAGTGGCATAGAATGTTTTGCTAAATCGACACACTTGTTGTGGACATTGACCAGGCTTTGTTTTTTGCCTTCCAGCTCTTGACCAAAGCCTACGAGGATGAATTAAGAGCTTACGAGGCTCGTGAGAGATTCGAACTGGCAGAGCTGAAAGCCAAGGCCAAGGAAATTGTAAGGGGGAGCAGAATAGAATGAAGGAGTTGGGGGTGGTGTCTCTCTCTTGCACTGGTCTCTGAATTCTGGGATGTGAGGGTGGATTTCCTCTCTTTCAAGGTGCATAGAAATGCTCCTCTTCCTTGCTCAGAATCCATTTGCCCTACAGGAAGAATTTGGCCCAGTCCGCGTAAATCTCCTTACAAGTAGCCAGTGGCTATTTTTGGAAATGCTTGCCTTTCAGTAACTTGTTCTTCGTGTCTGTCTGCATCTAGGAACAAAAGTACAAGGAGAAATTATTTAAAGAACCTCCAAGAGCCTCGCAAGCAGCAAAGATTTATTCTAGAAAAAATGGTCCTCGGAATCCCAAACTCAGCCAGTGGATTTCAAGAGGAGGGTTTGCAAAGCCAAAGAAAGCAGCTCCAAGTAAGAACTACAGAGAGCTCCTTAGTAGAACGCTTGGCACCTTTTGAAAGCGTCGGCTGAAGGCCAAGAATACTGGCTTCTTGCCTTATGACCTCCATATGTCTAGACTTGTGTAAGGGAAGCAAATTCATGTACCAGTTTCTAACCAAGGGCACACAGCTCATCCCAACCCTTTCCCAAAAGCCATCAGAGAAGCCAAGGCTTCCACCACCACACTCCTCTCTGCTCCGGGAGCTCTTCTGAGTTCAGTGTAGTCACTGGCAAGGGTTTGTTGCTTTAAAATTAAGCGCCCAAGCAACATATGCCAGCCGTGCTTATACAACTTGATGTTCTTCCGAAAGATACTGAAAGCATCTGTGCCAATATGGGCAAACCTGTTTTTCTCTGCTCCACACCTGTAGCTGACTAGGAAAACAAAGGCTGCAATTGTGGTGGTCGCCACAAGAACGCTGGGAGAGGATGCTGTCAAAGAAAAGAGCACACTCCATAAATTGCATGCTCACTTTTCACCTTGCATGTTCTCCATTTGCGGTGAAAAGCCACAGTCCAAGCGACTCCAGCTTTGTTGGTCAAGTGTGACACCTGCAATAAGTGCGCAGCTCCCTATTTTGAGGTATTGCATGCAGCAATATGGTATTTGAGAGACTAATTGCACATTACATGCACGTGTCTAACAGAATCTGACAGCTTTTTCTTTTTCTTTTTAAGGGAAAAATAGATTTGAGACAAAGCACAGACATGGCAATGTGAGCCTGGGCTTAATTTTTCCAGTGCCCACCATTTTTCTGTGCAGAGTTTGTTTCTTGCTGCAGCAAAGTAGCTAGTGGCGTTATAATGCATGGAACATAATAGCTTGGTCCTACCCACACTTTGGGGCAGTGATTTTTCTTTTTTCCTTTTTAAAATGTGTGAGAATTTAACAATGCCCTCCATACATATTTATTCTCCAGGGGCATAGACCTGCAACATCTTCCTTAGACAAGATGCTGACAGCTTGAGGACTGGGACCTCAGGCTATGCCGCCCTGCCCTTGTCTTCCAGAGCTGGGTGGCTGACACCTGCCTTTCTCTCTCTTGCAGTGAAGGTCAAGGAGAATGACCTCTTGCCTCTGCTCTTGGAGGATTTCCCCCACTTACACATTTCCCGCCCTGTCATGAACAAGATGTGGCACCAGCAGCTGGCACAGATAGACCACCTGAAGTCAACTGGCAGTAAAAACAAATTCAAACTGCAGAGTGAAGTGAGTTACTCTGCTCAGGCCAGGGAGGGTCACGGTCTTTTAAAGATCAGGTGGGGCCGTGTGTACCAGCCATATTAGGCTCCAATCCTATGCATGCCTTCCAGAGGGGTGGGAAAAGGATTGCTTTTGAGTAAATGTACATAAGATGGCATTGCAAAATGTGCTGATCGGTAACCAAGTCTTCTGCTTGGTTTTTCTTCGCTGCAGGACTGATAAGGTTGTAAAGGGGGGGGGGAGGGACTTTTCCGGATTACGCCTGAGCAGATTCTTTCCACAAGGAGCTAGTTCTGATGAGATGAGGAGTTTGGGGCATAAAAGAGATGGGAAGCAAAGAGGGAACCGGACCACGCAGCTAGGTACCTTTGTGGCAGAGCTCAACTAACTCCTGCTGTGGCAAGAGATGAGAGAGGGTGGCTGGAGGAAAGCAGAAGGGGATTTTAGAGCGGCATGCGCCTTTCCTCTTGGAAGCGGATCGGCTTTCAGTGTGACTGCCTTCCTGCTTGCAGAGGGAGACAGAGCATACAGAAAGAGTTTCTGAGAGAAAAAAAGGAGGAAGGGCACTTTTTAAAAAAGTGTTACATGAGTTCATTATAGTATGCAGAAGATTGACATGTGCAAAACCAATATTAATCAGGTTTCTTTACTTTCCCCCACTTTTAGGCACTAGAAACATTGAAAAGGCATGAACTGCTTGTTGACCTCATTAAGAAAGAGCAGGCTCATAACAGGAGACTGGTATGTTCAGGGATCTTGCAGGAGGTGGGGCTGGTTAGGGCACCAGCTTGGGACCCCAGTTTTTTTTCTTTGGTGGGGGGACGGACTACTGCACTTGGTTTGGTAGGTTGTGAGTTATTTTCTCAAAGCAATGCTTTCAAGTTGGGCAAGCCAGGTCCTCAGACACCCCTAATTCTACTGGGTGAAGCATACTGCCACACCCTCATCTAGTTTCGGGATTTACCAATTGCTCAGCAGGACATGGTGCTCGATAGTCCTGCAGCAAATGGGAGTGAAAAACTGGACAGCCGAATTTCTGAAAAACGGCCTTCCCTCCTAAACGCTTTTGTCCAGCTATAGTTCCTCTAGATGAAGATCAAGAAGGGAATTCTTCTTTTCTGGTCGCTGCACCTGTTTCAGAAAATAGTTAATACCTTCTCTCTTCTCCTTAGGGAAACTTGAATTGTGTTTCTCGGTTTTTGTCTTTAGCAAGAGTTGAAGCAACACATTAATCGGCAGAAATGTGCCCAGAACAAAATGAAGGAGAGACGACAGCAAATTGTCCGAGCCAAAAAGTACTACCAGGATTACAGAGTTCAGCTGCGGGCAAAGATGATGAGAGCCAGAACACGCGAGGAACGTGTAAGTTGAGGGGAACCTGCGCCGCAGGAAGGGGCACTCCTGCTCTTCCTCCCAGAAAAGTCCAGCTGAGATTCTAAGGACTGTATTGAGACTGCAGGCCAGCTTCCATGTTTTCCAACATACTCTGATCGCAGCTGCATAGCTTCTCCTTCTCCATGGGCAGCTCTCCCACCACTCTGGTAACTTAGGAATGTCTTCTTCATACGAGTAGGCTGCCATCATATGGATATTTCTTGCACTAGGTGTGCTGGTGCTGTTGGGGTTGTGACACCAGTTTGCAAGGTACCACACAATCTAGCTTACCCATTCCTTAGCAGGGTGAGATGAGGCTGCCCACTGGAGATCAGCTTTGTGATGGTGATAACACAGAGATATTTCCTTTGTAATCTCCTTTGAGATTAAGAGCTAGGGGGAAACTTGTCAAGAACGTAAAATGAATTGTGACTTTGTTAACTTTAGTTCCTACACTACTTTGAGCATCTCAAAGGTGCCTTTTAGGAACACGCAAATGCACTTTCACATAATGAACTATGTAATCACCAAGTCTTATTTAATCAGCTAAAAAAATTATTACTTGACACGTCGTAGCTACTGATCCATGGCCAAGGAAGCAAACCGACTTGCGCGCCTGTTGCAAAGCAGGTTACGTTCCCTCGGAAATAATAGGTTTAAGCGCGACTAGCTTTCTTCACTTGGTCACCTGGGCTGAGGTTTTATTGAACGGAGCTGTTCTTATGTGTGCGGGTGCCATGTTTTGTTTGGCAGATATTTAAAAACCTGTTTGAAGAAGGCTTGGAAATTCAGAAGCAGAGACTGCATGAGCTGAGATCGTATGCCAAGGACAAGCGAGCTGAGCAGAAGAGAGAACATCAGGCTGAGCTAGAGGCCATGGAGTGCTACTATAAGGACCAGGTAGGCTTGCTTCTTCCTTACAACACAAGGATAAACTAATGTTCTCTTCACCTAATTAATTTGTTTTTCTTGCGCTCTGCTTAGTTTTCAATGCTGGCAGAAGCTGTTTCTGAAGAACGTCGAGAAATCCAAACCAGAGAGAAAGCACAGGCAACAGTAAGTCTTATTGCTCTAAACTTTCTGTCTTGTTGATCAACCACTGGACCAGTGTTTCCCAAACTCGTCCAGCTGCAGTTGGACTACATCTCCCATCATCCCTAGCTAGCAGGACCAGTGGTCAGGGATGATGGGAATTGTAGTCCAACACCCCCCCCCCAAACCACTGGACTCCGAAGTTTGGGAAACCTTGTACTAGACTTAATCCTAATTTTCTCTTTCAGACATTAAACAAAGTGAAACGTGAGCTGAGATCAAAGATGGAGAAGGAGATTAAAGAACTGCAGGACATGATCACACGTGATGATGATGATTCATTCTTCCGAGAACTGGAAGCTGATCGCCTAAAAACCAGACTCCTAGTGGCTTCCTTTCAATATAGCAAAAACTACCAGTTCCTTTAAGTGTTGGAATGCCTCTTATTTCTGGCAAATATGCTTTTTATATTTAAAAATGATACTGGGCGGTACGCAACCTGAAGTATGAAGTTAGTAGCTTGTTTTGCTGCCCAGAATCCATAGACTGTTACAGTGTCATGGAAATATTGAACTGATCTTTTCAAAATGATTTTTTTAAAAACAAGACTTTTTCAATAAAGGTTACCTTCTCAACCGTCAAAACTAAGCCAGTGAAGCTTTCTTTCAGGTGCATCTGAATATTAATCTTATTAATCTTATTGCTTAAGTATAGCTAACTGATGGTGCATTTAAATCAAGACTGGGCATGTTTAAAAGATAAATTCTAGCAAATTTAATATCAATTTCACCCCCCCAAAAAGGTGCGCATTACATTAGAGTAAATGTGATATTTTACGACCACACTTGGAACACTCTATACGTTTCTGGTTGCCTCACCTCAAAATGAGCTGGAAGAGATTCAGAAAAAGGTGATGGAACAAATCCCCTATGAGGACAGTTTACAATATTTTGGACTTGAGAGAAAGGGGAGACATGATAGGGTTATATAAAATTATGCACGGCGTGAGGAGAGGAGAGACAAGCTTCTCTCCCTCTCTCTTAATGCTAGAACTCTGGGATATCTAAGGAAGCTGAATCTTGGCAGATTCAGGACAGAGAAAGAAAGCAAAAAATAGGGCTGCCATATGTCCGGATTTCCCCGAACATTACCGGGAGCTCAAAGGTGGAAGTGGCGTCCGGGGGGGATTTCTGGAAGGAGGCAGTTTTTCCTGGATCTTTTAAAGCAAACAAACAAACAAAAAACCGGTGGTTTTTACTTTTTGAAATACGGCAACCCAACAAAAAAAGAACTTCATGCAGCACATACAGTGGTACCTCGGGTTAAGTACTTAATTCATTCCGGAGGTCTGTTCTTAACCTGAAACTGTTCTTAACCTGAAGCACCACTTTAGGTAATGGGGCCTCCTGCTGCTGCGCGATTTCTATTCTCATCCTGAAGCAACCCGAGGTACTATTTCAAGGTACTATTTCTGGATTAGCAGAGTCTGTAACCTGAAGCGTATGTAACCCGAGGTACCACTGTACTTATAATTAAAACATTCACTCTCACAAGAAACAGTGATGTCCACTAACTTCAAACAAGGATTAGGCAAATTCATGGAGGACCAGGCTACTAAGCACAACTGTTGGTGGCAGTATCCTTTTGAATACTAGTTGCCAGGAATCACAAGTGTGAATATCCTGCTTTCCCCATAGGTACCTGATTGGCCACTGTGGGAACAGGATGCTGGGTTAGATTGGCCATTGGCTGGATTCTTCTTACGTCCTTATATTAAAGGAACATCAATGAACTGACCTTCAAAAATTTCAATTTTTTCTTCATGTAACACAGTGGTTACAGCTGTTGCAAGCAATTATTTTCCTCCACATAAAGCTGCTGTTAAGCATATCCAGGGAGCCTCTGCACGTATCCTCTTTAAAAACACACAAACTAAATTACACGATCACCAGTGTTGCTTTTACTTAAAAATGAAGTAAATGCAAAAAAACCCCAGTTTTTTTAAAACCATTGATGCTGTGACAGTGCAAACAGCATACAATTTTATTGCTCAACTTCTGCATGAGTACATACTTTTTTTAAAAAAAAACAAAAAACATTTTATACAGATGTATTGTTAAAGCTCATGTAACAGCTTGGTGAAAATACAATGTATATCAATGCTAAAAACACTCTGCAATAAATACAATAGAAATGCAACAAAAAAAAAACAAAAAAAACCCCACCTGTCAGTCTGTGGAAGAAGGAAAAATCATACCAAATATAGACTAGTTTTAGCTATAGACAAAGCTCTTAGAATTTGGCAGAGTCGGAAATCTAATAAAGAGATTGTGTTAAGTACAAACTGCACCTGTTATCTATATGGTGCGGTTTAAAGTCTGAAGCAACGGGGTCATGCTACATTATGATGTATGATATAGAAGCAACGCTTTTACTTCCATTAATGCAGCCAGTTTTAATGCACCAGAGGTTTAACAGATGTAGTGTTGGGGGGGGACATCCTGTGTGCTCTGGACTCCAGTACAACACAACATTTTGGTAAAAATATGATCGGTTTAGGGAAACTGAACCTATGTGCAAAAAAATAGAATACATACTGTACAAAGCACCATTACAAATCTTTACATCTAAAAATTAAATCTGAAACACAACTGAGTACTGTATATCTGAATCCTACAAAATAGTCACTATATTTAAAAAACATTCATTTCTGAAAAGGAAGCATGGAAATGTGAGGTGACATCTCTCTTATAACCATTTAATGCATCTCTCTTAACCACTTAATGCAAATTTAGGATGGATGAAAAAACCGTGTAGGAAGAGGGACAAGCTGGAAATAAATATTCACATTTAAATCTGGGTTGAAAATCCAAAGGTCTTAACATAATATTGGGTTTAGCACTTGTCGACGGGAAAAGTGGCGTGGCCGTGGGACTACACTCAATGGGTCTAGAGAAGCTTCTGACAGGTTGTGTGATTTAAAGCATTTTAATGGTTATGCAGATAAGAAGGCACTCAGGAGACCCGATATTCAATTTGCATCAGTCTGCTCAGCGTAGCAGTCAAAGCAATATGCAGAAATGTTCGTGTTTTGCCTATTAGAATCAGATTTTGCAAAGTTAGCCCTGTAATGACGGAAGAATCTCTGGACACAATGTGTTTAAAGCAGGACGACAATGAAATTGCTCTCAAGTTTTGATCTCAGACCCGACGCGAGTCCGCCTTATCAAAACCCTGTAACGCAAACTCCTTCCCGGAGACCTGTCAGTGCGGTCTGTCACAGGCTCTCGTTAATCGTTCTGTGGTTAGGCTACATCTCCTTATGAAATAATACAAGACATTGTAAGATGAGCAGTGGAGGCCACAACATTCAGCACAATCTGATGCAGAACAAGAGGCATCTTCCCATGAGGTAAGGGCGAGGCTATCATCTTGGATCAAGTGATAATTTTTCAGAGAAGGAAGTACACAGCTGACAAGCAGCAAGTAAGGCCTGGTACAAAACATGGTTAACAAGAAGCCCTACATCAACCTGTGCACAGGCAGAATGACAACTCCTGAAAGATATGCAGAACAGTAGCACGGCTGTGGATATGGAAACCAGTATTCTACCAGCTTTTAATTTAAGACAACAGTAGAGAGAAATCAACGCAATGCTATTCCTGAAACCTGAAAGAACAGTGGAAGCAGATGGATCTGCTCCGATAGAAAGGATCGTATCTGCCAGCCTAGAACCAGAGCAGATTCCCTAACTGGGGCTTAGGCTTGCATTCCAAAATCCACCTTAAGTCTACTCGGAGCAATCAATGTAGACTTACAGTTCTGCTGCAGTCCATGAGCAAAGGAAGACGAAGTCAGACTTAGCTATTCCAAATGCTGGACAATCTACTCCTAAACAGACCACCAGTCACCGTTTTTTATTTATTTTTACTATGGCTAATTTGTGTAATTGCTTCATCATTCAATACGACGTAGGAGCGAGGCTGTTTCAGAACCAATGCAACAAATGGAAATGATTGTTCACCCTCGCCTCTTCCACTTCTACATCTTGAGCCTACAAGACTGGTTGTTAACGTACAACCTGCCGGATTCAAGTCAGAGCAGGCTACACACGTCTACATCTAGCGAATGTCCTTTTGACTTAACTTGCTTTCTCTTATCCCAATTTTAGACAAGGAAAAAGGCCATCTCCAGCAAAACCTTCAATATAAGCAGGGCTGTGCTAATAGTTTTCAATCTGTTGCCTCCATATACGTGGCACACTTGATCGATCATTCACACAGAAGAAGTGGGTGGTTTTAGATGGTTACTTGTGATTAATTACTACCATATGCCTTGCTGTTGTTTGTCATTCCTTGCATTTGCATGAGAAGATGAGCAACCGAACAACTGGGCTGACAGTTCGCTAGACGTTCTCAATGTTGTTCAGCGAGAGCTAGTTTGCACATGCAAGTTCCGCTTTCCTCTCCACACAGTTGGGTACATAAAACTATGAAGAAATATCTGTGCTTGCCAGCGTACCAGAAACAACCAGCAATGATTTCAACAAGAGAAGCTGCACTTTTCACAGCAACTAAACACACTATTGCAAAGAGAAGTGTACTTATGAGCTATCCCCAAGTTACAAGCTCAACCACTTTAGTTATTGGTATATAATTCCTTGCATGACTGCCGATTAACAGTGCAATATATTTCATCTAAACGTGCCCCCTTTATTTTAACTATTTTGCATATATTTACCCTCAATGCAAGGATGATTTCTGGGGTGCTCCAGTCAGCTATTTATTGGAGCACATCAGAAAATTTACAGAAGCTCTGCTTTTAAGTCCATTGCATCACTATTTTTTCCCTTAGTTGTAGCTAGCACAAACCCATATGTCACAAGCCATTTAAAATAAAGACGTTTTAACCTGATAATATTGTTTTGCAACAACTAATATACAATGCAGATTCACTGTATCGGAACAGAAAAACTTTGGTTGGTATGACATCCACAGAGAGTTTTGAAAAATGAACTGACGACCTGGCAGAAGGCTGTTGATATCATCAACATACATTTAGGAGTTTACAAAATGCAGCAAGTTCCATTTAAAATGGAAAGCAAATTAAAAAAAACCTCAAGTATTGACTTTTTACAAAAACACTCATTTTAAAAAATGCTAGATGCTTTAAAAAAGGGGGGTTTCCACGTTTACCACAAAGTACTGTACCAAATACAGTGCAAGTTAACTCCGACTAGGATTCTGCTAAAGAAACTGGACAAGAGAAAAACAGGAGCCAAAACCTGTAATTCATGCTTGAGAAATATAAAAATCCTTACACAAGTAACATTGAAGTTTAACTCATAACAGAGAATTAAATCATTCACTATAAGAAAACACAGTTTGTACGTTAAGTGGCCTTAATTTAAAAGGGTTATGATTTGCTTAGCCAATTATATGAAAAAATTAGAATAATCAAAATATTTTATTTAAAAAAATAGCAGGTATAGATGCTGTTCAGTATCACATGTTTACTTAAGTAGGCTGGAACGTGACTTGTACCGACAGCTATATCTTGGACCTGTGAGAATAGAAATCAGGTAAGCAAATAGATCAGATCACCTTTTACAAAAATAGTAGTCGTCTTTTTGAGAGAAGAATACTGTTGTTGAAAGGAAGGAAAAGTCAGCATTCTGTATATTCAAGATACTTGTTTTTAATAGCAGCTGAATGATTCCTTGGCAGGAGCCACAGGACATTTTCTTGAATGAAGAACTCCAAAAATTGTCCTTTCCCTCATATCGTCCTAAAGTAGAAAAGGGAGTGGGGGGAAGAAGTTTCCTATATTTCAAGCATTTAACTGTGTCATGGCTGAGGAGAGGATTTTCTGCTTGACGGAGTATAAATACAGTCCCAGGTAAGTCTGCAAATGTTCATTCCACAGCAAACCCACATGTTTCTTCAATGGCGGTTAGCAGCTTTTCATAGAGCTTCTCATAGCTTTCATAAGGAGGAATGTCTATTCGATTGAAGCTGCATGCAGAGAACAAAAGCTTTAATAGGCTTTCAATAATATATACACACCGAATTTACGTAATAAGTAATATACTTCAAGCAGGCTGCTACAGTTAAAAGAACACAGTTACCTCCCCCACCGCTAACATTGTCTTCTAAATAGAACTATGCCTATGTTGATCCGTTTTGACAAAGAATTAAAAACACACATGGTGTTTGTAAGTAATGAATGGATCAAGACTGCTGGAAAAAAACAGTTTCCCACAAAAACGTAACACAGAGAATCTACTGATGACTAGGCTACGACGTGCAGAAAGAAAAATCATAAATGCTTATTTCTTTCTTCTAATGGTTTTGATGATATGCTAATTATATGCAGGTAGATTATTCATAATAACCTATTTCTGAAGCTGGATTATTAATGAATTTCTTCTCTAATTAGTTGCAAATTCAATAGTCTCCATGTAGAAAAGAATGAGCATAGTAATGCATCTATAATGCTTACCAAGTGTGAGCTTTTGGCAGGTTATTTGTGCTAGCATCAATCTGGTGAATTGTGAATAGTCTTGGACCAGCAGCACCTGCAATTGGAACAGAAATTGGGCATTACCGTCCAGTACTTTGGAGCACAACCAAAACATGTAAAAGACTGGGCAGAGAAGCAAGCTTTGGAAGGTGGCAGACAAAGCAGCATCCATGGAGTGTGACCTGTACATCTCCAATTTGATACGTGCCGATTTAAGGCTTTCTAGAACGTATTAGAAAAGTGAATACTAGAAACCATATACCCCCAACCTTCCATTCCTTTCAGTAAGTGAAAATGATGGCTCTGATACACAGACACGCAAAGGGCTTTTGACTGCCCCTTACCATGTTACAAGAGCTATAAGGCACAGCTGTCAACTTACAGATTTGAAAATAAGGGACCAGCAGCCTCAAAAATAAGGGATCAGCAGCCAAAATAAGGGATCAACAATTACTTTGATGAAATACATATTTTGTTGCGTGCAAATGGCTTTAGATACCTATTAGGTCCATAAATTACCATATAGCATATATTCAACACAAAAAAAAGCAACAATTTGTTGTTGACAAAGGACAGTTGGACATAGAAAGGGCCCCATTACCTTCAGTAGCTTATTTAAGGGACATCATCAATAAGGGACAGCAGTGGGACATGGCGCTGGGATAAGGGACTGTCCCGCCAAATAAGGGACGCTTGACAGCTATGCTGTAAGGTAGGCTATCTTAAGAGGCCTTCTGAATTGAGTATCATGTGTTGCCAGGTCTTATAACAGCCAGAAAATCACACAGAGCCAGGAACAACAGTTATCAGTATATTTATGATAAAATGTTGCAGTAGTTGGACTAGTAGCTGCATTTGGAAAACCAGGGCATTGGGCATACCAAACAAAAACACACACAAGCCTACAGATTTAAGACGTTTGACGGAAAGTCATAGCTATGCATTTCATAATGTACTCTGAATATATCACAAATGTTACAAAATTGAAAAAGCAGTAACTTGGGACTGTGGACAGTGATTCAAAAGAAATTTGCTTTTGTGCTTTTTTTTTTTAACCTTGTAATGCTTTGAAACCCTGCAGAGGTACTCTGGATGACCCAGTCACAAACTGCAGTAATCGGGCTCTCCTTTCTTCATCAAAGAGCTCCACGGCTTTCCAAAACCACTTCACAATGTTGCTGTCTGGCGTGCAGTGTTTTAACCTGGTGTTGGCCTTCCAGTCATTAACATCTATCTTCCCAAGGCCACAAATGATGAGCTGTTCATAATGGTACAAATATCAGTCAGTGGAGGACTGCATGAAGTCAATACACCCCACCCCCACCCCCGCAAATCTGCTACAAATAGAAAGTTATCCCTCTAAATGACAAAACTTTTCTTTTTCTTTTCTTTTTTTAAAAAAACTTTTGTTATATGAAATGTTGGCCAGTAGGAAATGACAAGTCAGTTTAAGCTTGCAAAGTACATAACCCTAGTTTTCTAAGTGGAATAGCAAACAATATAGTCAGCTTTATCTGTGCATTATAGAAGTCTTAGAAATAAGAAACAGATTTCACCGAAGGTGAGCAGCGAACAGATCCACAGCAAGCCCTTGCTACCCAGGCCCCTTTTGGCTTATATGCAGGCTTCTTGGGCTGGTTTTTCCTTCTCCCACACATTCTATTGCTCTACAACTTTCTAACCCTACTGCCATGCATCTCCATCATCCCTTCCCGGAAAGAGAGTGAGAGGGGGTATTATAGCGTGCAACATTTAAAAGGGTTGAGATGAGTGGTTGGGAGCAAGGGCAGCAAAGGGAGAAAGGCAGCCTAGCCAAGAATAAGGTCTTCATGGGTTTTGTATAGGGGAAATGGGTGTATCCATGTGCCATTATCACCCCATCTCTCATGCACTGTGAATTCCCCTCTTGCCCCAACCAGGAGCAAAGCATATAAAAGTCTCATGTGTGTTTGCCTCACTCACATGCCCTGCTTGGCTGGAACACATGCACAGGACAGTAAAAATGAGAGGTGTGGGTTTGCACCTCTCTCCTGTCCGATTATTGTCTTCCAAAGCAACTACTCTATTCCGAACTTAAAAATGGAAAGTGTAATGCTGGTGGTCAACAAAAGAGGTTTAAAGACTCTCTCAAGACAAATCTAAAAAAAATGTACTATAAACACCAACAACTGGAAAACACTGGCCTGCGAGAACTCCAGACGGAGAACAGCCTTTACCAAAGGTGTCATGGACTTTTGAAGATGCTCGAACTCAGGACAAAAGGGAGGAATGAGCTAAGAGGAAGGCATGCTTGGCAAATCCTCACCGTGCTCAACTCCTGCCCGGAAACCTATGTCCCCACTGTGGAAGGATGTGTGGATCCAGAACTGGCCTCCACAGTCACTTACAGACTCACTGTTAAGACCGTGTTCATGGAAGACAATCTTACTCGGCTACGAGTGATCGCCGAAGGAGAAGAGGGCAATGAAAGAGTTCCCATGGGTGTCTTGCATGTTCTGTGCTATCTTCAGCAAATGGGACTAATAGTAGGGTGGTTCAGACACCCTCCCCAATATGTTCTCTACAGGAAATAGAATATGTTTATCTATGGTTACCAGAAAACGCTTTCCTACAGAGGCACATTTTAGTTTCCAAGATATCCTTTGACTCACACTGCACAATTTAGGTTTTTTTCTGCCCAACCATTAAGAACTACAAAATTTTACTATTTCAACTTTTATCATCCAGCGCTTATGATACAATATTAAGAATCTGTTTCTTAAAGGAATTGTAAAACACTCAAAATAATGCTAAGGGTAATAAAAATAGCCCTCCAAAGTATGTGATGTATTCTATCAAAAATAGCATTTTAAAGTCATTAACTAGCAAGACAAGAGTATTACTAAGAAGCCTGTCTACAAAACGTAAAGAAATAAGGAATCCCAACCCTTTGGTGATTTGGCATGTTAACCATGGTTAAAATTACTGCAAATCCTCCATCCCTAGAAGCATTGGGGATCAACTTTGCATACGCAAAATTTAAGAAGAATGCTTTTTTTCTTGTTACACTTGATGACCTAGCATATCATTAATGTACTGACCTCTAGCTCCTTCTCATCAAATGTCTTCAGCAGATGTTGTGGGATTACTTCATTAAATCCCTTCTGCAGAGCCAGAAACTGAGCTTCAATCCCTCGTAAAAATCGCCAGTTTACATAAAGCCTGCAATAAATTACAAGTCCTATTTGCAAAGGAGTGTCTTCCCACTCAACAACTTAGATGCTTGATCCCAAGCTGCAAACATTACTACAAACTATTCAACCAAGCATCTACATAGACAGGCTAGAGGCCGTACAAATGTTGTTGGAATAGTTGGGACTAAAGCTCCCATCAACCCCAGCCAGCGTAGTCGGAGATGAAGGGAGCTATAGTTCAGCAACATCTGTAGGGCCAAAGTTAAGCAGCCATTAACATGACAAAGTCACTCTATTAATTTAAGCATACCATATTACCCTCTGCACAGAGCACTGTAACAGAAACCTTTTGGGGGTTTTTAAGACTATGCCTGGTGTGCTCTGGTCCATGGGGTCACGAAGAGTCAGACACGACTAAACGATTAAGCAACGACAAAGACTATAGTTTTTGATACCTGACGTATTCCTTTTTACTCTCCTCTGTGACAGGAATGCTTTTGCCATTAGGTTTCAGTTCATGTTGTATAATTTCGCCGTATGCATTATGTTCCACACAAAATGTATGGTCCAAGACTCCGGTAGTATCGTTCTCACTGAAGTAGAGAAAGCAAAATTATATGAATTCTAAACGTCTCAGGCATACCTAACCGTACATCCTATAGCCTGCCGTTAAAAAATAATAATAATAATTTGCTTATACTGCCTCTAAGAATCCAATACTCTGGAGGGTGGGTGGGTGATGTATTCTTTAACATGAAAGTACCCCAAAATTGTTTTATTCCATGATAAAAATCCCCTCTGATTACAAAGCTTGTGGAATGCTCAGAAGTAACAAGGGAGGACAGACCCTACGTGTCAGCACAAGACTAAGAAGGCCATTCTATAGAAAACTATGGCCAATTGTAGCCTATATTGTGGTTCCCTAGCCAGTCCTATGCAAAATACACACACATACCTCAAGTCACCCCATCCTGGCTCAGACTGCCTAAAGCTGGCAGGCTTCCCCAATGGGGCTACCAAATGTGTCACGTTACATCTGTCCCAGTCTTTCTAATAATGATTTGGATTAGAAGACTTAAGTTCCCATGGCTCACCTATAGTTGTTGGTTTTTTTTAGCAAAATTTATATTCAGAGCCTGCCCATTTATAGCAAATGAATTAAAGCAGAATACAACCATTATAAATGATAAGCATCATTTCAAAGAGATCAGTACATACAGTATCCATACTAAGCTGTTGTGAAGATCTGGGTCAACCAATTCCATGTCATCCAACGTAATTGGCTTTCCTAGCAACTGCTTGTAAAAAGGCAATGTGAAGCCCCCATCAATATAATGTCCGTGAAACACAGCCATCCCCATGATCCGTCCAACAAAATGGAAGTAGGATAAGTGTTCCTAGAATTGAAGGGAAAAATGTACTCATGCCGGGGTTCTTGGCTTGATTCTAAAACTGATGAAGCATTCAGATTTTTCAACAAGAACATTTTCTTTAGTATGCAATAAGATTTACTTAAAAGTTACAATGAAGAGTCCGAAAGATAAAATAAAAAGCTTTAAAATATGTTAAGGTGCCTGCTTCACTTCCTTCAAGACTATCTATCTATCTATCTATCTATCTATCTATCTATCTATCTATCTATCTATATGAGACTGTACAGCCCCTATTGCAGGATTTGTTGTGCTGCATCACAATACTGGCTTGTGAGCAAAGGTGCAGCCCCTAGTGTTGTATAAACTTCCACTTTCACTTGAAAACACTTCCTCTAAACAGCTACAGTGGTGCCTCGCAAGACGAAATTAATTCGTTCCGCGAGTTTTTTCGTCTAGCGAATTTTTCGTCTTGCGAAGCACGGTGTCGGAAAAGTTTTGGAAAAGCTTCAAAAATCACCAAAAACCTCAAAAAAGGCTACCACACCGCGTTCTATGAGTTGCTCCTTGAAGTCAAGTCACAACTGTATTAACGGTGTTAAGAAAAAGGAAACAAACTTGCAAGACGTTTTCGTCTTGCGAAGCAAGCCCATAGGGAAATTCGTCTTGCAAAGCTCAAAAACCGCAAAACCCTTTCGTCTAGCGAGTTTTTCGTCTTGCGAGGCATTCGTCTTGTGGGCCACCACTGTATTCTTAGGATTACAACACTTCCTCTTATATTTGACCTCAAAGTTTCCTGCTACAACTTAACACCTTTATTTCTTGTCTAAGGTTTAACAAACCTGCAGTATTCATTAATTTTCATGATTATACCCTGCACTTCAAAGCAAAAACAAAAAGGGAACTCCCAAAGCAGTTTCTATCTGTTCTAAAAAAGAAGTTGAACGTCACTAAAGTAATTCAGATTTGCATAAAGCTAGCACACCAAAACTATTAAAAAGGAACTGCTGGCCACAAACATGGGGTACATTTCCATACCGGGTTAACAGCAGAATCTGGGTTTATCTGTAGTGTATAGATGTCATCACGCGAATACTGGAAGAGGCCATAATACGGATTCAGCATTTCATGGGAGAGCAAATAGAGCCATTCCCTGAAGAAAACAAAACATTTTAAGGGTCAAACACTGTTAAACTGATGCAGAAAAACACAGGTCTTCAGTGATAAATAATTTCTTAATCAATGACAACAGAATGTGGTAATAGGAACAGCATTTATTCACAACTGTCTCATAAGCACATTTTCAGAATTTCATGTTTCAATTTCTCTCAACTATTTCTCTCAGCGTCTTGCTGACGTGTCCAATCTCTTTAGTTGCATATGTCAAAAGCTGTGTGCTGTATAACTGCACTAGCTATGCACAAGTAATCGGTTGTGTGCCCTTTATTAACAGGGTGTTGAAGATGGGCTTGAATTTGGGGGGGGGATTTGAGGGGGCAAAAAGAAAGGAAGCAACTATTTCCGTACCTTGCACCAGAATAAAAAGATGTAAAACAAAGAACCACACAGGGAAGGAAGCAGTGACAAAGAAAAACTTATATAGAACGTGACTTACCCTCCAATAGGGTTGCCATATTTCAAAAAGTAAAAACCAGGACACCCCCAGAATTGTTGAGCTTGCTTTTTTGAAAGGAAACCCCAAAGTTGTGGAGCTTTTTTTTTTTTTTTTAGACAAACCCCAAAGTTTGGCATGATGGTAACTAGAACCCCTGTTTTGCATGCAAAAGTTCTCTAGTTCGATCCCAAGTGTCTCTGGTGACTGGAGAGCCCTGGTCCAAAACCCTGGAGAGCTACTGCCTATCTGTGTAGACCAGTGGTAGTAGGATTGCCATATTTCAAAAAGAAAAAACCAGGACACCCTGAAAGTTGTTGAGCTTTCATTTTTTTAAAAAAATAAAAGAAAAAACGCCAAGATACCCACGATTTCTCGATTGACTTGCCTAAGATCCAGGACAAAGCAACACATTTTGGGAACCACCACCCCCGGAGGCATCAATTCCGCCTTTGAAATCCCGGGAAAATGTCCAGACGTATGGGGGACCAACCCTCCGATGTTCCTGAGATGAAAATCGGAATGCGTGCCTTTTGGTGCTGTGTTCCCACGCAAGCCGGAACACGGTGCCAAAAGACACGTGCCTTTGTGTGCCATGCCACTGCACGAGTCAGCTGGCTGCCTCCCCTGCCGCAACCACTACCTGGCAGTTGCTTGCTCCCTGACCTCTCTGCTCGCTTCCTCCGCCTGCGCTGCGCCTCAGGCCGCCATGACAGTGGCGGCAGCAGAGGGGCCAACAAGAGGGTTGCGCACATCCACTCCAGCAGGGCTGGGCCTGAGAAGGCAGTAAGAGGTCCAGGTGTGCCACACCACACCTTAGCTTGCTTCCTACTACAGTGGTACCTCGGGTTAAGAACTTAATTCGTTCTGGAAGTCCATTCTTAACCTGAAACTGTTCTTAACCTGAGGTACCACTTTAGCTAATGGGGCTTCCTGCTGCCGCCGCTGCACAATTTTTGTTCTCATCCTGAAGCAAAGTTCTTAACCCAAGGTACTATTTCTGGGTTAGTAGCAGTGTAACCTGAAGCGTATCTAACCCGAGGTACCACTGTATAAGATACCCTTGCAGGACCACTGCAATTGCAAGCGTTGGTTCATCCTCCTCCCTGAGCTCCGTGGCGGCGCTGGAGGGGGAAAATGGGACATCCCAGAATCAAATCAGAAGACAGGGGGGCTTCTGAAATTCCAGGAATGCGCCAGGGGAATCGGGACACTTGAGGGTTATGGCATGATTCAAGCAGGGGTGAAAAGACAATCTTTTTTAGATAAAGGGAGCCATTGTTGAAAGAAATGAAAATTTATTAACAAAACACACAGATTTGCAAATGTACAGGAAGGAAAAAGAATAAAAAATATGTAAAGAAAGTTTTTAAGATCATTGTTCCAATCATAAACAATGTTGGAGTATCTATATATTGTTAAATGTGAAACTTAAGAGCTTAATTGACATTCTAATTCACAGTTCTTTTGGAAGACTTTAAATTAACTGAATACAGACCTTCTACTGTTTCAGCATAGTGTGAATATGACTCTGATTGTGATATATATATATGTGTATATATATATATTTTAAAATGTCCAGTAGCACCTTAGAGACCAACTAAGTTTGTTCTAGGTATAAGCTTTCATGTGCATGCACACTTCTTCAGATACCTTCTTCAGATTGTGATAGTCACACTGAATGCAGTTTAATGCACTGTACTGAACAGATATTAACAGTATGCTGAAATATACCCATTACCTGAAGGACTATTACTTTAAAAGCTTAAAATTTAAAGTGCTAAATAAATTTGCTCCAGTTGGTAAATATTGGTATAGCTAACAGCAAAAAAAATCACAGAATTTCACAGCGCTTCTGAGATTTACTTTCCTGGCACGGGTCACTAAAGCTCATTGCCAACAGGCCAGCTTATGCCAAATGGAATTGATGGCAGACTCCTCAGATCACCCGAGAGAACTCTCCTCTGCTTCTGGTCTTTGGAATTGATAAGTAACTGAACTACAACGATTTGTTCAACTATTAGTTGTCCATGATGAAAACTGGAGCTAAATGCAGGTGCTTTGGAATTTAAGGAGAGGGAGGCTCATATCCTGTGGTCTGCCAGTGGAGTTAGGGGGAGGAAAGAGAGAAAAGACCCACTGGTGATGTTACAAGGAACCCAATAAAAACATCTGCTGGGGACCTCTGAGCAGCAAAGTTGAGGGCAGATATTGAAGAATAAAAACTACCCCTGAGTGGCAGTCTTAACATATCTGGATGTAAAAAAAAAAGAATTCCGTTCAAACAATGTGATAAGAAATGCACCTGAAATCTGAAATTAATTGCCAACCTTCATCCCTGTTACCCTACATGCTTTGAGGCAGTTTTGGGCAAACCATTTCCACCTGCCCTAAACCAGACATCAGGTGTGGGGCTGAGAAGGGAAGGCCTTGGCTGGAGAGGGCTTTGTGGGCACTGAAAAGGAATAGTCTGTGAAGGAATAGAATTTTATGTCATTTTGTGGTGGGCTTCTGGTTGGAAAACTTGGGCTGCAAAATGGTTACTTTTGGCTTTAAAGAGTTTTGTGCATATGGGAATAAAAAGTTCAAGGTGAGTTAAAAGTGCCAAGGGGTATCTTGCTCACATCTGCACAGAAGGGTCAAAGATTTATCCTGACAATTAAGGGGGAACAGAAACACAACTGAAACACTCCTCCTGATTCGCTAACATATTTGGTGGAGAAGTGAAAATATTGTGTGTAAGTCAAGCTAGGAAGCAGCCTAGTTGGTCAAAAGATTGCGGAGTCAGAAACTTCAAGAGTGGGAGTTGAGAAGCTGCAAGTGAGAAAAGGACCGAAACCATGAAAAATGTTAAGAGAACAGAGTTGGATACTGCAGGAGAGAACTACGAAGGGATGCAGAAGCTCAATTAAGGGATGCAAATTGATGAGTATTGGCTTAGTTAGGGAAACATTATAGAAGAGGTATAGCAGGATGCATATGTTTGATCTTATGGATAGCTATTCAAACTGTAGAAATAGTTCCCTCCTACTAAAGACATCCACTTGGTGGCAGTGGTGAAGAAAAAGGAGGGGTTGGTGCTTGGCTGATTTGCTTCCCTTCCCTCTCATGTTCCAGGCTGTAGCTTGTGCTCTTTCGCACAGTCCCTTTTGTGAACAGAAAAGCCACAGCACACTAAAAACACTCCACATAATATTGTTTCACAATCAGAGGTCAGAGCCTACTTGCATTGCTGATTCTGAAAATGTAGTGTTGCACTCTCCAGCCCTATTCTGTTACTTGGAATTACGGCAACTTAATGTTTAGTCCAAACACACGGCAGAAAAGATCTCATGGTATGCAGCAAGCAGAGAAAGGTCATTCCCATTTCCTTGTTGGTTTGAAGCCTACACAAACCTTCCTTCTTGAAAGAAATTATTAACACAGAATGCAATTCTTAACATTGCAAACCTTTTAAAAAAAATTTTTTTTAATTGCAAACTTTCTGTTCTCTAATCTATACTAACTAGATGGGAAAAAATCACAACATATTGGAGCCAAGATTCCATTCCGGGAGTGGAAGAAGACCACCATTCACAGAACAGTTTTATCCAGCCTGTTACCTTGAAACAGATATGCTCAACAGAGTTGACAAAGCTCTAACATAATCCGTTAAACCCTTACATACAATTGATTTCCCCATTATTAATCATATTTTACCATTTGTAGTATGTTGAGTGTTGGCAGATAACATGCCTTGAGTGTGTAAGACTCCTTGACATCTCAAGGTCAGTAAGGTAAAGGTAAAGGTAAAGGTACCCCTGCCCGAACGGGCCAGTCTTGACAGACTCTGGGGTTTGTGCGCCCATCTCACTCTATAGGCCGGGGGCCAGCGCTGTCCGGAGACACTTCCGGGTCACGTGGCCAGCGTGACAAAGCTGCATCTGGCGAGCCAGCGCAGCACACGGAACGCCGTTTTACCTTCCCGCTGGTAAGCGGTACCTATTTATCTACTTGCACCCAGGGGTGCTTTCGAACTGCTAGGTTGGCAGGCGCTGGGATCGAGCAGCGGGAGCGCACCCCGCCGCGGGGATTCGAACCGCCGACCTTTCGATCGGCAAGCCCTAGGTGCTGAGGCTTTAGCCCACAGCGCCACCCGCGTCCCCTCAAGGTCAGTAGGACCACAAATTACTTCTGACCATAGAGAGGTTCTTCTGAGAGTAAGAAAAATTGTGGCTTATTTTCTAAGAGTAAATATATACTAATGCATTCATTCAGTATAAGATGGCAATCAAAATAAGGGGTGGGCTTTGAATATAGGCTACTGCTAGAGATGAATAAACTTGGGGAGCCATGAGATAGGGGGTGGGGAGAGAACCAGCGTAACTGTTTTTCCCTCTCCCCAGACTTGCCATATATTACAGAGCTCTGCTGTTGTCAGTGCCTTCACATCAATCTCCAAGTATCAGAATTTATTTCAACAGCAACTCTGAATGCTGCTTGATCCTGGTTTAGGAGACAGACCTAAGGCATTATTATTTACCTGGCAACTCCTCCATAGTCAAGGCCTTCTTCGCCACGAAATTTTATCATTAATCTCTTCCACAGGTCTTTGGGCCTCATCTTCATGACTTGTCTGTAAGACTCCTGGAATTACACCAGATAATACATTTATCAATATTATCATAGTCCTTACTCTGATGTTCCTCTGCTCAAGATCCTAAAGAAAGAACAAATCAGAGTATCCAAAACTTACAGCAGGTGGCATCATAATATATAAGCAGGCATGTGAGGATCTTTTGTCATTGCCACATGCACTTAAAAATGCCTTTTAACCTGCAGGGGTATATTGCCCATTTTCTTGTGCAGCTTACATGAATTGCTAATGTTTTGAGATTATTCTGGGTGTAGTTCTCCGGACGTGAAAAGTAGTTTGGCATAATACATTTGTGGTGAGAAGGTTTTCACAATCCCTGCTGAATGAGAGCACAAGAAGCAATCCTGGTCCAACATGGCTGGACGTTAATTCCTTACAGCCACAAGAAAAGGGGGCAGTTCATACATCAATGCACTGAAACCCGTTTGCGCAGCCCGATTCTATGCCCATAAAATTCAGGCACTTGCTTAATAATAATAATAATAATAATAATAATAATAAATTATTTGTACCCCGCCCATCTGGCTGGGTTTCCCCAGCCACTCTGGGCGGCTTCCAACAAAGATGAAAAATACACTAAAATGTCACAAAGCTCTAACATAATCATGGGTAGGCAAACTCAGGCCCAGGATCTGACCCAATCGCCTTCTAAATCCGGCCCACAGACGGTCTGGTAATCAGCATGTTTTTACATGAGTAGAATGTGTGCTTTTATTTAAAATGCATCTCTGGGTTATTTGTGGGGCATAGGAATCCGTTCATCCCCCCAAAAATATATATAGTCTGGCCCCCCACAAGGTCTGAGGGACAGTGGACTGGCCCCCTGCTGAAAAAGTTTGCTGACCCCTGCTTTAAATTATAGATTGTGCTTCCAAGAAAGCATGTATAGGACTGAAGCTTAGATTCAGTAAAATGATGCCTGACGATACATGTCGGATATACACAACGAATTAAGATTCAGCCTCCTCACTTTATCACATTGCTCACCATGAAATCTCAAAAAGTGTGCTGTTGTTCAGATGTTTCCACATAATCTTTGTCCATTTAGATTGCCAAAAAAAGCAAGAACCACCCCGGCGGCAGGATGTTCCCCCGCATTATTTAACACCTAAGATAACTCTACCGAAAGTTACCTCAAAAATTTCTTCCCTGGAGACTTCTATCCGGCAGTGTCCAGCTTGGGGCTGCTGCTGGGATAGCTCCTGTCTCAGAATCTTGAGTTTCTGCACAAGGTCCCGCTTATACCTGGGCACAGTCAGGCACTCGGCCTCATCTGGAAGCTGGCAGAGCGAGACTACCTGCTGTTGCTGCTGCTGTTGATCCTTAAGTTGGTTCTGACGACTGAAAAGAATGGCAGCTGCTGTCAGTAATTCAAGACTTCCCTTTATTCCCCCCCCCCACAACAAATTAATATGCCTTTCAACCAACATTCTGAGGCAAGTGTCACAATGGTTTCTATGCGAGTGCCCTGCTTTTCCACTAATGTTTCCTAAAGGAGACTAAGAACATATCCATCTGCCTGTCTTGATCGTTTTCAACCAGCTTTGAGGGGTTTTGAACATTTCTGCTAAGCAGATTGCAGCACCATATTGACAACCTGCTGCTCAAAAACTCTTTCATATTTGTTTTGCATGTTTTATCGATGTTCATGTGAATGTTCAGGGTTAGTTCGAGGCACAGTCAATTTAAATTTGATACAGCCTTACATTTTAAAGAAGAATTCGCTTACAAAAACGCTTGTACAGAACATTTGACAAAGATTGTACCTGGGCTAGTCGGGACCACAGGATTGTAAGAAGATTGGTAAGGTGAAAAGGGAAACAGATTGACAAGCACTCAACAGACACAAATAAATGACTATTTTTTATTAGCTATTCTAAAAAATGTATTGAAATGAAGTTCAGGTTGCAACTGGGGAAGGGGGGGAAACCTTTATAAAAAATATTTTCTACGTGAATGTTCCTGGAGATTTGTCATGCCAAATTTTGCTGCACAGTATGTTCTGCGCAGGGAAAGGAGCGTTGAAGTGGCTGCAAGGAAGGCAATCTCCAGGTTAAATGGTTCAGCTTAATCTGCAGTTCTGCAAAATTCTTCAACACACGGGCTGCATGTAAACTCAGAAACATGTCAGGGCTGCATGTAAACTCAGAACAGCAGGCCTTCGTATCCTTACTGAAAGTAAAAGTAGCTATGTTGCCTACAAGAAAAGTTGAAAAAGCCATATTAGCGCAACAAAATCTTTGGGGGGGGGGAACCATTGTGTGTTCCTTTTTCCCAGCAGCCCTTAGTACCACCTGAGATCTGCATAGAACTTAACTGTGATTCATTGTGACATGCAAATGAAGCTCTTGTTAACGGTTTACTGGGAGTGCCCAGGTTGCCCAGGTGTGAGTGTGGGAAGTGAACCTCAACTCCTTGCTTAACATTATGTCCAAACCAGGGATTGCAATTTGTTCCGCTCCAAAATAAACTGCAACTGGTAAGACAATGTTGGTTCTTCGGGCTTGGCTAATTGGTCCACATTCACCATGAAGATCTGTTTCCAGCTATGCCCTTGGGTTGGGGTACAGTGGGATTGACTTACACTTGCCATGATAACGAGCCATGCCTTTTGCTCAGTTATCCATCCGTCTGCCTGGACAGCAGACCCTGAAAGCACTCAGTATGCCAGCAACAAATTATTTACACCCAGTCCACTTTATGCTGAATAATTTAAAAGTTGGCTTTTCTTTTCTTTTCTTTTCTTTTCTTTTCTTTTCTTTTCTTTTCTTTTCTTTTCTTTTCTTTTCTTTTCACACTGACCTCTGAAGTTTCTGTTCTTCCACTGCACAATTCTTAAATTTAGAGTTCCCTAAATTTAACACTACATGCTAAACTTACGTACTTTGAGGTTGGACAGGCAACTGAAGCCATGTATAACTTCACTGAGACAGATACATTTGTTTTTTTAACTAATCTAAAGCTTTGGATATATCGAAACCACAAAAATTATCTCCTCTTTAGTGAAAAGAAGGGAGAAATCATCTTCACATATCTCGCCTTACTGTAGCAGACAGTAACACACACTGGAGAAAATTTATCAGACTGAGGACTTTGCTGATGACACTATTGGACTATTGGTTGGATTTCTGAAATCCTTTCATAATGAAAGACAGATGTATGAATGAAAAAGCTTAAATGTTGTAGCAATAGGCTGAGAAGTGCAAAAAAGATCTGTGATTTTTCAGCTTGAGGTTTATCCTACTGAAAGACAACCTGAAGGTTGTCACAGCTATCTTGGAAATCTATAAGGATCACAATTTTATAGATGTCAATTGGTTACTGCTAGGAAACTGAAAATTAAAAACAACAACAAATGCAAATTACTATCTTAGAATAGTAATATATATTTTTTAAAATTACATTCTTCTTCAGTAGGTAACTACAGACTCCTCAAATATCACACGTTATATTTGAATTCGCTTGACATTCTAGCCAAGAGATGACCACAGCCCTGAGATTTTAATTAACTAATGTTTACTCAGAGTAGACCCATTAAAACCAGTGGGCCTAAGTTAGTCGTGGTCATTAATTTTAATGGGTCTGAGTAAAATCCCCACCCCCCGAAATTTCCAAACAGATTTGATTCTGTAAGAAATAGCTTCCAAAACTATGTGCATATTTGCACATAAGGTACACTAAGCGTTTTCAGATATACTGAAGACAATTTAACTTTTACTTTTTTACCTTCCACAGCCTCCCTTCCTATAAAAAAGTGGTTCCAGAGTCTCATCACTAGTCTAGCTCTGCGGATTCTTATGCCCAGTCACATTCTAACCACCCAGCTTTTGTGGAGTATTTACTTAATGCTATGCAGGTGTTTCCCAAAATAGCATTTAAAAGGTGTTAAAGCGAAGAACAATGAAATAAAATTCCAGGAGTGTCTGAACAAACGGATCGTTCTGTCTAGACAATGGCAATTTTGATTTATATAGTCTCTTCTGCTTTTGGAAACATGGCTAACAGAGTAAAGCAAGGAAGGCATTAAATGCAGAAGTGAATGGAAAGAAGAGCTCAGATGGTGACGAAAAGGCCATTTTATTGCCCTATGTGTTTCAGATTAAAACTCTTCCTCAAGGGCAACTGAATCAGTTCTTTCAAAGTGAAACCAAAAAATCTTGCTGCCAAGAATATTTCAAAGCACTTATTTTGTATTGGTTTAAAATATTAAAGGCAGACAGTGCAGATCACTAAGCTTCTGCAATACCTTGTTGTGTAATTATTCTTCCACATACTCCCTCAATAATATATATTTCAGATTGCTTCTCCCCAGGACTACAAAGTCTCAAGAGATCTTAAGTCAACACAAAGGAGTTATATAACCCAAGGTGGCAGAATCAACCTATTGCACATTCCCAGAGAACCACTTTCATGCTCCAAAACATTAATCTGCATGTGCTGGTGACATCATGAACTCACTTTAGAACCAGGTGCAAGTTAGCCGATAGCCGTGGATCTGTGAATTGCGTTGTTCTGTTGTTATGGTCAACAAAATAAACTCTGCCTGTTGCTGTATTCCGGATCTCCCATCCAGGAGGCAAAGGACCAAGCTCTTCACAATTGATGTTGCTAAGATCCCTGCAAAAACAAACATAAAAATGAGAGAGAGAGAGAAAACCCTCAGTATTTGGCCTCTGAGCCAAACCAGTGTAAAAGTAACATTACAATTCCATGAAGCCTGAGAGTATGCATTGTTTCGGAAACTTGATCTATACAGCTGGAATGTCTACTCTCAAGGAGCAAGCCCACCAAAGGAAAAGAAAAACATACTCTCAGAAAAACATCCTGCTACACTGGTCTTGGAAAAACTGTTATCGCACAACCTATGTTTTTTGCTTTAAGAAGAAAATAACTACATCGGTAATTAATGGGATACTGACTTAAAACGAAAACAAAATCCTTTTTCCTACAGGAGCTGCATGTTCTTAATGCCAGTTTTTAAAAGACATCGGAATAGTTCTGGTTTTTTTAGAAACAGTGGAAGGCTGACAGACACTTTTGTCAATACTGGTGTTTTCCATGAAGATTTATGCATGTGTGCCACAGACAATTTTCGCCAACTAAGAAAACTAGCCACTAGATGTCGTAAAAAATCATAATCCCAGAAGGGTTGTGTCCAGTTATTGCATGACTAGAAAGCAGGCAATCACACAGTCAGGTGGAATCTACGAACACATAAAAATCATTCTGAAAATGGGGTGTTGGTTTTTTTTGTTTGTTTTTTTTAAAGCAAAGCATTTTTAAAAATACATTGAATTTTCCTTAAGGCTCACCATCGCTATCTAGTGTCACATTGTATGTTGCACTTAAAACACACTTAAAACATTTTATTTGCAGCTGTGTAGCAGCTGAGCCCTCAGTCTCCCTTTCCCTCCTCCTGGTCCCCCCCCCCCCCCCACAAATGCTCTCCTGGGGAGTAGGGAGCCTGAACAGAGCTGCTGTGGAAAGGGAAGAAATTGCCTCAAATCAGGCAGGGGGATCTGGGGCTAGTGATTTCAGGCGCTCCATCCCTAAAGCTCCGTATAACACAGCTTTCACTGGACAGGACCTCCCAATCTACTAGAGAGATTAAACATCCTAACCTGTAGCAATGTTTATATCATTCATATCCCATCTTCCTTCCAAGAAGCTCAAGATAGCCTACATGGCTCTCCCCCAAAACTTTGCCCTCACTACCACCCTGTAAAGAAGGGTGGGATGAGAGACAGGGACTGGACCAAGGTCTCTTAATGAGATTCATGGTCGAGTGGGGATTTGAACTCGGATCTCATTGGTCCAAGTCAAATACTCGGATCACTACATCATGCTAGCGCTGCAAGGAACTGAACAAGTTAGCTCTAAATATGTACGCAGCAGGTGATTTACCAAAATTATTTTATGCCCGTGTCAATTAATATTAAAAGAAAAAATGCCTAATCAACATTTCAGCGACCAGCCAGCACTGTGCACACTGTTAAAAAATATTTGAATATTCTGTGCCCAAAAAACCTCCCGTAGAATTCTGAGGCAAGTTGATAAAAATATGCAAAAGTTCCGCACAGGTCTGTTTTAAACTACTCACTTGACACAGAAAGGGAAAGGATGGAAGGCACTAAAATCTGATCAGTGAAAAGTCTTACTATGTCCCTCTCAGATCTCTGTGAATTCACTAAGCACTGCAAACACTACATTGCTTCAGAGTCTAGGGCTATAAGCTTTCTGTTTCTCCTGCTTTAAATTATATCAGAGCTTCTTAGGAGTCTGAATTTTCTGATACCACTTCCAAAATCTGGGCTTGCACAGGTTCACAGATAACATACCTCCTGCCAACAGGCTATTATAGCCAATGTATATATTACTAATTTGATTTGTACAGCAACTTTATTTAACTTACAGCATCAAAGGACAGATTATCCGCTTACCTCGGTACGCGTGGATCATGCCATGTGCTTACACCAGTCTGAGTATGTAGGAAATACACCTGCCCTTGTTGAGTTGTCCTTTGCTCTGCTCATTCAGACGTGCCAATGTGGAAACAAAAGATTGCTTCGTTTACTAATGAAAATCCCATGCAAAAGGTTAACAAGTTCACAGACTTGAAATAACTCTATAAATTCCCTTCCCCTCGAGATTTGTCAAAACCTGAATGTCTTTGCGAAGAACAGTTAAAAAGACTTTCGTGCTTGGTCTAGCTTTAACAGCCAGAGCAAAGCAAGAGTAGAGGTAGCTTAATTTTTAAACGATATATTTCCCCAGTTGGCTATTGTATTCTGGGCTGGATCCAACAAAATTGTTCCCTTAGCAAAACGTGTTTCTGCCGACTCAGCAGGACATTTCCCCCTCTTTCCCCTGTACCCCTCCATCTATTCTGGGGGTTTCCCCTAATCCTCTGGAGCAGCTTGGGGTGGGGTTGAAACTCTCACTTTAGAGGTTACGTTCTCATGTATTCGCCTTATGATTAGATCATAGGGCAGGAGACATATATACAGAGAGGAAGATTACGTGGAAACACTGAGCCATAGCAACAGAAGTGAACTGCAACTTAAAGTGGGTCTCAAAGGATTCTGAAATATTTTATGAACTGAAAATTCTGAAGAATTTCTTTGGAAGCCAAGGGTAGTATAATAATACACGAGTTATTTTTTCCTGAGAATTTTTAACACATATGGAGTTACATTCTTAAACTGGTATAAAAAGTTAAAGATAAAGGACCCCTGGACAGTTAAGTCCAGTCAAAGACGACTATGGGGTGCGTCGCTCATCTCACTTTCAGGCCGAGGGAGCCGGTGTTTCTCCACAGACAGATTTCCGGGTCATGTGGCCAGCAAGACTAAACTGCTTCTGGCACAACAGGACACGGAAATGCAGTTTACCTTCCCACCACAGCGGTACCTATTTATCTGCTTGCACTGGTATGCTTTTGAACTGCTAGGTTGGCAGGAGTTGGGACAGAGCAACGGGAGCTCACCCCATCACATGTATTCAAAGCACCAACCTTCCAATCGGCAAGCCCAAGAGGCTTAGTGGTTTAGACCACAGCGCCACCCGAAGCCCTAAACTTTACCTAAACTGGTGTAACGATAGAGGATCATATTAAGCAGAAAGTTAGAAATTTGCATACTTATGGCCATACCATAAAATACCCTGGACTGGATCCAGACTGAATTAGCCATTGCTAACTTGTTCCATTAGTTTCAATAGGCCCAAAGTAACACACTTTGGTCAGTTCCAACCCATTGCTTTGTACTATAGGATATGTCTCTTAGAATCCTCAGACAGCTAGGTATTTTAAAGGTGTTTATTAGCCTTCAAGGATACAATGAAAAATGCAACACCAAAACTTTCAAAGAGTGAGAAAAGCTTTTTCTCTTGTATTTCTGCACTGCCTTTCATGCAATGGCATTAATGGTGGGACGTAACCTGGAAGTGGTTAGCATTTAATGCAGTTCTCTAAGGCCATTCCCAGTTCCCTCATATCATCTATTGATACTCTGTGCCATATGTCTCTATCACCATCTGCAGCAAAGACTCTGTTCATTAACATGTCTTCCTGGATGTTTCATTAACGCCTGCCCATTTTATTCCTCTACAATGTCTATACAAGGGATCGGAGAGGTACACCAACCAGAGCCAGGTGCAAAATAGTGGCTCATCTTGGTAGTCATAAACTAAGAATTTTAAAACTGGGTGCTTCTGAGCCTAGGAATTTGTGATCAGACCAAGTTCTCAAGTCTTTTCACCCAAAATACCAAGTTTTACACCAAGCATAATTTAGGCGCAGGAAAGCTTTAAAACTGTTGCTATTGCTACATAATTACGATTCAGAAACCACTGCGGCCAGCGAAGGTTTTATGTTCTGTGAGCAAAGCTACCAGAAGCTGAATTCAGATAAAATATTTTAATCTTTATTACCAGTCCCTCAGACGTGCTTAATTTGGGAATGCATTTCAGTTATAACACAGATTTTCCTACACATGCACATTGGCACGAGATATAACTGGAGTGTGCTTTTCTGGACTATAAACATAAATTTGTTGTTTCGTATTTAAAAAAATAACATCTTTAAGCCTTTGAGAAAGAAACATACACAAAATGTGGTTCTCTCTCTCTCTCTCTGTAATATCACCTATTCCATTCAAAAAGTTTTCTGTTCTTCCCTCATCTTGCAGTGAGACTGATTAAATTAGAAGCCTGAGATCTGGACTAATGAATTTCACCACTCCATGGTTCAAGTAAAAGAAGCAACGATCAGAATAGGAATAAACAGGATTTTTCTCTCACACAGCAAAGCTCCAGCACTATACTACATCCATACAGTAATTAAGTCACCAGAGCTGGACTGGGACCAGTATCATGAAAGCGTGAAGGGGGAAGTCCCTCTCATTAGATCTTCAGAATAATAGTCGTTCGAAGTACATAGCCTTTGAAAAACAGACAGACAGATAGTTGTGCAGTTTTAGAAATGCGTACCATATCCTTCCGGTAAATCTGGAGGCGTATGTAGATGGGTCCTGCTCATGTAATTCCTGTGCCTCTGAGACCTCACTCTTCTCTCTGCTAGCCTGGGATCTGATACCTGTCCACACGTCGCGCCATTTATTCCCGTAAGCGGTGTGTTCTCATCCACAAAGCAGCTCAGTGGTCGACCTGGACTTGAATATTCCGATGCTGGCCTGTTAACAGTAATAATGTTTTTCAGACCTCTCTGTTTTAGAGAACTGTCTCTAAACCATAGATTGCCAACCGTTTTGGATGCATGGGGCAATTTGCAAACGGGAGAAATTGTTCTAGGCAACCACACACCCTCAACCGTACTCTCTGGCTAAAAAAAATCACCCTTCTTTCAAGACTCATTTCATCAGCAAGGGCAGGGAATTCTGAGCAAAGTCCTCTGTGAGTACATGTATGCCTGTGGTCACCGCACTGGTGACTCCTAAACTGTGGGTAGCTTCAATTAAAAAGTTATGCATCACTGATATAATACACATGCCGAGGCAACACACAAGTTTGGATTCCAATGCTATTCAGAAGCATGGTAATAAAAATCAAGTGCCGCTTGTGGCCACAAGATGCCCAGAGCTACTTTGCAGAGAAACATATGCCCTGCTTGTATCCTATTACAAACAGAGCAAGTGGGAGAGCGTGCAGCGATAAAGGACCTGACAATATATTCAACAGATGCACAATCTAACAACATAATACGGAATACTTAAAACCAAGCAAGGAGCCAACAGAAAACTGATGTGTGACAACTAATGTACAGACTAATCCTCACTGAATGAAATAATGGCCCAATGGCAGCAACTCAAATATGGACCAGCCCCGATTCCCAATTCCCAATTCCCTTCTCCCAGATTACTAAATTACTTTCCACAAGGAAAACTATACTAACCTGGCTCATAACCAAGTGTCATTTATCTAATACAAAACAGTAATGCCAACATTGCCTTCTTATTTTATAGTTTTCATTTGTGAGGGGCAGGGAACCTTTGGGGGCGAGTGGGCCAGAACCCTATCTGTGGGGCAGGGGTGAGGGGTTTGTGGGAATGGCCTTGCAATATAAACTCTAGTCAGGAAAAGGTAGATAAAGGTAAAGAACCCCTGGATGGTTAAGTCCAGTCAAAGGCGAGTATGGGGTTGAAGCGCTCATCTCACTTTCAGACTGAGGGAGACGGCGTTTGTCGACAGACACTTTCCATGTTATTTGGCCAGCATGACTAAGCTGCTACTAGAGCAACGGAGCACCGTGACGGAAACCAGAGTGCACGGAAACGCTGTTTACTTCCCCACCACAGCAGTACCTATTTATCTACTTGCACTGGTGTGCTTTCAAACTGCTAGGTTGGCAGAAGCTGGGAAGAGCAACGGGAGCTCATCTGGTCGCACAGATTCTAACTGCCAACCACAACGCCACCTGTGTCCCATTTATAAACTCTAGTAATGCATCGCAAGTCCGTTAT